>NC_066266.1:17528333-18171250 GCF_905404315.1 Leptidea sinapis | reverse complement strand
AGCAAAGATCATCAAACAGTTGATGAAAATCAACCCAAATGCGTTAACATGTCGAAGAATTGGAATAATGTTGACGTCAATAAATCAAAAAGATACATGCTCTTTCAAATACGAATCGCATCACGTTACTGTGGGATTTAATGGAAATGTCTGGTATAACAAATTTTGATATTGAAACCAGCAAAGATCATCATACAGATGATGAAAATCAACCCAAATGCGTTAGCATGTCGAAGAATTGGAATAATGTTGACGTAAATAAATCAAAAAAGATACATGCTCTTTCAAATACGAATCGCATCACGTTACTGTGGGATTTAATGGAAATGTCTGGTTTAACAAGTGATGATATTGAAACCAGCAAAGATCAGCAAAGATCATCAAACAGTTGATGAAAATCAACCCAAATGCGTTAACATGTCGAAGAATTGGAATAATGTTGACGTCAATAAATCAAAAAGATACATGCTCTTTCAAATACGAATCGCATCACGTTACTGTGGGATTTAATGGAAATGTCTGGTATAACAAATTTTGATATTGAAACCAGCAAAGATCATCATACAGATGATGAAAATCAACCCAAATGCGTTAGCATGTCGAAGAATTGGAATAATGTTGACGTAAATAAATCAAAAAAGATAGATGCTCTTTCAAATACAAATCGCAACACCTTCAATCAATCAATCAAATTCTTTAGTTGCGTATAAACATGGTGATTTAATAGAAATGTCTGGCATAACAAGTGATAATATTGAAACCAGCAAAGATCATCATACAGATGATGAAAATCAACCCAAATGCGTTCGCGTGTCAAAGAATTGAAATAATGTTGACGTAAATAAATAAAAAAAACAGATGCACTTTCAAATACGAATCGCAACACGTTACTGTAAGGGATTTAATAGAAATGTCTGGTATAACAAGTGATGATATTGAAACCAGAAAAGGTTATCATACAGATAATGAAAATCAACCCAAATGCGTTAACATTACGAAAAATTTGGGTAGTATAAAGATAAATAATGCGAAAAATATAGCAGATGCTCTTTCAAATACGAATCGCATCACGTTACTGTGGGATTTAATGTAAATGTCTGGTTTAACAAGTGATGATATTGAAACCAGCAAAGATCAGCAAAGATCATCAAACAGTTGATGAAAATCAACCCAAATGCGTTAACATGTCGAAGAATTGGAATAATGTTGACGTCAATAAATCAAAAAGATACATGCTCTTTCAAATACGAATCGCATCACGTTACTGTGGGATTTAATGGAAATGTCTGGTATAACAAATTTTGATATTGAAACCAGCAAAGATCATCATACAGATGATGAAAATCAACCCAAATGCGTTGGCGTGTTAAAGAATTGGAATAATGTTGTCATAAATAAATCAAAAAAGATAGATGCTCTTTCAAATACAAATCGCAACACCTTCAATCAATCAATCAAATTCTTTAGTTGCCTATAAACATGGTGATTTAATAGAAATGTCTGGCATAACAAGTGATTATATTGAAACCAGCAAAGATCATCATACAGTTGATGAAAATCAACCCAAATGCGTTAACATGTCGAAAAATTTGAGTAGTATTAAAATAAATAATGCGAAAAATATAGCAGATGCTCTTTCAAATACGAATCGCATCACGTTACTGTGGGATTTAATAGAAATGTCTGGTATAACAAGTAATGATATTGAAACCAGAAAAGGTTATCATACAGATAATGAAAATCAACCCAAATGCGTTCGCGTGTCAAAGAATTGAAATAATGTTGACGTAAATAAATAAAAAAAGACAGATGCACTTTCAAATACGAATCGCAACACGTTACTGTAAGGGATTTAATAGAAATGTCTGGTATAACAAGTGATGATATTGAAACCAGAAAAGGTTATCATACAGATAATGAAAATCAACCCAAATGCGTTAACATTACGAAAAATTTGGGTAGTATAAAGATAAATAATGCGAAAAATATAGCAGATGCTCTTTCAAATACGAATCGCATCACGTTACTGTGGGATTTAATGGAAATGTCTGGTTTAACAAGTGATGATATTGAAACCAGCAAAGATCATCATACAGATGATGAAAATCAACCCAAATGCGTTAGCATGTCGAAGAATTGGAATAATATTGACGTAAATAAATCAAAAAAGATACATGCTCTTTCAAATACGAATCGCATCACGTTACTGTTGGATTTAATGGAAATGTCTGGTATAACAAATTTTGATATTGAAACCAGCAAAGATCATCATACAGATGATGAAAATCAACCCAAATGCGTTGGCGTGTTAAAGAATTGGAATAATGTTGTCATAAATAAATCAAAAAAGATAGATGCTCTTTTAAATACGAATCGCAACACGTTACTGTGGGATTTAATGGAAATATCTGGTATAACAAGTGATAATATTGAAACCAGCAAAGATCATCATACAGATGATGAAAATCAACACAAATGCGTTAAGATGTCCAAAAATTTGGGTACTATTAAAATAAATAATGCGAAAAATATAGCAGATGCTCATTCAAATACGAATCGCATCACGTTACTGTGGGATTTAATGGAAATGTCTGGTATAACAAATTTTGATATTGAAACCAGCAAAGATCATCATACAGATGATGAAAATCAACCCAAATGCGTTAGCATGTCGAAGAATTGGAATAATATTGACGTAAATAAATCAAAAAAGATACATGCTCTTTCAAATACGAATCGCATCACGTTACTGTTGGATTTAATGGAAATGTCTGGTATAACAAATTTTGATATTGAAACCAGCAAAGATCATCATACAGATGATGAAAATCAACCCAAATGCGTTAGCATGTCGAAGAATTGGAATAATGTTGACGTAAATAAATCAAAAAAGATAGATGCTCTTTCAAATACAAATCGCAACACCTTCAATCAATCAATCAAATTCTTTAGTTGCGTATAAACATGGTGATTTAATAGAAATGTCTGGTATAACAAGTGATGATATTGAAACCAGAAAAGGTTATCATACAGATAATGAAAATCAACCCAAATGCGTTAACATTACGAAAAATTTGGGTAGTATAAAGATAAATAATGCGAAAAATATAGCAGATGCTCTTTCAAATACGAATCGCATCACGTTACTGTGGGATTTAATGGAAATGTCTGGTTTAACAAGTGATGATATTGAAATCAGCAAAGATCATCAAACAGTTGATGAAAATCAACCCAAATGCGTTAGCATGTCGAAGAATTGGAGTAATGTTGACGTAGATAAATCAAAAAAGATACATGCTCTTTCAAATACGAATCGCATCACATTACAGTGGGATTTAATGGAAATGTCTGGTATAACAAATTTTGATATTGAAACCAGAAAAGATCATCATACAGATGATGAAAATCAACCCAAATGCGTTAGCATGTCGAAGAATTGGAATAATGTTGACGTAAATAAATCAAAAAAGATACATGCTCTTTCAAATACGAATCGCATCACGTTACTGTTGGATTTAATGGAAATGTCTGGTATAACAAATTTTGATATTGAAACCAGCAAAGATCATCATACAGATGATGAAAATCAACCCAAATGCGTTGGCGTGTTAAAGAATTGGAATAATGTTGTCATAAATAAATCAAAAAAGATAGATGCTCTTTCAAATACGAATCGCATCACGTTACTGTGGGATTTAATGGAAATGTCTGGTTTAACAAGTGATGATATTGAAATCAGCAAAGATCATCAAACAGTTGATGAAAATCAACCCAAATGCGTTAACATGTCGAAGAATTGGAATAATGTTGACGTCAATAAATCAAAAAGATACATGCTCTTTCAAATACGAATCGCATCACGTTACTGTGGGATTTAATGGAAATGTCTGGTATAACAAATTTTGATATTGAAACCAGCAAAGATCATCATACAGATGATGAAAATCAACCCAAATGCGTTGGCGTGTTAAAGAATTGGAATAATGTTGTCATAAATAAATCAAAAAAGATACATGCTCTTTCAAATACGAATCGCATCACGTAACTGTGGGATTTAATGGAAATGTCTGGTATAACAAATTTTGATATTGAAACCAGCAAAGATCATCATACAGATGATGAAAATCAACCCAAATGCGTTAGCATGTCGAAGAATTGGAATAATATTGACGTAAATAAATCAAAAAAGATACATGCTCTTTCAAATACGAATCGCATCACGTTACTGTTGGATTTAATGGAAATGTCTGGTTTAACAAGTGATGATATTGAAACCAGCAAAGATCAGCAAAGATCATCAAACAGTTGATGAAAATCAACCCAAATGCGTTAACATGTCGAAGAATTGGAATAATGTTGACGTCAATAAATCAAAAAGATACATGCTCTTTCAAATACGAATCGCATCACGTTACTGTGGGATTTAATGGAAATGTCTGGTATAACAAATTTTGATATTGAAACCAGCAAAGATCATCATACAGATGATGAAAATCAACCCAAATGCGTTGGCGTGTTAAAGAATTGGAATAATGTTGTCATAAATAAATCAAAAAAGATAGATGCTCTTTCAAATACAAATCGCAACACCTTCAATCAATCAATCAAATTCTTTAGTTGCGTATAAACATGGTGATTTAATAGAAATGTCTGGCATAACAAGTGATTATATTGAAACCAGCAAAGATCATCATACAGTTGATGAAAATCAACCCAAATGCGTTAACATGTCGAAAAATTTGAGTAGTATTAAAATAAATAATGCGAAAAATATAGCAGATGCTCTTTCAAATACGAATCGCATCACGTTACTGTGGGATTTAATAGAAATGTCTGGTATAACAAGTGATGATATTGAAACCAGAAAAGGTTATCATACAGATAATGAAAATCAACCCAAATGCGTTCGCGTGTCAAAGAATTGAAATAATGTTGACGTAAATAAATAAAAAAAGACAGATTCACTTTCAAATACGAATCGCAACACGTTACTGTAAGGGATTTAATAGAAATGTCTGGTATAACAAGTGATGATATTGAAACCAGAAAAGGTTATCATACAGATAATGAAAATCAACCCAAATGCGTTAACATTACGAAAAATTTGGGTAGTATAAAGATAAATAATGCGAAAAATATAGCAGATGCTCTTTCAAATACGAATCGCATCACGTTACTGTGGGATTTAATGGAAATGTCTGGTTTAACAAGTGATGATATTGAAATCAGCAAAGATCATCAAACAGTTGATGAAAATCAACCCAAATGCGTTAACATGTCGAAGAATTGGAATAATGTTGACGTCAATAAATCAAAAAAGATACATGCTCTTTCAAATACGAATCGCATCACGTTACTGTGGGATTTAATGGAAATGTCTGGTATAACAAGTGATGATATTGAAACCAGCAAAGATCAGCAAAGATCATCAAACAGTTGATGAAAATCAACCCAAATGCGTTAACATGTCGAAGAATTGGAATAATGTTGACGTCAATAAATCAAAAAGATACATGCTCTTTCAAATACGAATCGCATCACGTTACTGTGGGATTTAATGGAAATGTCTGGTATAACAAATTTTGATATTGAAACCAGCAAAGATCATCATACAGTTGATGAAAATCAACCCAAATGCGTTAACATGTCGAAAAATTTGAGTAGTATTAAAATAAATAATGCGAAAAATATAGCAGATGCTCTTTCAAATACGAATCGCATCACGTTACTGTGGGATTTAATGGAAATGTCTGGTATAACAAATTTTGATATTGAAACCAGCAAAGATCATCATACAGATGATGAAAATCAACCCAAATGCGTTGGCGTGTTAAAGAATTGGAATAATGTTGTCATAAATAAATCAAAAAAGATAGATGCTCTTTCAAATACGAATCGCATCACGTTACTGTGGGATTTAATGGAAATGTCTGGTATAACAAATTTTGATATTGAAACCAGCAAAGATCATCATACAGTTGATGAAAATCAACCCAAATGCGTTAACATGTCGAAAAATTTGAGTAGTATTAAAATAAATAATGCGAAAAATATAGCAGATGCTCTTTCAAATACGAATCGCATCACGTTACAGTGGGATTTAATGGAAATGTCTGGTTTAACAAGTGATGATATTGAAATCAGCAAAGATCATCAAACAGTTGATGAAAATCAACCCAAATGCGTTAACATGTCGAAGAATTGGAATAATGTTGACGTCAATAAATCAAAAAGATACATGCTCTTTCAAATACGAATCGCATCACGTTACTGTGGGATTTAATGGAAATGTCTGGTATAACAAATTTTGATATTGAAACCAGCAAAGATCATCATACAGATGATGAAAATCAACCCAAATGCGTTGGCGTGTTAAAGAATTGGAATAATGTTGTCATAAATAAATCAAAAAAGATAGATGCTCTTTTAAATACGAATCGCATCACGTAACTGTGGGATTTAATGGAAATGTCTGGTATAACAAATTTTGATATTGAAACCAGCAAAGATCATCATACAGATGATGAAAATCAACCCAAATGCGTTGGCGTGTTAAAGAATTGGAATAATGTTGTCATAAATAAATCAAAAAAGATAGATGCTCTTTCAAATACGAATCGCATCACGTAACTGTGGGATTTAATGGAAATGTCTGGTATAACAAATTTTGATATTGAAACCAGCAAAGATCATCATACAGATGATGAAAATCAACCCAAATGCGTTGGCGTGTTAAAGAATTGGAATAATGTTGTCATAAATAAATCAAAAAAGATAGATGCTCTTTTAAATACGAATCGCAACACGTAACTGTGGGATTTAATGGAAATGTCTGGTATAACAAATTTTGATATTGAAACCAGCAAAGATCATCATACAGATGATGAAAATCAACCCAAATGCGTTGGCGTGTTAAAGAATTGGAATAATGTTGTCATAAATAAATCAAAAAAGATAGATGCTCTTTCAAATACAAATCGCAACACCTTCAATCAATAAATCAAATTCTTTAGTTGCGTATAAACATGGTGATTTAATAGAAATGTCTGGCATAACAAGTGATTATATTGAAACCAGCAAAGATCATCATACAGTTGATGAAAATCAACCCAAATGCGTTAACATGTCGAAAAATTTGAGTAGTATTAAAATAAATAATGCGAAAAATATAGCAGATGCTCTTTCAAATACGAATCGCATCACGTTACTGTGGGATTTAATGGAAATGTCTGGTATAACAAGTGATGATATTCAAAACCAGAAAAGATCATCATACAGATGATGAAAATCAACCCAAATGCGTTAGCATGTCGAAGAATTGGAATAATGTTGACGTAAATAAATCAAAAAAGATACATGCTCTTTCAAATACGAATCGCATCACGTTACTGTGGTATTAATTGGAAATGTCTGGTATAAATATAGGACAGAAGTAATTTTTTTAAGTTGAACACCCTTTATGACCGACGTAAGAATTTAGGTTTGGTTTTCTTATATAAATTAATAAATGGTATTATTTATTGTCCTAAATTATTAGAAGCTGTTAAAATATACGTCCCTCACAACATGCCTTGTAAAGGTAATTCGTGTATTTTTGATATACCATGCTATCGAACAAACTTAGGCTAATTTTTGCAGCATCTGTGAGTGTTGTGTACATCTATTATTGGTACTCGCATCAGTAATGTAATTTCCTAGATAGTGTTATATGTAATTGTTATATGTGTACTGTTGATGTACCTTTTAATAAATAAATAAATTAATAACAAATTTTGATATTGAAACCAGCAAAGATCATCATACAGATGATGAAAATCAACCCAAATGCGTTGGCGTGTCAAAGAATTGGAATAATGTTGACGTAAATAAATCAAAAAAGATACATGCTCTTACAAATACGAATCGCATCACGTAACTGTGGGATTTAATGGAAATGTCTGGTATAACAAATTTTGATATTGAAACCAGCAAAGATCATCATACAGTTGATGAAAATCAACCCAAAAGCGTTAGTGTATCGAAGAATTGGAATAATGTTGACATAAACAAATCAAAAAAGATGCATGCTCTTTTAAATAAGAATCGCAACACGTTACTGTGGGATTTAATGGAAATATCTGGTATAACAAGTGATAATATTGAAACCAGCAAAGATCATCATACAGATGATGAAAATCAACACAAATGCGTTAAGATGTCCAAAAATTTGGGTACTATTAAAATAAATAATGCGAAAAATATAGCAGATGCTCATTCAAATACGAATCGCATCACGTTACAGTGGGATTTAATGGAAATGTCTGGTTTAACAAGTGATGATATTGAAATCAGCAAAGATCATCAAACAGTTGATGAAAATCAACCCAAATGCGTTAACATGTCGAAGAATTGGAATAATGTTGACGTCAATAAATCAAAAAGATACATGCTCTTTCAAATACGAATCGCATCACGTTACTGTGGGATTTAATGGAAATGTCTGGTATAACAAATTTTGATATTGAAACCAGCAAAGATCATCATACAGATGATGAAAATCAACCCAAATGCGTTGGCGTGTTAAAGAATTGGAATAATGTTGTCATAAATAAATCAAAAAAGATAGATGCTCTTTTAAATACGAATCGCATCACGTAACTGTGGGATTTAATGGAAATGTCTGGTATAACAAATTTTGATATTGAAACCAGCAAAGATCATCATACAGATGATGAAAATCAACCCAAATGCGTTGGCGTGTTAAAGAATTGGAATAATGTTGTCATAAATAAATCAAAAAAGATAGATGCTCTTTCAAATACGAATCGCATCACGTAACTGTGGGATTTAATGGAAATGTCTGGTATAACAAATTTTGATATTGAAACCAGCAAAGATCATCATACAGATGATGAAAATCAACCCAAATGCGTTGGCGTGTTAAAGAATTGGAATAATGTTGTCATAAATAAATCAAAAAAGATAGATGCTCTTTCAAATACGAATCGCATCACGTAACTGTGGGATTTAATGGAAATGTCTGGTATAACAAATTTTGATATTGAAACCAGCAAAGATCATCATACAGATGATGAAAATCAACCCAAATTGCGTTGGCGTGTTAAAGAATTGGAATAATGTTGTCATAAATAAATCAAAAAAGATAGATGCTCTTTTAAATACGAATCGCAACACGTAACTGTGGGATTTAATGGAAATGTCTGGTATAACAAATTTTGATATTGAAACCAGCAAAGATCATCATACAGATGATGAAAATCAACCCAAATGCGTTGGCGTGTTAAAGAATTGGAATAATGTTGTCATAAATAAATCAAAAAAGATAGATGCTCTTTCAAATACAAATCGCAACACCTTCAATCAATAAATCAAATTCTTTAGTTGCGTATAAACATGGTGATTTAATAGAAATGTCTGGCATAACAAGTGATTATATTGAAACCAGCAAAGATCATCATACAGTTGATGAAAATCAACCCAAATGCGTTAACATGTCGAAAAATTTGAGTAGTATTAAAATAAATAATGCGAAAAATATAGCAGATGCTCTTTCAAATACGAATCGCATCACGTTACTGTGGGATTTAATGGAAATGTCTGGTATAACAAGTGATGATATTCAAAACCAGAAAAGATCATCATACAGATGATGAAAATCAACCCAAATGCGTTAGCATGTCGAAGAATTGGAATAATGTTGACGTAAATAAATCAAAAAAGATACATGCTCTTTCAAATACGAATCGCATCACGTTACTGTGGTATTAATTGGAAATGTCTGGTATAAATATAGGACAGAAGTAATTTTTTTAAGTTGAACACCCTTTATGACCGACGTAAGAATTTAGGTTTGGTTTTCTTATATAAATTAATAAATGGTATTATTTATTGTCCTAAATTATTAGAAGCTGTTAAAATATACGTCCCTCACAACATGCCTTGTAAAGGTAATTCGTGTATTTTTGATATACCATGCTATCGAACAAACTTAGGCTAATTTTTGCAGCATCTGTGAGTATTGTGTACATCTATTATTGGTACTCGCATCAGTAATGTAATTTCCTAGATAGTGTTATATGTAATTGTTATATGTGTGTACTGTTGATGTACCTTTTAATAAATAAATAAATTAATAACAAATTTTGATATTGAAACCAGCAAAGATCATCATACAGATGATGAAAATCAACCCAAATGCGTTGGCGTGTCAAAGAATTGGAATAATGTTGACGTAAATAAATCAAAAAAGATACATGCTCTTTCAAATACGAATCGCATCACGTAACTGTGGGATTTAATGGAAATGTCTGGTATAACAAATTTTGATATTGAAACCAGCAAAGATCATCATACAGTTGATGAAAATCAACCCAAAAGCGTTAGTGTATCGAAGAATTGGAATAATGTTGACATAAACAAATCAAAAAAGATGCATGCTCTTTTAAATACGAATCGCAACACGTTACTGTGGGATTTAATGGAAATATCTGGTATAACAAGTGATAATATTGAAACCAGCAAAGATCATCATACAGATGATGAAAATCAACACAAATGCGTTAAGATGTCCAAAAATTTGGGTACTATTAAAATAAATAATGCGAAAAATATAGCAGATGCTCATTCAAATACGAATCGCATCACGTTACAGTGGGATTTAATGGAAATGTCTGGTTTAACAAGTGATGATATTGAAATCAGCAAAGATCATCAAACAGTTGATGAAAATCAACCCAAATGCGTTAACATGTCGAAGAATTGGAATAATGTTGACGTCAATAAATCAAAAAGATACATGCTCTTTCAAATACGAATCGCATCACGTTACTGTGGGATTTAATGGAAATGTCTGGTATAACAAATTTTGATATTGAAACCAGCAAAGATCATCATACAGATGATGAAAATCAACCCAAATGCGTTGGCGTGTTAAAGAATTGGAATAATGTTGTCATAAATAAATCAAAAAAGATAGATGCTCTTTTAAATACGAATCGCATCACGTAACTGTGGGATTTAATGGAAATGTCTGGTATAACAAATTTTGATATTGAAACCAGCAAAGATCATCATACAGATGATGAAAATCAACCCAAATGCGTTGGCGTGTTAAAGAATTGGAATAATGTTGTCATAAATAAATCAAAAAAGATAGATGCTCTTTCAAATACGAATCGCATCACGTAACTGTGGGATTTAATGGAAATGTCTGGTATAACAAATTTTGATATTGAAACCAGCAAAGATCATCATACAGATGATGAAAATCAACCCAAATGCGTTGGCGTGTTAAAGAATTGGAATAATGTTGTCATAAATAAATCAAAAAAGATAGATGCTCTTTTAAATACGAATCGCATCACGTAACTGTGGGATTTAATGGAAATGTCTGGTATAACAAATTTTGATATTGAAACCAGCAAAGATCATCATACAGATGATGAAAATCAACCCAAATGCGTTGGCGTGTTAAAGAATTGGAATAATGTTGTCATAAATAAATCAAAAAAGATAGATGCTCTTTCAAATACAAATCGCAACACCTTCAATCAATAAATCAAATTCTTTAGTTGCGTATAAACATGGTGATTTAATAGAAATGTCTGGCATAACAAGTGATTATATTGAAACCAGCAAAGATCATCATACAGTTGATGAAAATCAACCCAAATGCGTTAACATGTCGAAAAATTTGAGTAGTATTAAAATAAATAATGCGAAAAATATAGCAGATGCTCTTTCAAATACGAATCGCATCACGTTACTGTGGGATTTAATGGAAATGTCTGGTATAACAAGTGATGATATTCAAAACCAGAAAAGATCATCATACAGATGATGAAAATCAACCCAAATGCGTTAGCATGTCGAAGAATTGGAATAATGTTGACGTAAATAAATCAAAAAAGATACATGCTCTTTCAAATACGAATCGCATCACGTTACTGTGGTATTAATTGGAAATGTCTGGTATAAATATAGGACAGAAGTAATTTTTTTAAGTTGAACACCCTTTATGACCGACGTAAGAATTTAGGTTTGGTTTTCTTATATAAATTAATAAATGGTATTATTTATTGTCCTAAATTATTAGAAGCTGTTAAAATATACGTCCCTCACAACATGCCTTGTAAAGGTAATTCGTGTATTTTTGATATACCATGCTATCGAACAAACTTAGGCTAATTTTTGCAGCATCTGTGAGTGTTGTGTACATCTATTATTGGTACTCGCATCAGTAATGTAATTTCCTAGATAGTGTTATATGTAATTGTTATATGTGTGTACTGTTGATGTACCTTTTAATAAATAAATAAATTAATAACAAATTTTGATATTGAAACCAGCAAAGATCATCATACAGATGATGAAAATCAACCCAAATGCGTTGGCGTGTCAAAGAATTGGAATAATGTTGACGTAAATAAATCAAAAAAGATACATGCTCTTTCAAATACGAATCGCATCACGTAACTGTGGGATTTAATGGAAATGTCTGGTATAACAAATTTTGATATTGAAACCAGCAAAGATCATCATACAGTTGATGAAAATCAACCCAAAAGCGTTAGTGTATCGAAGAATTGGAATAATGTTGACATAAACAAATCAAAAAAGATGCATGCTCTTTTAAATACGAATCGCAACACGTTACTGTGGGATTTAATGGAAATATCTGGTATAACAAGTGATAATATTGAAACCAGCAAAGATCATCATACAGATGATGAAAATCAACACAAATGCGTTAAGATGTCCAAAAATTTGGGTACTATTAAAATAAATAATGCGAAAAATATAGCAGATGCTCTTTCAAATACGAATCGCATCACGTTACTGTGGGATTTAATGGAAATGTCTGGTTTATAACAAGTGATGATATTGAAACCAGCAAAGATCAGCAAAGATCATCAAACAGTTGATGAAAATCAACCCAAATGCGTTAACATGTCGAAGAATTGGAATAATGTTGACGTCAATAAATCAAAAAGATACATGCTCTTTCAAATACGAATCGCATCATGTTACTGTGGGATTTAATGGAAATGTCTGGTATAACAAATTTTGATATTGAAACCAGCAAAGATCATCATACAGATGATGAAAATCAACCCAAATGCGTTGGCGTGTTAAAGAATTGGAATAATGTTGTCATAAATAAATCAAAAAAGATAGATGCTCTTTCAAATACAAATCGCAACACCTTCAATCAATCAATCAAATTCTTTAGTTGCCTATAAACATGGTGATTTAATAGAAATGTCTGGCATAACAAGTGATTATATTGAAACCAGCAAAGATCATCATACAGTTGATGAAAATCAACCCAAATGCGTTAACATGTCGAAAAATTTGAGTAGTATTAAAATAAATAATGCGAAAAATATAGCAGATGCTCTTTCAAATACGAATCGCATCACGTTACTGTGGGATTTAATAGAAATGTCTGGTATAACAAGTAATGATATTGAAACCAGAAAAGGTTATCATACAGATAATGAAAATCAACCCAAATGCGTTCGCGTGTCAAAGAATTGAAATAATGTTGACGTAAATAAATAAAAAAAGACAGATGCACTTTCAAATACGAATCGCAACACGTTACTGTAAGGGATTTAATAGAAATGTCTGGTATAACAAGTGATGATATTGAAACCAGAAAAGGTTATCATACAGATAATGAAAATCAACCCAAATGCGTTAACATTACGAAAAATTTGGGTAGTATAAAGATAAATAATGCGAAAAATATAGCAGATGCTCTTTCAAATACGAATCGCATCACGTTACTGTGGGATTTAATTGAAATGTCTGGTTTAACAAGTGATGATATTGAAATCAGCAAAGATCATCAAACAGTTGATGAAAATCAACCCAAATGCGTTAACATGTCGAAGAATTGGAATAATGTTGACGTAAATAAATCAAAAAAGATACATGCTCTTTCAAATACGAATCGCATCACGTTACTGTTGGATTTAATGGAAATGTCTGGTATAACAAATTTTGATATTGAAACCAGCAAAGATCATCATACAGATGATGAAAATCAACACAAATGCGTTAGCATGTCGAAGAATTGGAATAATATTGACGTAAATAAATCAAAAAAGATACATACTCTTTCAAATACGAATCGCATCACGTTACTGTTGGATTTAATGGAAATGTCTGGTTTAACAAGTGATGATATTGAAACCAGCAAAGATCAGCAAAGATCATCAAACAGTTGATGAAAATCAACCCAAATGCGTTAACATGTCGAAGAATTGGAATAATGTTGACGTCAATAAATCAAAAAGATACATGCTCTTTCAAATACGAATCGCATCACGTTACTGTGGGATTTAATGGAAATGTCTGGTATAACAAATTTTGATATTGAAACCAGCAAAGATCATCATACAGATGATGAAAATCAACCCAAATGCGTTAGCATGTCGAAGAATTGGAATAATGTTGACGTAAATAAATCAAAAAAGATAGATGCTCTTTCAAATACAAATCGCAACACCTTCAATCAATCAATCAAATTCTTTAGTTGCGTATAAACATGGTGATTTAATAGAAATGTCTGGCATAACAAGTGATTATATTGAAACCAGCAAAGATCATCATACAGTTGATGAAAATCAACCCAAATGCGTTAACATGTCGAAAAATTTGAGTAGTATTAAAATAAATAATGCGAAAAATATAGCAGATGCTCTTTCAAATACGAATCGCATCACGTTACTGTGGGATTTAATGGAAATGTCTGGTATAACAAGTGATAATATTGAAACCAGCAAAGATCATCATACAGATGATGAAAATCAACCCAAATGCGTTGGCGTGTTAAAGAATTGGAATAATGTTGTCATAAATAAATCAAAAAAGATAGATGCTCTTTCAAATACAAATCGCAACACCTTCAATCAATCAATCAAATTCTTTAGTTGCCTATAAACATGGTGATTTATTAGAAATGTCTGGCATAACAAGTGATTATATTGAAACCAGCAAAGATCATCATACAGTTGATGAAAATCAACCCAAATGCGTTAACATGTCGAAAAATTTGAGTAGTATTAAAATAAATAATGCGAAAAATATAGCAGATGCTCTTTCAAATACGAATCGCATCACGTTACTGTGGGATTTAATAGAAATGTCTGGTATAACAAGTAATGATATTGAAACCAGAAAAGGTTATCATACAGATAATGAAAATCAACCCAAATGCGTTCGCGTGTCAAAGAATTGAAATAATGTTGACGTAAATAAATAAAAAAAGACAGATGCACTTTCAAATACGAATCGCAACACGTTACTGTAAGGGATTTAATAGAAATGTCTGGTATAACAAGTGATGATATTGAAACCAGAAAAGGTTATCATACAGATAATGAAAATCAACCCAAATGCGTTAACATTACGAAAAATTTGGGTAGTATAAAGATAAATAATGCGAAAAATATAGCAGATGCTCTTTCAAATACGAATCGCATCACGTTACTGTGGGATTTAATGGAAATGTCTGGTTTAACAAGTGATGATATTGAAATCAGCAAAGATCATCAAACAGTTGATGAAAATCAACCCAAATGCGTTAACATGTCGAAGAATTGGAATAATGTTGACGTCAATAAATCAAAAAGATACATGCTCTTTCAAATACGAATCGCATCACGTTACTGTGGGATTTAATGGAAATGTCTGGTATAACAAGTGATGATATTGAAACCAGCAAAGATCATCATACAGATGATGAAAATCAACACAAATGCGTTAAGATGTCCAAAAATTTGGGTACTATTAAAATAAATAATGCGAAAAATATAGCAGATGCTCATTCAAATACGAATCGCATCACGTTACTGTGGGATTTAATGGAAATGTCTGGTATAACAAGTGATGATATTGAAACCAGCAAAGATCATCATACAGATGATGAAAATCAACACAAATGCGTTAAGATGTCCAAAAATTTGGGTACTATTAAAATAAATAATGCGAAATATATAGCAGATGCTCATTCAAATACGAATCGCATCACGTTACTGTGGGATTTAATGGAAATGTCTGGTATAACAAATTTTGATATTGAAACCAGCAAAGATCATCATACAGATGATGAAAATCAACCCAAATGCGTTAGCATGTCGAAGAATTGGAATAATATTGACGTAAATAAATCAAAAAAGATACATGCTCTTTCAAATACGAATCGCATCACGTTACTGTTGGATTTAATGGAAATGTCTGGTTTAACAAGTGATGATATTGAAACCAGCAAAGATCAGCAAAGATCATCAAACAGTTGATGAAAATCAACCCAAATGCGTTAACATGTCGAAGAATTGGAATAATGTTGACGTCAATAAATCAAAAAGATACATGCTCTTTCAAATACGAATCGCATCACGTTACTGTGGGATTTAATGGAAATGTCTGGTATAACAAATTTTGATATTGAAACCAGCAAAGATCATCATACAGATGATGAAAATCAACCCAAATGCGTTAGCATGTCGAAGAATTGGAATAATGTTGACGTAAATAAATCAAAAAAGATAGATGCTCTTTCAAATACAAATCGCAACACCTTCAATCAATCAATCAAATTCTTTAGTTGCGTATAAACATGGTGATTTAATAGAAATGTCTGGTATAACAAGTGATGATATTGAAACCAGAAAAGGTTATCATACAGATAATGAAAATCAACCCAAATGCGTTAACATTACGAAAAATTTGGGTAGTATAAAGATAAATAATGCGAAAAATATAGCAGATGCTCTTTCAAATACGAATCGCATCACGTTACTGTGGGATTTAATGGAAATGTCTGGTATAACAAATTTTGATATTGAAACCAGCAAAGATCATCATACAGATGATGAAAATCAACCCAAATGCGTTGGCGTGTTAAAGAATTGGAATAATGTTGTCATAAATAAATCAAAAAAGATAGATGCTCTTTCAAATACGAATCGCATCACGTTACTGTGGGATTTAATGGAAATGTCTGGTTTAACAAGTGATGATATTGAAATCAGCAAAGATCATCAAACAGTTGATGAAAATCAACCCAAATGCGTTAACATGTCGAAGAATTGGAATAATGTTGACGTCAATAAATCAAAAAGATACATGCTCTTTCAAATACGAATCGCATCACGTTACTGTGGGATTTAATGGAAATGTCTGGTATAACAAGTGATGATATTGAAACCAGCAAAGATCAGCAAAGATCATCAAACAGTTGATGAAAATCAACCCAAATGCGTTAACATGTCGAAGAATTGGAATAATGTTGACGTCAATAAATCAAAAAGATACATGCTCTTTCAAATACGAATCGCATCACGTTACTGTGGGATTTAATGGAAATGTCTGGTATAACAAATTTTGATATTGAAACCAGCAAAGATCATCATACAGATGATGAAAATCAACCCAAATGCGTTAACATGTCGAAAAATTTGAGTAGTATTAAAATAAATAATGCGAAAAATATAGCAGATGCTCTTTCAAATACGAATCGCATCACGTTACTGTGGGATTTAATGGAAATGTCTGGTATAACAAATTTTGATATTGAAACCAGCAAAGATCATCATACAGATGATGAAAATCAACCCAAATGCGTTGGCGTGTTAAAGAATTGGAATAATGTTGTCATAAATAAATCAAAAAAGATAGATGCTCTTTCAAATACGAATCGCATCACGTTACTGTGGGATTTAATGGAAATGTCTGGTTTAACAAGTGATGATATTGAAATCAGCAAAGATCATCAAACAGTTGATGAAAATCAACCCAAATGCGTTAACATGTCGAAGAATTGGAATAATGTTGACGTCAATAAATCAAAAAGATACATGCTCTTTCAAATACGAATCGCATCACGTTACTGTGGGATTTAATGGAAATGTCTGGTATAACAAGTGATGATATTGAAACCAGCAAAGATCAGCAAAGATCATCAAACAGTTGATGAAAATCAACCCAAATGCGTTAACATGTCGAAGAATTGGAATAATGTTGACGTCAATAAATCAAAAAGATACATGCTCTTTCAAATACGAATCGCATCACGTTACTGTGGGATTTAATGGAAATGTCTGGTATAACAAATTTTGATATTGAAACCAGCAAAGATCATCATACAGTTGATGAAAATCAACCCAAATGCGTTAACATGTCGAAAAATTTGAGTAGTATTAAAATAAATAATGCGAAAAATATAGCAGATGCTCTTTCAAATACGAATCGCATCACGTTACTGTGGGATTTAATAGAAATGTCTGGTATAACAAGTGATGATATTGAAACCAGAAAAGGTTATCATACAGATAATGAAAATCAACCCAAATGCGTTCGCGTGTCAAAGAATTGAAATAATGTTGACGTAAATAAATAAAAAAAGACAGATTCACTTTCAAATACGAATCGCAACACGTTACTGTAAGGGATTTAATAGAAATGTCTGGTATAACAAGTGATGATATTGAAACCAGAAAAGGTTATCATACAGATAATGAAAATCAACCCAAATGCGTTAACATTACGAAAAATTTGGGTAGTATAAAGATAAATAATGCGAAAAATATAGCAGATGCTCTTTCAAATACGAATCGCATCACGTTACTGTGGGATTTAATGGAAATGTCTGGTTTAACAAGTGATGATATTGAAATCAGCAAAGATCATCAAACAGTTGATGAAAATCAACCCAAATGCGTTAACATGTCGAAGAATTGGAATAATGTTGACGTCAATAAATCAAAAAGATACATGCTCTTTCAAATACGAATCGCATCACGTTACTGTGGGATTTAATGGAAATGTCTGGTATAACAAATTTTGATATTGAAACCAGCAAAGATCATCATACAGATGATGAAAATCAACCCAAATGCGTTGGCGTGTTAAAGAATTGGAATAATGTTGTCATAAATAAATCAAAAAAGATAGATGCTCTTTTAAATACGAATCGCATCACGTAACTATGGGATTTAATGGAAATGTCTGGTATAACAAATTTTGATATTGAAACCAGCAAAGATCATCATACAGTTGATGAAAATCAACCCAAATGCGTTAACATGTCGAAAAATTTTGAGTAGTATTAAAATAAATAATGCGAAAAATATAGCAGATGCTCTTTCAAATACGAATCGCATCACGTTACTGTGGGATTTAATGGAAATGTCTGGTATAACAAGTGATGATATTCAAAACCAGAAAAGATCATCATACAGATGATGAAAATCAACCCAAATGCGTTAGCATGTCGAAGAATTGGAATAATGTTGACGTAAATAAATCAAAAAAGATACATGCTCTTTCAAATACGAATCGCATCACGTTACTGTGGTATTAATTGGAAATGTCTGGTATAAATATAGGACAGAAGTAATTTTTTTAAGTTGAACACCCTTTATGACCGACGTAAGAATTTAGGTTTGGTTTTCTTATATAAATTAATAAATGGTATTATTTATTGTCCTAAATTATTAGAAGCTGTTAAAATATACGTCCCTCACAACATGCCTTGTAAAGGTAATTCGTGTATTTTTGATATAAAGGGTGTCCAGCGGGAATTTTTCAACTTTAAATAAACGTTACTCATTTGTTAGCGGGGTTAGGGCTGCGGAGGGGGTGACGTTAGAAGCGACGTTTCTGCGGATTTGTCAGTCGCCATGAGTCATTGGTCGGGCGCGCACCGCGCGTATGCGGTGGAACAATATTTGTTGAACGGCAATTCGCCTATTCGAGCGCGTCGTGCTTTTTGTTTGCATTACAACATTCGGCGATTAAGCGATGGTCCGAGTACGCAGCTTATCAGAACGTGGGTGCAAAGATTTCGAGAAGAAGGGACAATGATCAATAGGCCGCCACCAGGACCGTCTACGTCGGCAGCAACACCAGAACGAGTGGCACAGGTGCGTCAAGAAATTCTTAGAAATCCAAGGAAATCAGTAAGAAAGATTGCCGCCTCTACAGGCATTAAGAAGTCAACTGTGCATACGATTTTGAAAAAAAAACTAAAGCTTCATCCCTATAAAATGCAAATTGTCCAAAAATTGAATGAGAACGATTATGTTTCAAGAGAAAGGTACGCCAGAACGGCTTTGCAACGATTTCGAACCCCCAGAACACTTGGAAACATATTGTTCAGCGATGAGGCACATTTTCACATCGGGGGTTACGTAAACAAGCAAAATATGCGTTACTGGAATCCCAACAACCCAAGAGAACGTCATCAGAAAAGTTTGCACTGCCCGAAAACCACAGTATGGTGCGCCATCTCAGCTCAAGGAATAATCGGACCGTATTTTTTTAATCAGGGGGAAACTGTGGATACCTCTGTATACTGCCGCATGATTGATGAGTTTTTAGTGCCGCAATTGCAAGTTTTTCCAGGACGCAACAATAGGACACATTTCCAGCAAGATGGGGCAACCCCGCACACTTCCAGGGTGTCCATGTCGAAGTTAAGGGACATTTTCCCTGGAAAATTAATAAGCAAGTACGGAGACATAGCCTGGCCACCACGATCGCCTGACTTGACGCCCTGTGATTTTTTCTTGTGGGGATACCTCAAGTCCAAAGTTTACTGTAATAATCCCCGCACCATATCTGCCCTACAAGAAAATATCCGGCGTGAAATTGATGCAATCCCCCAAGCACTGTGTTCGCGCGTATTCGCCAATATGAGGGTTCGCTTACAAGAGTGTGTTACGCGAAATGGACGTCACTTGGAGGACATTATTTTTAAAAAATAAAATCCGCAGAAACGTGCTTTGTTTTAAAAATATAATAAATATTTTGAGTTTAATAATATGTTTTTTATTTAAGTTTAAAAAACAAAATTTTCCGCTGGACACCCTTTACCATGCTATCGAACAAACTTAGGCTAATTTTTGCAGCATCTGTGAGTGTTGTGTACATCTATTATTGGTACTCGCATCAGTAATGTAATTTCCTAGATAGTGTTATATGTAATTGTTATATGTGTGTACTGTTGATGTACCTTTTAATAAATAAATAAATTAATAACAAATTTTGATATTGAAACCAGCAAAGATCATCATACAGATGATGAAAATCAACCCAAATGCGTTGGCGTGTCAAAGAATTGGAATAATGTTGACGTAAATAAATCAAAAAAGATAAATGCTCTTTCAAATACGAATCGCATCACGTTACTGTGGGATTTAATGGAAATGTCTGGTTTAACAAGTGATGATATTGAAATCAGCAAAGATCATCAAACAGTTGATGAAAATCAACCCAAATGCGTTAACATGTCGAAGAATTGGAATAATGTTGACGTCAATAAATCAAAAAGATACATGCTCTTTCAAATACGAATCGCATCACGTTACTGTTGGATTTAATGGAAATGTCTGGTTTAACAAGTGATGATATTGAAACCAGCAAAGATCAGCAAAGATCATCAAACAGTTGATGAAAATCAACCCAAATGCGTTAACATGTCGAAGAATTGGAATAATGTTGACGTCAATAAATCAAAAAGATACATGCTCTTTCAAATACGAATCGCATCACGTTACTGTTGGATTTAATGAAAATGTCTGGTATAACAAATTTTGATATTGAAACCAGCAAAGATCATCAAACAGTTGATGAAAATCAACCCAAATGCGTTGGCGTGTTAAAGAATTGGAATAATGTTGTCATAAATAAATCAAAAAAGATAGATGCTCTTTTAAATACGAATCGCATCACGTAACTGTGGGATTTAATGGAAATGTCTGGTATAACAAATTTTGATATTGAAACCAGCAAAGATCATCATACAGTTGATGAAAATCAACCCAAATGCGTTAACATGTCGAAAAATTTGAGTAGTATTAAAATAAATAATGCGAAAAATATAGCAGATGCTCTTTCAAATACGAATCGCATCACGTTACTGTGGGATTTAATGGAAATGTCTGGTATAACAAGTGATGATATTCAAAACCAGAAAAGATCATCATACAGATGATGAAAATCAACCCAAATGCGTTAGCATGTCGAAGAATTGGAATAATATTGACGTAAATAAATCAAAAAAGATACATGCTCTTTCAAATACAAATCGCATCACGTTACTGTGGTATTAATTGGAAATGTCTGGTATAAATATAGGACAGAAGTAATTTTTTTAAGTTGAACACCCTTTATGACCGACGTAAGAATTTAGGTTTGGTTTTCTTATATAAATTAATAAATGGTATTATTTATTGTCCTAAATTATTAGAAGCTGTTAAAATATACGTCCCTCACAACATGCCTTGTAAAGGTAATTCGTGTATTTTTGATATACCATGCTATCGAACAAACTTAGGCTAATTTTTGCAGCATCTGTGAGTGTTGTGTACATCTATTATTGGTACTCGCATCAGTAATGTAATTTCCTAGATAGTGTTATATGTAATTGTTATATGTGTGTACTGTTGATGTACCTTTTAATAAATAAATAAATTAATAACAAATTTTGATATTGAAACCAGCAAAGATCATCATACAGATGATGAAAATCAACCCAAATGCGTTGGCGTGTCAAAGAATTGGAATAATGTTGACGTAAATAAATCAAAAAAGATACATGCTCTTTCAAATACGAATCGCATCACGTAACTGTGGGATTTAATGGAAATGTCTGGTATAACAAATTTTGATATTGAAACCAGCAAAGATCATCATACAGTTGATGAAAATCAACCCAAAAGCGTTAGTGTATCGAAGAATTGGAATAATGTTGACATAAACAAATCAAAAAAGATGCATGCTCTTTTAAATACGAATCGCAACACGTTACTGTGGGATTTAATGGAAATATCTGGTATAACAAGTGATAATATTGAAACCAGCAAAGATCATCATACAGATGATGAAAATCAACCCAAATGCGTTAACATGTCGAAAAATTTGGGTACTATTAAAATAAATAATGCGAAAAATATAGCAGATGAAACAATACTTACCCAACAAGCCCCATAAGTGGGGATTCAAATTATTCGTTTTATGCTCCCTGTCTGGGTATGTCTACAGTTTTGAGATTTACTCAGGAGCTAAGGACATAGACCGTTTACCTGGCGAACCAGATCTCGGAGCTGTATCGAATACATACAAGGCACGTCAATCATATAACTTATTTTGACAATTTTTATACGAATATTCCTCTGCTACATTACTTGACCAACGAAGGTATTTATTGTCTTGGAACAGTACAGAGAAACAGGCTTGGAAAGTCATGCAAGTTGCCGGAGAAACGGGAAATTATGAAGTCTAACGTACCCAGAGGAACATATCACGAAAATGTGGCCTCTCACGAAGGTCAAGAATTGTCGGCCACAAGTTGGAAAGACAACAAACAAGTACTATTACTTTCCACGTATGTTGGCGCTGAACCAGCGGATACTATAACCCGCTACGATAAAAAACTAAAGGCCAATGTTCAAGTATCATGTCCTCGGGTCATAAAAGAATATAATGCACACATGGGCGGCGTTGATTTGATGGATAGCTTCATTGGTCGATATCGCATCCGCATAAAGTCGATAAAGTGGACAACGAGGCTCTTCTACCACTTGTTAGACATGACTTTTGTGGTTTTGTAAGCAGCACGCAGGGATTCAATATATAAAAGACTTTTAACACTATCAACATGAAAGTGGCAGCTGTTTTTTTAATAATTGTATTCGCAACTTATGCAAGAGTGGCAGTAAACCATGGGATATTAATGATATCAGACTATGATAAATGTCATATAATCATAAATGGAATAACAAAGAATGTTGAGATGAATGGCACAACTTATATACATGATAGTTTTGTAATAGGATTGCTGAAATGGAAATGTGACGATGAGTTTGGATCATTAATTGTGGATGTAGAGTTCAAAGACTGTGGAATATACTGCTCTTATAATCAACAATTTGAGAAATGCAAGAATGAATGGGTATCACCAGCATTTGGCATTGTATTGTCAATGTTGGTAGTTTTAATGCTATGGGTAATTATATCAACCTGCTTCAAAAAGCAATTTATGAAAATGATAATTGTAATTTGGTTTTATTATCTAACTATGAATGATAGGAAGAGGACAAGAAAAGTGAGAGCACTCAATAAAATGACTGGTACAAAAAAAAATTACTGGACTGTCATCAATGCTTGGGTACTATACGAAAAGGTAAACACAGTGAAAGGAAAACTTCAGAAGAATATTCTGATGTTAGCAGATTTTAGAACTGAGCTTGCCGATACTTTATGTAGATATCAAAGTCACTCAAAAAATAAAAGGGGAAGACCCAGTACCAACAGTCTACAAGATACTAAAGTACCTTCTAAAAGACCCCGGACACGTGTACAAGTACTACCCTCTACTGACGTGCGTTACGATTGTATTGATCATGAAAAAAATTTTATGGATTCTAGAAATAAGTGTAAATTTAATAATTGTAGGAAACTTACCTCTTGGTTCTGTAAAAAGTGTAAAGTGTCGTTATGCGATAATAAAAACAACCAGTGTTTCGCATTATTTCATGCCTAGGTATATCTGATTTCTTTATGGCCTTAATGCCTGAAGTATCAAAATTGATACCTGTTTTTTTTTTCTAAATAAATATGTAAAATAAATATTGTGATTTTTTTAACTATTTTTCCCTTCATCTAGACCTTCAAGCAAACACAGTATAATATTTAAAATAAAACTATTTCGTAAATCAGGCTATTAAGAGTTAAATGTATGTGTCGACAAGCTAAAACATCACGGACTGTCATGCCAAAAAGCACCTCAACGTGCCAAGTCTACTTGAACCGAACCGACTGGTTGCAACTATTGCAAAGAAAACTTAGCCCAAAAAATTTTTACAATAGGTGATATAAAATTTTATTTTTCTTATTACTTCTTGTAAGTGATCCTAATTTATACCCACTATGATGAATGCGAAAGTATATATATTTGTTTGTTCCTAATTTGTACAGAAACGAGGCAACTTATAGACGTGTTTTATTATTTTGCACATGAATAATAACCGGAAATAACGTAAGCTAATTTTGATACCGGGACGCGCACAAAGTAATAAACGGAAGTAAATTATTATTATGTATTTCATAATATTGTTGTTGTTGATTCATTCAATTTAACATTTTGAATTTCAGAAAAACAAACAAATCTCGGATCCGAAAAAGAAAGTGAAATCATAGCATGCGAGGTACTTAAATAAAAAAAATCACTTCATGAGATGCTGAACGACTGTTTGGTATACCAAGACGGACGATAAAGAACAAAATTAAAAAGGAGCATATGAATTAGTCTGATTCGCATCCTACCGTTTTAACTGCTGAAGAAGAGAGAAAAAAATTAGGGTTTTGCAAGTTTCTGCTGAATATAGATCTCCACTTACTTAAGTGGATTTAAAATTATTAGTGAGTTAGTAGAATTAAATGAAGCCATAGAGTGAGTAAAAAGTGGTTTCATCGAGAATATTTCCAATGAATTCGCGAGAAGTTCTAAGAAAAGATACTAGACATACAGGAAGAAATATTATCGTATGGAATAGATCAAACGCTGATCGATTCCTTGCAGGAAACGAGAGCACCAAAGCCGATGCAGGTAAAAAAGAACTAAGAAAATTCATTGCAAGCCAAGAAAATCTGTGGCGGTTTCTCATTTGAATATTGAGTCTTGCAAAGATGCACTTACTAGTAGCACGAAACAAAAACTTCAATCAATAAAGAGATCATTTGGAGTGACAAAAATAAATAGAAAAATAAGAAAGCCATGGTTTTGGATGAATAAACTAACATGTTTATTGAAACTGATCCAAATTATGATATAACAAGAGGTTACGAAGAGTGCTTTTTTGAAAGTAATTTACTAACTCTCATAACCAGTATAGTTCCGCTCCTGATATTCTCAACACAATTTGAATAAATTTTATAAATTTTAATTAAGTTCAATCATTACCAAAACTAACAACATCGTTGATGTCTTTACACAATTATTCAGCTTCCTCCAGAATCGGCAATAAATACACAATAAAAATATATATCGTTTATAGCCAAACTTAAAAGTAACCAGAATGCCTGCAAGAGATGTGGTGAACTGAATGTGCACATTAACACGCAAGTAGCAACAATCGACACAGATAGCTCAGACTATGAAACAGTCCAAGGTTAAGTTACAAAGATCCGAAATGCATGTGTTTCAAGTACGAGGTCAAAGTCTTCTTCCTCGAGATTATCCCGAAAGGATTTCATTTTGTAGAACAATGTTACAGAGGCATAATGAAAATTCCCAATTCATCCTAAAAATTCTCTGGTCAGATAAATCTACATTTAGAAAACATAAACTGTCACGAGTCGCATGTGGCGAATCCACCTTTAATGCGAGAAGACAGATCCCAGTATCGCTTTAAAGTAAACCTGTGGGCGGGAATTTTAAAAGGCAAAATTATATTGCTTTTTGACCTGCCCGAGAACTTGAATGGCACATATTACCTGCATTGTTTACGAGAAATTTTACCAACATTGTTAGAGGACGTACCCCTAACAGATCGTCGCTACGTGTGTTATCAACAAGATGGCTACCCAGCGCATTACGCAGCGCATGTAAGAGATTTGCTTGACCAGGAATATCCGGGAAGGTGGATTGGACGTTCAGGCATTATCTCGTGTCCAGTCCGTTCCCCAGATTTAAATCCCCTGGAATTTTTTTATTGGGGCGTTCTCAAAGTAAAAGTTTATTCAAAGCCTATTGAGAGCGTAGCGGAGCTGGCATTTGTCTTGATTTATAATTATTATCAATGTTTTTTTGTTTGGCATTTTAATTACTATTAGCAGTAACCTCTGATTGAAAAGTTAATAAATACATCATCCAAATAACATTTTGTGCTACATTTAAATGTATAATAAAATGTTTTGACAAATGAAAAGTGACGTCACTGTCTGTCTCGCTCGGTCATGGCAAACATGTCCACTACCACTCTCTTATCATTTTGCCGTAAAAGTAAGAACCTACAAGAGCTTGTGCGAATAAAAACTATTTGAACTAAGTAAAATGGGTTTGCAAACATCGTGTTACTTGAGGTTTTACTTTTTTATTAGTTTTATTCACGATGAAACTAACAAGTATTGTACTATTTTGCAATCCTGATTAAATGCGCGCACTTTTAATGGCACTTGCCAAGGCACTTTAGTACATTTTTTAAAGGGCGGTCTTTCAAAGTCGGCAAACTTTGACAATTTTAAATACGTAGTTTAACAAATAGTCTTGATTCTAGATAACTTGGGGCAATTGTGACATTATTTTTGACTGTGGTTCTAGAAATGTTATTTAGGGTTACAGTTCCAAAGTTAAAATGAACAAAAATAATAAAAATTAACCACAATAACCGAAAAATGGTTACAGTTTGAGCAAATTTCTAGGTTTAGCTTAAATGCCAATAATTTTCAAACTGCATGGGATAGATTTTTTTTCTGATTTTTCTCATGATGGTTACAATCAATCCTGTCACCCAGTTTTGGCTTGATATTGAGTTCTGGGACACCCTTTATAACCGAATGTACAAGAAGAAAATTTAGAATTAGATAGTGACAAATTTGATTTACATTATATTGTATAGTAAACTGTAAACCAGAAGATATTGAAACAGAAAGTGATTGGATTATATCTTGGTTCTGTACAAAAAAAAGAGTACTAACCATTTTGTTGGGAAGTTTTTGTATGGTAATGAATCAAATGCCACAGTTAAGTTTGTTCGAAAAGTTAAACAATCTAAAAGGTGTCACATGTTTGTGTTTTTATAAGATCATAATTTTTATATAGTATTACACTAATTCACTAGTAATACACTAACTCAAAAGGTTTTGTTCATTTTAGTCTTCTTACTATATCAGTGTTGTAAAGGAACTGGATTACCTCGACATTCATATGATAGTGATTATTGTAAATTGACTACCTTTTGTAGTACAAGATTGGAAATAACCCTATCCACTAATAATTATAAAGCCAATGAACAGCTGGCATGTACAGTTGCAAAAGTGCAATAGGTTTCCCTTAACACATTCTAAAACAAATAACTTATTGCTTTTAGAGAAGTCATACAGAAAGGACATTACCTAAAGAAGCCGATAACAAAGAAAAATAAAATCATCACTATGTTGAGTCCAGTTGTAGTTTCATCAAACTTGATAATTCCAAAGAAAGCAAAGGTCACAGATTATTCAAATCTATAAAAAACATTACAGATAGGAATGGAGAAACATTGAAACTTTAGCATTTTATAAAACAACGGAAGACAATAAGTTTTATGAGCAAGATCTTGTTGACGATGTTGCAGAGATACCTAGCGACCTTTGTGAAGATGGATAGTGGTGATAACCTAGTGGTTATAGATTACAGCCTCCTTTTCAGGGAGTTGTGGGTTTGATCCTGGGTATTCAACACTAACATTTCACATTTATATACATTTTTAAGAAATTAAATATCACTTGCTTTACTGCTGAACGTAAACATTGTACCATTGTACCAACAGGATACCTGCATGATATAACAACTAACTAGTTTATTTTCAAATTATATTAAAAATAAAATTGCTACTCTGCATTTTTCTTTACTTGCTGACCACTTGTTGCTGCATAACATTGACCATGATTACGGGATGAGATAACATTCAAATCACACTATTTCATAAAGGTTGGTTGCATAGCCTGTTTTTAGCTAGTATTTTGGTAATGTAGGTAGCTTTTTCTTTTTGAAAAATTAGTAGAAAAGTATTTGTGGTTGCCATGGATATAAATGAAAATTGTCTATAAAGTGAAGTTGTTTCTATTTCAAACATTATTTTTCATTTGCAACTAGGCAATTCATATAGGCCCTCACTCTATTAGAAGTGTGATATGTTTGTAAAAATATCTGACTTTCCAAAAACAGATTGTGACATTCCAAACGAATATTTCAATACCTCAGTACAAAAAGAAAGAAACAATTAAGAAAAGGGTACTAAAAGAAAACAACTCAAGTTCTTACTGTATAAAACGAAAATAATCTAGAATTATGAAAATATATTGGAAGTAATAACAAAACTGCCTTCACTTATTGACTTTTTTTTCGACATTTCTCTGTGGTAATGATGGGTTATCATTTATGGAGAAATTTCTCATACTTATCTCAAACTTACTGAATATCAGACTTGATAACCTTTGGAATTGAGGTATCAATATGTACCCGGAGATTAAGAGAAGTTCAAAAGTATTAATTCTTCTAGAATACCAAATATGAATGTTAAAAACCACCAAATCATAGACAATAATAACCAAAACTGCCAAGCGTATTATAACAACTAAAAATAATTAAGAGACACAACAAAAGAAAACTTAACCACAACACTAGAATGACAGTAAATGTGTAAAAAGCACCTAAAACTACCAGACCTATGAGCAATAGTTAGAACATAGTCATCAAAACGAAAAATGCTAGGAATGTGAGGGTGTAAGGTTAAGGTAAAACCGAGTAGGAGAATCAAGCTTTAATGAACATATGAGAAGAAAATGAAAAAGAAATTATCATATTATGACAAATTAAAAGCTTCTTGACACCTACAAAGTAAGACATCCTACAATTTTTTTAGAAGATAAATTCGTTTAACTTCGTTTAGTTTAACCTAACCCTTCGTTTACACCAAAAAAACAAGACAATAACATTTTTTAATCAATACTTGTAGAATACTTGTCAAAACATAATTGTTTGAAGTTTTCCATCAAAATATTGATATTTCTTACCATATGAAAGACAAATGAAAGAACAAGTTAATAAAGAATTATTAGAGTTTCAATTCCAAACACCTATGGCTGACACAATGACCTCTAGTATATAACTACCACTGGATTGGCGGCTGACAAAGTGCTTTTGTGCAGAACTCTACGATGATGACCTCAGCTAAACACACATCGATAGATAGTGGAAAACTATAACAATTACTTTATTGATTATTCCTGAAGTATAAATAACACGGAAAACGAACGAAATTAATTCAAAACGCAAAAATACTTCAGAGTACAGACTTTTTTCGGTTCTGTTCGTCCATCTGGACAGGCAAAGGGGTCAAAAGCCCAACCAGAGTACAGACTACAGCAGCCCTACGCCTCTGTCGCAGCCATTTGTAACAAAGAGAATTTAAACACTACGTTCCGGTTCAAGAGACGGGAGTGCCATACAAAATAATGAGAAATGTCGCTTGTATTGTATTGCACTAAATCTTGATACCAACATAATCAAGTAATGACGTAATATCAGAGCAGCCAATATAATAAATATATAGGATTGGAATCAATACATATTTAATCGATAATTAACTAATAATATGTATATATTTATATATATAAATTATTATAAATAATGTCTAATTTTAAGGTTCTCTTTTGTTAATTTTAATATTGACCTAAGCAAAGTCTAACCAGTTTAAACTAAGGGATACGTTTCAGTTATCTCACAGAAAAAAACAATTAACATAATTAATATTTTATTAATAGTTTTGTTTTGCGTTGTAGATTCGGTTTAGACAGTCTTTGGTATTCGTTTTTCAGATGTTGCAATAAAGTCGTAGGCGAGGGTCCTGAATCTGAAATTATAACAGAATACATATTAGCAGAAGTTAGTTAACCCTAATTATTAGGCTTTTAATATTTTTTTGACCCCTTGACCCATCTGACCAGCCAGATTTTAAACTACAAATTTTTTAAACACATTTTTTATTACATGGTAAAGCTTAGAAAGTCTTACGCGTTTATTATATAAATAATTATTAAGCACATTACTCTGAATAATACACGCATAAAATAAAAGAACTAAAATTCGTAACAAAAATTGTTAACAGTCACTTTTATTTTGAATGAATGACATGTCACATGACACTCAAACCAAAACAAACAAAAGAGTCGAATATATGTTAGAGCGAGACAACGCCATTATTTTTAGTGCAATGCTATACATATTCGAGTTTATTAGAGAGTTGCGCCAGGCTGATTTGTAATTTGTATTATAAGTCAAAATTAGTAGCGGTGGGAAATTATGAGATATACTAATGAAATCATTTTATTATGCCCCTTATTTTATTATAAATTATAGGAAAACTTACAAATGTCGTTGTAATTTCCTTTTTCCATACAATTACCGTTGTAAATAAATACTAATATTAAATACCTGCTGTCTTAATCAAATTGACCAAAAAACATGATTTAAACAAAAGCTCTATAACATGGGTAAAACTACATCTATTTTCTGGCAACATTCACATTATCACTGTGTTAATTTTATTTTGAATACCCAAGCGCTGGTAGCTATTTCGGTCAACGGATCAGCCAAGCTATCCGACGCGGTAAAGCTGCCAGTTTTCTTGGTACGCTTCCACGTAATGATAGTTTTAATTTTATGTAGTCATAGTATTGTAAATATAGTTATAAGATTTGCTTTGTTTGAATAATAAATTTAATTTTGAATACGATAGATTTACTATTTTATTTGAGCTTGTTACACGTTATATTGAATACGTAAGGTGAAACGTAATACTTACGCGTGGAAGCTAACTCCTGTTTTTTTATTTTAGCTAAGGCTTTGGCAGCAAGACAAAATACACCCAATAATAGTGTTAATGTTTATAACATTAAAGGATACATTATGGTATATAACACGAAATATGTTTTATGAAAACAAAATCACAATGCTATATTTTAAAATTATTCCTGATATCTTACACACTTCAAAAATAAGAAAAATAATCAGGTAATATCGCATTAATACTCTGGATATAAACAAATGCTATTTTTTTTTGTATTTCTAACCTAGTTTTGTTGCTAAGGATTGACATTATCGATAAAATTATTAAATCGATATTCCCAAGTATATTATACTTTAAACTTACGATTTTCAGGAAATAAACATATTAAAAAAAGTGATTTCCTCTTTCACAGTGTTCAGTTTTAGATCAGCATGCATCAGCATGTTGCTAATGTACTGGAGAATGTTACACATGTTTCGTATTGTTTTGCTTTGAAATCGTTTCAGTATATTTACATTGCTGTGCCCCATAGTTGAATCCCATAGGTCCATATTGGTTTGAGCATCGCTTTGTAAATGGACATTTTGCCAATGTTTGACAACTTAGACCTGCGTCCGATCATCCAGTACAATTCTCTCACTCCAGCATCAAATTGTTTTCGTTTGGCCCATATGTGTTTTCGCCAGGTCAGTCTAGATGCATTCCTAAGTACATAGCATCATCCGCTTGAGGAATGTTTTCATTATACAGATGAACTAGAGGACATGTTTACTTATGAAGTGTACCTATAGGTAATGTGGACAGATTTGTTTTGATTTGCTTTTATTCTGCATTAATCAAGCCACGCTTCCATCTCCGACAGTTGTGATTGGAGGTCAGCCGGGGCCTGTACTGGGTCATCATGTACTGCTAATAGGGCTGTGTCATCAGCATAGGTTGCAGTTATGTTTGTAGCATGTGTGGGTAGGTCGGCACTATACACAAGGTAGAGGACTGGACCCAATAGACTCCCTTGAGGCACCCCTGAGCGAATAAGGTGTATTTTAGATGCATCGTTATTACATTTGATTTCGAAGCATCTGTGGGCGAGGTGCGATCGAAGGATGGAGAAGAAGGAATGAGGCAGTTTTTCTTTAATATTATACAATAATCCATCATGCCAAACTTTGTCGAACGCCTGGCCGATATCAAAGAAAACAGCGGAGCAGTACTTCTTGTCGTCAAAGGTGCGACTAATGATATCTGTAAGCCGATTTACCTGTTATATGGTGCCATGTTTCTCCCGAAAACCAAAATGATGTGTCGGTATTATGTCAGACAAGTTTAGTCTAAGTCTATTTAACAAAAGTTTTTCAAAAAGCTTCCCAGTCACACTCAGTAGGCTAATTAGGCGATAAGAGCTAGGTTTATGAGGTGGAATACCAGGCTGAGCTATCATTATGACATGTGGAATTTTCCATTGGCAAGGGAAGATTTCCAGGAGAATGTAATAATAGACACTTTAAATCACTATTATGTCCACTTGCTCAGCGTCTCCCAATCGCAGGGTCTACTCAACGTGACCGCCAGTGACTTTGATACATTTAGTACAACTTTTCACGACATTGGCATAAACCCGTTGTCACACCGTGGTGTCAGTTTTCATCGTATTAAATACTGTACCGATCCGGGCTCTCATTTCCTTCTCAGCGTCACAATTTTTTCGGAAGACATCTTCCTTCACATTTCCCCAAATAGAAATTCGAGCGGCGTAAGGTCGGGAGACCGTGGCGACGAAGTGATATGACCACTTTACCTGATCCATCGAGTGACGTACTCTTTTTGGAGATATTTTCAAACGGCGCGCAGCCAATGTGGTGGAACCTCGTCATGTTGTATAGACGTGGCCCGTTGTGTAGCTACTGTCGCATGTACAGCCGCTGAAAATCATTGCGTGTGCGAACAAAGTGCATAACTTTGTTCGTAATCCCCACGAGTTTAGTTTATTTTCACATGGTTCACCTACTATTTGCACAGTATTGTTTCTGTGTAATGTTCATTTGCGTTCATTAGTTTAGTTCACGAGAAAGTATTGAATATTATATTGTGTTTCAGATAATATTGACTACAATTCCAACCAAGAAAATAAATGGTATACTGAGACGAAACATACATTTCAGCAGCTCAAATGGAAACAGTCATAAAAGATGCTTTTAAAAGTTTGACACCAGAACATTGAAAGACAATGACAGAGCATATTCTTCGTGTTGAAGTTCAGAACAAAACGAGGTATCAAATAATTGAAGATGAATAGTTCAGACAAATATGTGGCAACAGAAATGTTAGAATCATCTTTTGATTATAATGAATAAATTCTGTTTATCTTCCTTTATGGTTTTTCTTTTAATGCTCACCTCAGCTGTGTAGTGGTTTAAGGTTTTCATTAAATATTGTTCTTGCACTGTCGGTATTACTTATCCCTTCAATACTTTAGGTTCTCATAATATGATCCCTTTGTAGGTTGTAACTATAAAATTGTTACTTCATTTACTGCAAAGAATTCATGTCTCAATAATATGTGTGCAAGAATTACATAATAAATGACTGTAATAAATGTCTTTTTATAAAATAAATATAAAGTATTTAGTGTCAACCATTTTATTGCAAGGTTATTTATATTATTTGCCATTATGTCCTAAATGACGAACTCCGATTTCTTGATATATAATATATTATAATTTATTGTCTTTATGAATGAAGCAAACGAAAATGCGGGTAAATCATGGTAAGGAATTATCAGTTCTTCATGCTCTATCATTCCAAATCCGTAGCCAAAATACCCCACTGAGCCACTACAATATATTAATAGTTACTTTACTCAATAATTTCAATAATAATTTAACCTTGCGTGTCGTGTTTTGGGCGCTTAAAAATTAACTATTTTTTAGGTACAACTTAGGTACAAGCAGCGTTAGCTTACACAGCTTTGTTAAAAATGTCATTGTCAATGTCTACAATCAAAAACTTTTGTACCTATTCATATTTTTGTTCCCAGCCGCAGTGTATAAGAAATGTTGATAGGTGTGAATCGTGATTATAAATTAGAAGTCCCTTTTTCCTGCTATTCATTGCACACGCCATACATCCTATTTAATATTGATTGGTTTTGCAATAAGGATACACTTTCTTAACCGTAGGTATGGCCAGTGTACAAGACGTGCGGAATTTATTTCAAATTAAGTTAAAAGAGGATCAAAATCAAGAAATTCACCCTTTGGACTTAGATAGAGTTAGAGATGATAAATACCTTCATCGTGTGTTAAAACATAGTGCTAATAATGTTGAAAAGGCAGTGCAAACTTTGTTTACAATATTTTCATGGAGAAAAAACGTTGGTGCGAACGATATCAATGAGAATACCATAAAAATGGAATACGTTAATGAAGGTATAATATTCGCTCATGGAAGGGACGTTGATGGTTGTCTGCTTCTTATTATTAAATCGAAAAAACATGTCAGAGGTGCTAAAGACTTTGAAGAGATCAAGAAGATAATAATATACTGGTTTGATAGAATTGAAAGAGAAGAAAATGGTAATAAAATATCTTTGTTCTTTGATATGGACTCATGTGGTTTGAGTAATATGGATATGGAGCTGATACAGTATTTAATAGCGTTATTTTCGAATTATTATCCCCATTTTTTGAATTATATAATAATATATCAGCTACCTTGGGTCCTATCAGCAGCTTTTAAGATTGTGAAGTCATTACTGCCGGCAGATGCTGTTAAGATACTTAAGAATGTTAATAAGGATTCATTAAACAATTTTGTTCCCCCTGAACAGGCTTTGAAATGTTGGGGGGGACATGATGACTATGTTTTTGAATTTGTACCAGAAAACAAAAGTACAACTGAATCTACACCAAAAAAGGTAACTTTTGCTGAGAATGAAGTAAATAAGACAGAGAACTCATATGAAATGTTAAAAATTACTCCAAGCAATTTAATTATATTCCAAAATGAGAATGAAGACATATCGGGGCAGTTTACAATCACAAATATGGATTCCGGATCAATATCATTCAAAATTCGTACAACGGCTCCAGAAAAGTTCAGGGTGAGACCAAGTTCAGGAATTTTAGAACCAAATGCCTCTCAAACTGTTATCATTGCGGTACAATCTGGCTTCCAATTAAAAAATGTTTCCAAGGACATGTTCTTAGTCATGTCTGTAAAGATTCCAAAAACTGAGCTTACTCCTAAGGAATTGAGTGACATCTGGCAGAATAGGTCGGGAAATAAATTTGAAGAATACAGATTGAAGTGCCAGTTCCCTGTAAAAGAGACAAAAAATGGTAATATTGTTGAAAAGCAAGACAAATATGATTCAGTGACAAATGCTTTAAATAATTTGCAGATTAACTATGAAATATTGCATCGGCAAGTTGAGAAGTTAAAGATTTTTCAGTTTATATCTTTGGCACTATCTATAGTCGCTGTTGTCTTGGGATATTTGGTGTATTCAACTTTGGATGATGGAGATAGGTATTGTGAAACAATTTAAATATACAGTGGTTAAGAATTATTGATTATAAAGTCAAAACTTATAATGGGTTATAAAACCAATACTAATTGCCATTAATCAAGTAGACATACATGTAAAGGTAGAATTACTCAACTAACTCATCAGCTGGAAGTCATCACTCACCATTAGGTGACTTCCTCTTTCATAAATCAGTGCTAGAAATGATAACCACAATGGGCATGATAACAAAAAATTCAATGATGAAAGAATTAAAATGAATGATCCAGTTTTTATAGAAATAATGAGATTCAAAAGATATAAAAAAATAAAAAAATGCGAAATATTGGGGTTGAGCAGGTTATCAACTTTAAAGTAGATCCTGTAGATGAAAACAAAACCTGTGAGTTGAACAAACATTACAAGATTTGATCAACAATATGTTACTCGAACAGTTGGCACACTTGGTAAGAGTGCTCCCACGGAATGTGAGGGTTCAAGTCTTGCTTCATTCATAAAATTTAGTTTTCAAATTTTATTTGTATATTTATATTATTAATTTTAATCCCAGAACTGAGGGTTATCAATTTAAAACATCAAACAATCGTAAAAGAATAATTTTTCTAGGTGAGTAGGATGTTTCTTCAATATAGTCTTTGTGATTTCTTGAAATTTGACAATCTAACATTGTTACACATTATTTCTAAATTTAGCAATTAAATATCCATTCACATTTTTTTGTTTATTGCTATTTATATTTATTAATTTATTGCTTTTTAGTTTATGCTATTTAAAATGTTCATAAACAACAGATACTTCTTTACTTTAAGTATTTAACCCAGATAGGCTGCACAGATTGGTCAATAAACCGCAGATAGAACTAATATGTTATCATAAATACTGTCATCATTACTGATTTTGACTGTACAAGCTTCTTAGTCAAATTGTTAGCGTAAAAGGCATAAAAAGGCATTTATTTTCTCAAAATTGAATTAAAGCTATAAAATAATCACAATCTAGTCCCAGGCTGTCCGATCATTTAGATATTCAGCAGTGGAGTAATAGGATTTACGACAGAGACATTTTTTTATAAAACATTTAAATTTATTTATAGATAATGCCTAAACAGTGGCTGGGACTTTATTATACAAGTGTATACATTTACCCTTAAAGCTATTATGTATCTTATGTATGTATCTTATCGTAAAATAATATAGTTAATAATAATGTTTATATAAGCTTGATGCATGCAAGTACACATATATAAAATACTTTCTTAATGTAAGATATATATATAATTAGAATAAATTTTAACATTAATTATTGCTCGCCTTAGAAACATATTATCAGGGTGTGAGGGTTCTGTCACACTATTTATACAAATTAAACAAATGGGTGAATTTAACAACACAGTTTTCAAATTAAAATATTATTATTCAAAATATGATTTAAAATCACTTATTAAACATCAAAATAGTACCACCCATTCCAAATAGTATGCGTCAGGTGTGAGAAGAATGGGCGCAAGAAACTCAGCGGGCTTTTTCTTTCTTAATCTACATCATGTAATGTTGAATTTTAGCAGTTAATGTGTAAGATATTTGAAAAAAAAAAACACAAAATATTTTGGGGTCTAATAATGATAAGGTGTTCTTTTAGTGGTATATGTGCCCATATGTGCATACTGTGCATGAGGGGGTGTTGGTTCCAACACTCATGTACGGAAGTGAAAGTTGGTTATGGCATGAAAGCAGAAAAAATGCAGTTGAAAAGAGAGTGTTGAGAAGTATGATAGGAGTTAAACTGAGTGACAGTATAAGAAATAGTGAGATTAGGAAACTTTGTGGTCTGAAAGAAGATGTTGTGACAAAAATTGAGAAAGGTATGCTAAGATGGTTTGGACATGTCGAGAGAATGAATGAAGAATGATTGACGAAGAAAGTGTATAAGGCCAGTGTGAATGAAAGTGTTGGAAGGGGTAGACCTAGGCGGATGTTTCAAGATCAAATCAGGGATGTCTTGAAAAAAGGTCAAGTCAAGAGTACCCTTAACCGGAGAGCATGTATGAAAGGGATAATTAAAGTGGACGAAGCGAAACAAGTATGTAAGGATCGTAGCAAGTGGAAAGAAATGGTCTCTGCCGACCCCTACGGGAAAGAGGCGTGATTTTATGTATGTATGTGTGTGCCCATATGTGTGCATCCTGACTCGACCCATCATAATTTGGATATTTCAGTTAAAGTATGTAAATAAACATTACGCTAATTAAAAGGTACCAAATATGGAAAAAATAGCTAACTGTATAAAATTATATCTAATTTTTTTTTTAATTTAGTTTGTAATAATAAGTTTATTTTGGCGCCAACATATAATGCTAATATAATAGAAATAATACATATTTGCTTTACCAGCAAATAAATCAATTTCAATGTTGTCACTATTGTACAAAATATTGAAGTGTCGCTAATTATTGAAACCAAAAAAAAAATAATAGTAGTATTGGAAACCCATTGGAAATGGAAGGAAGAGAATATAAAAAAATGCTTACTATCGTTTTTTTATCATTTTCAAAGGCTTTAGCGCTGATCTAGAGATTCGAAATGGAACTTAAATTGAACAATTGAGGGCTATTAGCAAATCTTTAAGAAATTATATTAAAAAGCTGATTTAAACGCTTACAGTGTATGTGCAAATATTAATTCAGGTATCACTTATTCCTACTGTGTGTTGATTTTGAAATCCCATCTGGCATCATAGAGGATATTGTGAAAAACCCATTTTTTGAAGTTATACTGGAGTGTTACGGAAAAATAGTCACGCAAGTAGACTATATGATTTTTTTACATTATGTAGTTTCTTAAATATTTATTATGAATTTGTTATAACTATTAATCTGAATCTAAAATATATATAATACGTAATGCAAATACGTGCAACAGATTTCGTGTACGTACTTATGCCTAAATACGAGTACCGATACGCAAGCGAGCATACCGGTAAGACCGCAGAAGGTGCCGGCTGCTGTCGTTACCGCACCCCATTGTTGCTCCTGGTCGCCGAGTACACTCTTATGAAAATAAAACTTTGTTCAATCTTGGCACCCATAATTTATCGTTTCATATTTGTATTTATAAAGTTTAAATTACTCAAAATAAGTATAATTTAAATTAAATTACCTAAAGGTGGCAACCCTAATTATTATGTAACACTTCTCTCAGTTCTTAGGGCTATTTCTTATACTCAGAGTGATGGACACTTTTGTAGAGCTGCCGATAGAACTGCACTATTTCACGCCGTATGATCTAATGTGACTATTCATGTGTGTGATAGAATTTAAATTTGTTATGGTGTGTTGAACAGGTCTAATTTAAGTGAGCTTATTTGTACAGACATTGTAAACCCAAAAAAAATCACAATTTTTATTACGACTGAATTGTACATAAAGTTTGCTTATTATTAATATTTAATATGTAATAAAATGCAGTAATATGTAAGAATTACTGTGTTTCGGTCTGAAGAGCGCCGTAGCTAGTGGAATTACTGGGCAAATGAGACTTAACATCTTATGTCTCAAGGTGACGAGCGCTGTTGTAGTGCTGCTCAGAATTTTGGGTATTTCAAGAATCCTGATCGGCACTGCATTTTAATGAGCAGGGCGCATCAATTACCATCAGCTGAACGTCCTGCTCGTCTCTTCCCTTATTGTCATAAAAAATCTAGACCTCGGCACTGACCTTAATAACAGTGATGCGATTGGCACTTGTCACCGTGGCACCCCCGTGGCAGTGATATTTTGCTTTTGCACTCAACGACACCGCTCAAGAAGTGCCGAGCCATATACCTATGTTGTTTAGGTAATCGGTGCGCATATCTGTATGTGATCTTTTGGAAACTTTATTCAATTAGGCTTAAACTAACGGCCGTTGCATATAATCAGTCTATCTCTTACTTGAGATAAAAATTGTAACTATCGTTGACTTTTCTATCCCAATAAATTTATCGACGGTAACTCCGTACACCCTGTCTGCCAATGGGACAACGTATAGCTTACCAGCGATAGAAGTTTGTATGGAAAATGCAATTCTCGCGTCCCAATATAAGGCGATAAGAATGACTTATCGGGTTTATTAGGACAGCTTCAGATTACTGACAGTAGAAGGTAGTAATTTATGTCTATCTGTAGATAGTATATTGGGAACGGCCGTAAGCGAATCGTTACCAAAAAATATTTCAATCGAAAACAGTAATTTAAAATGACCGTTGTATATATAACAAATTAGTTTTGAAGGTGCTGCATCCAATATATGAATTGTGATTAAATAATATCAAATATTTAATAAAAATTAATAATTAGAATAAACTTTATAAATATAAATTATTCTATGTTGGATGCATCAAGCTAGACCTTGAAGAAATTAATAATTTATAATAAATAATCCATACTCTTTGTATATGAAATCGACTCGTACGTGACCAGTAATTTTTATTTTCATCTTCCATTCAGATTGCGCACTCACACATTCATTCCCTTTATAAGAATTTCTAGATTATAATTTTTTTGTAGTAGATAATTATTATATATATTGTTCTTCTGTTAAATAGCATTTTTTGAATTAAATGTTTGTTGAAAAGTTTTCTAGTGTTTTATTGAAGGTCTGAAGTGAACTGCGGAAGTAGTTATGCCATATCTTATGAATGATAAACACCTTTTTTTTTTTTATTTGAATAGGAGGACAAACGAGCGTACGGGTCACCTGGTGTTAAGTGATCACCGCCGCCCACACTCTCCTGCAACACCAGAGGAATCACAAGAGCGTTGCCGGCCTTTAAGGAAGGTGTACGCGCTTTTCTTGAAGGTACCCATGTCGTAACGTCCCGGAAACACCGCACAAGGAAGCTCATTCCACAGCTTCGTGGTACGAGGAAGAAAGCTCCTTGAAAACCGCACTGTGGAGGACCGCCACACATCCAGGTGGTGGGGATGATATCGTAACTTGTGGCGTGTCGTGCGAAGGTGAAAGATAAACACCTCGGACTAAGCTATAGTACTACTAGCCGACCCGACAAACGTTGTTCTGTATACATAATATAATAATAAAATACAATTTTTTTTATAAATTTGTCAATAATATCTCAAAACATCAACAATTATTTCATCATTAAATTGTTTCACAGCAGAACTGTCAAACGGTGCGTCAATAAATTCTCTCAAGGAAAATATGTCCATACAAAACAAATATTGAAAATAAAAATAATTATGGGTCCCAAATCGAAATAAAAAGTATCCTATCTCTCAAGTTGGACTAAACTAAAAATAAAATACTCTTGCGGATGAAATTTCTTTAAATACGTCCGTAGCTGATCTCTACTCGGCGAAAGGAATATTTCTAACAAATTTCAAGTCTCTACGCCTTATGATTCCAGAGATATCGTGATGAGTCAATATATACGTGGAAATATATATATATATATAGATTATAAAGAGGTGAGGTTGTTGAGGGTAATCTCTGGATCTATTGAACGATTTTGAAAATTACATTATCAATAGAAAGCCAAATTATATTTTGTGAGTGTAAGGCATACATTTTTGTTTTGAAATTAGGTACCTAACCCATCACGTATCGCATCGTATCGGGGCTAGCGAGGTAGCCCCCCCAAAAATGTAGGAATGCTCACAAACCCTTAGGATAGGAAGCCTTTTAATAAAAAAACAAAGTTGGTTCTAGTAGGAGGCGAATTTTATGAGATTGTTCTATGAAGGGTTGAATCTAGATTCGCAATTTCCTTAGGTTTGTCTACGCCTGCCCCTTTAACAAAATCTTAGCTATGCGTTTGACGCATCATCCTGAAAGGTCCGCACAAGGAAACTCCTGTAGTGTGGTTCTACGTGAAAACCGCACTATGGAGGAACGCCACACATACCTAGGTGGGGATATTGGTGGATTTGGGCGGCAAATATTTATTTATTCAACCAATTCGGACGGATCCCAAGACGTCACGGGTTCGAGTCCCGAATCGTTCATATATGTTGGTAACAAATATTGATTTATATAATTAATCACAGAGATGAGGGTTATCACTTTAAAATAATAAATTGTTTAAACCCAAGTATTTAAATTATTTAATCATTAAACCAGTGCTCTGTGAACGGCTGGATCACTTGGCGTTGCGTAGAGACATCGCTTCATTGTGTGTCCTCTATCGCATTTATCATGGGGAATGTTCCGAAGAGCTGTTTCACCTGATTCCTGCTGCTGAATTCCACCTTCGCACGACACGCCACAAGTTAGGATATCATCCGCACCATCTGGATGTGTGGCGGTCCTTCCCAGTGCGGTTTTCAAGGAGCTTTCTTCCACGCACTACAAAGCTGTGGAATGAGCTTCCTTGAGCGGTGTTTCGGGGACAACACGACATGGATACCTTCAAAGAAAAGCGCGTACAATTGTTTGTCCGCCTTTTCCTTAAAAAAAAATTCGCGGACACATAATAATAGGCATGAAAATAAAAATTTTTGATAATCTTTTATAGTTATATATATATATATATTATATTACACTCACAAACGCACGCACACACACACATACATTTATAATTTAAGTTGATATAAAAAAAAATGCTTAACTGTTCCTTAAGAATTAAATTATTTTCGAAAGATTTGGAAATCTATGTCGCTACACTATCAATGCAGTGGATCGTTACCCTATCCCAAGGTTACTAGGTTTCACCTACATTTTAAAAGATAAAACTATTTTATCAAAAACCGATATTCGACACGCATACCATCCAATTCCGACGCATTGGAAGTTACATTGGAATTAGTAATATCTTATAGAGCAAGAGCCCGTGAGCCCCAGACCTACGTTATTTTATAAAAGCTGAAAGTTTGTCAGCGCATGCTCACAACACAGGTAAGAACAATGGTCCATTATGGTGTTTGTGTTACAGTGGCTTTGGCAGGTAAACGGTACTAAAAGTATGTAAAATACCGAACTAAATACATCAAATAATAAAGTGCGACTTTTCGGTATTATCTTCAGAAAATTATTAAAAATCACGTTATTCATTGCCAGATACTTAACATCGTGGCAACCCCTTGTCATACACCCTTAATGTTCATGAAATTATAATTTTCATACGGCATAGTATAAAAGTTGATTTTTATATATAAGTAGATGATGTTTCCTCATTAGCCAGACACTTTTGATAGTTCCAACCCCTTGCCAGACGTGGCTTTGGTAAACTGTACTAAAGGTGTGTAAAATATCGATCTAAATACATCAAATAATAAATAAATAATAATAATTGTCAATAATCTGAAGCTGTCCCAATATACCCGATAAGTCATTCTTATCGCCTTATATTGGGACGCGTGAATTGCAATTTCCATACAAACTTCCATCGCTGGTATGCTATACGTCGTCCCATTGACGGACAGATAAGGTTGTCGACATTGTACGGATAAGGTGAGTTGCCGTCCATAAGTTTATTGGGACAGAAAAGTCAACGATAGTTACGATTTTTATCTCAAGCAAGAGATAGACTGAATATTGGGAACGGTCGTTAGTCAATATGGCGTAACAATAAACACGAACAAATGCGGATTCAGAGAGCTGAAGTGTCTCGGTCATCGTGTGACCTGTGAGGGAGTCCATAGAGGAACTCCGCAGATTTCTCGGTTAAAGTAATTTTTACAGAAGCAGTATGCCAAACGCGGCAGTGACACAATCTCATATCTAATAGAAGGGACAGATCTCACAGTGATGATAGATCAAAAACCGGTCATCTTCGCGAAATAAAAAAAAGAGTCGAAATCGGATTCACCAGGATGTTTACGACAACTCAATTTCATCGCACGATTCTGTAAATATGATCAAATATATCGAAGGTGACCCCAACTACGCCACGGACTTTCGTAGGCTGGAAGAAATTCAGCTACCGCTTGTGTTCGACAGGGACTTTTCAAAAGCCAACTCGAAGACGCCGGATTAGAGAGCTTACAAAAATATGGTTGCATTATACAAAGTTACATTATAAAAAAGGTATGGAGCCAAATGCAATTTTTAAAACTCTCCATACGCTTGGTATTAGTAAAAGGTTTGTGTACCGAGTTATTAATAGGTACAATGAGACCTCCTCTGTTTGTGACAGAAAAAGATCTGGCCGTCCACGTAATGTTCGTACGAAAAAGCTGATCAAGAAGTAGCAGTAAGGGAAAGAATTCGAAGAAATCCTGCCCGAAAGCAACAAAATTTATATCTCGGGGTGAACGTAGCATCTAGAACCATGTCGCGTATTTTAAAAGATGACATAGGACTTGCAGCCTATAAGAGACATACTGGTCATTTCTTAACTGATAATAAAAAAAATAGGGTGGTAAAATCGAAACAACTACTGAAGCGAGGGAGGAGGAGGGAGGTCACAGAAAAATTTTGTTTACGGGTGAGATCTTCTTACAATTGAGCAATATTTTAACAGACAAAACGACAGTATTGATGCTCAAAGCTCGAAGGAAGCTTCCCAATAATTAGTCGACGGTTTGGTAGGGTATTAGCTATGATGGAGTAACTGAGCCATACTTTTGTGAAAAAGGTATCAAAACATTGGCACAAGATAGCATTCCTGAGAAGGTAGTGAAGCCCCTTAATGGTCCTTCCAGCAGGACTCGGCGCCGGGCCTTAAAGGTCGGTCTACACAGTCTTGGTTGGAAACGAACGTTTCGAACTTCATCAGAGCTAAAGACTGGCCGTCGTCTATCTTGGAGTGCCTAAGACAGTCCCTACGATTAGCAGTGAAGGATTTTCCCATGGAAAAACTGCGTGCTTCTATTGATAACTGGCCTCAACGTTTAAAGGAATGTATTGTAGTCATTGGAGACCACTTCGAAAAAGCATTTTAAATTGTTTTATATTTATGCATTAAACTGACACACTGTAAAAGTTATAAATGCAATAGATTTTTTTTTTCTAATATTCAGTATTTATGGCAACTAGCAAGACTAGGTAGGTATACTTATATTTTATTCATAGGACGTCAAAATTTAATAAGGAGGAAAAATAAAATTTCATAGGTAAAATAAACATTTAATTAATTAATAATATTATGTTCTTTGATTTTATTTCATGTTTACAATTTTTTTGGATGTTGTATTATAACTTGAGGGTAGATTGTCAATTGACAATTTTACTGGTCGTTACATTACAATGTCACTAAAGCCAGGTCGTTAAATTGTTAGAAATGAAGTCACGACACATACATCCCACTACAATTAAAATGATGTCACGGGTTTTATTGTATGTGCTAGATATAATTAATAGCTCAAATAAACAGCATTTATAAAGTAAACCGATATTTCCCCATATTCATATCTTAAACTTGCATATAGCATACAAAGAGAAGCTTAATGGTAGCGTACTTAGGTATGCGGCCTGTCTTATAGAACGAATTCAAAAAGTGAAGACGTATCTCAATCACTGACCTGTATAAAAAATTAAAAACCACTGGACAGGCTCTTCCATATGTTTGACAGCAAATTTTTTGTGCCTATTTGAAGCGCCACTCTCTGCGAAGACACGTACAATACTCTTAAGTATTTTTGCATTTTGAAATAATTTCGTTCGTTTTCCGAGTTATTTAAACTTCAAGAATCAACGTTATAAAGTGCACAATTTTTTTTGTAAAGTTTCCCACCATCTATTGATGATTGCTGAGGTTGTCATCACTCGTTTTAGTACCGCAGACTCACGCTACATGGCCAAAAGTGCCAAAATGACGTATATCAAACATGCACAAAAGCGCTTTGACAGCCGACAGTCCAGTGGTATATAGACATAGAGGTCAGTGATCTCAATACGTCAAACTAACATAATATACACAGAGCAGACAAAGATAAAATTATACGTTTTTTGTGTCTTATCTTAGGTTGCGCTGTTGCCGAACCGCTCAATTTGACATGAATTTGACTTAACGGATGAGAGAAGACACTATTTAGTACAAGTCTATGCATTGAGGTCACACTACTGTGGTTTTTACAATGTATCTTATTTGTTCACATTTTGTAAAATTTGTATTTCTATAAATAAATATAAAAATAAAAAAAGTATTGTCAACAATATTCTAGTATTATTTTCAATTTATTCAAAGTATAATAATACTTAGTATAGGGTCAGAATATTGTTGTTATAAAACATTTTTATTTGTAAGGCCGTTAATATTTACCTTTGGACAGGATGCCGGCTAGATTATGGGTACCACAACGGCGACTATTTTTGCCGTGAAGCAGTAATGTGTAAACATTATTGTTTCGGTCTGAAGGGCGCCGAAGCTAGTGAAATTACTGGGCAAATGGGACTTAATATCTTGTCCCAAGGTGACGGGCGCAATTGTAGTGCCGCTCATAATTTTTGGGTTTTTCAAGAATCCTGAGCGGCACAACGTCCTGCTCGTCTATTCCCTTCTTTCATTAAAAATAAATTAAAATCAAACTTACGCTAACAATAAACGGTAGAGGCCGTGGCTGTATAATTGATTACTTTAATATTGATATATCTACTCAGAATAAAACTTCAGGCTGTTTTACCATGCTTAGCTCTTATGTCCTGAATTTTGCTGCGTAAGCTGTTAATGACACTCTGTGAGTCGAACGGACCCCATTTTTTTTCAACAGCATGTTTTTCAACGAATGTTAATATAGTCATTCTCGCCTTCTCGTCTAACCCAGGTCTGACATTTGTGCCGCTTATATCGAACGCGTTCGCTCTGACACCCGTTAGTGAACAAACACTTAACGCAGTCATAGAAAAAATTTCTACTAATAACATTCGAGCTAACTCTTTACTATTTTTTGCAGTTAGCTTGCAATGCGCTAGTTTCAGAGAGTTTATAAACACACTGCTTCCAGGAACAAGTTCTACCAGGTTAAGTTCCGGATCATTTTCACGGTACTTTAGTGTCCATCTGGTGTCATGTGGATCGTATTCCGGAGGTAATATAAAGGTTCGAATATGGCCACGAGTCGTTTTCCTAACCTCATTATCTCTATCCTGATTTTTTGAGTTTTCTTCCCCTTTCCTCACAGCTTGATTTTCTTCCTCTTTCCTCACAGATTGATTTTCTTCCTCTTTCCTCTCAGCTTGATTTTCTTCCTCTTTCCTCACAGCTTGATTTTCTTCCTCTTTCCTCTCAGCTTGATTTTCTTCAGCTATTTGTTGAACTTCCGCCGCAACCTCTTTCGACTTCACCACAGCGACTTTGCCCTTTTTCAATTCTCGCAAATTTACGGATGCATCCGCTATACAGTCGATCGCTCTCTTGGATCGAAGTAATGATTCGTGTAATTCATGAGCGATGTCACAGGTTTCCGAGAAGTTGATTTTCATTTTTTGAAAAAGATCAAATAATCGATCCGCCCAGACATCCGCCTGGTTCAAATAAGAGAGAACTGATTGTTGACGATTTGCTTGTTCATAAGAGTTTGGACTAGTAATTATTTCGTCCGATTTTCGATCTGAAGAGTTAGTTTGTTCAGCATTATCCACATCTTGCGTCGACGATATCCCACTCGACGTAACTGCTTCAACCATCAGTGATCCTTCCCTCATAGAACTCTCTACGGTCTGCCCAGAATGATTTGCCTCTTTCAGAGCTTTTCGATTAGCAGAGGATTTATTATCTGCTCTAGTTGCAGAGAGGACATTCTGTTCAATACAGCTCGCCTCATTCAATTCTTCAACGACCATGTCTTCTACCGTTGAACCCTGATCCTCTGCTAAATTTGAACAGGCAATCGATGCATGTGAAGGACTCGTCATCTTACTATGGGGTTGGGAAGGAGCACACTCCACTCCTGGAAATAGGTCAGGGGTCTTCTGTTTCGGCAAAACTTGAGGATGAATAACAGGTGATGACTCTGAAATCTCTGCTTGACTGAACTGGTTATCGTTGTTAGTAGGGTTTTGAATGTCAAACGAGGTATTTGATCCAATATTCGGATCCTGGGTCAGAGGTTCAGGAAAATCAAGAGTAAAGGTTCGTAGATTCGGAATCTTATTGTGTTGTATTCCTTGAGTCAATGCAAGGTGATGTAAATGTTTACGATAGATTGACAATGGTTGGTTTTCTTGTGGTTTCTGAGAATAATCACAGACTTGGTTTAGAAAAGCTAGAGGTATCTTTGAAGCATAAAGAGTTTTTCCAATGGTACTTCGAGAGCCAGCCCCCGGACTGTTAACTTGGGTTCCGTTATACTTTTCCTTTATTTGCTGAATATAGGGATATTTGAGTAAGCGATCATTATTACTTGGTTGAACATCGAGAGAGACTTGGTTTTCTCTTACATAAGGTTTCTCCATAAAAACATGTTCAGAAGAAACAAGGCTTGGCAGTTCCGATGACGTAGATGTTCTCGATTTGACGTTGAAATGTTCAGCAACCTTCCTTGAATTTAAAATCGTATCTTCCAGTTCTGCTTTTTCTACCACCTTCAGATTATTTCCTTTTATTTTTGATTGAGGGTCTGGTAGCTTGATTTTTTTCCGTGGTGGACTGTATCGTCTTGTTGTTGTAGCTGGCAAAAGTTTATTATCTGAAAAATAGTTCAACTATCATTAGCGATGATTTGAATCATTAAAGTATCACATGGCTGCGAACAATGCTCTGAACTTCCCAGGGCGTAAAAAGAATAGGGGTTTATGAAAAGGGTAGGCCCAAGGGTTTCGTAAGAGACGACTTAGGGCTTTTAGAAGTGGAAAAGTCACGCTGCCGTCTGACGTCAGTACGAACGGGCCAGACTCATCCGGATTAAGTACAAGCACACTCGGCACATAAAACCGGCGTGAAGTAGCGGCCAACTGCTGCTATGTTTCGCATAGATTAGTGTCGAGGACCTAAGCCTATCCCCTCGTCTCTCGACCAGAATATGTCAGCGGTCCTAAAAAGGATTTTACCCCAGGAGGATACCAGCTCCGTGGGAGTCGGAGAATTCCTCCTCGAGCATGCTCGCTCGCTATCACCGTCTCGGCCATTTTGAGGGACTACCCTAGGTTACTAAACCTATCTACTTTCCGGCTGCGTGTATATTTTGAAATGAGGAAACTGCAATGTTCTAAAGAGGAAATACAACAGTGCCAAAAGATTCTTTAAGCACGAATCGCCCGTGCGTAATCTAAGCACGTTGTCAAAATGGGCGAGCACCTTTCAAGCTACCCGACTGGAACACGCAGGTTCTGGGCGTTGTCGAAAGCTGCTCTTGGTAACAGTGCCGTTTTCAAGGATATTTCTTCCACTTACGACCAAATGTGGTATGAGCTTCATTATGCGGTGTTTCCGGGACGATACGATATGGGTACCTTCAAAAAAGCGCATACACACTTTATAAGGTCGGCAACGCTCTTGTGATTCCTGTTGTTGAAAGAGAATGTGGGCGGCGGTGATCACTAAACATCAGATGACCCGTACGCTCGCTTGTCTTCTTCTATTAAAAAAAAACAATTCAAATACTCACCGATTCTCATTACGTCCGAATATCTATTACTTGAAGCATTATGAATTTTCTTCATAATGAACTCACAAGCATTCTCATATGAATCTAAAAGAAATACGACTTTATTATTCATTCAGCTTATTAACAAGTTGCTGGCTACGTCACAGTTTAGTATGGTAATTATGAGTCAGTGACTGTTGGAGATTTAACACACCTATTTGGCGCCAATCTTATTCTATAAATTATAATTTTTAGTTATTATTTTTACTATATCTCTTTTTATTATAAATGTATATTATAAAGTTTTTTAGGTAAGTATGGTTTTACTGATTTATGTTAGTTTATAATAATAACTATAAAACGTAACCACTGGAATATTTGAATGTCTGCCAAGTCTTAAAGTTGTTACAACTTTAGGAGTTATTGTTGTGCCAACATGGGATTGAGCGCAGCATGTTGAAAATAAGAAAGCAAGATAAAGTAAGACTAACAAACATAAGAAAGAAAACAAAAATGGAAAGTGCGGAAAAAGAATTCAGCAGCTAAATTGGCGTTGGACAGGACATGTGATATGAAGCAAACAAGATAAATGGACAAAAGATATTATAGAGTGGTATCCAAGATATGGAAAAAGAAATAGATGGAGACAAACGAAACGATGGAAATATTATTTCAAAAATATTGCTGGACCAACATGGAGAAGATCAATTTACGACTGAAAAATGTGGATAGATCTGGAGGAGGCCTATGTCCGAGGACAAGCGAGCGATGATTAACATAAGATATAGTATATATTAGGTAAAATATAATTATTTAGAAATTTAAGTTGTAGCATACTGCCTAAGTTAAAAATATATCTTTTTAATTTGCTTGCGATAAAGGGATCATTCATTAATTCAGGTGTAATTGTTCCTTGCAAATAAAGCGCTTTAACTTTGAATACTCACTTGATTCATGTTTTATGATTGCCATGTACAAGTTCCATTTTTGCGAAGGTTCATCGCCGTTCATAATTCGCATTTTAGTAATCGATGGACCTTCATCGGGATATGCGACTTGGACCTTTCTATCTGTCGCCCTGCGGCTTCGTATCCAAGAGTAAGGTACACAACTGTAATCGCCAATATGTGCATGCGGTAACTGCAAAAATTGGACCACTACGTACGGATACTCATCGGGATTATTATCCTGGAAGAATAAGTACATGCTCCTCACAATAACATATCAAGCCCCAACAAATTACGCAGTAGCGTTTGTTTCGTTTATATGGCCTAGAATTTTCTTCGTTGAAGCGCCTCTGGGCACATGAGTAACTAAAGGGTAAGTTACTCATGTGCTCTGAGTAACACTCGGCTAGATAAGAATCAACACGTGCCACTAAATAAATAGATTTGCATAACAATAAATAGGTACGAATTTGGTCAAAATCAATTACTTTCATTTAAATCCATAAGGAGAGCTTCTATAATGCATTATTCGTGTGACAGTCGTATAAATTAATTTTATTTTGGTTATAAATTAGAATTTTGGGTCTCCATGGTAGCCCTGCAGGTGAACCTCATCATCACCAAATACTGTATAAACTCTACAGAGTTATTACGTACAGCTCTTGACGTTACTCATTGGCATGAGGTGATCATTTTGTTACTTGTAGGTATTTTAAAACTTTACCAATAAAATTAATTAGTCGTCCGATTATCAGATGAATAACTTTTTTTTGCGCCATTTATTGGCCTGCACGATGAATAAATTTAATTAATCGTCCGCTAAAATTTTTTGTAGGGAGACGCACTTGTTTTTTTTTTTTATTTATTTCATGACCTTGGATGCAGTTACTTCAGTCGGAATGTGCTTTTTTTAATTTAATGATTCCTTTTTTATGAATTAAAACACTTATCATAACCAATTTGGCTGCTTTTTTTTATCTACTCAAATGTATGTGAAAATTGATATTTTAATTAAAAATTTCATTTAGACATGTCTTTTTTTCCTACTGTTTATTCATTTAAATATAACCCGACATTTTTACTTTGCACTCTTATATGTACAGGGATACCACCTCTGAAAAAATCCAGTGGGAGGAAAAAAGACATCACTGAATGAAATTTTTAATTTAAAATATCAATTTCCCATACATTAGAGTAGGTAATTAAAATATTTTATTTTTAGTGTTTTAATACGTAAGTGTTTAAACAAAAAGCAATCATATATTGTGAACCTTTAATGTCAATAAAAAAGAAATCATGAAATAAAAAAAAACATCACAGAAGGGCAATGCTCAAAAAATTTTAGCTGACAATAAAATAATGTAATTCTTCCAATACACAGACAACTAATTAATTTTATTCATCTATTTCGTGGATGAACTACACACTTCAAAATTTTTAAATAAAACAACAATTATATTTTTAATAAGTAATTTTCTTATTGTAATAAAGTATTTTCTTTTGTGTCATTAATTTTATATATGGGTTGTGTATACAGGGGTGTGTATACCATATAGGTAAATAAATATAGCACTAGTGTTAAAGTTAATTTACTACCTACAATAGGCAGTCTACAGTTTGCGTATACTAAACAAGCAGCGTTTCATACAACTTATGCCGTACTGTTGATCACAACTATGACTAGTTAGATCTACAGTGCCTGCCTTGCGAGAAAAGCAATGCGGCATGCATGTAGGCCTTATGTAACAAATTAAAATACATATCTAAAAACAATATAATACATTCCTTACATATTAGGATATCCTACATCATTCAGATATTTTTATGAAATCATGCACATTATCTTTTAAAAGTTTATTAATGATATATAAGATTCTTAGATATCTTCGCATTGGGGGAAAAAAGCCTAGTAATTTTAATTTTCCAAAATCTTGATAACGCTCAAAAATGTGCCTATGTACATAATTTAAAACTTCCTATTACATTTCATCAAAATCGTATGAAAATACCTTTTATTTGATATTAAATTTTTAGCCTTAATTTTTAGTCACTCTAAAGTGGTCATATCATTTACACCACAGCCCACATGCATTTATTTTACCAACTGCAATATGAACTTTACTTTGGGAAACAGAAATGTATATAATTTGAAGGAACAGTAAGAAATGCAAGTTCTTTATCAGTTGTTTCATGTATTTTCTCATATTTATGTTTACTGCTAAATTTTTTTGGGATCTTATAAACTGTTTGTAAGCTTAAGTCACCAATCTTCTTCTTTGCAGGCTAGATCCCAGAAAATGTTCAAAACAAAAGAATTACGTTTTTCAAAAGAATTGTTAAAAAACGTTTGGGTGGTAAAGGTTACTATAATATAAATGACTTTCTTAATGATACCGCAGATTGGGAATGGAGCGACCGCCCGCAGGCTATAAAATAATAAGTTGAATTGTACAATGTTACATTAATTGTAAAACATATTTTTGATGAAAAAAAGCCCACTGAGGTTGTTGCGCCCATTCTTCTCAGGCCTGAGGCATTCATTTTGGAATGGGTTGTAGTTTTTTTTTTTGACTTTCAATAAGTGATGTCACATCCTATTTATAAATATATTTGAATTATGGGAACCACAATGGCGCCTATTTCTACCATGAAGCAGTAATGTTTACGCATTATTGTGTTTCAATCTGAAAGGTGCCATAGCTAGTGAAGATACTGGGCAAATGAAACTTACCATTGTATGCCTCAAGATGATGGGCGCAATTGTAGTTCAGAATTTTTGGGTTTCTCAAGAATCCAGAGTGGCACTGCATTGTAATGGGAAGGACATATCAATTACCATCAGCTGACTGTCCTGCTCATCTCGTCCTTTACTATCACAAATTCAAAAGTGAGCATTTCTTCTTATAGTTTGACAATAGACTACCCTTAATATTTAATGTTTTTTTTAATAATCATGTTCAATTTAAAATTTTCTTCTTGTAGGCTGCTAACCACTGTTAGTGACCACTGTCAGTGACGGTCTACATTTTCTCCATCTCTGGATTTATTTTAATTTTCTTTCAACTACAACAAACAACATATTAAGAGTTATGTTTGATGTGAATGGATGGAACAGCATATATTGGAGGAGGCCTATATTAAGCAGTGAATGGAGTGACTATAGATGATGATCATAATATAACTTTATAAATATTACCTTGGTGCACATTCCACAATACATTTTTCACATTTACTCTTACTTTTAAGGTGATCTTATAACACAAATCCAAACTTGGTATAGAATTTGGTAGTATACTAGTCCACTATTAGGTTCCAAGGATGGCAGTCAATTATTCTAGCATATGAAAATTCACACTTCAGCAATTTATATCAAAAGAGCATCCTAACTTTCAATAAAGAATCTAAACACTTCGTTTACGGGATATAAATTTAAATTAATTAAGCACATAAAAGTTTATTTATGAAACGGAAAAGCATACTTTGAAAACAGTTATAAGCAAACATATAGAAGTATAACACTTACCTCTCAAAATCTCTAGGCATTCTCAAGAGACTCAGAATCTTTTTAAAATTTTAAAATTCTTGCATCCATAAATAGCACGTATATTGAACAAAGAGCGATAGTACAAGCTTTTAGCGACATTTTATTAATTTACTTCCGTAATCCGTTTGTGATTGAAAACAAACCTAGACCTACGATAACAAACAAACACAAAACTTTCGAAATCGTTTACTTTATCATCCGCATCTCATGCCGCAAGTGGCGCTAGTGTCGTAATAAACTCTGTAGAGTTTATAATATTATCTTTCTTTCAATGTAATAACAACGCAAACAAGAAATTCTCACCTTCATTTTATGGTAGCAATTTCTTGATGGCAATATCACGCAGTACCTAAGAATCAACAAATAGCATCTAACTTGCTGAATAAAATGAATTTGATTATTTTTATAAAGGTCACGTTAGTTCCAAAGAATATATTTGTTTGTCCGCTGCGTGGTCAGTTTCAGTATAATGTACTCTGTGGTGTGCAGGGCAAAGAATATATTTACCAAAATATTACTGATTATTTATATATTTAATTAATCTTTACTTAAACTACAATAAATAAGACGGTACAGATGTCACATATTAAGCTTCACTCATCACGCGAAATGGTTGCACTACCACAATGATCCGGAGTGTCCACTACCCTTGTTGCGTGGTTAATTGGTTATAACCGATTGACGATCGCACAGCCAGTTGACAATCTCAGGGTTAGCGCGACACACGTATTGTTTTATTAACCGACTTCAAAAAAGGAGGAGGTTCTTAATTCGTCGGTATTTTTTTTATGTTTGTTACCTTTCAACTGGGTGAACCGATTTTGATAATTTTTTTATATGTAGGCGGATGCATCCCGAGTGGTCCCATTGCAATTTAGTCTAGATCTGACAATGGAATCCATGAGAAAATCATAAAATTCTTTAATTTGCTATAAGCATGCGCAACAAAAGGACGAATAACTCAAAACTGCGCCAACCTATTTCGATGATTCTTTTTTTATTGGAAAGGATATACCTACTTCAAAAGTAGTTTGGTGAGAGTTTGGTCAGGTTCTAATGAGTAACGGAATTTTTCAATTCTTAGGAGCAAATTCGAGCAAAAACAAGATTATATAATAAAACGTTAATTACTTTCTTATGCATATTCTAAATCTATTGTTTTTGAATATTTTGTATATTATTGTGATATTATTTTATTAATATTATGGTTGTGTCCTTTACTGTATGCATGAATTATACAATAAAAAATAAAAACGTATAAATATATTGTAACTGTCTCAAGGACTACAAGTAAATATTTATGTTTGTATGATCCTTTTGGTTATGGGAAGAGATAACATAACGCTATGTTTTTACCATTTTAATATTATTGCAAGGTTTAACTTAATACATGTTTGTGGGTATATGGAGGTATTTGTTTAAGTTAAAATATTGCAAGTAACATTTATAACACTTCCCCATATCTGATTGAACTAAAATTTTGTACGCCTGCATAACTTCACTGGCAATGCAATAATATGATATACATAATCTGATGCTGCAGCCATGATTATCTCTTCAATAGGGAACTCTTCAACGGTTAGTCACGAAATTTTGTATCTAAATTTTGTTTTGATATCGAATCACGTGTTTCATCTTACGAGAGAACTTCTTAAGAAAAACGATAGAGACTTCTATTAATTTTCTTAATTTCGTTTGCCAAATACGATTATGATAATTCATGGTGAACATGTACTGAAACTGCATATAGGATTGTCTACTCACTAGGGAACGGCTAGTAAGCCGTTGCGCAGTTTTACTGCAATATGATCATGAGGGAACTTTAAATATTTGTTTAAGCTTAAGCTAATAAAACATTTTTGGTGAAAGGTTATCATCAATACATGGTTCTTATTTAATGCTTTCTAGTCTTAAAATGAAATTAATATTTAAAAATATATGTCTTTCAAATAACTTATCCAAACGGTAAGATATACTTTATATTAATATGTAGATGTTTATAATTTTAATGCTGACACCTTTAACTGTAACTGTTGTATGAAATATTATATCTAGGGATGATCTTATATCGATGAAATACCTAAAACCTAATTAAAATGTTTTCTTTAATTCCCTTAGTGTGACCATCCTACCAAAGTAGGTAACAATTTTGTTCTTAAGAAGATTATTTACTCACGTGCTTATTACATTAAGACTTATTTATACGTATGATATCGGGTTAGTTTATTTTAAATTTATTTCATGACCATGGATACTAGTATGGTCCTATAGTCAATGGGTTAGTCACCAGTTAGTGCTGCCAGTATTTACATTACCCTAGACTTGATCTCAATTTACCCGATTTACGCAATTTAGATTCTGTAAAATTGTGAAAACAATACCCTTTTATAAATCCATGCAGCGGTGTCTGACTTTATGAATAAAACCACATTAGTTATTATTGGTGATTAACAATAAAAGTATTCTATGCAGCCTCTGTGTCACCAACATATAACATATTTATATTTTCTCATTGTAGGTATACAATGAAATAAGATTTATGAAACTATATGAACTAACTAGATTTATGCTGTATCTCACGGTCATTTATTTAATTGACAAACAGTAGTTGTTACATTTTTAAGCAATTAAATATATTATTGTTGACAATGTACAGCAAATTATGGTGCCACAGAATGCACAGTCTTTACTTTGGTGACGCTAAGAACACAATAACTTACAAAATCACGAAAGCGCAGGTTCATATGGAGTATTGCTGTCTTCCCTGGTCTGGCGTACCCCAGTGTCGGGGATCCAGTGCTCTGTGAACGGCTGGATGACTTGGCGTTGCGTAGACGCTTCATTATGTGTCTTCTATCGCATTTATCACGAGGCGTGTTCCGAAGAGCTATTTCTCCAGATTCCTGCCACCGAATTTCACCTTCGCACGACACGCCACAAATTAGGATATCATCCCCACTACCTGGATGTGTCGCGGTCCTCCACAGTGCGTTTTTGAAAAAAACTCTCTTGCACGTACTACAAAGCTGTGAAATAAGTTTCCTTGTGCGATTTTTCCGGGTCCATACGATATAGGTACCTTCAAAAAAAGCGCGTACACCTTCCTTAAAGGCCGGCAAAGCTCCTGTGATTCCTCTGGTGTGGCAAGAGATTGTGGGCGGCGGTGATCACCTAACAACAGGTGACCCGTACGCTCGTTTGTCGTCCTATTCCATAAAAAAAAAGAAGTTATCACTTCAAAATAATACTCATGAGACATAAATGAATTATTTGACTATCTTGGCTCCAATGTTATACAGAATAATCAGGGAGGCTCCTTTGCACAGGATGCCGGCTAGATTATGGGTACCACCACAACGGAGCCTATTTCTGCCGTGAAGCAGTAATGTGTAAGCATTATTGTGTTTCGGTCTGAAGAGCGCCGTAGCTAGTGAAATTACTGGGCAAATGAGACCTTACATATTGTCTCAAGGTGACGAGCGCAGTTGTAGTGCCGCTCAGAATTTTTGGGGTTTTTAAGAATCCTGAGCGGCACTGCATTGTAATGGGCAGGGTGCATCAATTTCCATCAGCTGAACGTCCTGCTCGTCTCGTCCCTTATTTTCATATAAAAAAATCTACACAGCTTGAACTAGTCTAAATACATACCCACCCAGGGGTGTTTTAATTAGATATATTCTCAGGGTTATCTAGGCCCTACGTACAGAAACAAGATAATGAAACACGGACTTATACTGAACTACGAGGGCGGGGTGCCGAGGGGTACGGTACCGGCGGGCTGCGGGTGGAACTATGCGTTGACTCAATCAATCCTTTTTCTTGAAGATTTCTTCCTTGTGAGCTCCGAATGTCAAGCCTGGCCCAATATGTATAACAATTCTTATCGAATTTTCTAGAACGTAGATTCCTCACCCCGTCAAAGAATATGACGTAATAGTACAAGTACAGAAGTCTCACTCCACAATATCAATTAAAGAAATAGGGATTCTAGTGGCCATACAATAAGGTGTAATTCAGATCGCACATCGCTACTAACCTACATTTTTACTAAACTAGAAGTTGCCTCTCTTTCTATCGCGTGACTCTTACCTCTTCTCGCGACATTAGGGTTGTCTTCTTTACATTAAACTGTACACGAATAGAGAACTCGCAAGGTCGCAATGACATATAATATGCTTTGCTTTTTTTGAAACATCTCCATTTTTAAAATATCGGCCGGACCGGTGAAGTAGGTGACGAACAAAGCTCACGCATGCGTCAGTAGGTATTTACTCGCTCGCGAGTCCTTACTGGATTGCCACCGTCCACACTCTCAGGGCCGCGTGTACGCACTCGAAGCCTATTTCACTATTTCTTTATTTTTTTTGTTTCCTCCTATGAGATACCTGAGGTTTTTTTATGAAAATAAGGGACGAGACGAGCAGGGCGTTCAGCTGTTGGTAATTGATACGCCCTGCGCATTACAATGCAGTGCCACTCAGGATTATTGAAAAACCCAAAAATTCTAAGCGGCACTTCAATTGCGCTCGTCACCTTGAGACATAAATTGTTAAGTCTCACTTGCCCAGTAATTTCACTAGCTACGGCGCCCTTCAGATCGAAATAAAGTAATTCTAACAAATTTTATGGCAGAAATAGACGTCGTTGTGGTACCCATAATCTAGCCGGCATCCTGTGCAAAGGAGCCTCCCACTGGACATGATGGACGTATTAATTACCATCAGCTGCACGCCTTGCTCGTCTCGTCCCTTGTTTTCATTAAAAAAAAGTCATATAAACTTCATTCAATTAGGTTAAAACTAAGTGATGTTCAATCGTCACTATAAATATTTCTTTTAAATTACTGAATCTACCATATGTTCGGAAAAAGTAGAGCTCGTGAGAAGTACATACAAAAAACTCAACGGCCACTCTTTTCAATCAAATAGAGTATTTTACAATGGCTGTTATATATATAGCAAATTAGTTTGTAAGGTGCTGCATCCAATATATTATGAGTCGTGTTCTAAATTAAAAGCGTTTAAAATATCAAACATTTCATAAAAAAGTGTGTGTGTGTACTTACGTATGCACGCAAGTAGTTATTCTTCTTTGGCCTAACGAAGCAAAAATCATTGAAATGATTTATTCCTCGTGCTATTCTACGTTTTTAGAAAGAACCTTTTAAGCAACTGTTCGCTTTAAAACCTAGCCGGGATATACTTCGTCGCCAATCACAATAATGTACCTACTACTAAGTATTTCAAACTTATGTCAAATGACTGCACGTTAATAATAAACTAAACATCAATTTTTACTTAGCCAGTACCGCCTCTTATTACGTAGTATTTACATCCTCTTTGATTCTAATATGTTAAAGTATTATTAGGTGGACCATTAGCATCTATTTTCCATACTTCTTTAAGTATAGTTATATTCTTTAAGTAGGCTTTTTGAATAAGGCGATTCTTTACAATTTTAGAGCGCTATGGTGTTTTCCTCGACTATCACTAGATGGCGATCTTTCGACGCCATACAAATCGTAACTAGGCTCATCAAACTTAGCCCCCGAAAAATTTTTTTTTTTCTATTTTTGAATTTTTAATATCGCATATCGTTAGTTCGTAGTTTGTTCTTAATTGTTCGCTATAAATAATTGTTTGTTCTTTTGTTGTTTATTTAAAAACAATCAATTAAAAACACACCCTTTCGTTAGCCCCCGCCCCCTGTTAATGGGGGGAAACGCCTAATATTTGGTTCTGGCACTCGCCGGCCGCTGCTCGTGCGTTTTTTTAACTGTTCTAATATAACCTAACCTAACCAATTTTAATGAATTGCAATTTTTTTTAAATAAATAAATCGAGAACAAACAAATGTTTATAGAGAACAATCAAGAACAAATGGCGAACTAACGATGTAATAAACAAAAATTAAAAAATAAAAAAAAAAATTTGGGGGGCTAACTTTCTTGAGCTGATAACTTTTACGCAATTGATTAGAGAAACTCACTGGCACTCTGTTTTATGCTATTTACACAAAGGTTACAGTTATTATAATATTAAATATTTATTGAAATATATAAGAATCCTTTATATACTTGACTTTAACACTTTTAAACACATAAAATAACTTAATAGTTACGTATATACTGCCCGTTTAATGTGGTTCACAATAAACTATCAAACATTGTAATGTAATCCTTATTTTATCAACCTACATAAAGAAAACTATTATAAATAGAGACCGGATTATATTCTACAAAAAATGCCCAAAATATGCAAGTAAAATAACTAAAATATGCACGAAAACCCATAAAAAGGGCCAAAATATGCATAAAATTACAGGAAAAAATAAAAAGTCATATTTTTATTTAATTTTATAAAGGCTTGTACTGACAATCGTATTTGTGAAAAAAAACTATTACAAGATATACCTACTTATGTAACAATGAAATTTAAGATTTACTTTAAAAATATAAACTACTAAGTACTGTTCTAAATGTTCTGTAGACAAATTGTGTCTATGATCACTTCATAAATTTTTGTAAGCCGAAAAGGAGCGTTCTACGTCTACTGAGGTAACTGGGCAGAATTTTTTGAGTGCAATGTTTGGGCGTACTATGAAAAGCATCGAACGATGGACGAGATCGAGCGTAAATATGCATTTTTTTAAAATATGCAACTACCGCTGAAAAGGTACTAAATAATCCGGTCTCTAATTATAAATATATAACAACATAGCAACATGAACACTTAATACGAAAATAGTTACTTATAGATTTTATATCAACTTTATTATAATATATAATATATTGACACACTTTTTACACAAATTATGAATGTACACTTCTTATTAATAAGACAAGACTAAAGATAATAATTTTTACACATTATTATTTTAATATATATTCAAGCTTAGGAGGAGATTCGTAGGAGAACCCAAGTCACAGCCCAAATTATTGCGGAACTGAAGTGGCAGTGGTCAGGGCACATTGCTTGACAGATAGCCTTTGTGGCAGTAAAGTCCTCGAATGGCGACCACGTACCAGGAGACGCAGTCTTGGTAGGCCTCCCACAAAATGAACCATCTGGTCAAGATCACCGGAATAGGTTGGATGCGGGCAGCGCAGGACCGATCGTCGAAATCTTTGGGAGAGGCCTTTGTCCAGCAGTGGACGTCTTCCGGCTGATGATAATGATGATATTCAAGCTTTGCATTTCTGATCATATTTGGCTCTTAGGTCATAAATCTTTGTCCGAATAGTACTCATAATTCCTTCTAAGTTCGCCTTTCTCCAACCATTTTTCTTCGCGTGCTCTTCAACGAATGTTAGCAGGGCCATTCTCGCGTCTTCATTCAATCCTGGCCTGCGTTCAATTTCTACGGAATTGAAAGCTTTTGCTTTCCCACCTGTCCACGAGCACACACCCAACGCGTCCCCGCGGAATACTTCTGTTAATAGCAACCGTACCAGTGTTCTACAGTCTTTGTTTGATTCTCGTATGCAACGTTTCAGCTCTTTCCTTTCTACGTAAACACCAGATAGAGGCATGAGCTCGATGAGCCCTCGCTTTTTCTCTCGATACTTTAGAGTCCACTTGGTATCATTTGGATCATATGATGCCGGCAGAGTGAATCTTCGCTCACGAATCGATGTCGCTGCGTTGCCCACACTAGTAGTATTATCGTTATCTGCAGCTGGTCTTCCTTCAGTACCTTGTGATGTCGCGCTGTTAGGTGGAGACGCAGAATTCTGGAGGAGTTCTATCGAGTTAAATTTATCGACATTTTCTAACAACGTTTCGTAGGTTTGTGCACATACGAGTAAGGAATTTCGTAAGCCATCGAACATGTCACGTATGAAAGACACGTTGGCTCCCATTTGAGTCATGAGAGTACCAATTCCATCCAACATGTCCTGCTCAGCAATTATTCTGGATTGTTCGTGCTGTTCTTCGTGTGTGGGGTTTTGTTCATCTGTCAGAGTGGCCTGATTGGCTTCAGGGACTGCTCCGTTTTCTGATTCCATCTCTTTGTCTGTTGCACCTTCAGAATCTGAAGATGTCTCTTGATAGAGCGAGTCTTGTTCCTTTTCCAACCATTCGTCCGTCTGACACATACTTTCCACTGCTTTTGAAGCGTTTTCACGAAGAGAAGATCCAGCGATTGCTTCTACACGGTGACTGACACCCATCATTGAATCCGTTTCGGTAGATCGATCAATCATGTTTTTTTTTATGCCAGGACGTTGGCAGTTATGTTCATTTTGAACCATAGTAAAATGGTGCGCCTGTATTTGGTTAAATGTTGGCATAGTTTGGACCTCGGTGTTTTCCGTAGAAGAAGCTATTTTTACCGTCTGGGTTTCAGAAATTGCTGCTAGATTTGAATAATTAAATTTCATAGAACTATTATTCACTCTTTCTTGCATATCCAGTTCTTCAATTAAACAGCTTCTCTTGGCATCTAAAAGTGCCTGGCTTGGAGTATTTGAGGTAGATAGTGATCGTGATCTCTTAGTGGCTTTTATAGGCTTAGGAATGAGAGAACTACGCGTCGATTTGAGCTGAAGGCTATTTTGTGTGTTTGTTGTACGCGGATCACGATAATTCCGTTGATCTTGTATTTTTTGTCGATCTTCGGCATCCTGATGTGACCGGCTCGATAAGTGGTATGTAGGAAATTGATTATTCACTTCACTGGCAGTAATAGGCTTGTAAATAACGTGAGCTCCATCAGTATATCTCGTCATCAGTTCATGGCTTTTCACTTCTTGTGAGTACGCGCTGTTAATCGGTACGTATTGATTTCCATTGTGGGGAAGGAACTGAATGGGCTGGTTGATTGGGTTCGGTTGAGTTTGTATAATGAATCCTCCATTCATCGTAGCATTTTGATGATAAATCTTCTGATCAAGTGTTGACGTCATGGTTGGCCTTCTAAGCATGTCTTGAAGACGAGTGAATTGCAGATAGTCTTCCCTAGTCGGCAAATATTGTTGTTCATGTGATTTCCCAGGCAAAGGGTTATACTGCTGAGCTAACATTGAGAGGTTCTGTGCGGCTGGCATCATACCCTGGGGACGGGGATCTCTCTGACGAATAAAGTTTTCTCTTATTCCACGTCTATCTTCATTATTAAATGATCCATCAATTTGTGCCTGTTGATGTTGAGCATATTGTTCAGATTGCACGACAGTCGAACAACCAGGTAAGCTGAGTTGTCTCATTGAGTTTGGTGGATATTGTAGAGTTGCAATATTTTGTGTGATATCTTCAAGGCGAGTTTTTTTATCAACGGGATTTTTCAGTTTCTTCATTGCTGGAGATTGTTGCCGAGAAGTAGATGGCATTCTATCAATATCTTGAGAGCGCAGAAATGATTGGTTATTAGCCACTTCGATAAAATTACTCCCACCGAATCTTTGGGGTTGGATTTTCGAATTCAAAGCGTTATTGACTGAAAAAATTGGTAATTGAGGGTGTCTATATTGTTGATAAAGCTGGTTACTTGTACTGGGGGACCTCGGTAGTATCTTCGGCGCAGTCAAATACCAGTGAAGATGAGTTTTTGAACAGTCATTAGGTTCTTTTGATTGTCCAGCAGTTACAAATCGCGAGTGCGGCTCGGGAAGTGAATGTTCATGACGAACCAGTGGAGTTGGTCCCTCATTCATGGGATCATCCTGAGGAGCTGGTTTGAAAGTGCTCGGAGAATTTTTATTAGACGGTCTTCCATCTGTCACAGGCTCAGACCTCAAGATATCGACGTCTCCTATAGATTCATCCATTACAGCTGATATACTAACAGGTTGTTGGTAGTCAGATGAATGATGTTGTTCACCTGAAAACGTTGATGAAGAATTTTGCCCAGTTATAGACTTCGGTGAAGGATGTCGATCAATTGGAGGCTGTGGTGAAGGTTCTCGGCCAGTTGGAGACTGCAGTGACAGTTGTTGCTCTGTTGGAGGCTGTGTTGATAGTTCATGCCCAACCGGAAGTTCTGCAGAAGTAGTCTGGGCTAAAAGGACTGACTGATTTTCCTTAATAACTTTAGGTTGAGTACACTGCTCGGTGTTCATCTCGCCATTGGAAGCGTAGTTCGTCTTTGCCTGACCTTTCTGAATCACCTGATTACTTATGATGATTATTGATCGTTCTTGTATTGAGGTGCCAGACGCTGCGGTTGTGTGGTCAGTAATTACGACAGGCTTAGGGTTTTCATTTAATTTCAAGCACTTGCTATTTAGGTTTTGAGCGGGTTCCTGAGATAACGGTCGTCGCAACGAAATTCTTGGTAGTGGTTTTCGAGGATTATTGTAGTGTTTCACTGTCGAACAGGATTGATTGGCACTTTGTAGCTTTCTATTCGGTTGAGGTTCCGGTTTAGTAACTGAAACGAGAACCATTAAGAAAATCGTTAATACGTTAAACCTGTAGAAAACGATTGAAGTTTCGTATATTCGTTACCTTTTTCTTTTGATTCCTCTTCTTTAAGTCCAAATTCATACCTCGCTATCCAGATATTAGCATCTGCAAAAAAGTCTGAAAAAAAAATTAGATGGTATGCTTAAGGCCGAAGTGAAAACACGCAATCAATATATATTTATAATGTACTATGTAGTGTTATTATGGATCGTATTTTTTTTATTTAAAAGGAGGACAAACGAGCGTACGGGTCACCTGTTGTTAAGTGATCACCGCCGCCCACATTCTCTTGCAACACCAGAGGAATCACAGGAGCGTTTCCGGCCTTTAAGGAAGGTGTACGCGCTTTTTGAAGGTACGTGGAAGAAAGCTCCTAGAAAACCACACTGTAGAGGACCGCAACACATCCAGATGGTGGGAATGATATCCTAACTTGTGGCGTGTCGTGCGAAGGTGGAATTCGGTGGCAGAAATCAGGTGAAACAGCTCTTCGGAACACTCCCCATGATAAATGCGGTAGAAGACACACAATGAAGCGATGTCTCTACGCAACGCCAAGTGATCGAGCTTATCATATTAGTAGAATAAATGAGAAACAAGTCAGAAATTAAAGTTATTATTTAATTCTATATAAAGCAAATTATTTATTTTCGTTTTACAAAGGGTACAATGGGCTTGCGATAACTAAATTGTTTTATCTTATATATAAAATTCTCGTGTCACAATGTTAGTTACCTTACTCCTCCGAAACGGCTTTATTGATTTGATACCAAATTTTATATGCATATTCAGTAGGTCTAAGAATCGGCTACTATCTATTTTTCATCCCCCTAAATGTTAAGGATAGTCAACCCCAAATCTTTTTTTTAATTTTTTAATTATTTTTATTTTTATTTAAATATGATTCAGCATTGAAAAATACATACAAATTTAAATTTTCGCCCTTCTATAGTAGAATAGAGTACAACTAATTTTGTATAATTATTTTAATATTATTCTGTTCCATCCACCAAACCGATATAGGGTTGCAAGATGGCAATCGAATACAATAATTGTAGTGCGATATATTTGGTAGATCTGAGAATCGGTTGCATCAAAATTTTAATAATTGATTTTTTTAAATATGTTATATGGCAATACGACGTTTGCTGGGCCAGCTAGTCAATTATATAATATTAGCACGATAAACCACTAACTAACTAATATACAAGTAAATAATTGTTACACTAATTTTTATTACGTAACAATAATAACTATTAAATTAATAATGACACTTGTTACGTATTACTTATTAAAGGGCCGTTATATTATGCCGGTATGTTCCGATATGCACTGCGACCACTGTACAGTGTGACGTCAATTTAGTATACTGTTATATTGGTTACTATTTAAAACGGAACGCTATTCCGTATACGGTCAGCCGCATTTTTTGACGCAGCATTCAAATGAGTGTATTAAAGTTTTCTAGTTCATTAGAAAAAACTGTTGTTGGAGTACTGTCAAATTAAAAATATTTGGGATTAAACTGTAGGTGTTGTTTATAAAACGTCAGGCACTCGAGTGGTTTTGACTGATCACGTGATCAAAGTACTGCGAGTACCTTACCTCGAAAACGCCAGTGCTCACAGTAGAATATGGTGGCGATTTATGACTTCATATATTTCCCTAGGGTACTGCGTCAGTATACTGGCAGTCGATAACGTAACAATTTTTCTAGTGATAGCACTGTGCAGTGCTCGCAGTGCATATCGGAACATACCCTTAATATACTTAACATAGCGACACATCAGCGAAGAGCAGCTGACTGTATCTTTCTCGCTCGGGTACACTCGGCGGTCCCGAGTTCACCCGATCGAGCCTTTCACCTCAGGGCATAACGGATCAGCGCAACCTAACCTAAGAAAAAATGTAAGCCCGGTGCGCCAAAAGAGGATTTCACTTTAAAAAATATTTTCAATGCTTACTTATTTCAAGATTATTTTATGAATTAACAATTCAACACAAAGGAAATTGATTATTAATAAAAATAATAGTATTTTATTCACCTGACTCATGTTTAAGAAAGGCCACGTAAAATCTCCATGAATCATTAGGTCGCTCCTTCCTTTTAACGCGTTCTCTAGTTTCTGAGGGATCTTCGTTTTTCGGGTAAGTCACGTGTACCTTCCGATTTGTGGATTTTTGAAGTACTACCCAGGTATAGGGTACACACACGTAGTCGTCAATGTTCTCGAATGGTAACTCTATGAACTGAACTACGTAAAACGATCTTCTTTTATTCCTACCAGTCATTCTCATCTGGTAAAAAAAAACATGATTGAGCTAGTCACAACAACATCATAGACACATCCACAGATTTGGAAGCTCAGCTTGGAAGAGTCTGGCGCCAACTGCTATTTTTTTTTTGCTAACATAGCACTAGGTTACTGAGTAGGTATGTTTACCGTAGACAGAATGGTAGTCTTAAAATTTATATTAAGTTATCGGAACTGATTGTAAATTATATTTCATACCTCATATTAGTAACAGTAATCATTTTTTAATGAAAATAAGGGACGAGACGAACAGGACGTTCAGCTGATGGTAATTGAAACGCCCTACCCATTACAAGGCAGTGCCGTTCAGGATTTTTGAAAATCCCGTCACCTTGAGACAAGATGTTAAGTCTCATTTGCCCAGTAATTTCACTAGCTACGGCGCTTCAGACCGAAACACAGTAATGTTTACACATTACTGCTTCACGGCAGAAATAGGCGCCGTTGTGGTACCCATAATCTAGCCGGCTTCCTGTGCAAAGTAGCCTCCCACTGGTCCCAATTATGATCAATTGCAACCAAATGGTATTTAAAATTAAATTTGCATCAAAAATTTTCGATTACAAGAACTTTAAAAGTTCTTTGGTATTTTTTATCTATCTTTGAAACAGTTTATTTTCTCAGTCATTTTAATTAAACTGGGCGTAACTCTTTAATAAGCTGCTTCGTTCTGATAATATTAATGGAACGAGAGTTCAACGACTCTTCACGTGACACACATTATACACAGAACAAATGATCGGATTTGGTCGGCCGAATCATCGGACCCGGTCTGATACTGGACCATAATATTCGATGGTATATCACATTGTCTATCGAACAAAATTATTATTATTACCGTCTGGACCGTATCGAGTACGACGCCGGACCTATACTCTATATGCAATGATTTTTAAAAGTACTTAAATTTGATTATTTACATCCTAAAAGTTATCAAACACATCAAATCTATATATATATAAAAATGAATTGCTGTTCGTTAGTCTCGCTAAAACTCGAGAACGGCTGGACCGATTTGGCTAACTTTGGTCTTGAATTATTTGTGGAAGTCCAGGGAAGGTTTAAAAGGTTAATAAATATGAAAGTGTTCGGAATTAAATAAAAACAATAATTTTGTTTTTCCTTTGATGTGTCCCCCGTCGTCTAATATTTGTTTTGAATGAACATATTTTCTATGAGAGAATTTATTGACGCACGGTTTGACAGTTCTGCTGTGAAACAATTTCATTACAACAACAGAGTGCATATTTTACGAAATAATTCTTGATGATATGAAATATTATTGACAAATTAATAAAAAACATTATTTTATTTATTATATACAGAACAACGTCTGTCGGGTCAACTAGTCATTGATAAAAACATTCTTATTGAATTAAAAAATTAATATTATTTTGAGGCAATATATTGCGGCTATTCAAACGATCCATTTTGTTGTCCATTTTGATCCATTGTCACGTCAGTCTATATCAAAAATCTATATAGTACGAATAAATCTATGGTTAGTTTTTTCCTTCGGTAATATTTCGAAAACTACTGAACCGATCGGAATAGTACTTGTTCCATTAAATGCAGCGTGTTTTGGAGAAGGTTTAAGCATGTTGGTGATTACTTATGCGGAACTTAAATTTTTAGACTTAGAAATAGGTACCTATGTATTACGAATAGAACTAATTCAGTCATTGACATTTCATTACAATATGATAATTAATACAACGAGTGGGTGCGGGGTATTGCCGGGTCAGCACTTGTCCTGTTTATACAAATTTGTAATAATTCAGGTGAAACGTATTTGATTTAATTCCTTTTTGTGATTTATAAAATAATTTACCATACCAATAATACAAAACCAAGATTAAATTGAACATATCCCTAACCACCGAAAATATTATCTAGGAACCATACCATTGCTTATATTTATCTAGATTTTGACGTCACACTGCGCTTCAACCATTAGCATTGCGTTTTGATTTTTTATATTTCGCGCGCATTTATTGCAATTTTGTTTATTTAATATTTATGATTCAGCAAAAATTTAAAAAGAAAAGTCTATTTTAAGATAAAGAAAACAATTATAAAGATTAATAAACATTTGTACTAAATATAAGTTACATACATAGGTATACCCTATTGTTGCGAGTCGCTCATCGCACCGTCCGATGGTCCAGCCGTACTAAATACGACCATGTGTTTTGGCTATTAGAACCTTTTGACCTTGATAAGAACTTATAAATAAGCATGACATAATAATATGCGTATCTAAAATAATACAACGGAAATATCTAAAAGTATAACTAAGTATTTTTCTAGTATATATCAAGTTCGGAACAAATAACTATAAATAATTTACGTAAATCGATTCGGATCGAGGTAAAACATCTGTAAACACTCGCGAATCTTCGATTGCTGTTTTTGTTTTCGTCTGCACAAGGTCAAGGCCAAATAATTTCAAGGTGAGACCAATTTATTTAATTGCGTTTATGGAAACAGTGGTATGAATAATTACACAATAAAATAAGTAGTTCTACTATCTCTTCCACTATCAAATATATAATGTAAGCTTACCACTTATTCCTACATATTTTCTTGGTGAACAAAGGAATGCTTACTATCTGCATAATAGCAAAAAATTATTACTGAAACTGAAGCAATACTTATTTTAAAACTAACTTACTGGCATTAAGGCAGAATCAAATCTACACAATCTTTTGGCTAGTTTAATTGTCCGGCATAACTTTCCATTGCGCATTGACTCAAAAGTCTCAAATCACAGAGTACCTATATAGTAATTGGGACATATCTCAACTGTCACATTGGGAAAAATAGAAGTACCGCCATCTGTTAGAGTGTTATGATAATAATTTGACGCTATATATAAAAATAATTGTAATAAAACAACAATATAATTCACAAGTCATTTATTTCATAGCTTTTATTTTAAATTTATCCTCCAACTACCTATTATTATTTATTATCTTTACAGTAATAATGTGAATGAAAATTCTGCAAGGTATATTCAACAAATAATCAACTATCTGTTCTTTATGTTTCTCATATTTTATAAATTCAAATACAATATAAGTAAAAGCTAAACATTTTATAAATTCCTTAGGTATGCTTTTTCAGTTTATTTTTTTGGAATTACAGCATGATTTATATGTTTTGCAGATTTGACACACAAGGAAATGTGCTTTCCTATACTCCCTATATTTAATGTACTCAAGACTCATCTTTTGGGATTAAATTGTTTTTGCACTGCTTACACCCCTTAAACATTGATTTGGGGTTTTATTTTTATAAAAAACCACAGACATATTGTAATCCCTCTATTTGTCGAGGATTTTTCTTCTTCAAAGGGTGTATTTTCAATACTGAGATCATTTATACGTCAAGATAGACTATGACAGCTGTGAATACGTCGAAATAAAGTGAGTTTAGAACGAACCTGTATTGTGAGCAATGCACACACACTAACACAAAGTGTCATACAAATCGCGACTGTAAGACGTAGCTTGTCACACACACTAAACTAATATTCGTGGCCTATTTTTATCGGTTGTTCAACACCAAGAGACTGTATCTAGTCGTGTAAATTATCTATTAATATTAGGTATGTTGTCCATACCTATCGCAGGTCGCAACTTAAAATAATTTTACTATACCTTGATTTTCCTCACAGTTAGCAGATTGGGGCATGAACATTGAACAGATAATTTACAAGTAGTGTTGTAAATACTGATTCTGGTATAGGGTTTGTGTTGCGGCATCTGTGACTAAATATTTAATCCCAAAGATTTTTTTTATTAAGACTTCAATACAGTGTCCATACCGAGTTTACGAGAGTCGGGACGTGCTCTGCATGACCTGAAGAATTTATAAATTTCTTTACTTTTGAAATTATTTTTGATTCTCTCCGTGTTTAGTGATGTGGTGACTTTGTAATAACAGTTTCTTTATGACAATAAGGGACGAGACGAGCAGGACGTTCGGCCGATGGTAATTGATACGCCCTGCCAGTTGTAATGCAGTGCCGCTGAGGATTATTGAAAAACCCAGAAATTGTGATCGGCATGTGATAAGCATACAATTTTAAGCTTCGTTTGTCCATTAATTTCACTAGCTACGGCGTTCTTCAGATCGACAATAATGCTTACACATTACTGCTTCACGGCAGTAATAGGCGCCGTTGTGGTACTCATAATTCAGCCTGTGAAAAGGAGCCTCCCACAGAAGAGGCTCTCCGTGTTTCTGTTTTTTATTGTAACTCCCGTTCATTGAGTGTAACAGCTGGTCACTGAAGAGTAAAACTACCTGGCACACTGGTGGAAGTACACCATTATCTGTAAACATAAGAATTTGTAGATTTATATTACGAATGCAAAAACTGAACGAAATTTTAATATTTGGGATGGAAATATTATATTCTGTATTTAAGGTTTCTTTTTACAAAGAAAAATAGAAGAGTAAGATATTGAGTGGAAACTGTAAGCCACTGCCATTTATATATATAAGTAATTATGGATCTTTAACAGTTTCCGTTTAAGGTTCTTTATATACATAACTACCAATTTTATTTACAATAGGTTCCTACGACTACATTAAATTAAAATTATCCCTACGTGGAAGCGTACCAAGAATACTGGCAGAATTTCACAGAGGATAGCAAGTCTGTTTACCGAAATAGCTGCCAGCGCTTGGGTTGCCAGTAACCCTATTGAGGCGAGATAGTACTTTGTACTTTACTCAGTTGGAAGAGCACTCGCACGGAACGTGAGAGATCGCGGGTTCGAGTCCCGCATCGTTCATCGATCATATAATTTTGTTTCCTTTTTTATTTGTGTAATTACTACCAGAAGTGAGGGTTATCACTTTAAAACATAACAAATGATTTGAAAAGAAGCCCGCTTCTTCTCTTTAAGATCGCCATTTGTTTCCAATTTTAAAGGAATCATTTTTGGGAAATAAATGCCTTTTGATAAAGTCCACTGATAGACCAGTATGAGGCTCCTTTGCACAGGATGCCAGCTAGATTATGGGTACCTCAAGGTGACGAGCGCAATTGTATTGCCGCTTAGTATTTTTGGGCTTTTCAAGAATCCTGAGCGGCACTGCATTGTAATAGGCGGGGCGTATCATTTACCATCAGCTGAACGTCCTGCTCGTCTCGTCCCGTATTTTCATATAAAAAAAGGCAGACACGAGTCTCGGTAATAGGGTCCATGTTACGGAAGCCATTTGTCACTATGGTAATAAAAACAAAAAATATCGCGTAAAATAAAACAAGCAAAAACCATAGAGCGATTTATTGTTTTACAAAGACCACAGATGACACAACACTGCCAACTTTCCCGCCAAATTTGAACTGTGGCGACGGTATCACTTGTTTCACCTTAAATTTCTCCGAAAACTGTTTCTTTAATTCTTCCTCGGTCCAATTACATGACGTAATGACGAATATACCTGTAATTATACATTATTGTCACTTTTCGGCAAAATCTATTGACATAATTTCGTTTTACCGTATGTTCTCTTTGTAAGTACTGAAGCTATGGTCCCCATCTGTTTTATGTCTTTTTTTATGGAAAAGGTGGACAAACGAGCGTAAAGGTCACCCGGTATTAAGTGATCACCGCCGCGGCCGCCCACATTCTCTTGCAACACCAGAGGAATCACAGGAGCGTTGCCGGCCTTTAACGCTCTTTTTTTGAAGGTGAATGTTGTATCATCGCGGAAACACCGCACAAGGAAGCTTATTCCACAGCTTTGTAGTACGTGGAAGAAAGCTCCTTGAAAACCTCACTGTGGAGGACCGTCACACATCCAGATGATGGGGATGATATCCTAACCTGTAGCGTGTCGTGAAATTCGGCGGCAGAAATCAGGTGAAACAGCTCTTCGGAACACTCCCCGTGATAAATGCGGTAGAAGACACACAATGAAGCGACGTCTCTACGCAACGCCAAGTGATCCAGCCGTTCACAGAGCACTGGGTCCTCAACAATTCGAGCAGCTCTGCGTTGCACACGGTCAAATGGATCAAGCTGATATTAGGGTGCGCCAGACCAGAGATGACAGCAATGACCTGCGCTTTGTAGAGCGCTAGAATGTGGGCCGGCATGAAGTATTGCCGTACTCTATTGATGACGCCCAGCTTCTTCGAAGCCAATTTGGCTTTGCCCTCCAGATGGCTACGGAATTGGCAATTGCTCGAGATTTCGAGAACCAGACCCAATGTCTATTTGTCAGACTGCACAGGCGAGGTAGTTACTAGTTTAACTAAACTACAGGAGTGAGATTGAATTAGAGTTCAGTTAGTCTGCCGTCGACCGGCATGCTGAATGGAATCTCTGGCTGTGGCTGTGACCAACCGGGGGGGCGCTCCTTAATACTGTATGCCCAACTGTCACAATTTTATTTACAATATTGACAGAGGTGTGGGACTAGACGAATATACGCAATGATGAGATATTACAAATTGTTGAATTGATCACCAGGAACAGACATAAACTTATAATGCCTACTACTCGGCTACGTCGAGTTAGTAAGTCTTTTTTGGGGCGATGTATATGCTTTTACAACAAGATCCCAGAAAATGTTCAAAACAAAAGTATTACGTTATTCAAAAGAATTGTTAAAAAACGTATGTGTGGTAAAGGTTACTATGACATAAATGACTTTCTTAATGATACCACAAATTGGGAATGGAGTGACCGCCCTCAGGCTATTAAATAATAAGTTTAATAGTGCAATATTACTTTGTAAACATATTTTTTCGATGAAAAAAAAGCCCGCTGAGTTTGTTGCGCCCGTTCTTCTCAAGTCTGAGGCATTCATTTTGGAATGGGTGGTAGTTTTTGACTTTCAATAAGTGATGTCACATCCTATTTTTAATAAAAATATTTGAATTTGATGTTGTTATGTAATACTAAACAAACGGACCGTTACTAAGTTACACTGCGCTAGCGAGCGATTATTATCTCTGTTCTTAACAATTGTACGCAGTAATAACGTCAGTTGGGCGACGAAGACTGTCATTGCGTGTTTCGTGGGACAGGGAAGCAATCAGTACCGCATTTGTCAATATTTGGTTCCATTTTGAGATCAAGTTCATACTGTTTGGATTGGTTTTTTTTGTGTCTGTATTTACTTATTTTATTGTTAATATTAATTGGTTACTGTTTAGTTTTCTTGTTGATTTTTGCTATTAATGTGAGTATTTATTGTTAGTTGTTAGTAGTAGTGTTATTTTAATTATGCACTTAAACAGCCTCAGCTCAAGACAACCATTTAAAGATATTAAATCAAAATTTGAAACTAATTTATTCACATTGTTAAAAATGTTTAGAGCCCCTGAAACTTTGTTTAAATTCTTTATCTAGTCTCGTTGGCCTTAATATAGTGACTTTTACTATTACATTTAATATTTATCTTAACAGATTTCCTACAGTATTATAAATTATTTACCAATACATACCTACCAAATATGTTGCTAAACAATTGATACCTAAACAATAGTAATACTAAATTGGCGAGCCGAGCTTTCGACAGTTCAATAACTTATCAACGGAATATAATTTTCCAAACCATCTATAGGATAATCTACTACTTGTTTGAAAGTCGAGTTAGTAAGTCTTTTATTGGGGGATGTATATGCTTTTACAACAAGATCCCAGAAAATGTTCAAAACAAATGTGTTACGAAAGAATTGTTAAAAATCGTTTGTGTTGTAAAAGTACATAACTATAACATAAATATCTTTCTTAATGATACCATAGGAATGGAGCGAACCCCATAAGGCTATTTCATTATAAATTTAAGTGAAAAAAAGTTTATATTATGAAGAAAAAAAAGCACGCTGAGTTTCTTGCGCCCGTTCTTCTCAAGTCATATCATTTCGAATGAGTGGTAATTTTTTGAAGATCAATAAGTGATTTTAAATCCTATTTTGAATAAAAATATACGAATTTGATGACATATTGCTATTTTTACCTTGGCTTTTAAATTGTATTTAGGGACGCGAACGCGACGTAAGTAGAACATGTTCCCTCATAGTGATGACTCACGCAGATATCGATATCATCATAGTGCATCTACGATCAGATCTTAGATCGATCTTTTTGGTTTATAGATTTTTTTAAAGGAAGTGAGGACAAACGAGCGTACGGGATACCTGATGTTATATGATCACCGCCGCCCACATTCTCTTGAAACACCAGAGGAATCACAGGAGTTTCAAGTTCGTGGCATCCCGTATTTGGAATGTTTCACCCAACCCTCTCCGAATGGCAAAAACCTAAGTTGGTTTCGGGGTAAGTATAAAATGTCCTTATTAAAAAAAAACAACAGGAAGCCAAAAATTTCAAATGTATACAGGTTGTTAAACAACTACACCCTAAAAGATAAATAATAAAAAAATATATATAAATATATATAGTTAGACACTTTTTGGTGAGGTGAAATCTCGTGAGTGTGCGTCACCGAAATGCTTATAGCAGTGTATCTGTAGCTATACAGCTGACTTATTATGTAAAATTAGTGCTGTGTATATCTTATACGTGAAATTGAATTGATTTAGTGAAAAGTTTAATGTGTTTATAATGTGCATTGTTAAAATAGTGTTTTTTTTATTAGGCAGGGCACATAGCTCGACGGACAGATGGCCAAGTATCGGAAGATGCAGTGTTGGTAGGCCCCCCATAAGATGGACCGACGAGATCGTCGGACTAGATGGTCAAGATCGCCGGAATACGTTGGATGGAGGGCAGCGCAGGACCGATTGTCGTGGAGGTCTTTGGGGGAGGCCTTTGTCCAGCAGCGGACGTCTTCCGACTGATAATAATGATGAAACATTATGATATTTCAATTTTTTTTTAAATGAAACTACAACATAAAAACTCACCATTATCCTCTAGCATACTATAAACTTGATCCATATATTTAAGTCTGTTTATCTTTGCGTTGTCCGGGCACAATCCAATTGCATCATATGTGCCTTTATCGTGAATTACGCTGAATTTCGAGCCCAACTTTGAAATGTCATCATTAACTATATCAAACACCTGATAAAAAAAATAACAAAATCATTATTTGAAAAGTATGGTAGGCGGTACACATTATTCTTATTAGACTTTGGATCATTTATATGTCTATGACAGCTGTGAAAACGTCAAAAAAATATTGGCTAACAGTTTATCTCTATTTTGAGCAAATGACGCACACTAACACAAAGTGTCATACAAATCGCGAGTGTAAGACGTAGCTTGTCACGCACACTAAACTAATATTCCTGGCCTGTTTTTATCGGTTGTCTAACAGCAAGAGACTACCTACATCTAGACATATTATCTAAGTTTCATAATGTCTCCAATCTTCTGCCATCCTGCCTTTCTTTGGCTACTCTATCCATCCGTAAAGCAGTAATGTGTAAACATTACTGTGTTTTGGACTGAAGGGCGCCGTAGCTAGTGAAATTGTAATTACTGGGCAAATGAGACTTAACACCTTATGTTTCAAGGTGACGAGTGCAATTGTAGTGCCGCTCAGAATTTTTGGGTTTTCAAGAATCCTGAACGGCACTGCATTGTAAGTGTCAGGGCGTATGAATCACCATCAGCTGAACGTCCTGCTCGTATCGTCTCTTATTTTCACTAAAAAATATCATATATTATATCCGAGGTTATACCTGCCACCTGCCTTACATCATCATCCCATCTACTCTGTGGTCCGCCTCTGTTTATACTCTTTTTTCATTCCTTGGATACCCCTGGGTGACTTATTTACAACTTATGTCTGTTTTGTATTCTTATATTTTTGCATCAAATCAAATCAAATACGTATATTTCTCTCAATATGTAGTATAGTTACAATAGTACAGCAATATTTATTCTGAAAATGTTAAAACTACAGTTGGGTGACAGGAGCTCAAACAAAGTAGAACCTGTGCTATGAGTCTCCTGGCCTCCTCCACTCTTAACTAATATATATATCATTGCATTTTATTGTCTATATTATTGAGACTAAATATAAAATATGTTTGTGTGTGTGTATACATTTGTGCATGATTATGAATGCTTCCAAGAGTGTGAGTAAAGATGTTAATATTCTATGAACCTATAGTAACATTGGGGCTAAAAGTATCGGTACTTTTAGCCTTTATCCTGAACTATTATAAAAAAAAAGGTCAGATACATAAGATATACAAAAAACTTAACATAAACTTATGACAGAGACTAACAAAACTGAAACATTCATACTACACGTGGCAAAAAACGGTATTATTAAATTAAATTATATTCATCTTATTAAAAATACAATAAAAAAAAATAAGTAGCCATAAACCATCTAGGATAAATTTCGCATCGAATGGTGGTAGATTCAGGTCGATACGATCAGTGGTTTAGGCGTGATTGAGCCTCAAACAAAGACCATTTCCACTATATATATATATATATATATATAGACAGATAGATATTTATAAAATTTATATATACTAAATCAACTTATTTAAACATTGGGAGACTCGGTGGTGATGACCAGCATGGTATCACTGAAACTATTGGTGATTATTAGTGTTCACGGGTGTACAAACTCTAACCTTAAACACTCATCCTGATGAAGAACCCGCGAATGGTCCGAAACTAGTCGGTACCAACACGAATAAATTTTGGGTAAATTCAAATTATAAATTCAAATATTTTTATTTAAAATATGATATAAAATCACTTATTGAAAGTCAAAAACTACCACCCATTTGAAAAAAATCCTCAGATCTGAGAAGAACGGGCGCGACAAACTCAGCAGCCTTTTTTTACATAAAAATTACATGGGCACAAAGTAATATACGATTAAACTTATTATTTAATAGCCTGAGGGCGCACCATTCCAAATCTGTGTTGTCATTAAGAAAGCCATTTATGTTATAGTAACCTTTACCACACAAACGTTATTTAAGAATTCTTTTGAATAACGTAATACTTTTGTTTTGAACATTTTCTGGGATCTTGTTGTAAAAGCATATACATTGCCCCACAAAAGACTTACTTACTCGACTTAGCCGAGTAGTAGGAAATACAGGTTTATGTCTGTTCCTGGTGTTAACATTAACATTATGGTTATGACAGTTTCTAGGAAATTCACTTATGTGCCCTATGTACATAATTATCAAGAATATATTGAGAAGCAACAGTCAAGATGTTAATTTCTTCAAAATTTGCTCTCAATGATTCTCATAAGATATTAAAGTTAGTTTGACTGGGCTGTTGACACACTTACGGCCATTCCCAATATTCAGTCTATCTCCGGTTGTGGCCTACTTAAGATAAAAAATCGTAAGTATCGATAACTTCTCTGTGCTTACCAGGGATAGAAGTTGGAAATATGGAAATTGCAATTCACGCGTCGCAATATAAGGCGATAAGAATGACTTATCGGGTCTATTGGGACAGCTTCAGATTATTAACAGCTAACAACTGACAGTAGATGGTAGTTATTTATCTATATCTGTAGATAGTATATTGGGAACGGCCGTTAGCCTCTTGATTGGGCCATTTAGGGTATCCATTCATCTTACTCCAACCAGCCCAGCCCAGAAGTATAGCAGTCTTTTCAAATTTCTGCATCTGGAGATTGCAGGATTTCTGCCAAACTCCTGCATTTCATAAGCAAATGTTCTGGCGTTCCTTCTGCCTCCATGCATCCTCTGCACACGGGGCTTTCTGTTACAGCTATGATAGATGGTTCAAGGGACAGTGACCAGTGACAACACCATATGAGAAAAGGCATGTTAAATAAATATACCTTCTAGTAACTAGTGGATGGAATGTTTATATTAACACTTTTAAAAGACACACCTGAAACCTTAAGCTGGGAAACTCAGCATTGCAAACTTTTTGTGCTAAATCGATTGCCTCCGTGCAGTAATCCACACCCAACAGGTTTATGAAGCCCTCTCTTGCTAACTCCAATAAGGTGTATCCATTTCCGCAGCCTGTAATTTTTATCCAAGTATTAATTTATATAAAACATGCCGGGAAGAGCATGCCCTAAACTCCGACACGTCACATTATATTAGGTGGAGGCTCCTTTGCACAGGATGTCGGCTAGATTATGGGTACCACAACGGCGCCTATTTCTACCGCGAAGCAGTAATGTGATCACGTACTGGGCATTGTGAGTAAATTTTTTGCAACCTTGGACACCAATAGAGATACAGTGTCAGTGATACCGTGCTCGTCATAACCACCGGCGCCCCCGCCCTGTCCAGCCGAGACATAACAACAAACATACAAAGAAAAAAAAATGAATTACATTAAAATTACAATTCCAAAATAGTTTCGTCACGCAAAAATCTAAAATTATAAATTTTCACACAAGTGCAGGATCTGACCTATGAGGTCATACCACTTGTCAGCAAATATGTAACAGCACGGGGACTCCTTCAGTGACCAAACAAAGTATGCGGTATAGGTGACCTGGTGCATGCTACCGTGCAATAAACAGACTTACATATGCCAGTCTTCTGGTTGAAATAGGTTGTAAACCTAAAGGTCATCATCATCAACCGTAAGACGTCCACTGCTGGACAAAGGCCTACCCCAAAGATCGGTCTTACGCTGCCCTCATCCAACGTATTCCGGCGATCTTGACCAGATTATCGGTCCATCTTGTGGGGGGCTACCAACACTGCGTCTTAAGGTACACGGTCGCTATTCTAGGACATTACTCCGAGCATAGCCCGCTCCATTAGGCCCATAGGTAGCAACCACGTCTGCATACCGTAAATCATCTCACTGGCAATACACACTGGTGTAAAACCTTCGTCTTCAGACACTGTGGTATTTCGGACGAGAAGATTTTACGGAACTTCCCGAACGCTGCCCATCCGAGTTGGATTCAACAAGTGACCTCTTTCGCGAAAATTGACCTTCCTAATTGGATTGTTTGTCCGAGGTAGACGTACGTGTTGACGATGTCGAGAGTACAGTTCCCAATGGTTATGGGATGCGTGAAAGTGATTTGTATTATATCTGGAATACTACTGCTGACATATAATAAATAATAATAATAATAATATGGACACACTTTTACACAAACCATTTTGCCACTAGGCATAGCCTGTACTATGGGTTGCAAGAAAACAATATGTTTAAAATGATATACTAATTTAAACATACATAAATACATATAAACATTCATGACTCAGAAACAAAAATCCATATTCATCATATAAATGTTTGCATCTACATATGACACCATAAAGCAGCTGGGGGATAGTTTTGAGCAAAGCAAGTGCTTGTGTATCTCCAGACATCTATGGGGAAGCAGTGATCAGATATGATTGAGATAGGAAGTGGTGAGGAACAACTCATGTACATCTGCAACACCAGAGGGGGAGATATCCAGTGCCATTCGGAGTGTGTTAAACCTTGACTTGCCTTTTGACACACATCATCTTAATATATATAAATTACGTGACATGTTGTTTGTCCGCGATGGACTCCTAAACTAATGAACAGATTTTAATGGGGATTATTTCATGGAGTGGAGTTTGGTCCAATTTGAGAGATAGGATAGTTTTTATTTCGATTTGGGACCCATAATTATTTTTATTTTCAATATTTGTTTTCTATGGATATATTTTCTATTATTATAAGAGAATTTAGTGACCCACAGTTTGACAGCTCCGCTGTGAAACTATTTCATTATTACAACAGGGAGCATTTTATATGAAATATTTCTTGATGTTTTGAAATATTATTGGCAAATTCCTATAAACAGTATTTTTTTTATTATCTACAGAACAATGTCTGTCATGTCAGCTAGCTTATTATAAACTAGTAGTTGCCCGTTGCATTCCCAACTAAAGGTTTTATCTCAATACTGCCAGCCATTAAGTTGGCATAGGGACATCTCATTCTGCACGGACACACACCAAGAAAATTATTATCAACTATGCCTCCTTGTTGATTACTCACAAAAAAAACTAATCATGATGAAATAAAAATTGATTGTACAGCCATTTTGACACAAAGCCTAATTACCTAATAACAAATAACATAAAATAGCCCGTGATTACTTACATGTAGTGCACCATTAAGTGATTTAAAAAATCCTTTACAGTTGATCTCATTTAGATCTTGTTTCTTATACAGAGTAAAGACTTATGTGATATTACTTAATATGTAGTTTTATTACCATATTCCATCTAAATTTAATAAAATCCTGCCTCTCTAACTTGTCTAAGTTAGAGAACCAAACAAAATCTGGACTAGTCTCAAAGTACAGACATGTCCTTATTAATCTGGATGGGTGACCTGCCTCACTTGATAGCTGCCTACTAAGAGATTAAGAGATGTGTTCCTCTAAGGGCCGTTCCGAATATTCAGTTTATCTCCGGTTGTGGCCTACTTGTGATAAAAATTGTAACTATCATTGACTTTTCTGTCCCACTGTCTGTCAATGGGAAGACATATAGCTTACCAGCGATAGAACTTTGTATGGAATTGCAATTCACATGTCCCAATATAAGGTGATAATAATGACTTATCGGGTATATTGGGACAACTTCAGATTATTGACAGCTAATTACTGACAGTAGAATGTAGTAATTTATCTTTATCTGTAGATAGTATTTTAGGAACAGCCGTAAGATATCATAGCATGATCTGAACTTTATGACTACTTAAATAAGAGGATAAACAGTAAGAATGAGTAATATAAATTTAAAATAACACACCTAAGTCTATTATAGGAGCATTTTTCTCAATACCACAGTTACAAATACATTCTATTACTCTTAAAGCACTATCTTCACCAAACCACACTTCACCAGTGTCTCCGTGCTGCTCAAAATTACGCAGCTCCTTGGAATAAGCCTCCTGCCAGTAGCTCTGTGTTCCTAATTCTGACGGGTTTAGTTCATCTTCCATTTTTACTGATATGAATTGGAAATATAAACATAAATCTCTAAGTAGCTAGGTATGTAAAAAGGTATATTCCTTTATTTCCTATAATAACGAAATATTAAAATATAACAATATAAAAGTACTGTATGCTGGGTGCCAGGCAAAGAATATATTATTTTTTAATTTTTATTTACTTTATGTGCCAGGTGGTCTATTTATTTTAATTGTCAATGCCATCAGTCATCATATCTCGTAATTAGTTTCTGTTTTTTAATTGCATTGGCGATTCGAGTATTGGCAGCATTCCCAATGATCTAAAATATTTTAACTTTAAACCACAATAAAATTTTAATCAAACAAATAGTTCCATTAGCAAAGCAGATACATTTCAAAATCCAGATGATACCAGTGCCTTTACCGTTAAAGTAGCCAGTGATACAAACTGGCATAGATATTTTCATTCATATGCTCTACCGATCAGTGGCAAGTGAAAGTCCTGGTTTGATGCGTCAGTTAAAGCAGCACGCGCGACGGCCATCTTGGATTTAAAAAATTATCCCTAATTTGGTCTTTGCACCCTCAAGAACGTCGGATAGGATATCTATGGCGCGGCGGCCACCATAATAGTTCTATAAATAAAAGCTCGTATCAGCGCCTCTATCGTCCGCTTTTGTTTTAACGAGTTTCAAATCACAACGATTCTGAATAAGTTTCATTTCCATAAGACTCTCATAATAATAAAATAATTAATAAATATTTTTTAATTAATTCTGAATAAAAAGTTTCATATTTCATGTTATCAAATTACTCGCATTTAGAAATTCATTACTGGTATAAAAAAAATGAATGTCATAAATTAAAAACGAACAACGAGTACGGTTATCAGCAAATTTCACGTTTACTTCGCTGCATAGCAAGAATACCACGCGCATGTGATTGGGATCTACCGACTCACTCTCTTTCGCTCTCCCTTTTGCGTTGCAATATTGGACGCTACTCGTTGCTAACGCTCGCGCTGGCAGGTACTACGCGCATGCGGTCGAGTGCCAGGCATTCACTCTGACTCTGTCTCTTTCTATTTCCCCTCCCCAGGAACGTTAAACACTTAACGCATATCCCCTCGCCCAACGTTTAACGCAACCTCGTTGGAAGTCGCATTGGAACTTACAATTCAAAAGTAAATAGTAATAGATTATACGTGATCTAGTGCACAAAAGAAGACACTTTCATAAACTTTTTACTATTTTCAAATCGAACACTCATTCTATCGAGTATATTACTAGGACATATCGGTTTTCAATGAATGGCGCTGATCACAGATCATACACTTAACTTAAATTATTAACTATAAAAAATATAATCCTTTAGGGCATTTAATATTAAAATTGTTACTATTGTTTTTTAGTTCTAGTTACCGCCCTAGTTATTCTTGTGCTGTTATAGTGCGGTTTTCAAGGAGCTTTCTTCCACGTACTACAAAGCTGTGGAAAGAGCTTCCTTGTGCGGTGTTTCCGGGACTATACAACATGGGTACCTTCAAAAAAAGCGCGAACACCTTCCTTAAAGGCCGGCAACGCTCTTGTGATTCCTCTGTGCAAGAGAATGTGGGCGGCGGTGATCACTTAACTCCAGGTGACCCGTGCGCTCGTTTGTCCTGCTATTCCATAAAAAAAAAACCTAATTGTTATTTGGTATTTGATAAGTTTTTGTGTAAATAAAATACTTTTGAAGGGATTTACGCGTGTAATTGTCCTTCTTAAAGTTTTTGTTCTCATTGTTAGGTTTAAAAGATTTTTCTTAAAATAGCTATTTTTAATAGATGATAATAATAGCGATATAATATGTGGAATAGGTGAAACCGGCGATTTGGCAATATAGTAAAAATATAATGTTTTAATTAAAGTAAATAAACAAATCTAATACAAAAAATACGAATAAGAATTTGTTTTCTTTATTTCAAACGTCATGGAGCCAGGTATCATGTTGGTTCGGTTCGCCAAGTTGTATAAATAATATAGGTTAGTTGTCACCAAGCTGTCATTGTTGTTTCTTTTGTGTCAACTGTCATTTGTCAGTTGGTATGAAGTAGTGAGAAGGAAGGGAACCACCAGTTTTATCATAATGAGTGATGGACCGTTAATTAATATTCAGTGACGTTTATTAACATTGTAGGTATTCGCGGATATAAATACTTTAAAAATTTAATGAATATAAAATATTACTTATAAACAGTTAACAATTAGTAACATGAATTAGAAATTATTTATGACCTACTCTTATGTATTTTCCAATACATCTTATTTATTAATGCAGCTTTAAATTCTTGAAATTTAAGCATAGCTAATTTACAAGAGCTTAAATTAATTGTGTATAATTATGTTATGTGTTTTCTTGTGAAAATTATCGATTAGTGACTGTTAACTTAAAAAAGCCTTACGGTGCTGGATCTTCTGTGATATTATGAGAAATTATTTTACGTAATAAACCAGTTGTGGGACGCTCATTTACATGGTAAGTTGTTTGTGTTTTATTATGACTCCGTATATAGACATAAATACATTATTATTTTTCTAACAGCCAGTACAAACGCGGAATTAGATTAGATTTAAAAGTCACAGTAATCTTGGGTAAATTCCTTCATTAAAATTTCAAGCAAGTCATAAGATTTACGTTTCTTATTTATAAAGATATTTGTGTTGAGTTTTTACCGGAATATTGCGATTTTAAAATGAAGTCGATATATATATTTAAAAAGGCTGCAATATAGAACTTAAACCAAAACATAATGATATTAATTTTAATAAATAGCTTTTTAACCAGCTTTTACTTGAGGCTCGGGTACCAACTGGAAACAAACTCTAAAAGATAGAGAACACTGGTCAACTCTGGAGGAGGCCTTCATCTTCCGTTGAGAGAGATTTTTTTTTATTATCCACATTATTATTAAACTTTACTAAAATTCTAACTAAAATTAATTAATTGTTAGATAATGCATATACACTACTTTATTGTTTTTTTATTGTAAACCTTTATAATGTGAAGCAAGAAATAAAAGGCTTTTATATTTTATTATATTATTATTATTATACTTGAGGCTCTCTAAAGTTTAACAGTTAATATTGACAGGAATCATAATAGAATATGTAATTATTTTGAAGTCAACATTATTTGTAGACTCATGTTTATTAGGGGATTGTCACCCCCAAAGTAATTGCTTGGGAGCAATTTGTCTCCTTGAATAATTCATTATTTATTATTTTAATGAAATATAGATTATATAATAGAGGCACAGTATGGTAATACTGTTTGTTGATATATTTTTTATTATGATAATAACGGACAAGTAATTGATACACTGCCCATTAGATGGCAATGCCACTCCGTATTCTTAAAAAATCCAAAAATTCTGAGTGGCACTATTATCTGGAATGTAATTACCATTACATTACCTTGTAATAAGAGTGGTAGTATTATAATCGTGGACTAAAGCTCTATAAATTACAATATTTTTACCTCATTATTCATGCTACGGGATAAAGATAACCTTTATTTCTAGATATGTAGTAACATGTTTATTTTTTTTTATTTCCACTATTTCTTAACAATATATCTAGCTTGTCCACTGACATAGGCATCCTCTAGGACCTTCCATTGCTCTCTCTCCCGTGCTTCTCTACTCCAAACTGGTCCAGCACCCTTCTTTATGTCATCTTCCCACCTTAGTATCTGTCTCCCTCTCTTTCTTTTAGTGTCTCTGGGGTACCAATGGGTTAGTTTCTGTGACAATTTGTTTGGGCCTCTAATCATATGACCCGTCTATTTCCACTCAAGTTTTTTTACAGTTTTTGCTATGGGGATCACCTTTGTTTTTTCTCTTATGTCTGTTAGTCTTTCTTGCTACGGGATACTAAGTTTTAACCCCCATAATAAACCCCTGTTGCCATAACCTCGCTTTGCTCGAGAATCACCATTTAATCAGTGACCAACAGTACCACATTTGACATGGATGATTGTCTAGTGATCTACTAGAATACATTTACTCCTAGAGTTTTTGATTGTAGAAGAATCCAAATGTTTTGAGTTTTCTTTAGTGTTAATTCCACCAAGATTCGTCTTTAAACAACTCGACACATGTTACGCCTCTACACGAGGCATCCTCAGGACATGTTGAGTCGCCAAAATCTGGCACGAGACTGAAACAAATGAGTTTTTTTTTTTTTTGAGAGGAGGAAATACTGTTTCGTATTTACGCCCCGGAACAGGGCGTAATATGTCGGACTCGAGTGTCCGCGTAAGCGGACACCCCATACCGACTAAAACCTCCTTTGTGCTGTTAGCAGCCCTGGCTTTCACAGCGAAGTAGGACGTGGGCCGTGGAGGCCGCAAAGACTACGCAACAACAGTCGCGGGGCGTCTCCTAAGGAGACTCGAACCTGTGTGTTTGAAGACCGGCTGTGTGCTTGTGGGAGGGAGTGGAACAAATGAGCCAGAAACCGCTCTTCTATACCCTCGCCCCATGAAATAACGCGCTGTGATTGGTCGGCGGTTGTGACGTATTACCCCAGGTAGAGATACGATGGAAGAGATCCTGAGGATGCATCGTGTAGAGGCGAAACACGTGTCGAATTGTTTAAAGACAAACATTGGATAATTATGGATTTCCGCAAAGTAACCTAACCATCTACTTCAATAAATTTTTGTAGAAGAATTTTATGTGAACATAAAACATGAAAATTTTTTCATTTATTCTTTTTTAAGAACTATAATGTACTATGATAATAATACGGTATTATGATTCCTAATGTACACTTTTAATTAACTAACCAGTTTAATGTAATGACATTACAAAGAATTTTAATTGCATTGTCAATATCTAGCCATTTAATTGCCCTTGAGTGAATTGTTAGCATAATTAACAAAAAGTCAATATTTTCATGGCATAGAAGGATAAAATATCAGGTCTTTACCACGGACTAGTAAAAAAAGAAGGACTCCGCGCCGTGATATTAGCAAGTGAAGCACTTTTATGCTAGTGTGTGTGCGGTTATGGGGGATACTAGTTACACAATTTTTCTCCCTTAAATAATCATATCCACAAATACTTTTATATTATTGTTATTGAACTTTTTAATGACCCACAACGGCATTTTTAAAACATTTTATTGCGACGCAAACTGATCTGTCACAGACGATGGCTAATCTCATAATGGCGGCCGATCGGCTTGTATTAGTGTAAGTGTGTGCGTGGCGCTATGTTTTTACACGTTTACCGGCTTGTTTTGGTGCGTCACTACTATGTAAGGTTTTGTATGAAAAAATTTAAACGATTTTTTTTTTTTGATTTGTTTATTAATGCCCTTCTTAAAGAAATTTTTGTACTGCCTGTCGGGTATTGAAGTTTTTTCCCGCTAAGAAGTTATCTAAATTTTGTAAAAAGTAGGCGCAAAGTCTGGTGAGTAGGGCGGATGACGAAGAGCTTCCAACCCCAGTTCTTGCAACTTGGAGACTGTCTGCTGTGCAGTATGAGGTCGCGCGTTGTCGTGCAGGAGCACTGGAGTCGAGCGATTGACCAATGCTGGTTAGAGGTGTGCCAGCTTGCTAAATGCTTGCAGTGTTCATAATTCCTTCATTTGTATGTCTGTTGAGCAGTGCGAGGCACGTCTAAATTCAAATTCAAATATTTTTATTCAAAATAGGATGTGAAATCACTTATTGAAAGTCAAAAAAAACTAAAAATACTACCACCCATTCCAAAATGAATGCCTCAGGCCTGAGAAGAATGGGCGCAACAAACTCAGCGGGCTTTTTTTTTCATCAAAAATATGTTTTACAATTAAAGTAACATTTACAAAGTAACATTGTACAATTAAACTTGTTATTTAATAGCCTGAAGGCGGTCGCTCCATTCCCAATCTGTGGTATCATTAAGAAAGTCATTTATATTATAGTAACCTTTACCACACAAACGTTTTTAATAACTCTTTTGAATAACGTAATACTTTTGTTTTGAACATTTTCTGGGATCTTGTTGTAAAAGCATATACATCGCCACACAAAAGACTTACTAACTCGACTTAGCCGAGTAGTAGGCATCATCAGTTTATGTATGTTCCTGGTGTTAACATTATGGTTATGACAGTTTATGGCAAATTCACTTATGTGCTTATGAACATACATTACATCATCAAGAATATATTGAGAAGCAACAGTCAAGATGTAAGTTAATTTCTTTGAACTTTGCTCTCAATGATTCTCTAGGACCTTGGTTATAAATAGCGCGAATAGCCCTCTTCTGCAGCACAAATATTGTATTAATATCGGCAGCGTTGCCCCATAGCAATATACCATAGGACATAATACTATGGAAATAACTAAAGTATACTAGTCGCGCCGTATCTATGTCAGTTAATTGTCTAATCTTTTTAACCGCGTATGCTGAAGAACTAAGTCTGTTCGCCAATCCTTCAATATGGGAGCCCCATTGTAATTTGGAATCTAGAGATATGCCAAGAAATATAGCAGATTCCACCGGTTCTATCACCTCTCCGTTTAACAAAACATTTGCATTTACATTTTTGACATTTGGTACGGTAAATTAATGTATTTAGTTTTCTTGCTATTTAACAATAGGTTATTAGCGCTAATCAGATAAAATATCGTTCACTTCGTCATACATAGCTTGGTTTCTTTTCACCTTGAAAATCAGTGAAGTGTCTAGACGCGTACTTCGCGCTGGCGATCATTGAGTTCGTGGGGTACCCATTTGTCAAGCTTTTTTACCTTACCAATTTGACGCAAATGGACCAATATTGTTTTGAAGCTAACGTCGAAAGCTGCTGCTAATTCAGCCGTAGATTGTGTATCATCAGCTTCCACAATCGCCTTTAATTCGTCATTGTCGACCAAAGTCTTAGGTCCGTAAACGTCGCGTCGTTGATGTTGCATGCCGCTTATGCCGCGTTGCTGCCACGACGGTACTCTTATTCCATAAATACTCGAATTTTTAACGTATCGATGATGACGGTAAAGATTAAAATGCGATGAAAATGTAACACTAATCAATAAACGACGACCTGTATAGCCGAGTGGTTAGCGATCCTACCTACTAAGCTAGAGGTCCCGGGATCGAAACCTGGTAGGTGCAAGCATTTATATGATGAATATGTATGTTTGTTTCCGAGTCATGGATGTTTAAATGTTTATATGAATTTATGTATGTTTAAGTAAGTATATTGTATTAAATATATCATTGTCTTGTAACCCATAACACAGGCTATATATGCTTAACTTGGGGCAAGATGATTTGTGTAAAAAGTGTGTCAATATTATAATTATTATTATAAAAAAATGACTACTTTTGGAAAAAGAATTCTATGTTTTTAAAATAAAATTAATTTGAAATTAGAATTCTCAGCCAAACAAAAATAATTTCTATTTGAAATGGCCAGTACTGCAGGACGGCAATTTCATAGAACCTTTTATAAGCAGCCAATTGCGAGTTGGGCCAAGAAGGGTCCCGTACCATTATATACAGTAAAACTCTTTATTCGCTGAAAGAATGAAAGAAGAAATCTTTGGCCGCGAATATAGAAATTGAGTTGCATTTTTTTAATCCGCGAATATTGAAAACGTGAATAAGTAGCTTTTGCTGTATAAAAATGGCAAGAAATCAGAGTTCTCATTTCACTGGAGATCCGTGTTCCTAATTCAAAGCTCTGCGATTTTTATAACAACTACATAGTCCTAACACGTAACAAAGCACACAGCTGCAGCGGTCAGTCAGAACGCGGGGGTCAGATATAAAACATTCAAGCCATCTGCAGCTGAAAATATAAATAATCAATATTTTTCCTTGAAGTGAGTTATACAACCAATATTTAAGATAAAGCAAGGAGTTTTAACAGTCATTTTATTTGACAATCTTAAGAAGATAATTATCCTTATTTTTTGCTCTTAATAGTAACTTTCATTATTATAACACTAGAAATAAGGGATTGCTTGTAACTAATTCTAGTAGGCTTCATAAGATACATAATAGCTTTAAGCGTAAATGTATAACAATCAAGAACATAACCCAATTATGCACAACCACGATACTCGGTTGATGTCCGCTGGTAAGTTCGAGGATCTTAGAATCAATAACTACTACGGAGATAGGACTTTGAAAAACGCCTACCTTATCTATTAAACAGCTTGCCTGAGGACATCCGACTAGAAACCAGTAAAAGAAAATTTAAAACTAAACTTAAGAAATATTTATTTTCAACACAGCCTTAAAATTAAATTAGATTTTTTATTATATTTTTTATCAATATTTGTTAATTACACTTGTATAAAATCAATGTTCTAATAAGCATTAATGTATTACAAGAGACTTGATCCTGCAGACAAACTGTCCAAACAGTTTTGCGGGACTATGTTAGCTTTTAAGATTCTTTCTGTAAATTATTAATAGTATAAATAAATAAATAATAATAATACACTTGTATAATAAAGTCCCAGCCACTGTTCAGGCATTATCTATAAATAAATGTAAACGTTTTATAAAAAAATGGCTCTGTCGTAAATCCTATTACTCCACAGCTGAATATCTAAATGATCGGACAGCCTGGGACTAGATTGTGATAATTTTATAGTGATAGAAATGACTGTAAAATATTGTATATTTTTATTGAAAAGAGCGCAAAAAAAGAATGTTGGGAGAGTTTCTTGCGCCGCCTCTTCGCTCTCAGAGCGCCATTTGTTTCCGAAGCGGTAGTAGTATCCAGTAGTTATCAGAAATGTCATCGAAAAGAATTCTAAAGGAATCAATTTTGAGAAAATAAATGCCTTTTATGCCTTTTTATAACTTATCTGTCAGACATTATCTCAAATTATGAGTAAAAGTTTTTTTATTTTTATTTGTTTATATGTTTTGAGTGATTTTTTGAGAAAGCATTATTACTATTATGCTTACATTTAGAATTGGTCTCAGCTACGGTCCAACTAGATACCACACTACCTAAGAACAATTATTTTTTTATTATGACAACTATTCGATGCTTGTGTGCGTGGCATCTTGACACTCAATGGCATCATTCAAATTTTGTAACATACACTTCGTGTTATTTTATAATTGAAATTAATAAAATAGAAAATACTGATAGTATATGGTCCCAGTGTCTTTCTTATTTCTTGTAGTATTATTTTTCAAAGTTATACTACGCAAGCCAGCATTTTAGTTTCAATTATTAGCAAAGTTTAACAGAACATGTGGCAAGTCAACGTCACACATTGTGCGCGACTGGCTCGAATACGAGTTGCCACACTTTGCGACTACGCCTGTGGTATCTAGTTGGAGCGCAATGGAGACCAATCGATTTATTGTTATTAGTATTAGGGTTACAGTTTGCTACCATTTGGGTTCGCAACCCTACAAATGACGGTAATTAATGTCAATGTTATATTTTTGCCAGTTGCCACCAGTTGGAGGTATACAGTAGTGTTGCCGCGGACTTGGGCTGAGTATCCATAGAGCTTACTAAGACTTTGCTCAGACTTCAAAAGGGACGAGACGAGCACGACGTTCAGTTGATGGTAATTGATACGCCCTGTCCATTACAATGCAGTGCAGCTCAGGATTCTTGAAAAGCCCCAAATATTCTGGGCGGCAATACGACTGCGCTCGTCACGTTGAGACATAAGATGTTAAGTCTCATTTGCCCAGCAATTGTACTAACTACGGCGCCCTTCAGACTGTAATACAATAATGCTTACATATTACTGCTCCAGCCTCCAAATGGTACTTACTTACGTAAAACTTAGCTGAGTGTGATAAAACGTGAACTTGAGTTTTGCATTGGGCTGTCTTACCTCAGCATAATTTCAAATGACTGTAAAAGTGAAATCAAAGATTATATTAAGTTTACACTCACCTAACTTTTACGTAAGTCTATTTTATCACGGGGAGTGTTCCGAAGAGCTGTTTCACCTGATTCCTGCCGCCGAATTCCACCTTCACACAACACTCCACAAGTTAGGATATCGTCCCCACCATCTGGATGTGTGGCGGTCCTCCACAGTGCGCTTTTCAAGGAGCTTTCCTCCACGTACTACAAAGCCGTGGAATGAGCTTCCTTGTGCGGTGTTTCCGGGACGATACGACATGAGTACCTTCAAAAAAAAAAGCGTACTCCTTCCTTAAAGGCCGGAAACGCTCTTGTGATTCCACTGGTGTTGCAAGAGATTGTGGGCGGCTGTGATCACTTAACACCAGGTGACCCGTACGCTCGTTTGTCCTCCTATTCCATAAAAAAGTGTTTTTTTACTACAAACAAAGTTACACAAATTATAATATACTATACTTAATTTTTTATTTATTTCCCAATCACAGACTATTTTATAATAAATAAAAGTATTACAAGTAAACATATGTTTCTAAATTATATTATTAATTACTTACATACAATACAGGGAGCAAAGACAGCTAAACTAGTATGAACTGTGTTTCAGCTGTCAGTGACTTCTCGGTACAGACATAGATAGTAAGTAGTAGACCTCTCTTGAGTATCTCAGATAAAATAAAATAAAAATACCATCTAAATATTTAAGTGAAATTAAAATAAGAGTATGACATCTCAGAATGTGTGTGTATGTGTGTGTGTGTGGTATATACTTTAAAGCTATTTATTAAACTTTTATATACTATTTAAACTATTTTTATATATTATAGACATGATTCCGAGAAGGGTCAAAGAAGGGAAATTGTGTTTGTGTATGCGTGTGTGTGTGTCAAATCAAATCAAGTACGTATATTTCTCTCAATATGTAGTATAGTTACAATAGTACAGCAATACTTTTTTTTAAATATTAAACTACAGTTGGGAGAAACTCTCCCAACATGCTTTGCAACATTGTCCTCTCATTGCTATTGCTATAAAATAATCATAATCTAGTCCCAGGCTAGTCACTGAGATATTCAGCTGTGGAGTAGTAGGATTTACGACAGGGCCATTTTTTAATAAAACATTTAAATTTATTTATAGATAATGCCTGAACAGTGGCTGGGACTTTATTATAAAATTACATATTATACATTTACCCTTAAATGTATTATGTATCTTATGAAGCCTGTTAGAATTAGTTATAAGCAATCCCTTATTTCTAGTGTAATAGTAATGAAAATCACAATTAATTATGTGTATGATAATAATAATAATATTAACACACTTCTACACAAATTATCTTGTCGCGAACTAGACGTAGCCTGTACTATGGGTACAAGACAACGATATATTCAATACAATATATGACTCGTATACAAACATGCATATTCATCATATAAATGATTGCATCTACGGGGATTCAAATCCGGGTCCTTTAGGTCAGTTGGCAGGGTCACTAACCATTCGACTAGGTATTTTGTGAATGTATATTAAATTTTCATAAATGTACTGACAATGAACAGTCATAATATTTATTTCTTGAGTTTTTTCTTTGAGACACCCTCTGTAACCAAGCTGATATATAGCATTAAGAGCTCTCTTTTGCAGGACAATCTCTCAATGTCAGCAGTATGATTATACAAAGCAGCTTCTGCAGCACAAAGATGGTAGTAGTATGGGCTGCAAAGTCCAAAGATTTTATTTGCATTAGGTATTTTTAAAATTTAGATGAGAAATTCCTATTTAACGATACCTCTATTATTATTTACGAGTGGGAGGCTCCTTTGCACAGGATGCCGGCTAGTTTATGGGTACCACAACTGCGCCTATTTCTGCTGAGATTTAACATCTTGTCTCAAGGTGACGAGCGCAATTGTAGTGCCGCTCAGAATATTTGAGTTTTTCAAAAATCCTGTGCGGCACTGCATTATACTAGGCAGGGCGTATCAATACCCATCATCTAAACGTCCTGCTCGTCTCGACCCTTTTTTCATAAAAAAAATATTATAGTGTATTGCACTGCCCCATAACAATATACAGAGGACTTAATGCTACGCTAATAACTGAAGTAAACTATTCGCTTCGCACAAACAGAACAATTGAAGTATACATTTTAGTGTGACGACGTGGTGCGTGACCTCCTTTTCATTATTACAATTACGCTATGTGCGGCATGTGCAATGGTTTGTGACGGAAATAATTACAACAATAGTAACGTGTCCCGTATGACGCTGGCTTAAGTTGCGTGCGAATTTCGCGCGCTGACGCGAACATTTCCGCGCTCGAACGTTTGTTTCTAATGAAAATAAGGGACGAGACGAGCAGGACGTTCAGCTGATCGTAATTGATAGGCTCTGCTCATTGCAATGCAGTGCCGCTCAGGGTTCTTGAAAAACACAAAATGAAATGTTTAATCTCATTTGCCCAGTACTTTTACTAGCTACCCTTCAGACCGAAACACTAATGTTTGCACATTACTGCTTCAAGGCAGATTTCTGCCTGCTGTTCTGCCAAACATTGAATAGGCGCCGTTGTGGTATACATAATCTAGCCGGCATCATGTGCAAAGGAGCCTCCCACTAGAGATGCGTCGTGCAAAGAGGATGTAAATAATACGTAATAAGATGCGGTACTGACTAAGTAAAAATTGAAATTTAGTTTATTATATAACGTGCAGTCATTTGACATAAGTTTGAAATAGTAGTTATTACAGTATGGTGACTGGTGACGAAGTATATTCCGGTTAAGTTTGAAACCGAACAGTTGCTTAAAACGTAGTGGATTTCGGCTTCCTCCGTTTTTTACATGATTATATCCGACTGGACATTTCATACAATCGACTGAATCGCTTTTTTCTCATAGAGTTTCGCTAGGCTGGTTCCGCGGGGCGAACTGCTCGCTGTCGGTTTTTGAGACTGCATCAAAGGAAAATCTGTCATTCGCTCGCGCGCAGTTTTATGGTTGTAGCTTTGATGTATTGGTTGGCGCGACGAATAAGTAAGCTTTTTTAAAGTGAAAATTTTATTACATAGCCTCAAATTTTTTCGCCTATCTAGCGCATGTCGCATTACAGCTCGCGGCTGTGTCGGGGTCAATTCAATAATTTCAACTCCTGTATTCAAGACAGTTGGTTGGCCGAGTGCTACTTGTTACTTGCTGCTACAGAACCCTGCATTGGCGAGTCCGACTCGCGATTGGCCGCTTTTTTAATGTATAACTTACAGTCCATTCCGATCTACGACAGCGAAAACCCCACTGCAGTCTCATATGCGATTAGATAGAGAAAGCCATAGTAAAATATCACACCTTAGTTTTGCCATACAAATGTTTGTTTTGCGAAATAGAAACAGGTGGGAGGTACCTCTACATAGGATGCCGGCTAGATTTTGGGTACCACAACGGCGCCTTTTTCTGCAGTGAATCAGTAATTTGAAACCGTTATTGTGTGTTTCGGTCTGAAGGGCGCCGTAGCTAGTGGACAAATAAAACTAAACAGCTTATATCTCAAGATGACGAGCGCAATTGTAGTGCCGCTCAGAATATTTGGGTTTTGCAAGAAACCTGTGCGGCACTGCATTGTAATTGCCCATTACAATGACGTATGGGTGTATCAATAACCATCAGCTGAACGTCCTGCTCGTCTTGTCCCTTAATGTTATAAAAAAAAGAAGATCCCAAAACTTTCAATGCCTGTTACTTTGTACATCCCTGTTTGATTTTAATATTATTTTCAGTTTACATAATTATTTTTATCTTAGTTTATCATAAAATAATTTAAAAAAATTGGCACATACTCAATTCGCACGCGAATCGCGCGCGTATGTTGTGGTTGTGTTTCGCGATCGAATGCAAAGCCTGCTTAACAAGTGTTCTGTTATACACAGCTGTATAAATTACCTTCGCCGGTATGTAACGGAATTTTCGAACGTGTTTTTCACCCACTTTAAGACTTGCGATTTACTTGAAAATTCGCACCGATGATTATATTATACTGTTACCATAGAGTTACACATACATAGACATAGTATCGAACATAGACTTAACAAAATACTTGTGTATAGACAACCGACGCGTGCGAGAGAGAAGAATAGCTAACGGAGACACGGAAAAGGTCATCGAATCTATTGTTAACTATAACCGATTTTGTCTGACAAGTCGTCAACAGCTTACCTCCTTGGTATTTTTAATCTTTCTAGCTAGAAAGAAAAAAAGGTCGGCAACGATCCTGTGATTCCTCTGTTGTTTTAAGAGACTGTGGGCGGCAGTGATCACCACCACGGTGATAGAGAGAATGCAGCTGAATGAAAAATGCAAATTAAAAAAAAACCGTCCGTCTATTTTTCTCTTTGTTTTATTGTATATCTATTTGATTAGTTTACCAAATCTCTCGAACTACTGTAGAGACTTTGATAAAACTTTCACGAATGCGTTGAGCAACATTAAGGATATATTTCAAACTTTAACAAGACAAGACAGGCCACAAGTTCGGATATCATCCCCACCATCTGGATGTGTGGCGTTCCTCCACAGTGCGGTTTTCAAAGCTCTTCTTCTTCCTACTTCTTCTTCCACGTACTACAAAGCTGTGTAATGAGCTTCCTTGTGCGGTGTTTCCGGGACGATACGACATGGGTACCTTCAAAAAAAAGCGCGCACATCTTCCGTAACGAGCCGGCAACCGGTTGCAAGAGAATGTGAGCAGAGGTGATCATTAACACCAGGTGACCACGTTTGTCCTCCTATTCCATAAAAAAAAAACATACACCGCATATTTTTAGCGGCCGTAAGTTGGTAACACTGTATAAGTGACGTCAGAATCTGCCTGAAACGTGATTACGTATAAGTAAACAACAGGATGTTTTCTCTCCTGTTTTTTGTTTGAAATTCTTTAAATCTATGTTATTCTGGCATTTTAAGACAATGTCCGTTGAATGTGTTTGTGATAGTAATAATAATATTGGCACACTTTTTACACAAATTATCTTGCCCCAAGTTAAGCAAATATAGCCTGTGTTATGGGTTACAAGACAATGATATATTTAATACAATATACTTACTTAAACATACATAAATACATTTAAACATCCATGACTCGGAAACAAACATCCATATTCATCATATATGTAAATGCTTGCACCTACCGGGATTCGAACCCGGGACCTCCAGCTTAGTAGGTAGAATCGATAGCCAATAAATTTTTAAAAACAATGAAAACATCGGGCTATGTAGTTACTAACAATATATATATATATATATATATATATATATATATATATGCTGACAGTTTTTTGATTACTTAATAATATAGGATTTACTCATGGACGTATAATTAACAACGAGACTCACAGTCACGCTCAAAAATTGTCTTAAGCAAAATCTATGTTGTGTTACGACCGCGCTTTTAATACAACGCCACGCAACGACAAATTTTGGAGTGTAAAAAATTCACAATAACTTTAAAAGGATGGAGTGTCGTATTTCAATTAAGAACCCCATTAAATTAAAAAATTGTGTAACTAACTTCACGTTTTTAATCATTTTTAACTTAATTAATACATTCGAATTATTAAAAAAATACATCGCCGACGAATTACATTATCAATTAGCTTCTTATAAGGGTATAAGACTTTGGACATTACTGCCAGGAAACAAGGTTTTAATTTGATTATTTTAATGTTATCTATATATACAACGCCGCTCGGGCATTTTTGACGACGTTTTAATAGACTTTCATGTTGTCGTTGTTTCAAAATTCTCATGTCGCGGTGTTTGTAGTTAAACTCCTTCGAAACGGCTTGACCGATTCTCATGAAATTTTGAGTGCATATTGGGTAGGTCTGAGAATCAGACAACATCTATTTTTCATCCCCCTAAATGTTAACACGTGTCCACGCCAATTTTTTTTAAATTTGTTTGATTATGAGTCAGCATTAAAAAATAAATACAACTTCAAATTTTCACCCATCTACGATCAACAGTTACTTTTGTATCGCGATTTTAATATCGGCAATACAACGTTTGCTGGGTCAGCTAGTAATAGTATATAAATTAATTTGTTACATAATATTTAACATTTCAAAAATGAATGTTGGAATTCTAGCAGTACCTGGGAGTGAATATTGCGGGTCAAGTTTGTCCGGCGATCTATGAATGACATTGTGAATTTAGCGAGCGCACTGTTACGTCACTGAAATTTCTCAACGATTGTCTGGCTTCCCTTTCTCTCACGCGTACGGCAGCGGCAGGTAGGCTCCTCCTCTCTCACTCTAACCAATTGTTACTTTTAAAGCATTCAAAAATGATGATACTAATAATGTACAGACACAAAATTTTAATGTACATATTCAAGAATTGTATCTAAAAATAAAATATATTTTATAATAATAATAATATTGACACACTTACACATCTTGCCCCAGACTAGACATAGCCTGTACTATGGGTACAAGACGACGATATATTTAATAATACAATATACTTACTTAAACATACATAAATACATATAAACATCCATATTCATCATATAAATGATTGCAACCACCGGGATTCGAACCCGGAACCTCTAGCTTAGTAGTCAGGGTCACTAACCATTCGGCTATATGGGGCTATATGGTCGTCCGTCATGAATCGATAATATATTTTATTTTTATTTATTTATACATAATATTTAAGTAATAACCTAAGTTTTGTTCAAGTTAAACAATTTCAATATTGAATAGTTCAACTTACATAAGTTTAAGTTATCACTTTTGTTCCTCACGCTCACGGGGTTTCCTACATACACATATATTGCACTATAAATCGTTATATCTCTATTGCTACGAATGGAGCAATGACTACATTTATTGTAGGTGATTAGAAGCCCGATGCCTTAGCTAACAGATAATATCTCATTACCTGATAACTGTGTCCTTGGTGGATTGGTTTATCACCTCTTATAATCATAAACTCCACTTTACCAGTATGAGGCTCCTTTGCACAGGAATGCAACGGCTTGGAACGGCTGGATCGCTTGGCGTTGCGTAGAGACATCGCTTTATTGTGTGTCTTCTACCGCATTTATCACGGGGAGTGTTCCGAAGAGCTGTTTCACCCGATTCCTGCCGCCGAATTCCACCTTCGCACGACACCAAGCTTCTGTGATTCCTCTGGTGTTGCAAGAGAATGTGGGCGGCGGTGATCCCTTAACACCAGGTGACCCGTACGCTCGTGTGTCCTCCTTTTCCATAAAAAAAAATCCGGCTAGATTATGGGTACCATAACGGCACCTATTTCTACCGCGAAGCAGTAATGTGTAAACTTTAGGGTTATAAGCTATAGCTTAAAAGAAAAAGAAAAGTGATAGAAACATGTGTTATGAAATGCATATTATGGGTGTTAAAATATTTATATATGTATATATATATCATAGAAGTACATATATTTTGGAACGAAGTTCCTTACGGCAGTCTTGGAGGAGATAGGGATTTTTCTGCGGGACCGAACTGAAAAAAATGTGATAGTAAAACCGTAAGAAAAAGTCCGTGGAATAAAACCGTTAAATAAGACGTGCGCAGGCGCGACAGTCGTATACACAAGCGAGTAGTGTATAATACCTTTCTCTTTCTAATGGACTTTATTATGTGAGTGCAAGAAATCTTAGCATGGTTGACAATCTTGTCATTGGCAATCAAGTAATAGATGTAATATAACTTAAAAAAATTAAGATGGATAGCAACTCTACAATTGTTCCATACATTTATATAACATTACATTTTGGTTGCATTAAACTGTATCGTAATTTAAAAACCCTTCTAGAGATGGCGGTAATATGCATTCGATGACCACGTAACTTTACTACGGCATGTAAGATGGCGCCACGTTCTCTGTTTTTGTATTTATTTCTATTCCTATGTAATGTTATGTTGTCAAACAAAAATAAAGAGACATATTTGTTATTTTAATTGATCATTTGGATTACGATTTTTTTTTATTTTACGTAATTAATTATTTCCTAAATACTTTCCTGTACTTAAATAAAAACTAATCTGCAAAATTTAAGAGAAAAATCAAGAAAACCTACATATAATTGAACACGATTTATTTTACAAATTGTGTCGATTCTACATTAGCCGAAGGAACTTCGTTCCTACCTGGTGTCCCACGTTACAACATCTTTTAATTTATTCGTCACTTCGAACTTGTGTCAATATGTCAAGTGATATTTTTTCAAACAAATTAACTGTTAAAGTCGCGCTGCGTGGTGTTCAAATTATGTTCAGTTTTCATTGTGTTTTATTTACTGTTTACTCAAACGGTGAATTTTTAATAATATATTTTCAATTGTAATCACTGACCTGTATAAATACCACTGGACAGGCTGTTCCATATGTTTGACAGCAAAAATTTCTTGTGCCTATTTGAAGAGCCACTCGCGAGCGTCCAGAGAACTAATTTTGACGTAAAATACAAATGGCTGCGAGAGAAGCGTATAAGCGTGAAATATTATAGCATTTTGAATTAATTTTGGTCGTTTCCGTGTTATTTATACTTCAGGAATAAAGTACACTACATTTTTTTTGTAAATAAATTTCCTTTCGATGTTTGTTTACCTGAGGTTGTCATTTCTAGTTTTAGTACCGCAGACTCGCTACATGGCCATCAGCGCCAAAATGGCGAATATCAAACAGTCACAAAAGCACTTTGACAGCCGCCAGTCCAGTGGTATATAGTAGAGGTCAGTGATTGTAATTCAATGTGTACAGATATAAATTGATGGTCGTTCAGTTATAACGTACCTTACATTACGGATGGTCTCCGCTGCGCTCCAACTAGATACCGCACTACATAAGAACAATAGCTTTTTTTTTAAATATTAGATGCTTGTGTGCGTGGCATCTTGACACTCAAGGGCATATTTCAAATATTGTAACATACGCTTCGTGTTATTTTACTTTGAAATTAATAAAATAAAAATTCTTATTGATGATATGTGATCCCTTGTATATATGTAGTGCCTTTCTTATTTCTTGTAGTATTATTTTTACAAAGTTTTACTACGCAACCTACCATTTTAGTTTCAATTATTAGCAAAGTTTAACAGAACATGTGGCACGTTAACGTCACACATTGTTCGAGACTGGCTCGAGTATATATTGTATGTCGTGGTATGAGTTGCCGCACTTTGTGACTACGCCTGCGGTATCTAGTTGGAGCGAAGTGGAGACCAATCCTATATCTAAGTAATCTACTGTATGCGCTTAGCTGAATATTTTTTTTGTAATTAATTTGTTTTGAATATTTTCTGTGATCATGTTGTAAAAGCAATAACAAGTTAGCAATCCTAGCAATGACAATACAATATAATTTATTATTATTAAAAAGAGCTCAAAAAAAGAAGGATGGGAGATGCTCTTGCGCCGCTTCTTCTCTCCCAGAGAGCCCTTTGTTTCCGAAGCGGTAGTAGTATCTAGTATATTAGAAACGACATCAAAAAGAATTGTAAAGGAATCAATTTTGAGAAAATAAATGCCTTTATGCCTTTTAAAGCATATAGAGAACGAAAGAAAGAAGAAAAAAGACTTACTAGCTGGACTTACGGCCGTTCCTAATATACTAACTATTGATAGAGATAAATTACTACCTTCTACTATCAGTAATTAGCTGTCAATAATCTGAAGCTGTCCCAATATACCTGATAAGTCATTCGTATCGCCTTATATTGGGACGCGTGCATTGCAATTTCCATACAAACTTCTATCGCTGGTAAGTAAGCTATACGTCGTCCCATTGACAGACATCGTGTATGGATTAGGTGAGTTACCGTCAATAAGTTTATTGCGACAGAAAAGTCAACGATACTTACGATTTTTATCTCAAGTAAGAGAGTAGTAGGCCGTAAGCCGAGTAGTAGGCATTTGAGTTGGGAGTACGTTAAACTTGTATAATAAATACCATTCACGAAAGTTACATTTGTTTTGAAACATGACGGTCAGATGTATGCAGTTATCAGCCGGGTATTGTGATGTTATCTATTGAGCTACGATATATCATTGTTTTATCAATCGTAGATTAAATAAACTCCAATCTCGATCATCAATATTGATACGCTCACGAACAAGTTATTGGACGTAATTCCAGAAAAACGTTCCAAACCACAATCATGTCGAAATTGAGTTAAGAACACAAAACTGGTCACGTGATTCATATTAACGGACTGACAAAAAATGACAGTCCTACTGTCACTCTAACGGCCGTTTTCAATAACCTATCTATCCCTAGTTTTACTTACGCATACATTGCTGTCACCGTTTAATGACAAGATCTTATTTATCCATAGTTATGTCCGATGCTATCTGTCAATAGGTTACTGAAAGGTAAGTGAGCGTAAAATGATAGATTTGTCCACCTCTAGTTAGTTAAACTAAGGATACAAAAGGTTATTGAAAACGGCCGTAAATGACATCATGACTTAGTAGCCCAATCCACATGTATATATATTTATCTTTAACATTAATATTTTTCTTAAACTTTAAACACGAATTCCAGTTGATAGTCTAAATAAAACACTTTATAAAGAATTAAAACTCGTGAACTGTGTTTTTAAATTAATTTTATTAGCAATAAATGGCACTAAACTTCATAATGTTACTATGACAAATACTATCTTGACTCATTTCAACCGCAGTCCCCCTGAAAATGTACTCTCGAAAGGTCACGAAACGTCGGTTTAACTAAAATAATAATAAATATATTTCCCTCATGAAGGACCTTATATTAAAAACAAGGCGAAAATCACGGACTAGTGAAAAAATAAGGAGTCCGAGTGACCTTACATAACAGTGTAGCACTAAAACAAGCCGATTAACGTGTAAATACATAGCGCCACGCACACACTTACACTACTACAGGCCGATAGGCGGCCATTATGAGAATTGTCATCGTCTGTGATAGATCAGTTTGCGTCTCAATAAAATATTTTAAAAATGCCGTCCTGCGTTGTAAAAAAGTGTAAAAACGATACTATATAAGTATTTGTGGCAATATTTAATTATTTAAGGGAGAAAAAATTGTGTAACTGTGTATCCCCGTAACCGCACACACACTAGCATAACGGTCCTTCACTTGCTAATATCACGGCGCGGAGTCCTTCTTTTTTTACTCGTCCGTGACGAAAATACATTTATAACATGACGTCTGTCATTCTACAACGCGCGTTTTACTAAAAGCCTTTTGTCTCGCACAAACGATACGACATATGGACCTTCAAGTTAATTTTATTTATTTGAAAATACGGGACGAGTCAACAATTAATGTGTCTGCTTTTTCTGTCGCTTTTTCGTTTCATCAACTTTCAATTCACAACGATGCAAAAGAAGCTTTCACTTAAAAAAAAATCTAAAAACAACCAAATAAGAAAAAAACTATTCCAAAACAATAGATATATTCACTATTATGTATAAAATAATTGCGTATTTTTATATAATCTAATTAATCGAATTCTAGTTACGATTATTGTTATTTTTGGTTTTTTTTCTCTTGTTTTTTAATCTTGAATATCTTCCTTGCGATCTGTATGAGTGGAATTCTTTCGCAGTGCGATTTTCTCAACTGTATTTTCTGGGCAATCTTAAATAACAATTGTACAGCACATAACAGGTGACATTTTCTCAAATCATCACCTCCAGCAATATAGAGACGTTCAGCTGATTGTAATTGATATGCCCTGCCCATTACAATGCAGTGCCGGTCAGGATTATTGAAAAACCCAAAAATTCTGAGCAGCACTACCATTACGCTCTTCACCTTGAGACGTAAGATGTTAAGTCTCATTTGCCCAGTAGTTTCACTAGCTACGGCGCCCTTCAGACCGAAACACAGTAATGGTTACACATTACTGCTTTACGGCAGAAATAGGCGCCGTTGTGGTACCCATTATCTAGCCGGCATCCTGTTGTGTAAAGGAGCCTCTCACTGGTAAGAAAAGTTTAAAGTAAGTTGTTCTACCCGTGTGACACCATTGTAGTGCCATGTTGTATATATTCAGCTATTTAGTTAGTTAGCGTTGGATCGCATTCATAATAATATTGATTTTGGCAAGGCTTGGAATTGGTTCTTACGTTAAACGGTTGTTAATGGTTCGAACCGGTTTGTATCCACTAATTTGTTCGGAGATATAACCCTAATTAATTAATTAACCGGTTAATTCCACCAGCGTATCTACCCTCTGCTTGGCCGTACACATAACATTACCTTATAAAGAAATAGCTTGTATAATAAATTCCCGAAAATATTGTTAAAACGGGTTTACTCCTCTTCATAATTCGTTTCGATTCGTTGCGAGCGAAACGGGTTACTTCTTATCAAAACGCGTGCGCGTACTGTGAAGGCATTGGCGAAGGCAGCTTCCGTCACGCGTCGTTCAAATGTCGCGGGGTGCAGCGAAGCAGGTTGAGAGGGAGAAAATAGGAGAAAGAAAGGAAAGACAGATCGGCGTAAATAGAATTGGTAGAAAAAAGTCCCCGTTTCTATGACTACTTCTAAAATACTTCGATTGGCTTATTTATTTATTTATAGACCTGTATAGTGTGGTTAGCGATCCTACCTTCCAAGGTAGAGGTCCCGGATTCGAATCTCGGTAGTTGCAGGCATTTATATGATGAATATGGATGTTTGTTTCCGAGTCATGGATGTTTATATGTATTTATGTATGTTTAAGTAAGTATATTGTATTAAATATATCGTTGTCTTGCAACCCATCACACAGGCTATATGCCTAATTTCGGGCATGATAATTTGTGTAAAAGTGTGTCAATATTATTATTATTATTTATAAGGTTTGCCAACAGGTTTAAATCTTAGTTACGACCAGAATTCACATTCATATTATAAATAGTGATGCAGACCCAATTACAGACAAACAAAGCTTGGGTAAAAACAATATCGCTCCGTATGGTTTTATTTTTTTTATGGAATAGGAGGACAAACGAGCGTACGGGTCACGTGTTGTTAAGTGATCACCGCCATCACATTCTCTTGCAACACCAGAGGAATCACAAGAGCGTTGCCGGCCTTTAAGGAAGGTGTACGCGCTTTTTTATTATGGATTAAATATTAATACAAATATGGAAGACTAATAATTATTACGAAAATATTGAATACAAATTACTTTTCAATTTAGTTAAAGAATCAGAAAAATATCTATTCCGGTAGCGTCATAGTTGTTGTGTCATAAAAAGTCATAAAAGGCATTTATTTTCTGAAAATTGACCTTTAGAATTCTTTTTGATGTCATTTCTAATATACTAGATACTACTGCCGCTTCGGAAACAAATGGCGGTCTGAGAGAAGGAACGGCGCAAGAAACTCTCCCAGCATTCTCTTTTTTTTGCGCTCTTTTCAATAAAAATATACAATATTGTACAGCCATTTCTATTGCTATAAAATAATCTAGTCCCAGGCTGTCCGATTACTTAGATATTCAACTGAGGAGTAATAGGATTTACGACAGAGCCTTTATTTTATAAAACATTTAAATTTATTTATAGATAATGCCTGAACAGTGGCTGGGACTTTATCATAAAAGTGTATACATTGACATTTATCCGCGACACAAGCCGTTTTGTCTCAAATTGGTCCTGGTATTCATTACATAACAGCTTTAAAAAACTAATGTTGTATTAATGTCAAGTTTGTTTTAAAAAAACCTTTATTAATCAAAAGCGTTTGGTTACAGATGAATCAATGTCAAACAGCGCCATCTGAGATCACTGCTCGGAACTAAACGCGGTGTAGCGCCACCTATGGGCGGTGAAGATGAACGATAGACATGCCGCGGCTGAAGTACGCGTCGTTGCTGCGAGCACTGGTGATTGCGGGCCTGCTATGTGTGTGGATCCAGGTCATGCTGTCGGCGAGCAGCCTGGGCATGGAGAAGGATTCAGGTGGGTGATGGTTGAATACAAGTAATAGAACAGTAGTGTAACTCTCTCTCTACTCTCCTCTTCTGCTTGAATTTTATATATATGTCAAGGCGGAACGATAGGTTCGCCACACATCCAGATGGTGGGGATGATATCCTTATTTGTGCGAAGGTGGAATTTGGGGTGAATATAATGTAATCAGGTGAATATATCCTGTTCAACTCTCAGGTTGTGGATCCATCTACAGGACCTACGATACAATGTCTATGCGTCACTCGGACGGTTGGCTCAGTTGGGTGTTCAGACAGGCTCCTGGAGGCGCGGCACTCAATAGTTTTGTCTCCCCAAGATTGCTTAGCGGTCGAGTAAATCGTATGTTTGTGTGCGTGCGTCAAATCGCGCGCACTAGTATGAGTATATAGTACTACTTTAAACAATATGTTATATTTTTAAAGTGATAACCCACACTTCTAGGATTAATACACAAAGAAAATCATTTATATTATAGTAACCTTCACTACGTTTTTTTAACTATTCTTTTGAATAACGTAATACTTGTGTTTTGAACATTTTCTGGGATCTTGTTGTAAAAGCATATACATCGCCCCACAAAAGACTTCCTAACTCGACTTAGCCGAATAGTAGGCGTTATATTTATGTCTGTCCCTGGTGTTAACATTATGGTTAATACAGTTTCTAGCAAATTCACTAATGTGTGTATGAACATACATTACATTATCAAGAACAGTTGCCTAACTCTATAAATTTATGTACAGGGTGGTTTTTTGAGAAGGGCGGTGATGGCCAAGTCGGTAATTACGACACTTAGAGAAAAGTCATGTCAAGTGAAAGGAGTCATGCCCTCGATTTATAAAAATCCAATAACTGCATATTTAGTGTTTCAAAATTTCTTGAACTTTTGATGGAAATCGTACCCGAATGATTTTTCAAAAAAAAAAAAAAATACAGCCTGTATTATTAGACCAATGGACTCTGTTGCTGATAAGGATCAATCTTTGTAATGAAATGTATTACTAAAAATGTTGGTTGGGGCTAATTTTACTCGGACAGCGACCAGTCTCGGCGTCGTACGGCGTGGCACTCAATAGCTATGTCTCCCCAAGATTGCTTAGCGGCCGTGTTCATCATGCGTATGTGTGGGTGCGTCAATTCAGGCGCTCTAGTATTAAGTTAAAGTACTGTTCTATAAATGTACTGTGGTGATGGATTACCTTTTTTTTAAAGTGAATATCGGCAGATGTGTTGTAAAGCATCACAAAACTTGTCTCATTCGCATTGTGCTTCCCCGGGGCATAAAAAGAATGGGGAAGTTCCAGGTAAGAGGCGACTATGGGCATTTACGATTGGGAGGCTCCTTTGTACAGAATGCCGGCTAGATTATGGGTCGCGTTTACTGCCATGAAGCACAGATGTAGTGAAATTACTGGGCAAATGAGATTTCACATCTTATGTCTCAAGGTGACGAGCGCAATTGTAGTGCCGCTCAGAACTTTTGGGTTTTACAATAATCATAAGCGGCACTGCATTATAATGGGTAGGGCGTATCAATTACCATCAACTGAACTTCCTGCTCGTCTCGTCCCTTATTTTCATACAAAAGAAACGTACTAAAAAGCTGTGGAATGAGCTTCCGTATGTGATGTTTCCGGGACGATACGACAGTAGAAAAGTCCACCTTCCTTAAATGTTGGCAACGCTCCTGTGATTCCTCTGGTGCAGTAAGAAAATGTGGGCAGTGGTGATTGTCATACATACAAAGAAAAATTACATCAACGGAAACTCTAAGCTGTAATTATTATTGTTCTGTTGAAGGTTATATGAATTATGATCGATAATGCATTTCAGGGTTGCGTTGCCTTGGACTCGAAGCAGACCTATTTTTTATGATTTTTTTGTTCTCTGTTACGTTTGATTTACTTGATAAGTTGTTTATGTGGATTCAATATATTTTGGAAACTCAAAAATATTCTTAGCGGCTTACGTTTAAGGGCTGTTCCCAATATACTATCTTCTTCTTCCTCGTCGGATTACTCTTGACAGAGCGGTCGTGGTCACGTCGAACGACGAACGATTCTACGCCAGTTATCCCTGGCTGTTGCATCTCTGGCACATGTGTTGAGGGGAGTATTGGTTAGGGGTTTGATCTGGTCTGTCCAGCGCATAGGGGAGCGTCCTCTTGACCTACTGCCGTTGACCCTTCCCTGAACAACAAGTCTCTATATGGCATGCTCTCCACGTCGCGTGATATGTCCGAAGTATCTGAGGATACGGGCTCTAACAATAGATGAAAGCCTTTTTTTTACCTACAGTTCTTCAAGTATCGAGACGTAAATATACTATCTACAGAGAGAGAAATAACTACCTTCTACTGTCAATAATATTCTGAAGCTGTCCCAATATACCCGGTAAGTCATTCTTATCGCCTTATATTGGGACGCGTGAATTGAAATTTCCATACAAACTTCTAGCGCTGGTAAGCTATACGTCGTCCCATTGACACTCAGCGTGTACGGATAATGTGAGCTACCGTCGATAAGTTAATTGGGACAGAAAAGTCAACGATACTTACGATTTTTATCTCAAGTAGACCACAACCGGAGATAGACTGAATATTGGGAACGGCTGTAAGTAAATGGAGATGTTTTTTTGGTTTTGTGCTATTTTTATCAAAATCTTAAGTAACCTTAATTTTTATTTAAGTTATTTTTTTAAGCTTTCTTGAATATACCGGCGTAGAAAGGTTTTTTCCATATCCGAGTATAACCATCATAGATTTTAATCTTTGTGAAAATGTATCTCTAACTTTTGTTTCAACCATTTGCTATTTGTTATCTTTTATTTATTAAAATAAGGGACGAGACGAGCAGGACGTTCAGCTGATGGAAATACGTCGTGCCCATTACAATGCAGTGCCCCTCAGGATTCTCGAAGAACCACTAAAATTTTGAGCGGCGCTACAACTGCGCTCGTCACCTTGAGACATAAGCTGTTAAGCCTCATTTGCCCAGTATTTTCACTAGCTGCGCCGCCCTTCAGACCGAAACACAGTAATGCTTACACATTACTGCTTCACGGCAGAAAAAGCGTCGTTGTGGTACCCATAATCTATCCGGCATCGTGTGTAAAGTAACCTGCCACTGGTAACCCAATAAACAAATTCTCCAACAAATTATCTGTGATACATGAAGTACGAGAATCTAAAAGCTAACGTTGAAAAATTACAGAAAAATTAATATGCTGTGTCCATTACAATATAGTGCCGCTCAGGATGATTGAAAAACTCAAAAATTCTGAGCGGCACTACAATTGCGCTCGTCACCTTGAGACATAAGATGTTAAGTCCCATTTGCGCAGTAATTTCACTAGATACGGCGCCCTTCTGATCGAAACATAATAATGCTTACACATTATTGCTTCACGGCAGTTTGTGTTTTTCTTCTAAACACGAGCGGCACTAAATTGTAATGGGCAGGGCGTATTAATTACCATCAACTGAACGTCCTGCTTGTCTCGTCCCTTAATTTCATAAAATGAAACCGCCCATGAGCATGTGCAACACCAGGGGACAAGAAGTGCGTTGCTGACCTTGAAGGTGGGAGTACTCTTTTTCTTGAAGGTCCCTAAGTCGTACCTATCGGTTCGGGAAAACAGCAGCTGGTTATTGATTCCACAAAGTGGCTGTGCGATGCAACAAATTTCTTGCAAAACGCGCGGTTGTGGAATCCCAGATGTAAACGTTATGCGGCTGGTACTTTGCACGTAATATCCGGTGGTGCGGACCGCTGGGATCAACCCGAACAGCTCGTCTGAGCAGTCCTCGTGATAAATGCGGTAGAAGATGCAGAGAGAGCCCTCATTTCTACGCAACGCGCCAAAGAATCAAGCCGATCGAAGATGACTTGAGCGTCGATGATTCGAGCCGCTCTTCGTTGTATGCAGTCAAATGGACACCCGCCCAGAGGAGAGAACAGTACTCCATGTGAGGCCGAATTTGCGAGTTATATAGTTGCACGAAGTGAAGTACTGTCTCGCCTTATTGAGTAGGTACACCAACCTTTTTGAGGCCAGTTTGGCTTTCTCTTCCAAGTGACCACGGAACTGAACGTCGCTCGATATATCGACGCCAAGTATTTACTTAAACTATTTTAAGTTTTTTTTTAAATAAATTATTATTTAATTTATTCTCTAGTAGACTGGAATATATAACATACATATATCCACTGACCTGTATAAATACCACTGGACAGGCTGTTCCATGTATTGACAGTAAATTTTTTGTGACTATTTGAAGCGCCACATAATACAAATGGCTGCGAAGGAACGTACAATACTCTGAAATATTTCGTTTTCCGTGTTATTTATACCTACTTCAAGAATCAACGTAATAAAGTAAACAATTTTTTTTGTAAATAGTTCTCCTATCGTTCTGTTTAGCTGAGGTTGTCATCACTAGTTTTAGTACCGCAGACTCTCGCTATATGGCCAACAGCGCCAAAATGGCGAATATTAAACAGGTACAAAATCACTTTGACAGCCGCCAGTCCAGTGATATATAGAAGAGGTCAGTGTATATATCCAAGCTAACTGCTTACGTTGAACAAGTACATAATATATCCAAATAGAAAGTTTGGACACAACATCAAAAAGTATCACCTTTCCCATTACAAGTGAAACTGTGATTGTGTACTTACATATTTTACAACGCGAGGCCAGAGCATTATTCAATCTTATTTTGTTAATAACAAAGAGGATATAAATACTACGTAATAAGAGGCGGGAATGCCTTAGTAAAAATTTAAATTTGATTTAGTATGAAACGTGCAGTCATTTGGCCTAAGTTTGAAATAGTAGTAATTACAATATGGCGACTAAGTATAATCCGGCTAAGTGTGAATGCTAACAGTTGCTACTGTCTGTATGTACCTACTTGTCTAGATACATTTACCAAACTTAAGTACCTATATAGTCTTCTTCATAATGTTTGTACCTAATGGTTGTGATGTATAATGTTGTGCAGTAGGTATTATGAGTATGTAGTAACTTGTACATGTGTTTTTGTATAGTCGTTTTCTTTTGAGACAAAATAGTGTGTGTGTGTGTGAGAGAGAGAGAGAGAGAGAGAGGGTGTATGTGCAACCATGCGTGCGATAGGGTGTTCTCGGTTCATATAGGTGTGCTAACCATCCACGACCTCCAGAAGTCCCTCTGAGTGACAGTAGTCTTGCAAAAGGAGCCATTCGTGTGCAGTTGTTCGACATTTGTACATGTTAAGACCATGCAGTCATAAGACCTTATGGAGCTTATTATAAAGGTACGGTCCCAGAAACAGAAAGAGAAACATAAAGTCTATCTATAGTAAGGCCAACGAGACAAGATAAAGAATATAGACAAATTTTCAGGGGCTCTAAACATTTTTATTGATACTTTTTAATATTGAAAAGAATTGATATATTGTTATACTATTGAACTTACAAAGAATTATTATGCTGCCACTTTAGTTTCGCAATCATCACATTTCTGATTCGAAACTACGAGATTATTATAGTAGCTACTTGGATCACTTAATATCACAAAATACCACAGTGTCTGAAAACGAAGTGATGACTTACGGGACGCAGACGTGGTCGCTAACTATGGGCCTTATGATGGTCGCTCAGAGGGCAATGGGGAGGGCTATGCTGTTTCCCTGCGAGATCGAATCAGAAATGAGGAGATCCATAGGAGAACCAAAGTCACTGCCATAGCCCAGATGGTTCATAGCTCGACGAACAAATGGCCGTTGGAGCAGTAAAGTCTTTGAATGGCGACCAGGTGACAAGATGTACAGACGATCTGGTCAAGATCGCCGAAATACGTTGAATGAGGGCAGCGCAGGACCGATCGTCATGGAGATCTTTGGAGAGGTCTTTGTCCAGCAGTAGACCTCTTCCGGCTGATATGGTGATGCTTTTTATTTATTTTTTTTCTTTTTTTGACAAACCAACAATATTCATGCACAAATATAAAAATATCAACAAGGAGACTTAAAACTAAAAGATACATAGCAAAAATATCAATAACTGGAATGTACAAAAGATTTAGAGACATACAGATTATATATTTTTTTTATTAGTAAGACCAACAGCTATTAGCTACCTTATATGTTAATTTACATAATTGTGAGCCAATTATAGTTCTCCACCCGTAGTGGCAGAATAATTAAATTCTATGATACTGATAAACACTTAAGTATACTACTAAAATACAATGCACAGTTTAAAATAATTACATAATTAAAACAGTTAATACACAAGTAAAGATTCAGTGTCATTACAGCACTACTATTAATTACTATCTTAATACTTATTAAAGAAACGCCGGCTTAACAATATGATCCTCGCTGACATAAAGTTAGTCTGAAAAAGATCGATTATATTATTCCCTAGATAATTTATTAAAATTATTACTAGCTTTATAGCCAAAGGAATGTATTTTATCGATAGTTAAGTAAGAGGAAGATATAAAAGTGGGTTGAACCTATGCTGTCTCGGCCTGAGGTCTCGGGGTCTGAGTCTAATTAACGATAAAAGTTCGGGGCAGTCAATAAAACTAGAGGCCATCTTCGTGAGAACTATTAAATCGGCGATTTCGCGTCTTTTTTCAAGAGGAAGCAGATGGTGCCTTTTGCAAATATTAAGGTGACACTAAATGCCGGGGACCTTGAGCGATATGAGTTCACGGCTCCTATGTAACAAAGCCAATATTTTCAAAATTATTGCGTCAAAAATTTAACATTTTAACAGGCGCAAACAGTTTAATTGCTTACAATCCTCATTATTGATTACTAATCTTAATAAATGTACCAATACAAAAAAGTAAAAGCTATAAGAACAACTTTTATGAGAGCAGTATACTAAACAAATGCATCATGCCGAGAAAAAACTTGTTTAACTGCAAAAAAAACTGGTAATTCATAATAGCTCTGGAGTGTTAAGTTTAACTAACAGCAAACATTAGCAACCCCTAAGTAAGACTTAAGGGTATGTGTAACCAGATAAAATAGTGTTCATAGCTCCAAATGCTATATTTTCACCACAAAAATTGTCTAAAAACACCTTGTTTGCGTGCTTTCTGCTTACTCTTCGCCTTAATATATTCAGATGAGTCATAGGATTGACCAGTGCGGAAGCATAGATGCTGCACAAACCTTCTCTGAATGTTTTCTAAACATCAAAATGATTTTTGCCTCTACACGAGGCATCCTGAGGACGTGTTCACTCGCCAAAATCTGGCACGAGACTCAATGCCTCGTGTAGAGGCGAAACACGTGTCGAATTGTTTGTAGACAAATATTGGCGGAATTAACACTAAAGAAAACTCAAATCATTTGGATTATTATGGATTTACGCAAAGTAACGCCTGCTTCAATAAAGTTTTCTAAACGGTTAACATAGGTAATTTAAAGTAGTGTAACAAAAATGATAGTAATTACTACAAATTAGCTCAGGGAGTCAACGACATTGCGAGGAAAGCAGGTTGATGTGGAATTAAATAAATTGAGTTGCTGATTATTTTGAGTAGGTGTATTAAATTGGCGACAAATGCGATTGATTCTTCTTCGGCGTCACACTCTTGTCAGAGATGTCGTGGTCGTCACGTCGAGGTTAGTGGCCTGTTTCTCAATGCGACGCCACTCGTCGCGAACTGCCGCTCTTCTCGTGCATTCATGCAGAGTACCGTCGACAGCTTGCCTCACTTGGTCCGTCCACCTCATCGGGGACCTGTCTCGTGGTCTAGTGCCCTCGACTTTACCCTGCACTATTAAGCGTTCAGAATACGATTGATGCAGGAGTGACAAGCTAGGTTAGTACGGCTACGATTATATCTAAATATGTTGTTGGTACAAACTGTGCGTTTTGGGATTTTACGATTGAAATTCATTCTAGGTAATAATGACGTTCTATACATATAGACAATGCACCTCATACAAAATCCAAGCCGGAATACGGCACATGCCACAAATGACACCATAATAACCTTCGACTGCTGTTTCTATACATTTCTGATTGTGTCCTTTCATCTGTCCCATTCTGACAAGCGGGTCTTGTCTGGGGACTTGTCAATAATATTATACCATATTTAATGAAAAAATTTTCGTTTTATTAAATTACCTCCGCTTTTTGCATATCAATTTTATATAATAAAATAACCTTACCGATGATAAGTCACACCATCTTTTTTTGAGTCGTTAATGTATTATTTAAGCACTTTTTATATCTCACTTAGGCTTGTTGATTGACACACAGTTGACACACGGTTTTTTTGCACCCAAACAAAGGGAAAAAGCTATCATCCGGGAAAACGACGGAAGGGAGGTGGTGAATGCTCATGCATTCCAACGCAGCCTAAGTCTATTTTATTTTTATGATAATAAGGACGAGACGAGGAGGACGTTCAGCTGCTGAAACCCAAAAATTCTGAGCGGCACTACAATTGCGCTCGTCACCTTGAGACATAAGATGTTAAGCCTCATGTCTGCGTTGGTTATGTGGGACTCACGTGAAAACCTAGGTGCCTACCCACTAAACACCACCTGCAGTTGGCTTTAGGCAGGTGCCCTCTAAGCCTTCATCGAATGCGACCTTCTCTTGGGGAGAGAGAGGCGTAAGCGTGACACACGACTAAGGAGAAAAGTGTGCTTACATTGGCTTTAAGCACACTTTTGCCGTTCCGTTATCAGACTGCGAATGATATGTCAATATGTATAGAACGTCATTGCTTGGTAATAATGAAGTAACCTTTTGATTATTAATTATTTTCAAGTGTGTCAAGCAGCACACGACGCAAGCATAGAGGATCGAGCTTAAAATATTTAAGTTTATGTTCATAAGAGGAATTGACAAGTTTTGCTGTTAAATTTAAACGTCATGATGATGGTGATGATGATAGATTGCTTATCATTAATTTATCCCCCCTTTTCGGTAAAAATGGTTTCATCAATAGATCGTTCCATTCATTATAATATAACAACACGAACCTTATAAAAAACTTTATTTACAGATTTCGAATCCACAACTGAGTCTATCGCCCCTGTCGCGGTGATTGCAGGTTTTTTTTAAATTATATTTTTGGGAGTTTGTGTTTTTCGTGTATGTCTGTCTGTCCGCAAATCTTTGTGCGTATTGTGATTAATTAAAGTTAGTTCTGTGAGTTGTCAAAGAGTAACGACAACTTCTTCAATTGTATGCTAATTTACGGAACCAACCCTGGCATTTGATCAAATCACTAGATTTGTTTAGAGAAATGATAGGATCATATTGTTCTTTAAACATACTCCGTGATTTGATCAAATCACTTAAGGAATTGACCAAATCTCTGTTATTATCATTTCCCTGCGACATATATATATGTAGTTGATGTTTCAATTCAATTCAATAATTGTATAACCATATAAGTTGATGTTTCAATTGAAACATCAACTTATATGGTTATACTGGTAAATACGGACGAAGTATTATATTAGTAGTATACGGACAGCTAGTTTTACTATAGATACTATATTTAAAACAGTTAGATATTGATTTCACTGTGAGTGTAAAGATGTTCCCGTAATTGAATCCTCTGGAATGTTCTAGAAACGTCCGGAATGTACATACAACACCCGTGTCTCTTATAAACGAGTAAACAGCTGTCATATGAATGTTATATGAGTTAGCTACATGCTGAATGTACCTAAAGCGGGCCTGTCTCCTTCCCGTGTAGTTATCGAAATCGTAAGTACGTGTGGCGGCCTCTACAGAGTAGGCTAGCTAGTAGGGACTCACGAGCGAACAGTGACGCACGCGGGAGCTTTGTTTTCACCTACTTCACAGATCTGACCGATATTAAAAAAATTGAGAAACATTTTTAAGCTGGTAAAAGAACCAGTGGGAGGCTCCTTTGCACAGGAAGCCGGCTAGATTATGGGTACCACAACGGCGCCTATTTCTGCCGTGAAGCAGTAATGTGTAAGCATTACTGTGTTTCGGTCTGAAGGGCGCCGTAGCTAGTGAAATAACTGGTCAAATGAGACTTAACATCTTATGTCTCAAGGTGACGAGCGCAGTTATAGTGCCGCTTAGAATTTTTGGGATTTTTCAAGAATCACAATCAGATGAACGTCCTGCTCGTCTCGTCCCTTATTATCATTAAAAAAAGACGCTGAAACAATCAAATTTATAGTGATTATTATTATCATAATAGAACAACCATTCATGATAGCTGCCTATTTATTTCCTACAATAAGTAGGTTTGACTATGTCGTGGTCTTCCAACGCATACATTACTATTTGCAACTAATGTAGGTTTGACAACGAAATAATTTGGATCGCAATGACCTTTTCGGTCCTTATCGGTCTGAAGTGTTTACCTTCAAGAGAAGAACGGGCTCAAGAAACTCAGCGGAATTATTTATTGAAATACAATTGTATTTCAATAAAACTTATTATTTAATAGCCTGAGGTCGCTCCATTAAGGCGACACTAAATGCCAGCGACCTTGAGCGATATGAGTTCACGGCTGCCGGCCCGCCATCTATGTAACAAAGCCAATATATTCAAAATTCTTGCGTGGAAAACAGTTTATATGCTTACAATCCTCGTTATTCACTACTCATCTGAATAAATGAACCTACACAAAAAAGTACTAGCTATAAGAATAACTTTTCTGAGAGAAGTACCAAAAAAATGCGTCACGCCATGCCAAAAACTTGTTTAACTTCAAAGAAAAGTGGTAGTTCAAAAAGGCTCGGCAGTGTTAACTATAACCAACAGCAAGCATTAGCAACTTACAAATAAGAGTTAAGGATATGTGTAACAGGATTAAGTAGTATTCATAGTTCGAAATGCTATACTTTCACCACAAAACTTGTCTAAAAACACCATGTTGTTTTCTGCTTACTCTTCGCCTTAAGACAGTTACAACATATACATAAATACAAGTATTTATGTATATGTCTTAAGTACTTGTACAATATAGTATTTTTAGATGTTGTTTATATGTAGTTTAAATTCATGCATTAACCAATTTAATCCATAAGTCTAGATAGACTATGACAGCTTTAAACAGGACAAAAAAATAGCGGTGAACTGTTAGCCTCTATTATCAACACACTAAACTCTAAAAGTAATGAGCTTGGCGTATATAAATTGTCTAGAATAATAATATCAAAGATGGTTCTTTATTTTGTTGTCGTTGTATTATGTTTCCATCTCAGGCGTCACCTAGCGACTAATCTAATTGGGTCGTCAAGCCCCTAGGGCGCAGTAATTAACCAAATGTCTTTGTTAATATTAAATGCTAATTTATATGTGTAGTATTTGTGTATCGTGCTAATAACATATAAAATTAATTTTTGATTGATCATCATCATCAGCCCGAAGAGGTCCACTGCTAGGCGAATACCTCCCCTAAAGATCTCCACGAAGGTCGGTCCAGCGCTGCCCTCATTCTTTTATGAACGATGCGGGACTCGAACTCACGACCTCTGGCGTATCCGGATCTTGTAGATGAAGCCACAACCTGAGAGTTGAACAAAGCAAACAAGATTATATGACGATACGTCACTCAAACGGAACGCAGAGGTCGCAGGTTGGAGTCCCGCATCGTTCATAAAATTTTGTTTTCAAATTTTATTTGTGTATTAATTCTAGAGGTAAGGGTTATCACTTTAAAAATATAACAAATTATTCATACAACATATTCCGCCGATCTTGACCAGATCGTCGGTCCAACTTGTGGGGGGTCACTACAGTTTCGCATTCATTTGGGCTATGTCCTGTGATTTTGGTTCTCCTACGGATCTCCTCATTTCTGATTCGATCTCGCAGGGAAACACCGAGAATAGTCCTCTCCATTGCTCTCTGAGCGACCATGAGCTTTCTCAGCAACTACGTCTTCCAGTAAGTGATCGCCATTCGAAGACTTTACTGCCCCAACGACGAAGAAGAATACTTGTATATTGTTTATCTCGAAAATATAATAAAACCAATACCAGTGGGACGCTCCGTTGCCCAGGATGCCGGCTAGATTATGGGTACCACAACGGCGCCTATTTCTGCCGTGAAGCAGTAATGTGTTAACATGACTGTGTTTCGGTCTGAAGGGCGCAGTAGCTAGTGAAATTACTGGGTAAATGAGAGTTAACATCTTATGTCTCGATGTGACGATCGCAATTGTATTGGCGCTCAGAATTTTTGTGTTTTCAAGAATCCTGAGCGGCAATGCATTATAATAGGCAAGGCGTATCAAATATCATCAACTGCACATTCTGCTCGTTTCTTCTCTTATTTTCACATAAAAAAAAACATATAACACAGATCTAAAACAATTTTCGTCATTTCTCGCGCTCGATGATGAATAAAAGTGAAGCAGTAATGTGTAATCATTACTGAGCTTCGGTCCGAAGGGCGCCGTAGCTAGGGAAATTACTGGGCAAATGAGAATGTGTCTATGTCTTAACGTATCAAGTACCACCAGCTGAACGTAATGCATAATAACTACTAAGTTTGTTGCATTGATCATTGTAAATCTAAATAATATTTCAAACCGTGATTTCAATATTCCAGAGGAGGTGATGAACCTAAATGATACCTCGGAGCAGGTGCTGGCGCTGGTACCGCCCGAGCTGCACAAATATCTGACAGTCCATCCAAAGAACACTAGCGGTAAGTTGTATCTCAAAGGGTATGTTCCGATATGCACTGCGACCACTGTACAGTGTGACGTCAATTTAGTATACTGTGAAGCCGTTCCTTTATAGCCAGTTATACTGGTTACTATTTAAAACGGAACGCAATCCCGTATACTGTCAACCGCATTTTTTGACGCACCATTCAAATGAGTGTATTAAAGTATTCTAGTTCATTTAAAAAAGCTGTTGTTGGACAGTACTGTCAATTTAAATATATTTTAATTAATATTTTAGGCACTCGAGTGGTTTTGACTGATCACGTGATCAAAGTACTGCGAGTATCTTACCTCGAAAACGCCAGTGCTCACAGTAGAATATGGCGGCGATTTATGGCGTCATATATTTCCCTAGGGTACTGCGGCAGTATACTGGCAGTCCATAATGGAACGAATAGTGCATATCGAACATACCCAAAGTCTACTAACAGTCCAAATGTTTTGAGTTTTCTTTAGTGTTAATTCCGCCAATCTTTGTCTTTAAACAAAGTATAATTGGATGTAGTTAAGGAGAAAGGAATCAAACCACGCTTTGGTAAAAATAGAGTTAAGTATGCCATCATACTCCCATTTACCAGTGGGAGGATCTACTTCTGCCGTGAAGCAGTAATGTGTAAACATTATTGTGTTTTGGTCTGTAGGGCGCCGTAGCTAGTGAAATAACTGGGCAAATAATACTTAACATCTTATGTCTCAAGGTGACGAGCGCAATTGTAGTGCCGCTCAGAATTTTTGGGTTTTCCAAGAATCAATTACCATCAGCTGAACGTCCTGCTCTTCTCGTCCCTTATTTTCATTAAAAAAAGGTAGAATCTGTCATTTTGTGAAAGCCCTATTTTTAAAATGTATATGTAAACTTTTTTTATTATTGGATATATATATGACAGCATTGACAGCTGAAAATTCGAATGCCTATAAGTCAAAAGTGCCTTTTGTAGAGTCCTTTCTGTTTAACTTTAAAGCGCGTACACCTTCCTTAAAGGCCGGCAACGCTCTTGTGATTCCTCTTGTGTTGCAAGAGAATGTGGGCGGCGGTGATCACTTTACACCAGGTGACCCGTACGCTCGTTTGTCCTACTATTCCATAAAAAAAAACTACGTCCAATACATCCCGGTGAAAATGATGACATCATCAAACTTACTAGATTAAGCATGAAACAAAACTATTTTAAATTCAAAAATCAATTCTATCGCCAAAAGGAAGGAATAGCAATGGGTTCACCATTAACGGCCGTTCCCAAAATACTATCTACACATAGAGATAAATCACTACCTTCTACTGTCAGTAATTAGCTGTCTTTAATCTGAAGCTGTCCCATTAACCCGATAAGTCATTCTTATCGCCTTACATTAGGACGCGTAAATTGCAATTTCCATACAAACTTCTATCGCTGGTAAGCTATACGTCCTCCCATTCACAGACAGCGTGTACGGATAAGGTGAGTTTGTAAGTTTATTGGGACAACAACAATGTCAACGATAGTTACGATTTTTATCTCTGGTAGGCCACAACCGGGGATAGACTGAATATTGGGAACGGCCGTTAGTCCACTTATGGCTGAAATGTTTATGGATAATTTTGAGTTTAATTACGTGGTGAGAGACTCACATATCCTGTTTTATTACCGATACGTTGACGACGTAATAATTTGCTGGACAGGCACCGAACGTTTCATTAATAAAATTATCAATCATATCATTTGGATAACTATGGATTTCCGCAAAGTAACGCCTACTTTAAAAACAAAATCTACTAACAGTGCTAATTGCGAAGCATTACCAATTTTCCTATAACCCTATATTGGTAATTCGATGTATTTCTGTAGGAGGTTATAGGGAGGGGCGTGCATGTCATATAGCCAATTAGGCAGTGGCCACATCGTAATGAACCTAAATAAATATAGCACTTGTGTTAAAGTTAATTTTCTACCTACGGCAGGAAGTCTACAGATTGCATATACGAAGCAAGCAGCGTTTAATACAACGTAGCAACGTAGAGCAGCTCGAATTGTGGGACCCAGTGCTCTGTGAACGGCTGGATCACTTGGCGTTGCGTAGAGACGTCGCTTCATTGTGTGTCTTCTACCACATTTATCACGGGGAGTGTTCCGAAGAGCTGTTTAACCCGATTCCTGCCGCCGAATTCCACCATCGTACGACACGCCACAAATTAGGATATCATCCGCACCATCTGGATGTGTGGCGGTCCTCCACAGTCTGGTTTTCTAGGAGCTTTCTTCCACGTACTACAAAACTGTGGAATGAGCTTCCTTGTGAGGAGTTTCCGGGACGATGCGAAATGGGTACCTTCAAAAAAAGCGCGTAAACCTTCCTTAAAGGCCGGCAACGCTCCTTTGATTCCTCTGGTGTTGCAAGAGATTGTGGGCGGCGGTGATCACTTAACACCAGGTGACCCGTACGCTCGTTTGTCCTCCTATTCCATAAAAAAACTTATGTCGTACTGTCATAATTAAGCGCAACTACGACTAGTTAGATATACAGTACCTACCTTGCTAGAAAACTACTGCATGCCCCTGGTTTTCGGGGTGCCAATTTGCGATCATTTTAAAATCCCATATGAATTATGTTAAAGTGAACTATTTTGGAGTTGAAATCAGGTTTTCCAGATTTTATTTCAAAGTCAAAAATTCAACATCATTTGAATCTCATTTTTCTTCTGGTTTATAAAAACGAGTAAATACTGGGGATATATCAAAACAACAATTAACGGTATAAAATTGACTTTTTTTTCACTAAAACGCCTTAAAAAAAGAACTTGATGAAACTTGGCTTGGCAACAAAAGCAGGTTGTTTACGTAACAGCAAGTTATGTCATACTCGACCGTAGAGTGTGAGATATAAGGTTGAGAATCCCTTACACTGGTTGGGATCTATCAATTCTTCTTGTATATTCTCATTAATATTGATATATATGAATAACTTCCAGCAACAAAAATTAAATTTGTAAACAAAATTTATGAACGATGCGGGACCCGAACTCACCACCTCTCAGGTTCTGTGGGAGCGCTCATCCACTGAGCCTACCGTTCGAGTGATGGAAAGTTAGTAAATCTTGATGTCACTCTTTTAAATCTAAACAATTTGTAATTTGTATATAGATTTGAAAGAGCGACATTTTAAGTTACATTCATAATATACAAATATTGAGGTTGAGCAGGTTATCAACTGTTAAGTAGATCGTGTAAATGTAGCCACAACGTTGACCAAAGACATATCAAGATTTATAAATGAAACGTCACTCGAACGGTTGGCTCAGTGGAAGAGCGCCCGCACGGAACGCGAGAGGTTAGGTTCATAAATTTTGATTTTTTAATTTAATTTGTGTACTTAATCCCTGAAGTGAGTGTTATCACTTTAAAATAATAACAAATTGTTTTACTTCCAGCAAACTCGACGGAGCGGACGGTCCCTAAGAACCTGACGGAGATCCGGCGCTCCATCCGGATGTACAACGACGCACAAACTATTTACAACGAGGACTTGTTTGGTCCGGTGCTAAACGACACCATTATTATAGCGATACAGGTATGTCCATACGTTTTGGCTTCGATGACTTTGGTATAAATTTTAATTAATTGAAATTTTTGAAGTCTTATGGATTCGCGTCATCGATAAGCTCATGACTGGCGCTTGCTATGAATAAAAAATAAAACAATTACTATCTAATATATAAAATTCTCGTGTCATGGTGTTAAACATTGAACCTTCGAAACGGCTTGACCGATTCTCATGAAATTTTGAGTGCATATTGGGTAGGTCTGAGAATCGGACAACATCTATTTTTCATCCCCCTAAATATTAAGGGTGATCCACACGAATTTCTTTTTTAATTTTTTTGATATTTTTTTTTAAATTTTGATTATGAGTCAGTATTAAAAAATACATCCAACTTCCAATTTTCACCTATTTACGATCATCAGTTACTTTTGTATCGCGATTTTAATATCGGCAATACAACGTTTGCTGGGTCAGCTAGTAAATATATATATTTAGACACTTTTTATATAGGTGAAATCTCGTGAGTTCGCGTCACTGAAATGCTTATAGCAGTGTACCTGTAGCTATACAGCTGCCGTATTGTGCTGTACATAATATAAGTGAAATTGAATGGATTTAGTGAAAAGTTCAATGTGTATCTACTGTGTATTGTAGTGCATTGTGTTAATAAAATAAGTTCTTAAAATAAATTAAAGTTAATTGAGATATTTAACCCGGACTGATGGAGTGACAGACAACTTGAAAGTTACACATCAAACTATAACACGCCCATTGGTATCCTTTAGCAGTATTTGATATTATTCAAAAATTCTGAGCGGCACTACAGTTGCGCTCGCTACCTTGAGACATAAGGTGCTAAGTCTCATTTTCCTAGTTATTTCACTAGTTACTTCGCCCTTCAGACCGAAACACAGTAATGCTTACATATTGCTGCTTCACAGCAGTAAAAGGCGCCGTTGTAGTACCAATAATCTAGTTCAAAGGAGCCTCCCATTGGTTAATGATAATAATGGTCTTTTATTCAATAGTCTATTGATAAAAAATTTCAATCTTTTTAGTCACGGCAAGAATTTCGGTCTGGGCATTGTTCGTCTGGCTAAAATGAACTCGACTCCATGTAGACCCTGCAGGCTGATCTTCTTGGGAAACTGCTTCGTCTCCTTCGGCAGAGTCACTTTTCTCTTCTTCTCCTTTTTCACCTCGACCGGCGGTCGACTTCTCTCGACCCATATGTATTGGTGGTCTTCTGGTATTGCCATGTCAATGCGGAATTTGCGGGGGACCTGTCAAATAATTATTATTTTTTATTAGTACCTAAATTCATTAACGATGCGGGACTCAAACCCACGTCACTCGGGTTCCGTCCGAGCGCTCTTACCAACTGATCGAACCGTTAGAGTGACGCAAGGATCGTAAATCTTGGTATGCCTTCTTTAATGTTGATAATAGATTATTATTGTCTTTTTGTACCAGGCGATCATGGTTGTAGAAGAGATTATCAAATGTATGACGCGAGTGTGCCTTAATATATTCTGACGTCATGCGCACGACGTATTAATATGATAGCGGTGATAGTAATGTCTTTCATAGCGGTTGAAATCATGTGTCATTCTAGCATTGTGAGTGACCATGGATCATAAATCTTGTTTTTTTTGGAATGGATCACAAACGAGCGTACGCGAGGTGACCATGTGGTGCTAAGTGATCACCGCCGCCCACATTCTCTTGCAACATCAGAAGAATCACAGGATGCCGGCCTTTAAGGAATGTGTACGCGCTTTTTTTTGAAGGTACCCATGTCGCATCGTCCCGGAAACACCGCACAAGAACGCTCATTCCACAGCTTTGTAGTACGTGGAAGAAAGTTGAAAACCGCACTGTGGAGGACCGCCACACATCCAGATGGTGGGGATAATATCCTAACTTGTGGCGTGTGGTGCGAAGGTGGAATTTGGCGGCAGGAATCAGGTGAATTCGGCGCCTATTCCGTGAAACAGTAATGTGTAAACATTACTGTGTTTACCATTTACCATCAGCTGAACGTCATGCTCGTCTCGTTCCTATTTATCATAAAAAAAAGATTATAACTTGTTCAACTCTTAGGTTGTGGATCCATCTACAGGATCTACGATACAACGTCTATGCGTCACTCAGATGGTTGGCTCAGTTGGTACGAGCGTTTGGACGGACCCCAGGAGGCGTGGCACTCAATAGTTTTGTCTTCCCAAAATTGCTTATCGGCTATGTAAATCGTGCGTATGTGGGGGTGCGTCGATTCGTGCGCTCTTGTATGAAGTAAAATTATTGTTCTTTTACTGTTCTGTGGTATTGATCACTTTCCACAGTCTTTTCTGAAGTTTTTTAAAAAATAATTAAAATCTTAGTTACCAGGCATTCATAAAATAGTTCTGGCTGCGGTTCTGTGTACTGCGGTATCGGTATCTTCTCCGTCTTACTTCTTCTCCTGCCGAACTTCACTTTCGGGAAGTCCGGCTTTTGATACCTGGGAATCATAACTGACACTGTATTTACTACTCTGTCCTATTTAAACTAAAAACCTTATTTTATATACGTCTAGATAGAGTCTCTTGCTGCTAGACAACTGATGAAAACAGGCCAGGTTTATTATTTTAGTGTGCGTGACAAGCTACGTCTTACACTCGCGATTTGTGTGTCACTTTCTGTACGTGTGGCCAGCATTGCTCAAAATAGAGGTTAACTTTTTTTTTAAAATTAAAATATGGGGCGATACGAGCCGGACGTTCAGCTGCTGGTAAATGGTACGTCCTGCCATTCAGTGCCGCTCAGGATTCTTGATAGACCCAAAAATTCTGTGTGGAACTACAATTGCGCTCGTCACCTTGAGACGTAAGGCGCCTATTTCTGCCGTGAAGCAGTAATGTGTAAGCATTATTGTGTTTCGGAGTGAAGGGCGCTGTAGCTAGTGAAATTACTGGACAAATGAGACTTAACATCTTATGTCTCAAGGTGACGAGTGCAATTGTAGTGCTGCTCAGAATTTTTGGGTTTTTCTTCTAATACTGAGCAGCACTGCATTGTAATGGGCAGGGCGTATCAATTACCATCAGCTGAACGTCCTGCTCGTCTCGTCCCTTATTTTCATAAAAACGAATCCCACGGTTTGTTTGTACGAAAGTTACTTTAAAGTTATTATTCTCTGGAGAAATATCTCACCATACTGAATCCCAGTGGTCAATGTAGACCGGTTCAGGCATGATTATCTTCATCCATCTAAGAATGTCGCACCTGAAAAACGAAAGTTTTCATTAGTAACCTAACATATTATACGCAGTATTTTTAACTTCCCGCTTAAAAACTATCAAAAAACGGAAAGTTATTTGGTTTTACCCCGTTTTTCGAAAATCGAGTTTTCATCAGAATTGTCGACATTTTAAGGTCCTAGGAAGATTCCCTGACTATTCCCGCGATGGTGTCCGTACGGCTGTATGCGTGCATTTATGTGTGTGTCTGTGTTTGTATATGTATGGATAATAATAATAATATTGACACACTTTTTACACAAATTATCATGCCTCAAGTTAAGCATTATATATGCTTAACTGTCTGTGTTATGGGTTACAAGACAATGATATATTTAATACAATATACTTACTTAAACATACATAAATTCTTATAAACATACATAAATACATTTTAACATCCCTGACTCGGAAACAAACATCCATATTCATCATATAAATGCTTACACCTACCGGGATTCGAACCCGGGACCTCTAGCTTAGTAGGTAGGATCGCTAACCACTCGGCTAGTCAGGTCGTCGTATGGTTGTATATAAACCTCTTATAACTTTTGAACAGCACGACCGATTTCATCGCGGTTGGCGTCATTCGAAATGGCTTGACTAAACTTAGATTTTAAATACAATTCGCACCGATTCGGACCCGTAGATTTGAGAAATCTCTAAACATCTACGAAATAAAAATTCTAAATGTGTTTTTTTTTAGAAAAGTTTTAAATTGCTTTACTGATCGACTGAAAATTGTGTGAAGATCGGTTTGTTCATTCAAAAGTAACTGCGGTTTAAAAATTTAATAAATTAGGGTTTTATGTAACTGTCGTCAGACTTTTGGGAAGTTGAAGGGATGGCCTTTAGGGTCAACTGTGTTCCTATTTTTTTTTTATGGAAGAGAGGACAAACGTCGTGTTGTTAATTGACCACTACTGCACACATACACTTGCAACACTAGAGGAATCACAGGAGCGTTGCCGACCTTTTAGAAAAGTGTACACGCTTACGTCCTTCGTAATACGTATTTGTTATGACATAGAAAAAATAATTATTAATACTTTGCTTAATATGTTTCGTTATTTTAAGCATCTTTATGCATTATATCTTTACAGTTGTTACTGAAAATAATGGACGAGAAGAGCAGGACGTTCAGCTAATGGTAATTGATACGCCTTGCCCATTACAATGCAGTGCCGCTCAGGATTCTTATAAAACCCCAAAAATTCTGAGCGGCACTACAACTGCGCTCGTCACCTTGACACATAGCGACCTTCAGAGCGAAACACAGTAATGCTTACACATTACTGCTTCACGGCAGAAATAGGCGCCGTTGTGGTACCCGTAATCTAGCCGGCATCCTGTGCAAAGGAGCCTCCCATTAGTTAAAGTGTACCTACGTTAATTATCAATCATCAGTAAGTTCTTTATTATTGAGTTTTATTAAGTGACCCGTATGTTCGTTTCACCCCCTCTTCCATAAAAAAAGGTCCTTGTGTCATCTTGGGTGCGCCTGAGACCTATGACAAAAGCTAGGTTAAGATTTCCCTTCACTAACCTCCCTTTACTTAGCTTTCATTCTTCTGTTCCTTACATATGAACCCTGCCTTAATGTGCGCTAGTGTTTATTCAAATTCAAATATGTTTATTCAAAATAGGATTCAAAATAACTTATTGAACGTCAAAAACTACCCACTACCCCTACCCATTCAAAATAGACTGCCTCAGATCTGAGATGAACGGGCGCAAGAAACTCAGCGGGATTTTTTTTTTAAATATGGGTTACAATCATTCACCATTAACGAAAATCGTTTATGCTATAGTAATCTTTCCCAGACAAACGTTGTTTAACATTTCTTTTGAATTTCGTAACACATTTGTTGTGTAAATTTTCTGGGATCATATTGTTGAAGCATATACATCGCCCAATAAAAGACTTACTAACTCGACTTAACCGAGTAGTAGGCATAGCAACTTTATGTTTGTTCTTCGTGTTAACATTATGATTGTCACAGTTTCTAGCAAATTTGTTAATGTGCTTATAAACATACAGAAGATTATCAATAACTTATGCCACCGTTTTATTAGTGGGCAAATAAGTAAAACAGTACCTGGTCCAGTTGACGTGTATACCCCAACGGGGCCCCGTGCGCGATTTAAACGACGTGCAGTGGCTGAGGGGCTTACGCGGTGGCAGCCCAATACTCCTGCAGAACCTTATCACCTCCACTCCGAACAACTGGCGTACCTTTGAAGTTATCATCTGAAATACAATTCAAATGAGTCACAGTACGGTAATAATAACACAGATTATAAGTTTTATAACCTAACCTCAAATAATGACTTTTTTAAGAATTGTGACATTTTTATGGGTAGGAAAGAGAGTGAAACGCCTAGAATTCGTTTCTGGTACTCGCCGGTCGCTACCGCGGCCAGCTACGCTCGGCTCGTGCGTTGTTTTAACTGTTCTAACCTAACCTAACCTAACCAATTTTTATTAATTATAGTTGATAAAGCTTTGGTCCACGATTAAATAGTGCTACTAATCTTATTACAACTGGGACTAGATTATGATTTCTTTATAGCGATAGAAATGACTGTACAATATTGTATATTTTTATTAAAAAGAGCGCAAAGAAAAAGAATGCTGGGAGAGTTTCTTGCGCCGCTTCTTCTCTCTCAGAGCGCCATTTGTTTCCGAAGCGGTAGTAGTATCTAGTAATTATTAGAAATGACATCAAAAAGAATTCTAAAAGAATCAATTTTGAGAAAATAAATGCCTTTTACAAGGTAATAAACAGTTTTCAAGAAAATAACGAAAAAATATTACAGCCTCTAAACGGGTAAAATATTGTTTTTTTTGTACTGGCTTTACAACTCTGGGTTCTAGCCTTTTTAGTTTAAAAATTATATTTGATTAAGCCGTCCAGTCTATCCCAGACTATTTTTTACTGGTTTTCATTTATAAATAATAATAATAAGCCTTTTATGTCATACAAAAAGTAAGATACATACATAGTTACATAACAAAAAAATAAATAAAAGAATGTTTGTGATGTTATTTACACGTATTTGTTTAGATCTGGATACTAATATATAAGTTTGTTTGCATGAACCCCTCTTCAAGTGAAGGTGAAGGCCTTCTCTAAAGAACCATGTGTCTCTTGAGCTATGTGCGACCAGCAGGTATATATAAAGTTCTGACGTTGTAAGTTACTATGTTAGAGCTGATCTTTCTTGTTTTTAGTTAAGTTATGTATTTCTTGGGTTTCTGATTCATTTCTTGTTATTGAAGATGTTGGAGTTTTTTTTTTTTTGAATAGGAGGACAAACGATCGTACGGGTCGCCTGGTGTTGATTGATCACCGCCGCCCACATTCTATTGCAACACCAGAGGAATTACAAGAGTTGCCGGCCTTTGTTATATGTTGTTTGGAGATGTCTTCTTTAGAGGGTTTTGGTCTTGATCTTCCACGGTGACCAGCCGAATTGGAAGATAGTTTTCGTTGTGTAGTTGATTGATTGTTGCTAAGTTAAGGGAGTGGTGGGGGGGGGGGGGGGGGGAGTGGCTGCTATGAATGTAAGTTATTGGTTGTATTATCCTTGGTTTGGTTATGTGGTGTGCAGTTGATGTTGTTGTTTACTAAGTAGCTTAGAATACTTGGTTTTAGAACTCCTTCTGAGACACTGTTTGATCTAGGTATAGATGGGTTTAATTGTTTTATTTTGTTTTTCTTGATGGGTCTAGTTGTACTATTACCAACTAGTGCTTGAGAATTGGGATCTGACTCTGGTGAAGTCGTCAGTGTTCTTTTGTTGTTTGGTTTTAATATAACAAGTTTATCGTAACTTTATTTCCTTTCTCGCGCTCTCTATTTGCTTCTTCCTGGAGTTCTTTCCTTTTTTCTAATATGTATTTAGGGTAATCTTCGTTCAAGTAATATTGGGTGTCTTTAAATAATTTTTTTTGCTTAAGAATGCTGATATTTGAACCAAGGGTAGAAAAGGTTACAATTATTGGTCGCGGTTTATCACCTTTTTTCCCCACTCTCTTTATTTCTTGAATATCTCTACCATTCAATTTTAAGAACAATTTTTCACTTATGAATTGCAATATATTTTCCTCCAAGGTGTGATAGGATGTCTCACTCTCTTCAATACCGAAGAAAATTATGTTTCTTTGTTTTATTTGTTTTCCATAAATTGAATTCTTTTTTCTTGTTGTTCAACATTTTCTTTCAAGGTTTGATATTTTTCTTCCAATATGGTGAATTTCTCTTCTAATTTGTTAGTTATATTAAGTGTTACTTGTTCTGTGACCTTTTCGCCACTTTTCTGAATTTCTATTTTTTGTAGGTTCAGTTCTTTTTGAATATTTTGTAAGGCTTTCATAATTTCCTCCATAGTGTCTATTTAGTTTTGGTACTGGATGCGCCCTCTAGTAGAACTGGATAGTAGTGTTACGTATTGGTATTGTGCGTAAGTCGAGCGTAGTGTGCTCCTATTCTAATAGATGGCGCTGTTTCGCAGTTTATTTTACTTTGACAGGCGAAAGTGCAGACTCATTCGGGTGTGAGGTTAGGTTTTTTCAAAAAAGGGGTAGCTTCCACGATTTTTCATTTATTTCGTTTATTTACACTCCAGCACTTTCATATATTAACACTGGTACAGATTAAGTTCCTTGATTCGCGAGAAAAGACTTGAAAACTTTGTAAATTGTTGTCTGTTTACACTTTATTTATTTTTTTTGGTTTTATGTGTATTATTCGCTAACTTAGGACATTGTCTTCACTATATAGGCATATTCACTGGTTTATTTTTACTTGTACAATTTTGTTTTCACTAAATTCACTTAAATTTTTAAATAGTTTTTTATACGGACTATGTTGTTACCGCGTCTCAGTACTGCCCCCACCCCACAAAAACTTCGGTTTTCATTTATGCAAGTTATTAGCAAGTTTTTAGCCTCCCGGCGCCATGACAGCGCTCATCTACAGTTTTACTTACGTGATTTACCCATTTTAGTTTATAATTTTATTTCGTTATTTTCTTAAAGACGGTGTATTACCTTGTAATAAGAGTGGTATCATTATAATCGTGGACTAAAGCTCTATCAACTACAATATTTTTTAGCTCCTAATTCGTGCTACGGGATTCTAAGTCCAACCCGAGCGTACGAATCGATGCACACACACATACGCACGATTTACACGGCCGCTAAGCAATCTTGGGAAGACAAAACTATTGAGGCTGAAATGGATATAGCGTACTTAGACTTTGCTCAGACTTTACTTACGTATAACTTAGTTGAGTGTAAGCTGACAATAATCTTTAATTTTATTTTTATAGACATTTGATAGCTGAGATTATGCTGAGCTTAAGTTAGGACAGCCGTATGATTGGTTACCTTTATATGTTCCCAGTCTCTTATGCCTATAGCGGCCACTTTGGATGGATCCTCAAGCATCAGAAGACGCATTCCGGTGATTTTGTTGGCAATTATGCTTTCCTGTGGGCATATTTATTTATTAACATCGCCAAAACAATAATTACTACATTAAATATTATCTGTACTAATTATCGCGCCTCTCGGGTTCCGTTCAGGCGCTCTTACCAACTGAGCCAACCGTTTGAGTGACGCATGGTTCGTACATCATGGTATGCCTTGTTCAACACTCAGGTTGTGGCTTCATCTACAGGATCTACTTTACAGTTGATAACCTGCTCAACCCCAAAAACTGCATATTAGGAACTGACTTGAGACGTCGCTCTTTCGTCGTCTTGTTTTGTTTTTGTTCAAGTTTTGTACATTCTTAAAAATCCGAACAATATAACAATCGGTCGTGCGGAGATTATTATTGTAAAGAGGTAATGTTTGTGAGGTGGTAGAGGGTAAACTCTGGATCTACTGAACTGATTTTGAATGTTCTGTTACCAATAGAAAGCCACATTGGTTGTGATTGTGAACGTAGCCTACGTTCGTGTGATCAGGACAGAAGCTTTGCCGTTTAGTCAAGTATACGCACTTTCTTTGAAACACTGCACAAGGAAGCTCTTTCTTGTTGGAGTAATCTTTCAGTAGGTACCATAATATTATTTGGGTCCATTGCAAGATCAAATTCACATTCAAATATTTTTATTCAAAATAGGATATGGCATCATTATTGAAAGTCAAAAACTACCGCCCATTACAAAACGAATGCCTCAGACCTGAGAAGAACGTGCGCAACAAACTCAGCGGGCTGTTTTTTTTTCATCGAAAAACTATGTTTACAAAGTAATATTGTACAATTAAACTTATTATTTAGTAGCCTGAGGGCGGTCGTTCCATTCCCAATCTGTGGTGTCATTAAGAAAGGCATTTATGTTATAGTAACCTTAATAGTCATTCTTTTGAATAACGTAATACTTTTGTTTTGAACATTTTCTGGGATCTTGCTGTAAAAGAATATACATCGCCACAAAAGACTTACTAACTCGACTTAGCCGAGTAGTAGGCATTATAAGTTATGATCGCTTGAAAAACCTATTATACCTTGTACTGTGGGAGTCCCACTTGTTCACCCAACCAAGCGGCGACATCGTCCACCGACCAGCCGAACGCAACTGGCAGTTGCAATCTGTCAACAACGCCAGCTGACAGCTCGTACAAAGATGGCGGCGAGCGGAGACACGGCAGGATCTTTCTGGAATTAAATTATTATGAATTAAACTAAATGTCAATGCTAGATTCTGCCTCACCATTAACATCATTTACTTAAAATGTTTAATATGACAATTTGAAATTGAATAAATGATACAAAACTTGCGGATAAAAAAAATGTACATAAAAACAACTCAACGCATCTCTTCGACTTCCTGTTTGCCAGGCGGCCATTTGCATTTGATGCAAAAACAACCAATAATTTAAGAAGGTTGTTACTTGGTATTAAAAAAACACTACACAGATTGTTTTTGGAATATTTGCAAAATACCAATGCTGTAAATGTTCATTTAAAAAAGTGTCAGTGAGTTTCTTGTCACTTTTTCTCATTAAAGTTCAAACTTTTCCGAAGTGGTGGTTAATGATAAACTGCATAACTTTTAACATAATTAAGTGTAATTTTTGATGTGTAAAAAGGGCGTAATAAAACAATAATCCTCAAATATAATTATTCCAGACCAATACACCAACATACATAACAAATTATTTTCTAAAATGCTCGATCCAATATATGTATCATGTTTATATAATAATTTCTGGACGACCGAGCCTTGCTCGGATTTTTAAGAATTTACAAAACTTTAACAAAAAAAACTAATAGGACATCTGGACTAGAACTGGGGTTTCTGCTTTCCGGATCACCCAATGTCCCATCTAAGCTATTATAGTCTTGTATATAGTGGCGAAATTTACCTTTGTATTGTAATGTTACTGTAGCTGTTTCTCATTAAAACACGGATAAAATTCTCATTAAACAAATGTAGTTTTATCGATGTACCTTTTAAAGAAATTATTTCATAAAAAGTAATAAAGAATTAACTGTATAAATATAAATTATCGTATATTGGATGCATTAACCTTTAGAGCTTGAATTCATTGTTTGTGTAAGGATGCTTTGTGAACATGATGGTCGTGATTACTGTCACAGTTAGTAATTGAATCCAAAAAATTATAATAATTTATTAACTATAACAGGTCGACCTGACACCACAAGCACCCGTTCACGAGTTCAGATTTAGATGATTCAGTTTAACTCATTAGAAGTAAATGTTGTTGTTTTGTAGCTAATTAATGGTGTGCAACCCTGTGTAGAAGGGGTTGATAATTTAAATGCATCCCCCATGACGTTTCTCCTTCCGTTTTTCTAATTAATCATCTTTAGGCTTCTTGTTGGCGCCCCTGCTTTTCCCCAGCGATCGAGCCCCGTAGGAAGGATACACGGGGCGATCAGCTGGTTGGCGAGATCTTGCGGCTTCATGATTCCACTTGCGAGAATAAGGATCTCAACATATTTGTTATGGCGTATATCTGTAATGCGCGTGCCTCATCGCTCATGTCCGCGATTTGCGGTACAGGTTCATCCACTATGCGGGTGCTCTCTTTTTGTTTCTTGGACTCGAACCTAGCACTCGGGCTTATATAGGGCACGACCGCCTACCGTGATGATGCTACCAACTGTTAGTTGGCACTACAGTAGTGCCAACTAACTTACACGAATCAAGTTAATTTAAGATCTAAATATTATATGCTATTGAAGTTATTTCTGATTATAGTGATAATTATATTTAAATATTAACAGTAGTTAAATGAATGTAATTATTAACGGCCATTCCCAATATCCAGTCTATCTCTGGTTTTGGCCAAATTGAGAAAAAAAATCGTAACTATCGTTGATTTTCCTGTCCCAATAAACTTATCGACGGTAACTCATTTTATCGGTACCCGCTGTCTGTCAATGGGACGTCGTATAGCTTACCAGCGATATAAAGTTTGTATGGAAATTGCAATTCACGCGTCCCAATATAAGGCGATAAGAATGACTTATCGGGTATATTAGGACAGCTTCAGATTATTGACAGATAATTACTGACAGTAGAAGGTATTAATTTATCTCTATCTGTAGATAGTATATTGGTAACTTGTAAACACATCAAGCTGACACCTGTAAGTTATCTGTATATATGTGTATGTATGTATTAGTGTGCGATTGTTGGGTTTACGAATAAATAAATAAACTCACTTGTGGCGACGGTATGGTTCGCGGGGCGGGAAACAGCCGCATTCAACGCACGTCGTCTTGTCCGGGGTGACGTAGATCGGTTGCGGCGGCTCCACGACGACAGAGGGCGCCCTGCGCGGTATTACTACCAGGCGCTTTTTGTGCTTCTGAGAACAAGAACTGAGTTCTATTACACAAATTAAGACAACTGTTTGACTGTTAAAAGAACAGAGTTCTTTTTACTATTCAACGCAATTTTATTTTATTAATTTTTTCCGTACCTTACAGAACTTCCAAAAAAATAGCCAAATTGATCGAGAGGTTCTCGAGTTTTGCGCTAAGCAATCATCTTATATCTTTAAACGAACAATTCTTGTATATATATAATCTGAAACTCGGAAACGGCTCCAACAATATTAATGAAATTTAGTATACAGGTAGTTATGGGGGCGAAAAACTCGATCTAGCTAATTTTCAATTTAAAAAGAAAATGTAGTTTTATCCGTGTTTAAATGAGAAACAGCTACAATAACTTAGAATACAAAGGTAAATTTCGCCACTATATACATGACTATAATAGCTAAGATGGGACATTGAGTGATCCGGAAAGCAGAAGACCCGGGTTCGAATCCAAATGTCCTATTAGTTTTTTTTTGTTCAAGTTTTGTACATTCTTAAAATAGGTCGTCCGGATATTTTTATTTACATCGATACATATCGTTGTCTTGTACCCATAGTGCAGGCTATGCCTAGTTTGAGGATAATTTGTGTAAAAGTGTGTATTTATATTATTAAACATCTATTTATTATAATAGGTAATAATTCCCAAGCCAAAATACCAATTCATAATTCTAAAAAATTATAAAATCACATACTGTCGTTGACTCCCCCATTATGTAGGTATTTAAATTTAAATTAACTGAATATAATAATATAGGAAAAACATAAATATTGCTTTGACTTGTAAAAGTTCAGTTGACACTTGACGTTTTGATTGTTGACCGATGCATAGTGACACTTACTTTTTTTTTTATAATAACATGACAAAGGTCAGCTGGCTGTTTTTGATATATGAAAATCGTGTGGATGGTATTAGAGGTGAGACATAATGGGCACAAAGCAATACTAGGGTATTTGTCACTGTGACTCAAAAGTAACAGTGACAAATACCTGTTACAAGATACTGTTACTTTAATACTCCCTGTGATAACTAGCTAATGTACTGTAGCGTATATTTTTCGTTTGTTTGTTGCTTGATAGCGTCATCTATCAACTCAAATGTTTTTAAGAATACCCTCAATTTTATCACTGACCGCTCAAGTACTAACCAGTAATATGTATGATAGACAAATGTTATATTTATTTTCTCGTAGAACTGTTAAAAATTGTTTTTCATAAGTTAAATTCTTATATACGCTTTTATGTACTGAAGTAACTGTAAAAAACAATGTATCTGGAAGTGACTAGTATTAGAATAGAGGCCCGGCCTAGTTTAATGTTAGTGACAACTAAAATAATATAAAATATTATAATTATTAATTATTAGAAGCACTAATTATGTAAAACTATAATTATTTTCGTCTTACGCATATTTCTTGTGATAACATTCATATAACGTCTTCACAGCTATAATATTGTGTTTTATTTAATACTAGCTGACCCGGCAAACGTTGTTTTGCCATATAAAGTATAATTCACACGAAAGTTTTATAAGTAATAAAATATTGCCTATATTATAGCCTGTACATCATTTTGTTCTATTGTCAATAGTTTTTGCAGCGCACGCAAAAATAGGTTTTCGATTTTACACCTTGTGTTACAAAATAGCAAATTTATTACGGATCCCTAATTTTGAAAAAAAAAAAATAATAAACAATAAAATAAAAAAAAATAATAAAACATAGCCTATAGCCTTCCTCGATAAATGGACTACCCAACACTGAAAGAATCATTCAAATCGGACCAGTAGTACCAGAGATTAGCGCGTTCAAACAAACAAACAAACTCTGCAGCTTTATAATATTAGTATAGATTTGTGTTCGAAGTAAATCCATCGAACAGCATTATATTACAAATATTGCTTAGTAGATAATATTAATTACTTATAACCATGTGTTGCCTTTAGTAAGGCAGTACGCGAGTAACCATTGATCGGTCCGGTCCTAGTTACCATTAACCATTTCTCTATAACCATTACAGGACTGGTCCGAGTAACCATTTTAACCAATTAATACTAGAGATCCGCGTACTCACAAATAGAACCATTAATTATAGTTATTAAGCAAGTGTCATAGATTAATTTAGTATCTTAAGTAAATAAATACTTTTACCATAAAACCAATATATATATCTACCCCTAAGTGCACCCCTTTTCAATTTGTATTTTTCAGCTGTTCGTATTAAATTTGCAAGTTTTTTTACGAAATTTTTTATTTATTGTTAAAATTTAGAATAATTAATTAATGATCTAATGTAACTTACCTACTTGAATAAATAAAATAAATGAAGGAAAAGGCCATCTATATAATATACGTATTATGTAGTACTTTCTCTGGTAAATTAATTGTTTCTGTTTATTGTGCTTGTATTGTATTTCTTGTTTAAAATAAAACAACTTGCTTGGCTTATTATCTATACATATAAATAGAATTGAAGTGTCCGTTTGTAATATTGAAATAAACGTTTTTTACTACATCTATATGAATATATATACGGTACATACACCAAAATAACATTATTTACAATTTTTGTCTGTCAGTCTGTCTGTTTGTTCGGGCTTATCTCTGAAATGGCTGGACTGATTTTGACGGGACTTTTATTGGCAGGTAGCTGATGCAATAAGGAGTAACTTAGGCCACGTTTATTTTAGATAAAATGTTTTATTTTAGAAAGATAAAGTAATATTGCAATGTCCAAGAAACGGTCTAACTGTAAAAATAATTTATATGGCAAAACAACGTTTGACGGGTTAGCAAGTACTTTCTAAAGTCGCCATCTTATGATGCCAATGCACAGAAACATACACCATCATTTAGTCACAGATTATATTATATTTATGACTTACATAGGGTAGGTATGTTCCGATATGCACTGCGAGCACTGCACAGTGCTATCACTGTAGAAAAATTTGTTCCGTTATGGACTGCCAGTATACTGCCGCAGTACCCTAGGGAAATATATGACGTCATAAATCGCCGCCATATTCTACTGTTAGCACTGGCGTTTTCGAGGTAAGATACTCGCAGTACTTTGATCACGTGATCAGTCAAAACCACTCGAGTGCCTAAAATATTAATTAAAATATATTTAAATTGACAGTACTGTCCAACAACAGCTTTTTTTATGAACTAGAAAACTTTAATACACTCATTTGAATGCTGCATCAAAAAATGTGGCTGACAGTATACGGGATTGCGTTCCGTTTTAAATAGTAATACCAACATAACTGGCTATAAAGGAACGGCTTCACAGTATACTAAATTGACGTCACATTGTACAGTGGTCGCAGTGCATATCGGAACATACCCATAGATATGTTACAGTGGTAAAACAGTACCTAATTATTTTCATAATAATTATTATACTTTCGTATGTTCAATAGATGCTTGATTCTGACCTAGTACATTATTACAATTTGCCCTTAATACCTACAAATAATTCAAGAATGTGTGTTCTAGCTACTAGTACAGATGTATATTATTTTAATCATTATGATCCTTATATCTGGGGGTGAGGTCCTCCTACTTCAGACACCAGCTCCTCACAATTTTTCCGTAGTATTTACTAGCTGTTAAAAAGTGTAACAATACTGTACTGTTTTTTTTTTTATGGAATAGGAGGATAAACGAGCGTACGGGTCACCTGTTGTTAAGTGATCACAGCCGCCCACAATCTCTTGCAACACCAGAGGAATCACAGGAGCGTTGCCGAGAAAATAAATAGATATTTATTATTATTATTTTAATGTAGAATGTAAAAATCATAGAAAATATATTATTAAGTATTATTATTTTGTCTTTTCCAGGTTCACACAAGGCTGACGTACCTCAGACATCTGATTGTCTCGCTCGCACAGGCGAGAGATATAGATAGGACCCTCCTTGTCTTCTCGCACGACTACTATGACGAGGAGATCAATAGTTTAGTTAGGAGCATAGACTTTACGAAAGTGAGTATACTTATAGATATATATATATATACAGCGTGTCCCAAAATTCAACTTTTAGCTGAAACCAGACGATAGGCTAGATGTCTAGATAGTGTAGATAGGCATCACCAGAAGAATCAGAAAAAAACCCATTTTATATCCTTTAGAAATTATGGACCAAACAAAAAAAAAGGAAAGGAGAAGAATGGCGAGAATGGACCGACATAATTTAAAAATTAAGGAAGCATCGTACTAGTACAAGTTTATATTAATTATAAACTTACGTTTATACGATCAAATCAAATCAAAATCAAAATATATTTATTTTCTCTCACAATAAAAAAATACAATACACAGTTTATTAAAATCTATATTGATACATTGTTATAATTGTGAGAGACCGGAAAATGATGGAGCGAATATACAAAAAATAAATATATTATAACGAAACTTAATTAGATTACAGAAAGTAATTGGTCTTAGTGTAGATGCTGGTTATGTGAAGGTGTGTGTGTGTGTGTGTGTGTGTGTGTGTATGTAGTGACTTGGTGTATGTGTTGTAGGAAATTTTTACCTTATAATATTAAGTAAATTTTCAGTTTCAGTGTAGTCCAAGTGTTTCAGCCATTCAAATAGAAGTTTTTTACTTTTTTGATAGTTTACTTTGTGTAATTTTAACTCTTTATAATGTATTAAATTTTGGTCCGCTAAATAGTTTATATTTAATACGTCTATTTTGGGCTTCCTTTATGTCTTCCACATTAACCAGACCATGCAATCATAACATTAATCTCTGAACGAAGAGTTACCTCACAGTTAGTACATTACTGTCTTGATATAAAACAGAGGTGGGATACATATAAATACATAAAAATGAACGGAAAGTACTCACCTTAAGGATGGCTCTTTGAGCTCTTTCTACTGTTATCAATTGAGTTTTTGCAGCACCTCCCCACGTGTTAATACAGTAAGAAACGATGTTTATATAAAAACTAGCTGACCCGGCAAACGTTGTTTTGCCATATAAAGTATAATTCACGCGATAGTTTTATAAGTAATAAAATATGGCCTATATTATAGCCTGTACATCATTTTGTTCTATTGTCAATAGTTTTTGCAGCGCCGCAAAAATAGGTTTTCGATTTTACACCTTGTGTTACAAAATAGCAATTTTATTACGGATCCCTAATTTTGAAAAAAAACATAGCCTATAGCCTTCCTCGATAAATGGACTACCCAACACTGAAAGAATCATTCAAATCAGACCAGTAGTACCAGAGATTAGCGCGTTCAAACAAACAAACAAACAAACAAACAAACACTGCAGCTTTATATATTAGTATAGATTATTGAGGCGTTAAGATATTGAAGTCAAAAGAAATAAATTATTATAATTTATTAAAATATAAGTCATCTTGCACTAACGGAACGTTTTACGGAATTTATATTTTTTTTGACATAACAGTCATTTTTAATATAGATGTTCCGACATCATCAAAATCCTATCTATACCTACTCAAATTAGTTACTAAAATTAAGTAATTCAGTACAAATACACAATAAGATTCAATAAGATTATTATCGTTTTTTGATACTAACATCAGTAGGTAAGTATCTTTAAAAGATTCGATACCTGCTTGAAAAAAGAATGAATTGTGAATTATTAGCTGCTGGCAAACCTTCCACATTTAAATTATATTATCTTTTAGCAGACAGTAATTAGGCATAGACATAAGATTCTTTCACAATACAATAAGCCTTAGATCTTAGATTAAGGATTGGTCTCCACTGCGCTCCAACTAGATACCGCACTACATTAGAACAATAGCTTTTTATTACGGCAACTATTAGATGCTTGTGTGCGTGGCATCTTTCAAATTTTGTAACATACGCTTCGTGTTGTTTTACATTGATATTAATAAAATACAAAATACTTACTGATGATAATATGTGATCCCAGTGTATTTCTTGTTTCTTGTAGTATTATTTTTACAGTTTTACTACGCAACCCGGCATTTTAGTTTCAATTATTAGCAAAGTTTAACAGAACGTGTGGCACGTCAACGTCACACACTGTTGGAGACTGGCTCGAGTACGCCCGCTTGGGCATAGTATTAGTTGCCGCACTTTGCGACTATGTCTGCGATATCCAGTTGGAGCGCAGCGGAGACCTATCCTTAATCTAAGCCTTAGATGTTAATTTATTTTTTACAATAAATTTACATTATTTAATTGGTAATATCTGAATACAATTTGGGAGTTTATTATAAAATATAACACAATCCACATTAAAAGATTTAGCAATTTTACGGAGCCTAGTAGATGGAATTGCGAGTTTATGTTTGTTTCGAGTATTGACACTGTGTACATCACTATTCTTTTTAAATTGGCTAATATGTTTATGAGCGCATAGGAGGTTCGTGGCAGACTGCCAGTACATATGCGAGACTATCAGACCGTCGGTAACACCAGTGGGAGGCTCCTTTGCAGATGCCTTCTTTGCCGATTCCTTTGAGGATGCCGGCAAGATTATGGGTACCACAACGGCGCCTATATTTGCCGTGAAGCAGCAGCTAGTGAAATTACTTGGCAAATGAGACTTGACATCTTATGTCTCAAGGTGTCGAGTGCAATAGTAGTGCCGTTCAGAATTTTCGAGTTTTTCAAGAATCACCATCAGCTGAACGTCCTGCACGTCTTGTCCCTTATTATCATAAAAAAAAAACGAGTATTCCAACATAGTCGGTAACCTTCTATTCCCACATATATCAAGGGCTCTTTGATAGAATCTGCTACGGGTCCCGCGCTTACTAAATAATAATAATAATAATAATAAATTCTTTATTGCCATACATAACATTACAAATATAAAATGAATAACAATTAGGATACGCGATGAAACAAAAGCCAAAAGGAAAAGGCTCAGCTTCACCTGACATTTAATCATGGATTTATGTTTCCATGCAGCGCTATTTTTCAGCCATCCCCTCCCTAAGTTCTTGAGTGGGAGTGGATGTATTGTGGCTCCCCGATTACCTACTTAAGCTATATTTTTTTATACAATGAAATATTGGAAAAAAAAGTGATCTGATTACCATTGCAAGTGTACGTAAGTGTGTGTGTGTATGTATGTGTGTGTTTGCGTATGTGCGTTAGTGTGAGCGTGTGTTTATGTCCGTACACAGAAAAATCTTTTAGGGAAAGATAAATCCGACACTAACTAATCCGGCAGTTAACTTTTATAATATTAATTTCACCAAACGTTTCTCCCAATGTATCCCTTGAACACCTTTTATTGACATTTGATTACAATAACTTTCAGGTAATACAAATATTTTATCCATACTCAATACAAACTCATCCCAACGAGTTCCCCGGAGTCGACCCCAACGACTGTCCCCGGGACGCCAAACTGGAAGAGTGAGTATTCCTTGATGATTTAAAACCAATCATATTAGTTTTTAACAATTAATACAATTAACGTTCAAATATATGCGCTAGTAATTATTTGACAACAATTTAACACTTCAGAATAATCAATGCTGATTCACGGACGAGTAAAAAAAGAAGGACTCCGCGCCGTGATATTTGCAATTGAAGCACCATTATGCTAGTGTGTGTGCGGTTACGGGGGATACTAGTTACACAAGTTTTTCTCCCTTAAATAGTCATATATGGCAAAAAATTCTTTTAGAATATTATTTTTACACTTTTTCACAACGCACGACGGCATTTCTAAAATATTTTATTGCGACGCAACCTGATCTGTCACAGAAGATGGCACATCTCATAATGGCGGCCGATCTGCTTGTATTAGTGTAAGTGTGTGCGTGGGGCTATGTATTTACACGTTTACCGGCATGTTTTGGTGCTTCATTGTTATGTAAGGTGACACGGAGTCCTTTTTTTTACTCGTCCGTGTGCTGAGTAAGACATTTATATACCCTACGCCATCCCCTCTCCTCTACTCGCCTCATACTTTACACCGCTACACTAGCGCTGCTCACTTCAATTGACTCGTTACAAGATATATTAATGAATGCAACATGTATTGGTAAGTCAGTGATATAATCCATAATTTGTACCAATAACACACAACATTTCGCTTTCATAGATGTTAATTTAAATACTCTACGGACAACTTACAGCTAGGTATTAGGTAAGTATATTATTACTAGAAAGCACTTACTATCAAATGTGCGTTAGAAATAAATTAATATTGTTTATTGTATTTATGGTTCACTTTTTTGTAGGATTATTTTAGATAAACATTTACATTAAACATTATTATATGTATATTTGTAACTCCTGTGATTTTTGAGGAGCACGCATGAATAGTTTTATAAATTATACATACATACATAAAATCACGCAGAGGCCACTTTTTCCTCTTGCTGCGATCCTCACATACTTGTTTCGCTTCGTCCACTTTCATTATTCCTTTCATACATGCTCTTCGGTTTAGGATACTCTTGACCTGGCCTTTTTTCGAGACGTCCCTGATTTGGTCTTGAAACGTCCGCCTAGGTCTACTCCTTGCAACACTTTCATTCACACTGGCCTTATATACTTTCTTCGTCAATCGTTCTTCATTCATTCTCTCGACATGTCCAAACCATCTCAGCTTTTTTTATAAATTATAGCCTATGTGTTATTCTGGTGTGTAAGCTATATTATTGTAGAGTTTTATAAAAATCTATTCAGTAGTTTTTGTGTTAAAGAAGTACAAACATGCATCCAGACATGCAAACTTTCACATTTATAATATTAGTAGGACTAGTAGGATTATCTAGATAAATATTTAAATTTTGAAAGCTAATTACAAGTTTTCACTAATGATACACTTATAAGTATTAAACAAATGTATTAATGTAAAGAAGTCATGTTTAGATATTATTTCTTATATATTATTATAACACTAGAAATGAGGGATTGCTTGTAACTAATTGTAGTAGGCTTCATAAAATACATAATAGCTTTAAGGTCAAATGTATACAAGAAACTCTCCCAGCATTATTTTTTTGCGCTCTTTTCAATAAAAATATACAATATTGTACAGTCATTTCTATAGCTATAAAATAATCACAATCTAGTGCCAGGCTGTCCGATCATTTAGATATTCAGCAGTGGAGTAATAGGATTTACGTCAGAGCCATTTTTTTATAAAACATTTAAATTTATTTATAGATAATGCCTGAACAGTGGCTGGGACTTTATTATAAAAGTGTATACATTTACCCTTAAAGCTATTATGTATCTTATGAAGCCTACTACAATTAGTTACAAGCAATCCCTTATTTCTAGTGTTATAATAATGAAAATCACTATTAAGAGCAAAAAGGTGACGATTTTTGTGAACATATATTAAATTTTCATAAATGTACTGACAATGAACAGTCATAATATTTATTTCTTTAAATTATTCTTTGAGAGACTGTCTATAACCAAGCTGATATATAGCGCGAACAGCTCTCTTTTGCCGAGCAAACACTATATCAATGTCAGCAGCATGACCCCATAGTAATATACCGTACGTCATGATGCTGTGAAAATAACTGAAGTACACTAATCTAGCGGTCGCAACATTCGTGTACTCTCTAATCTTTCTAACTGAATATGCCGCAGAGCTGAGTCTATCTGCTAGATGGGCAATATGGACCCCACTGTAGCTTCTTATCTAACGTGATACCCAAGAAGACCGTAGTGTCCAATCTCAAGTTCCAATCTCTGGTCATTTTTAAGTACGTTGGTTTGTACCTCCGCTGTGTTTGGTGTAATGAACCGTAAACACTTTGTTTTTTTACTGTTTAAGTGCAGATTATTCTTCTCAAACCAACGCACTATCATTGAGAGTGCATTGTTTACCTCGTCATCAATATCCGCACGTCGCTTCACTTTAAGAATAAGTGAAGTATCATCAGCAAACAATACAATCTCATGGCTATCATCTACCACAAACGGTAGATCATTAATATATATAAGAAACAAGAAAGGACCGAGAATAGAACCCTGTGGAATACTTATTCCCACAGGTTTACCCGAAGACCGTTTGCCATTTACATCGACTATGTGAACTCTTTCGCATAAATATGATTTTAACAGATTTAGGGCTCTATTTTTCACTCCATAATGTTATTTCAGGCATAACCCATAGAAAATACAAATTAAAATCAAAATTACAATTAAATTACCACAAAATCCAATTAACTAACCATACAATAAATTAAATTAAATAAATACCAATTACTTACTTATATTAAATAGCTTATTTTCTATTTTTATCAAGATGGATATCCATCCATCTTTTGAAAGTATCGTTATTATATATATTGTTAGAGACAGTCATCAGAATTCCGTTGCTTGAGCGTCTCATTCGATCCCAAAAAGAAGCAATTCTTGTGCGAATTATTGCGAAGAAGTCGGGCACTCTCGCTCTCGCAAACATACTTGCAGCACTGCAATACCTTGGAAGTTTCATAAGAGCTCGATAGGAATCATTATATTGCCCTCTTAGTGAACTTAAGGTCTTATGGGTACCAGTGTTCGCGTAAATCAATTTATATTGGTTTAAGATAATAATTACATTAAAAATTAAGGAGCAAATACATCTCATCTAAACAACATTTTACAATATTTCATAATATAATATGTAGAATATTCTTATGTTGTAAACAATAGGTATGTACTCATTAGTATTTTTTAGTTTTATAAGTTACATATTTTGAGGATATCTTCAGTGTCTGTGTATGTTTTTGACAGAAGCCATTTATTAACAACGGATATACAGGTAAATTTTGCAAGAGGGTATATGTGACATTGTTGATTTATTTTGTTACAGAGATGACTTGCGATTACTTGATGATGTCGACTGGCTAGAGAAGTTCTAAAATTTGGAACTGGACAAACTCTTTGCGATTTTTCTTCTTTTACTTTTATTTTTATTGTAGGAGAGTGAGATGTGTTTTCTTATTATGGAATGAAGTATAAAGAGCTGTCGAACGGTCAGAACTCCAGATTGTTTGTAAAGCTGTTTCATGGTTTGAATTGGATGCAGTCCCCACAGTCGGATTCCGTACGTCTAGACGGGCTTCAGTATTGCCTTGTTTATAAGTATTTTGTTTTGGAGAGACGCGTTAGCGCGTTTGGATACCAAGTTGCTTTCTATTAGTGAAGAGAAGTAAATGGTGTGTTATATGGAAGCGATTACATTTCCAGAGCGAAGAAACAGAAATGCAACAACGCGCTGCATCCAGATCTGCACGGGCACTACCGTGAGGCAAAGTACACGCAGACGAAACACCACTGGTGGTGGAAGGCGAACAGGATCTTCAACCAGCTGCAGAGCACCGCTGGCCACAATGGTGAGCAGTAGAATAAATATAGATATCTCGCGAGTTGAATGCGGCCGGGGCCTGAGGTAAAGAGCGAAAACATCTCCCCCCTCTTGCCGCACGCGTCATCTCGCCTGGCGGCTGCAGTGCTGTGTCGTAGTTGTCGCTTACCATGATATCGCGTTAATACTAAAGTTGTATCCCCGTGTTTTAGATTTGTGTTCTATGTTTTTTTTTTATATGAAAATAAGGGAAGAGACGAGCAGGATGTTCAGCTGATCGTAATTGATACGCCCTGCCCATAACAATACAGTGCTGCTCAGGATTGTTGAAAACACAAAAATTCTGTGCGGCAGTACAATAGCGATCGTCACCTCGAGACAAGATGTTAAGTCTGATTTGCCCAGTAATTTCACTAGCTACTGTGCCCTTCAGACCGAAACACGGTCAGCTAAACACATTACTGCTTCACCGTAGAAATAGGTGATGTTTGACTCTTACTCAAATCATAGGTAAATTGCATATCAGTCAAGGCGCAATCTACATACATACCGGGACTTACGAAACAACCGATGGGTTAAAGCGATAGAGGCGTCAACTGTACAGCGGCTATTTACAATTCTTCATCGTCTATAAATTTGTATCTTATGTTCCAAGTAGTTAGGGAATCACTTATAATAATAATATAAAATATAATAATATAATATATTGACATACTTTTACACAAATTATCTTACTAGGAATAGCTGTAGTATGGGTACAATGCAACGATATATTTATTACAATATAGTACCTATTTATATTAATACTCATCATATAAATGTTTGCACCTACCGGGATTCCAAGACGGGATCTCTAGCTTAGTAGCCAGGGTCACTAATCACTGGGATATAAAGGTCGTCAATAATAATGAAAAAAAAATCTTATTGTCAAGGAATGGTGGTATTTCTTGAAGAGGACCACTACGTCGCTGAAGACTTCATTCACATGCTGGGTCTTCTGCGCACCACCGCTGACCGGACCTGTCCCCAGTGTGAGATCCTGTGCCTCGGCACCTACCTGAAGACCTACCAGTACCATTCCACCAGCGACAAGGTATGCGCGATCTTTAAATGAGGGTACTTTTATTTTTATTTTGGCTTTGCTATGTACCTGCGTGCCATAAAGCATCACAGTCCTGAGAATTTTGAAGTGAAGTTTTTTTTGCACACCGTACACACATTTCTTCGTAAGTAATAAGTTAGGCTGAACCGTGAACTCGGGACCGCCGTATTTTCATCATGTTTTCCGGGAGGAGGAGGAGTTTGTTGACGTATTGTTATTGACGCATGATTTACGTTCCTCCCGGAAAACAGAGTTAAAAAGTGGACTTTCCGTGAAGTGTGGTACAAAATATACTTCAAGTTAATCACACTATAGAATGATCTTATATCCGGCAAGTTTCTTCTTTTCTTCCCCCCCATTTGATCTTATTTTATTTACTGACCGAACACGTACACACACACAAAAGCCAAAACGTCTCAAACGTAATTTACCTGTACGTATTTTGATCTATTCTCAGAAGTACTTTTTTATAATCCTTTCAAGTCTGTCTGGTTTTCTCACAGTGGCGCATGGTTCCCACACGAGCCGATGGTTTATGACACCGCAAGCAGAGATTATAAGTTGTTCATAAAGGAGGATGGCGAGAATGGGCCCACATAATTTAAAATTAACGAAGCATAGTACAAGTACAAGTTTATAATAATTATAAACATAAGTTTATACGATATTTATATAAAGAGAAATAAATTATTATAATTTATTAAAAAATAAGTGATCTTGCACTAACGGAACGTTTTCCGCAATTGACACCAACATTTTTTTGACATGACAGTCCTTGTCATTATTTTTTTATGTACCGACACCATCGAACTATATATACCTACTCAAATCAGTTCACAAAAAGATTCAATAAGATTATTATCGTTTTTTGATACTAAAATGAGTAGATTCTTCGTTAGAAGTATCGACTCCTGCTTGAAAAAGAATGAATTTATCCCACTGCTGGCCAACCTTCCACATAATATGTATCCACATATTATATACTAGCTGACCCGACAGACGTTGTTCTGTTCATCTTAAAAATAAAACACTTGCGGGTGGAATTTCGTAAAATCCGTTCTTAGCTGACCTCTACTCGGCGAAAGGAATATTCCTACCAAATTTCAAGTCTCTACGCCTAATGGTTCCAGAGATATCGTGATGAGTGATTATATACGTGGAAATCTCTTATATATATAGATATATATTATCTTTTAGCAGAGAGTAATTAGGCATAGAGATAAGATACAAATTATCGTTTAATAATTTAGGTTTTATTTTACTTTTAGGTACTTATATCTTTTTCTCCCACTTTTTTAGACTTACTTACCATTTGATTTTTTCTTTGTTTTGTTAAGTTCTACAATTATTAATAAGTTTCCATGATGTACGCCACTTCTTTCAGTGGGCGTTCCCAAAATACATGCATTCTCGCCATCCTCCTTTGATCTGTGTCTATATTGCAAGCACAGCATTGCTTTCGTATAATGATTCCTATCTTATTTTCACCCACGTAAATTAATGTGTCTGCTCTTACAGTCGCTTTTTCGTTTCATCAACTTTCAAATCACAACGATGCAAAAGAAGCTTATACTTAAAAAAAAATCTAAAAACAACCAAATAAGAAAAAAACTATTCCAAAACAATAGATATATTCACTATTATGTATAAAATAATTGCGTATTTTTATATAATCTAATTAATCGAATTCTAGTTACGATTATTGTTATTTTTGGTTTTTCTTTTTCTTTTGTTTTTTAATCTTGAATATCTTCCTTGCCATCTGTATGAGTGGCATTCCTTCGCAGTGCGATTTTCTCAACTGTATTTTCTGGGCAATCTTAAATAACAATTGTTAGGTATAACACATATCAGGTGATATTTTCTCAAAGCTTCACCTCCAGCAATATAGAGACGTTCAGCTGATGATAATTGATACGCCCTGCCCATTACAATGCAGTGCCGCTCAGGAAAACCCAAAAATTCTGAGCGGAACTACAACTGCGCACGTCACCTTGAGATATACGATGTTAAATCTCATTTTCCCAGTATTTTTACAGTCTACGGCGCCCTTCAGACCGATACACAGTAATGCTTACACATCACTACTTCACGGCAGAAATAGGCGCCGTTATAATCCTTTCAATGTATGGTTTTCTCACAGTGGCGCATGGTTCCCACACGAGCCGATGGTTTATGACACCGCAAGCAGAGATTATAAGTTGTTCATATAGGAGGATGGCGAGAATGGGCCCACATAATTTAAAATTAACGAAGCATATTACAAGTACAAGTTTATAATAATTATAAACATAAGTTTATACGATATTTATATAAAGAGAAATAAATTATTATAATTTATTAAAAAATAAGTGATCTTGCACTAACGGAACGTTTTCCGCAATTGACACCAACATTTTTTTGACATGACAGTCCTTGTCATTATTTTTTTATGTACCGACACCATCGAACTATATATACCTACTCAAATCAGTTCACAATAAGATTCAATAAGATTATTATCGTTTTTTGATACTAAAATGAGTAGATTATTCGTTAAAAGTATCGATTCCTGCTTGAAAAAGAATGAATTTATCCCACTGCTGGCCAACCTTCCACATAATATGTATCCATTATATCTAGCTGACCCGACAGACGTTGTTCTGTTCATCTTAAAAATAAAACACTTGCGGGTGGAATTTCGTAAAATCCGTTCTTAGCTGACCTCTACTCGGCGAAAGGAATATTCCTACCAATTTTCAAGTCTCTACGCCTAATGGTTCCAGAGATATCGTGATGAGTGATTATATACGTGGAAATCTCTTATATATATACATATATATTATCTTTTAGCAGAGAGTAATTAGGCATAGAGATAAGATACAAATTATCGTTTAATAATTTAGATTTTATTTTACTTTTAGGTACTTATATCTTTTTCTCCCACTTTTTTAGACTTACTTACCATTTGATTTTTTCTTTGTTTTGTTAAGTTCTACAATTATTAATAAGTTTCCATGATGTACGCCACTTCTTTCAGTGGGCGTTCCCAAAATACATGCATTCTCGCCATCCTCCTTTGATCTGTGTCTATATTGCAAGCACAGCATTGCTTTCGTATAATGATTCCTATCTTATTTTCACCCACGTAAATTAATGTGTCTGCTCTTACAGTCGCTTTTTCGTTTCATCAACTTTCAAATCACAACGATGCAAAAGAAGCTTATACTTAAAAAAAAATCTAAAAACAACCAAATAAGAAAAAAACTATTCCAAAACAATAGATATATTCACTGTTATGTATAAAATAATTGCGTATTTTTATATAATCTAATTAATCGAATTCTAGTTACGATTATTGTTATTTTTGGTTTTTCTTTTTCTTTTGTTTTTTAATCTTGAATATCTTCCTTGCCATCTGTATGAGTGGCATTCCTTCGCAGTGCGATTTTCTCAACTGTATTTTCTGGGCAATCTTAAATAACAATTGTTAGGTATAACACATATCAGATGATATTTTCTCAAAGCTTCACCTCCAGCAATATAGAGACGTTCAGCTGATGATAATTGATACGCCCTGCCCATTACAATGCAGTGCCGCTCAGGAAAACCCAAAAATTCTGAGCGGAACTACAACTGCGCACGTCACCTTGAGATATACGATGTTAAATCTCATTTTCCCAGTAATTTTACAGTCTACGGCGCCCTTCAGACCGATACACAGTAATGCTTACACATCACTACTTCACGGCAGAAATAGGCGCCGTTATAATCCTTTCAATGTCTGGTTTCCTCACAGTGGCACATGGTTCTCACACAAACCGATGGTTTATGACACCGCAGGCAGAAATTAAAAGATGTTCATAAATTTGATGTGTGTCTATACAAGCACAGCATTGCTTTGCTCAGCTCAAATATTATTAAATGAAACATTAACCTGGGAATAATTATACAACTTAAATTTGTAACCAAAATTTATGAACGATGCGGGACTCGAACCCGCGCCTCACGGAGCCACAGGCAAGACATTTGGTAAGACAGACACTTACAGACTGACAGTTGGTAAGAGAGCTCGGACGGGACCCGAGAGTTGCTGGTTCGAGTACCGCATCGATCATAATATTTGGTATGTAGGTACATAAAAAACACGTTGGACAAAGCAGACTATTTCAGTAATCAGGTACCATAAAGTATCTATATAGAACTTAAAATAAAAGTATTATAGATATGAATATGGCACTTTAAATGAAAAGACAAACAATTTTTTTTTATTGTTTATTAAAAAATGGCGTAAATCCTACTACTCCACAGCTGAATATCTAAGTGATCGGACAGCCAGATAGATTATGATTATTTTGTAGCAATAGCAATGACAGTACAATATTGTATATTTCATTAAAATGAGCGCAAAAAAGAATGCTGGGAGAGTTTCTTGCGCCGCTTCTTCTCTCTCAGAGCGCAATTTGTTTCCGAAGCGGTAGTAGTACCTATCTAGTACATTAGAAATGACATCAAAAGAATTCTATAGGAATCAATTTTGAGAAAATAAATGCCTTTTATTCCTTTTAAAAATGTACATTATAATAAGATATAAATTAATTCTTTAGAGTCTTACAATTTTCATCATACCTAGGTAAAGATAAAAATGTAAGACTTCAAAGAACTCTATAAAATAAGTAGACATTATTAGTCAATACCTTTTTTTTACTTATTGTACAAATTAGTTTGTAAAACAGCGCAAGGAGCACTTCAATCTAAACTATATTCAACAAGTGAGGGCCGCGAACGAAGAACGACGTAAACGCCGGCAGGACACCCAGTGGAACTATCAAGTGTACCCCAACCTGTTCTCGACCACACAGAAGGTTCAAAATGCTTTGCAACTCGCATGCTAGCGGCCTGACGTTCTAGACAAGATGCTTTCTTATTGGATATGCGTTTTATTGTATAATATTTTATCTACACCCATGCTTGATTTCCTTTATTAAATATTCTAGAACAGTTAGCTTATTGCCAACATAAAAACACCCAATGTCTTAATAACCATTACATCATCCAAACGAGTGTTGTAATGAAATTCAGTACAACATTACATCACTCGTTTGGATGATGTAATGGTTACTATGACTGGCTTTTTTAATGTTAACAGTAAGCTAACTGTTTCAGAATCTTTTATAGATGATTCATATTATGGGTGTAGATAAAGTCTTGTATGCAACTGTTGATAATTAGGTATTAAAACACTCATGTGATTCTATTATCACTCGTGTGATAAACCCACATTCGTGTTTTAATACCCCTTATCACACAACAGTTGCATAAATAACAATGATCAGTATGCTATTTTTAAGCGATATTTCTCACTTCTGGGATTAATTAATATATAAATTTAATTTGTACCGAAATTTATGTACCATGCGTGACTCGAACCCGCTCCGTCCGATCGCATTTACTTCAAAACAACGCAGTGTTCGAAGACTAAGGTTTTTAACCAATGTGTGTTGCCAGTGATGAATTAAGAACGCAGACGTGGTCGCTAACTATGATTGATGAGGTAGCTCATTGTCACTTAGCGGGCAATGGAGAGGGCTATGCTCGGAGTATTCCCTGCGAGATCGAATCAGAAATGAGGAGATCCGTAGTAGAATCAAGCTACCGACATTGCCCAGTGTTGTGAAACTAATGTGACAGTGGGCAGGGCACATCGCTCGAAGGACAGATGGCCGTTGGAGCAGTAAAGTCCTCGTGGTCGCCAGACCACGTATCAGAAGTCGTAGTGTTGATAGGCCCCCCACAAGATGGACCGACGATCTGGTTAATACGTTGATCGCCGGAATACGTTGGATGAGGGCAACGCAGGACCCATCGTTATGGCGATCTTTGGGGAGGCCTTTGTTCAGCAGTGGACGTCTTCTGGCTGAAATGAAGCTCTTACCAACTGAGTTAACCGTCTACCATGGAGCCACAACCGAGTTGCAAAGACCAAGATTTACGACCGATGTGTCACACGGACGGTTGGAAAAAGCCCTCGGATGGAACCCGAGAGGCGTGGGTACGAGTACCGCATCGACCATAAATGTTGGTAAATACAAATTAAATTTGTAAAATATTTGATGTTAAAGCTACTTTTACGGAAGCGCAATGATAAGAGTGAGCAGATGGTCCATCTGGTGCTTAACGCATCACAAAACTACCTAAGACGTAGCGTGCAGCGATGCGATCCACCGCTTCAATCGCCAGACTTAGATGAGATGTTTTTCAAGAAAACAGCTTAGTATTAGAGCAGCCAGTTTCTCGATCATACGCTTTTTTTTTAAATATTTTGACTTTTGAATAACATCTGAATGTAGCTTTAACATTTTATTTACATTCAAAACACCAAAATTGTCAAAGAATCGGCTTGATAAGGTATCATGGTATTTGCTTTGCAGATACTGACTAACTAAAATGTCGCTTTTCTGAGCAAATAACGGTTAATGACCCTTACACGTCATTTATGTTCCTGTCTCGAGCTGTATGAGAGACGTGAGTACACTGCCCTGGGTATGAATAGCAAAAAACATTATTTTTTTCTCGTTTAATTCAATATTTTATTAAACTACTTAAGAAAAAGGATTATAACTGAGCTGCCACTTTTAATTGGATTCTTATCCGCTCTTAAAATCGACGCACAGTGTCGGGTCATTGACCGATATTTTCTCTGTGTTGCGACAACACAACAGAAACGTATCTTGTCTGGTCCTTCTGTAGATGCATAACTAACATTTTATTAGCATGTATTTATATAGCTACAGAAATGTTAATAGTTTTATATAATACATATTTCTAATGCGTGCAAGAGATCCTGTACATACTCGTAAACTTGTAGACTGTATTATAACTATTGACATTAAAAAATAATAACTTAACCATATAACAATAAAGTTCTAACCGTCGTGATGTCTGTTTATATAGACTTGGCGTTATATAGTGATAGATTTCATGAAATTTTCGTCTTTTCGCATTGACGTACATTAAACAGCTAAACTCACAATTGCGATAGAGACGTCCGTCCAAAGAGTATAATAATATATAGGTAAAAGAGAGCCCTCTTTCATTTTTGACCAACTAACAGATGGCACTACAGTCTTCTGAAAACGTCACTTTAAGGCGTCTGTCCCACCCCTGCGTCCGTCTCGTCACATTTTTCGCACAACCATCAATGAGCTTCTTATGAGCGTATACAGTGAACTTTGAAACATTACTACCACGAAGTAAGGTGCTAATTACAATTAATGTTTTTGAAGTTATACTTCTTTAGGCATGTAGTGAAAAAATTATGAGAGTGAAATTTTCAAATGAGCGCGCATCGCTTCACACACATCACAAAAGTAACACGGTGAAGTTGGTTTCTAAAATTTTCTGACGTTTGCGACATTCGTCATTTTTTTGGTTTCTTTGTCCATCATTGGGACATGCAAAGGATTCAAGCCCATTCAGCCGTATACGTTATTTAATAATTAATTGTCAAAGCCACCTTTGCAAGATTTTTACAATATTGTTCTTTCTACAAACATAGAATAGCAGGAGGAATAAATTATTTTAAGTATTTTTGCTTTGTTACGCCAAAGAAGTATAACTTCTTAAGTACATACACACTTTTTTATGTTATCTCTATATCTGTTTACGTTATTAAGTATACACAACTTCGCTCGGACATTTTTGGCGACCTTTTAATAGGCGATTGAGAGTTCAGTTGTTTATATTACGTCAATACCTATTCGCCGTCAAATTAAAATGTATATCTGTAAAAGTTCACACGCATTCATTATCCGCACGTATAACACATTTCAATATTCGATCATTATTTTGAATATTTATTTAATCCTGCTTTTATATTTGCATTATATTATTTATTTTATAAAATCTAATCAATTAACGATTTATAAATCGTATATTGAAATGCTAAAAGCAGGAATGTAGAAAGCGAGCGTGAGTGACGAAGATAATGTAGGGTCATTGACCGTTATTTTCTCTATTTAGCGACAACAGAATCGTATCTTGTCTGGGACTTGTGTAGATTCATAACTAACATTATATTAGCATGTGTTTATGTAGATAAATACTAAAACTTGTAAGTAGTAAAAGTTTTATTTTTAAGGCCAATAGGATTATTTAGAAATAATACTTTTAAGCTGAAGACCGACCGTTCTCACTTCAAGATCTAATCTCTTTATATCGATTGTTTCTCATTCGGGTGCATTTTAAATAAATTCCAATTTCATCGTTACGATTAACCGCATAACAATTAGTTCTTATGTGCGAGTAAGAATTTTATGTAACAATATGTTTTTTTTTAAATCAAATAAGGGACGAGACGGATTCAGATTCTTCAAAAACCCAAAAATTCTGAGCGGCACTACAATTGCGCTTGTCACCTTGAGACATAACATGTTAAGTCTCATTTGCCTAGTAATTTTACTAGCTACGGTGCCCTTCAGACCGAAACACAGTAATGTTACACATTACTGCTTCACGGCAGAAATAGGCGCCATTGTGGTACCCATAATCTAGTCGGCACCCTGTGTAAAGGAGCCTCCCACTGGTATCATGCCAGTATGTCAAAGCGGTACAAATTGTCAGCTCCACTATGCAACTACAAAATAACGGCTTGGGTAGTTCACGAGACCCTGGAGGCTTTTCATAAAATTTCATATTATAATCACAATACAGTTATAGAACAGTAATTTAACTTGATACTTGAGCATCCGAATCGACGCACATACACGATGTACACGGCCGCTAAGCATTCTTGGGGAGACAAAACTATTGAGTGCCACTGGACTATTCGCTGTCCGAGTTAAATTATCTGCGACGGAATTATTATCGTCAATCTTTTTGTATATACCAACCCTAGCACTCCGCCCAGACGTTACATTACTGTTCTGTTCAAATTCAAATATTTTCAACGGGCGCAAGAAATTCAGCGGGCTTTTTTTTTATACAAAAATGTGGATTACAATGTGATATCGTACAATAAACATTTATAATTTAAGAGCCTGAGGGTGTTCGCTTCATTCCCAGTCTGTGGTGTCATTAAGAAAAGCGTTTTTGCTCCTTTACCACTACAAACGTTTCTTAAAGTTCGTAACACATTTGTTTTGTACATTTTCTGGGATCATATTGTAGAAGCATCATCTCCCAATAAAAGACTTACTATCTCGACTTAACCGAGTATTATTACTTGTATTGTGTTATTATTACGAATTTGACTTGACCATGACTCTCACATATTATCAATCATTATGTACATAGATTTCATTATAAATCAATGACGCGTACCAATTAGAACGCTTTCGAGTCACGCAACGCCATGTGCGTTGCGTGACTCGATAATAAGTTGATAATAACATATCCGCTATTTTTATTGATATATTGGCATTGTTATAAATGTATTTTAAAGTTTATTCAATAATACGGCTTTACTCACGTTTTATCGGTGTCGGTATCGACTAGTTTCGGACCATTCGGAGGTCCTTAATCAGGGTGAGTGTGGTGGGTTCGCGGTAACGTCCCGTCTGAGACGGCGGACTTGTGCTCGTAGTGCGCGGCTGGACAGTGTGAGCACGATATCACTGACGCTGTGTCACTATTGGTGTGAGATGGGACGTTATCGTGAACCCACCACACTCATCCTGATGAAGGACCTTTGAATGTCGGTACCCACACAGATAAAACGAAAGTAATACCGTAGTAATAAATAAGTTAATAATCATGATAATTTATATTAAAATTAGAATATTTTTTTGTATATAAATGACATTAATTGTTGCTAACATTTGCTTTTACGTAGTTTTTTCAATCATGTCTGTCATATTTTTATAAGTAATTAAATATATATATATACATAGTCAGTTTGACGAGGATTGATAATTATTATGTAATATCTCCGAAGGGTGGTTGATGTATAAATATCGCATTGTATTTGAGGGTTGTCGTTTATCGCTACGGGCAGCTTTATTGGTACAGGGGTACGCAGCTGTAGTCAAGCGCAAAGCATTGTAATAAGGTTACTTAAAAAAATGATATCATTTTGAAATTTTGATTTAATTCAAACTTTATCAACTCTCGGAGAACAGCTAAGCATGTTTACGAACAATTTGTATGAGAACAGGATATCTGGTTAAGATTTAATTGCTATGTATTACATATTTGTGTTTACTTTATAAGTAAATATAGCAAGTTATTAAAGTTTATATTTATAAGCCACTAGCTGACATGACAGACGTTGTTCTGTACATAATAAATATTGTTTTTTATGAATTTGTCAATAATATTTTATAACATCAAGAATTATTTCGTAAAATATGCTCCCTGTTGTTATAATGAAATTGTTTCACAGCAGAACTGTCAAACCGTGCATCAATAAATTGTCTCATAGAAAATGTCTATCCAAAAATATATTAGAGACAAAAATTATTATGGGTCCCAAATCGAAATAAAAACTATCCTATCTCTCAAGTTGGACTAAACTGCACTCCATAGTAATCCCCATTAAAATATGTTCATTAGTTTATGAGTTCACTGGATACAAATGTCAGGACACTGGATTTTTATATATTAAGATATACGATGTATTTATGTGAGATACAAGACTAGAATCTAAGAATAAAAATCTTGATTAATTTTATACGGTTCTTATAACGTTTTAAATAAATTAGTATAGTTTGTAAATTATTGGTATATTACAAATAAAAATTTGGATTGGATATAGTACTTGTATCCCGTAGCACGAATTAAGAGGTATAAAATATTATAGTTGATAGATGTAGTCCACGACTATAATGATACCACATTTATTACAAGGTAATGCAATGATTTCTAGAGAATAACGAAAAAACGGGCATATCACGTAAATAAAACGCTAAATGTACATTGACGTGTGAATTGTAGGCGTTTCCTCCCCTTTCCCTTTCTAAATTAGGGAGGGGAGGAGGAATCTTCCCAACCCAACCCTTCAAAATATCATAATTTGAGGTAAGGCCATAATGCTTTTTTCTCTTGAACGCTGCGTCATTACCTTGTAATGGGAGTAGTATCATGGGTGTGGGGGCACCCCCCACTACGCTTCGTGCTAAGGGATAATAAGTTTTAACCACAAAATTACCTTAAGATTGTAAGCCAAGCTTGAAAACGATTGCATGGGACTGCATTTGCCTGTTAGTAAAATAAAAAATAAAATTGACGGAGTTTTTGACATTTGATATAATTAAAACCATTGTGTACATATTGGGACTAGAGTTTGTAAATAAAAACGTTTCCTAGGTATTGTCAATTAATTAATGTATTAAGAACATTGAGATACTATAAATAACTAAACTTACAACGACCTGTTAAAAGGTCGTCAAAAATGTCTGAACGGCGTTGTATTTCATTACATTAACATATACAGATGACATTTATTCAAATTAACACCTTCTTTCGTGGTAGTAATGTTCAAAGTCTATTGCACACGCTCATTAGAAGCTCGCACGCAAACACGAGGCAAGAAAGTTTTATCAATTGAAATGTAATCATTTAGTAAAATTAATAAAAACGTCAAATCAGTTACACAATTTTGTTGATACTCCATACTTTAAGTTTGGATATGTTGTTATTTGGACAGTTTTTCACTGTGAACACTGTCATTGCGTGGCTTTATATACAAAGCGCGGTCGAAACACAACTGAATGAAAACTGTGCCTAAAAGAATTTTGCTTCAGACTATTTTTGAGCGTGATTGTGAGTCTTATTGTTTATTGTACCTCAATGATTTAGAACTACACATTAGAGATTTTAAGTATATATTTAACAGTTGTAGGCTAGTTTAACACCGGCTGCATGGCTGCATACCCTTTGCCTGTTTAGTAAAAAAAAGTACTGTTTGTGGCAGGAATAGACTGATACTTGTTTTTTTTTCAGGTTGAAATAACGCCATGGCATTCCAGCATGCATAATATGGGCATGGTGTTTAATAAAACCGTCTGGAACAGTATCATGGAGTTGCAGGAACAGTTCTGCGCGTACGATGATTACAACTGGGACTACTCGCTGTTACACCTGTCACAGAACAGGCCTGGACGAGAGAAGTTTAAGGTTATCCTCTGTAAAGGGCCCAGGGTGTTTCATATAGGAGAATGGTGAGTATGGTAACTTTTTGTAGTTTAATACCAAACAGGATTTTTTTATGAAAATAAGGGACGAGATGAGCAGGAAGTTCAGCTGATGGTAATTGATACGGCCTGCCCATTACAATGCAGTGCCGCTCAGGATTGTTGAAAAACCCAAAAATTCTGAGCGGCACTACAATTGCGCTCGTCACCTTGAGACATAAGATGTTAAGTCTAATTTGCCCAGAAATTTCACTAGCTACGGCGCCCTTCAGACTGAAACACAGTAATGTTTACATATTACTGCTTCACGGTAGAAATAGGCGCCGTTTTGTTACCCATAATATAGCCGCCATTCTGTGCAAAGGGGATCCCACTGGTAAGCAATGTACGCACACTAACATAAAGTTACATTTAAATCGCGAGTGTAAGACGTAGCTTGTCACGCACACTAAACTAATAAACCTAGCCTGTTTTCATCGGTTGTCTAGCAGCAAGAGTATAAGTTATCTAAGGGCGACACATATAACTGTTTTTTCTTATCATGTTCTCAGGAACTCAAGTGAGGTAACGTCTTTAATAAGAAAAACAATTGGCAGTTTTATTATTCCTTATCGTGTGCGCCAGTCATGAACATGTCGGTGACGCGAACCCATCAGATTTACCCCTACCTAAAAGTGCCCAACTATTTACATTTATTTTTTTAATCATTTATTTATCGAGTGCGTAAGTCATGAGCATGTCGGTGATGCAAACTCACGAGATTTCACCCATCCAAAAAGTGTCTAACTATGCATATTTACATTAATATTAATAATTATTTATGTATCGCGTGCGCCAGTCATGAGCATGTCGGCGACGCGAACCTATAAGATTTCCCCAACGCGGCTAAAGAAGTTTTCACTTCAATAAATATGTTATGCACGCATCTCCTCAGTGGGATCCACCACAAGAAGTCCAACTGCAACGCGTCGACGGTGATCAGCAAGGTCCAGAAGCTGCTCCAGAACGCGCGCCAGTACATGTTCCCGGGACGCGTCACAGCCGCCGTCACGGCCGGGGGCGCGAAGCACAACAAGAGACTCATCAAGGGGAACGGTGGCTGGGGTGATATACGGTGAGATACACTCTTAACTGTCTTATTAGCAAACGCGAAGTAAAGTTATTTATGCAACTGTTGTGCAATATGGGTTATTAAAACACGAATGTGGGTTTATCTGTGATTATTATCACAATAATAATAATACTATTGTATCACATGAGTATTTTAATACCTAACTTTATCTACACCTACAATATGAATCCTCTATAAAATATTCTGAAACAGTTAGCTTACTGCTAAATTTAAAAAGCCAGTCTTACTAAACATTACATCATCCAAACGAGTGTTGTAAAGTTGTACTGAATTTCATTACAACACTCGTTTGGATGATGTAATGGTTATTAGGACATTGGGTGTTTTAAGGTTGGCAATAAGCTAACTGTTTTAGAAACATTAATAGAAGATGGGTGTAGATAAAAGTCATTCCAAATTTAAGACTTTTTCTGTGTTGTTCATAAACGCGAATTAAAGTTATTCCAAATTTAAAACATTTTCTGTGCTATTCATAATTGCGAAGTAAAATTATTCCAAATTTAAACATTTTCTGTATTGTTAATAAACGCGAAGTAAAGTTATTCCAATTTAAATCGTTTTCTGTGTTGGTTATGAACGCGAAGTAAAGTTATTCCAATTTAAATCGTTTTCTGTGTTGTTTATGAACGCGAAGTAAAGTTATTCCAATTTAAATCGTTTTCTGTGTTGGTAATAAACGCGAAGTAAAGCTATTTCAAATTTAAAACTTTTTCCGTGTTGTTAATAAACGCGAAGTAAAGTAATTCCAAATTTAAAACATTTTTGTGTTATTAATAATTGCGAAGTAAAAATATTCCAGGTTTAAAACATTTTCTGTGTTATTTATAAACGCGAAGTAAAGTTATTACAAATTTAAAAAGTTTCTGTGTTTTTTTTTATGAAGGGACGAGCAGGACGTTCAGCTGATGGTAATTGATACGCCCTGAAAAACCCAAAAATCTGAGCGGCACTACAATTGCGCTCGTCACCTTGAGACAGAAATTTCACTAGCTACAGCGCCCTTTAGACCTAAACACAGTAATGTTTACACATTACTGCTTCACGGCAGAAATAGGCGCCGTTGTGGTACCCATAATCTAGCTGGCTTCCTGTGCAAAGGAGCCTCCCACTGGTGATAAACGTGTGTTGTTAATAAACGCGAAGTAAAATTATTCCAAATTTAAAAAAATCTGTTTTGTTAATAAACGCGAAGTAAAATTATTCCAAATTTAAGAAATCTGTGCTGTTAATAAACGTGAAGTATAATAATTCCAAATTAAAAAAAATCTGTGTTGTTAATAAACGCGAAGTAAAATTATTCCAAATTTAAAAAAATCTGTTTTGTTAATAAACGCGAAGTAAAATTATTCCAAATTTAAGAAATCTGTGCTGTTAATAAACGTGAAGTATAATAATTCCAAATTAAAAAAAATCTGTGTTGTTAATAAACGCGAAGTAAAATTATTCCAAATTTAAAAAAATCTGTGCTGTTAAAAAACGCGAAGTATAATAATTCCAAATTTTAAAAAATCTGTGTTGTTAATAAACGCGAAGTAAAATTATTCCAAATTTAAAAAAATCTGTGCTGTTAATAAACGCGAAGTATAATAATTCCAAATTTAAAAAAATCTGTGTTCATAAACGCGAAGTAAAATTATTCCAAATTTAAAAAAATCTGTTCTGTTAAAAAACGCGAAGTATAATAATTCCAAATTTAAAACGTTTTCTGTGTTGTTAATAATCGCGAAGTAAAATTTTTCTAAATTTAAAACTTTTTCTGTGTTATCAATAATCGCGAAGTAAAGTTATTCCAAATTTTAAACTGTTTTCTGTGCTGTTAATAAACGCGAAGTAAAGTTATTCCAAATTTAAATCTTTTTCTGTATTATTAATAATATGGAATAACGTTAAGTTACCTAAGAATAGACAAAAAATATACAAAATATTTACAAATAGACATATTTCTTATGATTGGTTTATTCGGACGTATAGAGTTTCCCACGTTTATTAATATATGAATGTTTGTTTCCGAGTCATGGATGTCTGTCCGATCACTTAGATATTCAGCTGTGGAGTAGTAGGATTTACGACATAGCCATTTTTTAATAAAACGTTTAAATTTATTTATAGATAATGTCTGAACAGTGGCTGGGACTTTATTATAAAAGTGTATACCCTTAAAGTAATGTATCTTACGAAGCCTACTAGAATTAGTTACAAGCAATCCCTTATATCTATTATAATAATGAAAATCACTATTAAGAGCAAAAAGGTGACGATTTTTGTGAATCTTTTTATCTCATATCTCTTTGAACCCCATCCAAACAGAAATGAACTCTTTCACGAAATGGCGTACCAAATGTAACGACAGCTATCGTCAAACAACTGACGCCATGAATAATATTAGAGTGATAGGGACAGAGATATTAATCGCTCGCAATGTAACTGAGTAACAGTCCGTTTGTTTACATTATTTATCTTGTCTCGCTGGCCTTGCATAGATATAAGACCATTAGTTATTTTCTTGTTGAATCATAACATAATGTGATTAACCTAAAACAGATTTTTATTTATTAAATACAGATAAGTTTTACGTAACAAAATCACTTTGAAATAATTAGGTAGGTACTTACCTTAAACAGAGAATCGACAAATGAATGTTCATGCTTTACTATTCTTATTATAAAAACTTAAATCGTCCTTTGCACCTTTAATTTGAAGCAAATTCACAAACACAACTAAGTTTTAAAGAAGTGATAAAAAAACATTTGTAATTTAATTATCTGTAACTATACGTGACAATCATAATGTTAACTCGAGGAACAAACATAAACTTGTTATGCCTGCTTCTCGGCTAAGTCGAGTTAGTAAATCTTTTGTGGGGCGATGTATACATGCTTTTACAACAAGTATAATTTTCAAAACAAAAGTATTAAGTTATTCAAAAGAATTGTTAAAAAACGTTTGTGTGGTAAAGGTTACTATAACATAATTGACTTTCTTAATAATTCCACAAATTGGTAATGGAACGACCCCCCGCGGGCTGTTAAATGATAAGTTAAATTGGACAATATTACTTTGTAAACATATTTTTTAATAAAAAAAATACGTTTCACATTCTCCCCACTTGTCACTCTCCCTTGTGGCTGAACTGATAGGAATATATACTCAAATGTCAATGTCTGTGTCAACGTCAACACAAAGCTTACATAGACAAGTATGGATTTCCGCAAAATAATTAAATTTGTATAATTTTCTTTTCAGAGACCAGGAACTATGCGCAAATATGACAAGAGTGGGACGACAAATGAGATTCATAAATTATTATTCGTAACTCGCACAACTATCAACGCCTACGTTGCTATAAACGTAGCGACATATTGTTATTGGTAGTACTACTCAGTCTGAAGTATGGTGAAACTTCAGTTGAACAAATATACTTGGTACTACTGAAGTATATCAACACTTCAGTGTAATTCTTTTACTGAAATTTGATGAGATTAAATGTATTCAAATATGTTATACTAAAATGTCTCAATTTGTTACTAAAACATTCTGTACAACTCAAGTATATTGTATTAACATTGACAGCCGTACAAATGAAATTGGTATAAAGTTGACTTTACATTCGGAAAACGTCAGAATTTTTATAGTAATGACAGCGTTGTCATATATAGTCAACATTTGGCTTATTCTTGGTGTATTCTCCGTAATAATTTTATTCCAAATTTAATTTTGTAAGTCCGTTAGTGCTTATACTTCAGTTGTACAGAGTGTATTTATATAACTTTGGTATTAATACTGATGTGTGTCAACCTTATTATGATGAAACAATGTATTGAGTACTCAAAGAGATTTATGTATATACATACGAGCTGATGACGTGACTTCGTCCGCATAGATAAAGGGTTTTTAAAAATAATAAGCAAGTTTGGAATTCAAGATTATCTCATGTCTCTCGTTCCCAACATATTATATGAATTTTATTTCGAGAAAGATTGCTATGGCAAATTAAACCTACTATTGGTATAGTTGTAGCTAATGAGCTAACGTCCATGGACGTGAATTACAGTTTTTCACAAATCCCGCGGGATCCATGATTGTTTCCGGGATAAATTGTAGCCTATGTCCTTTCCCTAGCTCCTGTCTATCGCTGTACCAAATTTCATCAAAATAGGTTCAGTAGCTCTAACGTTTACGTCAACGTAACGAAGAAACATTCAAATTTATAATATTTGCAGGGACAAAGGGTCATTAACCAATTTTTCATAAACTGATTTTGGTTACAAGCGATACTAATACTACAAAATGTTAATAATTATGACACGTATTGAATAATTGGAATGTATTCCAGCTATCGCACGGCACATCGCGTTACTGTCAATTGTCAAGATTTTCATCAATGCTCAGTTGAATGTCGCACGAGTAGCAAATAACTCTTTATCTACACCCATGCTTTAAATCCTCTATTAAAGATTCTAAAACAGTTAGCTTATTGCCAACATTAAAACACCCAATGTACTAATAACCATTAAATCATTCAAACGAGTGTTGTAATGTAATTCAGTACAACATTACAACACTCGTTTGGATGATGTAATGGTTACTACGACTGGCTTTTTTAATATTAGCAGTAAGCTAACTGTTTCAGAATCTTTTATAGAGGATTCATATTATGGGTGTTGATAAAGTCTTGTATGCAACTGTTGATAATTAGGTATTAAAACACTCATGTGATTCTATTATCACTCGTGTGATAAACCCAGATTCGTGTTTTAATACCCTTTATTACACAACAGTTGCATATATAACTTTTATACAATTTTAGTAATAGAAATTGTATTACGATTTTGTTCATGTGTCAGTATGTATACTGTTATCTCTTTGGTACTACTCTAGGAGTATTACTACACCATAATGAATTATTGAAAATCTTAATTCAATAATGCTTTCATTCAGTATTACCAATTATATTAGACTTTGTAATACTCCTCAGTATTTATAAACTATTTTTTTTTACTAATGGGCCATCCATAACGATCGTCATACGTAAAGGACGCAAAAGATGACAAAGTGTGACTTTGTTTGACAAGGGGCGGGGCGAAATTTTCATCACACTTTTTCAAAATATAATATTTTACTAGCTGACCCGACAGACGTTCTGTACATAATAATTACTGTTTTTTATGATTTTGCCAATAATATTTCATAATTATTTCGTAAAAATATGTCCATACAAAACAAATATATTTATGGGTTCCAAATCAAAATTAAAACTATACTCTCAAGTTGGACTAATCTGCACTCCACGAAGTAATCCCCATTAAAATCCGTTAATTAGTTTTGGAAACAAACATCAGGGCACTCGATTTCTATATATCAAGATATCTAAGTATTGCAACACTATATTTAAAAATTTGCGGGACCCAAGATATATATCAACCTACCCTCAGAAATAAAATATGCCCAAACATCGACTTCTTTAAAGGCATATACTCAATAATTATGAAACTTATCAAAAACATAAGTGGGTTGTTTTACCTATTTGACTAACATTATATAAACCTACCAAAATCATTGTAAGTACCTAGTTTAATTGTTAAAATGTTGATTTCTCATGTAAGTGACAATAGGTCTTGCTGAGAATAAAGTTTATTTAAACCTAAATACATACCTACTAAATGATTTTGCGGAATTTGTGGACTGTATTGGCAGGTTCAAAATTATTTTTATTTTATTTTATTTATTTATAAGGTTTGCCAACAGGTTTGCATCTTAGTTACGACCAGAATTCACATTTATATTGTAAATAGTAACTAGTATTAACGTACCAGTGGGAGGCTCCTTTGCACCAAAGGGAAGCTCCTTTGCAACCAGTTCCTTTGCACAGAATGCCCGCTTTCCACAACGACGCCTATCTCTGCCGTGAAGCATTTTTGTGTTTCGGCCTGTAGAGCGCCGTAGCTAGTGAAATTACTGGGCAAATGAGACTTAACAATATATTTTTTTTTCGGTTTTCAAGGAGCTTCCTTCCACGTACTACAAAGCTGTGGAATGAACTTCCTTCTGCGGTGTTTCCGGGACGATACGACACGGGCACCTTCAAAAAAAGCACGTTCCTTAAAGGCCGGCATCGCTCCTGTAATTCCTTCTTGTTTTTTGCTTTTATTTATTCGATAACTGACTTTCGCCGAGTGAACTACGTCATTTAATAAGTTCTGCTATTTTGTGATTTGAATGAAAAACAACGTGAGTGAGGCATTAACCGTAACTTATATAGGCATACGGTTCAGCTTATTAAAAAAAGGTACCAGGAAATAAAAATAATTTAGAAACTTCATAAATTTTTAAATATAAGATTGCAAAATGTGTGACATCACACTAGGCAGTAACGCCAGTTGTCCAAATTACACACAACCTTTTCCTTAACCCCTTACACCTTTATCAGTTAAGAATAAACCGCGAGCCGTGACATCTATGGTCGTATGGCGTAACACACATTCCGATAGTAACCGCACGCGAAGGTTGAGCACCCGCAACATTTATTTATAAACCCAGGAAAATCCTCGAATTCATATTGTTTTACCGCCGTAAGATCGTAGTGATTTCTTCGTTAAGTGTCCCGGGATATATATATATTGTGATACGCCAGCACACTCAGGCGAATATAGAAGAACCCAAGATACTGTAGAAGTGGTGAGTACCGGCTATTGCCTTTACTCCAATGATTCCTGTTCTGTTCACCTGCGTACCCCATTTATTAATACAGTTCACCCAAACCAACCAAAAACCCAGTCCACAAAAACCACTAGGTAAGGGGGGAAGTGTCAAAAAGTCATGAAGTAATTCGTGTGACGATATTATGAATGGCCCCTTAAATGTCACGTCGGTATGACAACAATTAGTTGGCAATATTTCAGTGTAATCATATTTGGTGCTACTGAAGTATACTGAATCTTCGGTATAGTGCAATCATAGAAATGTAAATAAGAAGGTGCTAGAAGTAGCAGTCACGTTTAAAATGTCGCCTCATAGGTGGCAGTGCGGGTGAGTAGTGATTTAGTATTAATCGGAACGGTTTACGTGAAACAACGCATTAATATACCCTTGCACAAGTTTTAACTATTGTAATTAAGATATTACATTTAATTTCATCATTAACTAAACTGTTGGTTATTTAAATAAAAGTATCTAAGATCACGTAGATAATGACCTAAAAATAGAGATTAACAGTTAACCTCTATTTTGAGCAATTAACGCACACTAACACAAAGTGACATACAAATCGCGAGTGTAAGACGTAGCTTGTGGCGCACACTAAAGTAGTAAACATATAAATTATCTAAGTAAATATATAGTGATTATTTTTCACTATGAGCTTCTTAATTTATTCGTGTTGACGCCATTTAGCACACCATTACCGCATACGTCACTCAATATCCGAGGCGTCGCAAGCGAACGCAGCAATATTATGTATATACACCGGTTGTAACCAGACAACCTCCGAATACGGAAGGGTTCTGTAGAGCTCCCTACAATTGAATCATAGCTCTTGGCTTATGGCATTATAGCGAGGAAGTTCTGTAGTTGCAGAAAAAAAAGAAGTTTCACTTCAATAATACATATAAATAGATTAATATAAAATAATATGCAATGTTATTGTCACTCCCTATAATAAATAATAGATATAAAAAAATATCGTGCTTTTAAATTAACGAAATGAAAAGATACGACAAACGTTGGTATTGTATCTGCCAACTTCACCTGACAGCTGTCAACACTGTCATATTGACAACAAAAACAGTATGGCGCGTAACCGAAAATAACGACGATTTGCTATTTAATTTCTCTCATGCGTCGATAAAGAAGTTTCCATTATAAAGAAATTTACAAATTTTTGTAGACTTATTTAGCCAGCATTGTAATGTACAATTAATTGTAATTACAATGTACAGTTCCTACGTAATAAGATGAATGTCATTCGTACAACGTTTCTAATACTGTCAGCTGTTGCGACGAAATACATTACTGCTTTTTGTTTCTTTATAATTAATAAAGATAATTTAAGTATGTTTAACTATGATTATGGTTCACTGAATGTATATATATCAAAACTCCATGCATTGTTAAAGCTCAATTCATACAATTGTGCGCCCAGTCTGGGCGGCCCAGACAAACACAGCTACCCTCCGGGGTAATAACGGAAGGGTGGTGGTGCATTGCTCACCCATACCAACGCAGTTTAAGTCTGGTTATGTAGGACCCACTAAATACACCACTTGAGGTTCGCTTTGGGCAAGTGCCCTCCAAATAGAGCCTAGCGCCATCTTTTGATTTAGTGCGAAAACCATACTAATTGAAGAGTTATGATAAAAATATTCATTTTTATTCTAAAAAAATAATAATTCGCACCACAATTTTTTTTTATTTCGTAAGTTATCAGTGGATGTAGTTGCGTTACACCCTATATAGGTCTTACAAATAAGTATCACTATATAGCTTCTATATTACCTTCTTATTTAGTTTTCTACGATTGAAATGCGTGCAACAGTGAAATTCAGTATTTTTACAGCTATTATTTTGTTTTGTATATGTTTGAGATTGATGTGAAAGACATTTTGATTATTTTGTTACAGTATTTATACTATGGCCAACGAGACAAGATAAAGAATGTAAACAATGGGACCGTTACTGAGTTATAATGTCATACCCCTGATTCGGACACTTCCGAACATAAACTTAGCATACTAGCGTAATAGATGAACCCTGTGTGAAAGTGAGATAACTATCCTTACATAAAAACCTAAGTTTTAAAAAGAGACGGAATAAATTATCCGTGAAACCGTTTTGAAACTATTTCGTTTCCATTAGTCTCCTGTCAAACTGAACCGCCTTTTGAGTTTTTTTTATCGTAATTGTTCTGTGTTTTAACGGATATTAATTGAAAAATATAATGATGTATTGTTTTGTGTTAGATTGTATTGTTACATATAACAACAATCATACTAGAGAAACATTTCACATGTAAATATTGATACTTCAATACTACTTTCGTGGTGTTTATTTTCGTACAACATATTCACTGAAATATTTAGAATTACATTTGTAATACGCAGTAAACACAATGTTCTAAAGAATATATTAATTTTAAAAAATAAGTGTTAACTAATTAAATATTGTAAACGTGAATATCCGTTTATCAATATTTGTCATAGGCATTGTCTAAAAGCAAAATACTACACACGTCACTAACTCACTAACACATCTGTAAAACTATCACACATGAACATTTTAAATTTAGTCTCGCCGTAATGAGGAGAGTGTTTGTCTAGTACAGTACTATACTATGTTATGTCTTTTATCAATACAGACGAAAGCGATTAGAATAGGGAATCCAAAAGTATATAATTTATTCAAATAAAAATGTTTTCAACCCCTGAAATATTGTTTACATTCTTTATCTCGACTCGTTGGCCGTACTATAGTCAATACATAAATATAATATTTTGTTTTACTTTTAGGTTAAGTTATTTTGGACTTACTTTGATGTTTATTATGGGAATTTGAAATAAAGTTCAAAATTCAGGCAGTGTAGCAATACGAGGTCTAGTTTTCCGATGCAATTTGTTTAATGATAATAAGGGACGAGACGAGCAGGATTTTCAGCTGATGATACGCCCTGCCCGTTACAATGCATTGTCGCTCAGGATTATTGAAAAACCCGAAAATTCTGAGCGGCACTACATTTACGCTTGTCTCCTTGAGACATAAGATGTGAAATCTCGTTTGCCCAGAAATTTCACTAGCTACGGCGCGGTTCAGACCGAAACATAATATTGCTTACACATTACTGCTTCAAGCCAGATAGGCGCCGTTGTGGTACCCATAATCTAGGCATCCTATGCCTCCCACTGGTAAAAGTGCGAAAGTTTTGTCGAAAAAGGTTGTATCTTTATTGCGACTATTTAAATTAACATTTACAGCTTGATCTACAACATTTTACAAATCATTTCAATTACAATACACGTATGGTGATTCAACAAAAATACTCAAACTTCAATCACACACACGAGTAACGGCCGTTCCCAATATTCAGTCTATCTCTTACTTGAGATAAAAGTCGTAACTATCGTTGACTTCTCTGTCCCAATAAACTTAACGCCGGTAACTCACCTTATCCGTACACGCTGACTGTCAATGGGACGACGTATAGCTTACCAGCGATAGAAGTTTGTATGGAAATTTCAATTCACGCGTCCCAATATAAGGCGATAAGAATGACTTATCGGGTATCGGGACAGCTTCAGATTATTATTGACAGCTAATTACTGTGACAGTAGAAGGTAGTAATTAATATCTCTATCTGTAGAAGATAGTAATTAATATCTCTATCTATCTGTAGTATATTGGGAACGGCCGTTAGTCGAAAAAGAAAAAAGTAAATATAAATTAATAAGTTAAAACACAAGAGTTATGGAGTACAGTAGATGTATCAGTCAAAATACACTGTAAATAAATAAAGGTATATGCGAGCATTTTATTAGCGAATATAAAAAAGTATAATAACTTTAATTTTGAAAACATGAAGCACATTTTCTTGTAACAGTCCAGCCACCACAAGTATCGCCCGTTTACGACAAGTCATCACCTCCGTCGGCCAGGGGGTAGCGAACGACCCGCCCCACGTCGTCGCCACAAGGGACAAGGGATCATTTGTCCAGTAAATTCACTAGCTTTCTTTCTTAAAGTTGTTGTAATACATTTTACGCGCGCACTTGGGGACTAAGCTGGTAAATACGTGTCGAAACGGTTACGCGAACGGTGATTTCTTGATTATCTCGTTATTTCATTTCGTTCTTGAACAATTATTGTATAAATTAATATTTTGTTTTACTTCACTCACGTGGTCTAATGCACACTTGATTTTTCTTCTCTCTTATATCTATATTGGCATCTGTCATAGAGCCAAACGGATCACGAGGCCGAGAAACACATTTTTTTTTTTCAAATTCCTCAATAATATGCCCTTGTTTTACCAACGAACAAAGTGGTCGCCATGTTGTATTTGAAAATGTGTTGTTTACAATTTTATTTTCGTTGATACTCAAATAAAAGAATTGACATTAAATTGCGGTTTTTTATTGTTGAAAAGAAAAATAGCTATAATTATAAAAAGTATTTTATGGGCTGTGCCAAGTTCATCAGGTAATGGGGGTAGTGTTTCAGACTAGCCTTGGATAATGAAACAAGGGTTTGGCTCATCTTGAAAGGTACTTTGCTATGAAGACGACATCACTGGTGATGCCACACCAAAGAGTATGTAAATACTACCTAATAAGAGACGACACTGCCTATTTAAAAATTGAAATACATTTGACATAAGTTTGAAATAGTAGTAATTACAGTATGACGATTGGCGACGAAGTATAATCCGGCTAAGTTTGATAGCGAAAATTTGCTTATAACGTAGTGGATTTCGGCTATCTCCGTTTTTTACTAGATTACAGCCATCTATCAATGACTGCACGTTTCATACAATCGAGTGAAACGCTTTTTTCTTAGAGAGTTTCGCTAGGCTGTATACACGGGCTATGCAGGTCTCTTTCGGGATATCGTCGACCAGAGCCAAGAGAAACTTGTGTTTTCTATCGAGTCTTGTCAAAATGTTTTTATCGTGCGCGGATGACAGACAACTTCAAATAAATGCCCAAAACTAATTAATGAACGAAGATAATGAATCCGTAATTTAATGCGATCTAAATAACTTTAATCCGAATATTTTTTTCTACATAGGTATTTTTCACAGGTTTTTGCCAAATATTTATTGTGTAAAACTAAGATTTTTTTAGTTAATTATGTCAGCTTATGATTTTTAATTTGTATTTTTAGTGATATTGTTTAATTGTTATTATTTTAAACATTGAATGAAAATATATAATTTAATTTTAATTTTTGGATATTATAATCTATTAATTATATTTACTTTTAAATATAGTTGTCGTTAGGTATGAGCAGCTATTTTCTTTAATTTTTTAATTATTTTTATAAAATTCTACTGTTTTAAAATGTACTTATTATTATTATTATATTTGTATAATCTTGTTTTGTTTTGTGGTTGCTTCGTTCGCCATTAGTTAATTTTATTTGTTAGAATAAGTTTGTGTGTTTCTAAGTTTTCTTTTTCTTTTACCAAAGATTTAAGCGGAGGTATTTTCAAGACAGTTTTTTTAATTCTTTGTAGATTGATATCAATGTTTTTTTTTTCAAGAACGAATATATAATTAGGGACAAAGTAATAAACTTGACTGAGTTATCATCTTAGCCTATTGTCATCTACACTTTTAAATGGTTGACATGACATTATGTTTCTCAGGTGTTTCAAAATAAGTTCACTAATTTGCCGATGGGGCGCTAGTTGTCACCGAAAAAAATCAGTGAAAACCTGTTTAACGCCTTAAATAATTTATTCTTCTAGATAGACTATGACAGCTGTGAAAAAATTGGGTTTAGAACTAACCTCTATAGAGCAATTCACGCACATTAACACAAAGTGACATACAAATCGCGAGTGTAAGACGTAGCTTGTCACGCACATGGAAGTAATAAACCTGGCTTGTTTTCATCAGTTGTCTAGCAGCAAGATCAAGCAGCCCTATCTAGAAGTATAAATTGTCTAAGCTTTATCTATTATATTGTCAAAAAAATGTTTAAATTTAATTATTCCCCACCTTATACAATAAATATTTATTTTTCTTAAGACTGACTTTATTTGATTTACGGTCGTTTTCAATAATGTATCTCTAATTACGGATACATTGCTATCACCGTTTAATGACAGAATCTTATCTATCCATAGGTATTTATTTTATTTTTTTTATTTTATTTTATTTGGAAAACTTACAGTGTTACAATAACTTAATTACTAAATAATAGTGTGATCATTTTACACCATTTAATAGTTTTCGCATATTGTGTATGTCCAATATAGTTATGCTATCTGTCGATAGGTTATTGAAATGTCAGTAATTGTAATAGGATAGATTTGTTTACCTCAAGTAAGTTAAACTAAGGATAGATAGGTTATTGAAAACGGCCGTTATTCCAATGATATCTGTCGATAGGTTGTTGAAATGTAAGTACGCGTAAAAGGATAGATTTGTCTATCTCTAGTAAGTTAAACTAAGGATAGATAATTGAAAACGGCCGTTAGTCGTCAGGTATTCTAATTGGTGTCTTAGAAGTTCGTTGCCGATCTTTGAAATGTATGCTTTATAAGATCAAAGGAAAATTTGTCTTAGTAGCAATATTAAGTTTTATTATAATTGTCTGAAATATGAATTATATATGTAATAAAAATGATTTACGAAATTTTTATATTTTTCTGTATTTGTTCTTTCCACCCAAATTCAACATTTGAAAAAAAGGATTGTGTGGTTTTATGAAACCACGGTATATGTGAAACTTTTTGTCACATTATAGACATTTAACTAAATTTTTTGGAATAATATTTACATTAAACACTGACGAAAACAAACAATGAAAAAATGAGTAATAGTCTATACACTACACGGTCAGCTGCTGCGCCCCCGACCGTCACGCGACATGCAACACAGAGACGAAAAAGTTTGAGACGATGTAATAAAAGTTTCACTTTAATTGTTGACAAAATGTTAATTTCGTCAGACTAATACCTACAAATTTTTAATAAAGTGCCGATATAAAGATGTAAGTATCTTAGATTAAGGATTGGTCGCCGCTGCGCTCCAACTAGATATCGCAGGCGTAGTCGCAAAGTGCGGCAACTAATACTTAGCCCAAATGTTCGCCCGTACTCGAGCCAGTCTCGAACAATGTGTGACGTTGACGTGCCAGGGTTCTGTTAAACTTTGCTTTCAAACTAAATTGCATGGTTGCCTGCTAAAACTTTGTAAAAATAATACTACAAGAAATAAGAAAGACACTGGGACCACAGAATATCATCAGTAAGTATTTTGTATTTTATTAATCTCAATGTAAAATAACACGTATGTTACAAAATTTGAAAGATCCCGATATCAAGATGGAACTCACACAAGCATCTAATAGTTGCCGTAATACAAAAGTTATTGTTCTTAGGTAGTGCGGTATCTAGTTGGAGCGCAGTGGAGACCAACCCTTAATATAACAGCAGTAAATATATTGCACAGATTACAACACTGCACCCACCGAATTTGCAGAGAATGCTTTGACGGAACAGAATATACGCAATGGCAGATTTTTGATTACTCTTCTTATACGTTCTCTTGGTACACTTTATTTGAGCAATATAAATAGCACAAATTAATTTGAAAATAAAATAATTAATTTGTGTAATTATAAATCCCAAAAGTGTCATCCCTTGAAAAATAGCAAATTGTTTAGATTTGAAAGAGCCACATCTCAAGTCAGTTTCCTAATATGCAAATATTGGGGTTGAGCAGATTATCAACTGTAAAGTAGATAGAAGCCACAACCTGAGAGTTGAACGAGGCATACAAGATTTATGAACTTTACGTCACTCGAACCGACCGCGAGACGTTGCGATCGAGTCCCGCATCGTTCATAAATTTTGTTTTCAAAATAATTTGTGAATTAATCCCAAAAGTGAGGGTTATCAGTTTTAAAAAATATTTTTTTCAATATATATAAACTGTAGGTACCTACTGGGCAGCGCCCGCCCAGAGGTGAGAACAGTACTCCATATGAGGCCGAATTTGCGCCTTATATAGTTGCAGGCGGTGGTTTCTGTTTCGCACTGTTAGCACACCAAGCTTTTTGAAGTTATACTTCTTTAGGCGCGTTAAGAAAAAATTATTAGAGTGGAATTTTAAGATTCGATTCACTATAACAAAAGTAACAGGTTTCTGACGTTTGCGTCAATCGTTATTCTTTTTTTGGTTTCTTCCTGCATTATTAGGACAGGCCAAGTTTCCAGCAAATACAGCTGTATTCATAATTTAATAATTAATTGTCAAAACCATCTTTGCAAGATTTTTACAAAATTGTTTCTAAAAACGTAGAATAGCAGAATTCGTTAGGCTAAAGAAGTATAACTTCTTGCGTGGATACACACACATTTTTTTGAGTGCAATTTGGTCTTCAAGAATTAAAACTCAAACAGAATATGCAATGAATTAGTATTTAATAAAAACAGCTTTACAATCCCCGAGGCATGTCCTTCATGCGGATCAGTTTGGGAGCTCTGGGACTCTCGCAGGTGCAGTAACAGTTTTTGGTATTCTTGGGACCTCGGGGCAGGATCACGAATTGAAGATCCACTACAGTCTGCAGAGCTTGGAGGTTATCTGTGAAATATTAAAATTAAACGAATTAAGTTGTTTGTAAAATAGTTGGGAATTTGCCAAAGCCTTAATGGATTATATCATCAACATTTACTTTGTCGCTCTTGTAAATCTAAACAATTTGTTATGTTTTTAAGTGATAAACCTCACTTCTAGGATTAATACACAATATAAAATATGTAAACAATTTTAACATTTATATGTCTAGAATCTAGATAAAGGTGACAGCTGTAAAAACGTCGAAAATTTAAGGTTGACACTTAACCTCTATTTTGAGCAATTTACGCCCACTAACACAAAGTGATATATACAAATCGCGAGTTAAGACGTAGCTTGTCATGCACACTAAAGTAATATTCCTGGCCGGTTTTCATCGGTTGTCTAGCAGCAAGAGGCTCCATCTAGACGTAATAATTATCCAAGAAAATTGTTTAAAGAAAGAAAACTCATTTATTCACCTAAGTCAAAATGACACTAAATCGACAATTTGTTCGGAATAACTATAGCTCGTGAGAAGAACATACAAGAAACCTAACGGCCACTCTTAACGGGATAAAATTGAGTCAACTATCTACATTTAAGTACGCCCGTTATATTTAACAGAAAAAAAAGTTAAGACAAATTAATTTTGAAAGGTGTAATTAATTAAGTAATCTTAAAATGTGCATTCTTAGTAACTGCAATAAGTTTCGATGGGGCAAAAAGTGATCTAAAAGAAAACCAACTGCTATAATATCTAAATTAAAAACAAAATGGGAAATAATTACATACTTATATATAATTAGGCTTACCCATGCTTTTGGAGTCGTTAGTATCGATAGGAGGTCTATTTGGTTGAAGGCCAGAAGCAGGTACTTGAAGCTCTTGGAAATTGTTAGGACCTATCTGATTTCCATCAGGGTTATTGCTATCATACGAAGTAGTTACACCTAAGGTTGTTGGAGCATCTATTGTCCCTGTATTTTCATTTCCATTGGGAGTAACAGGATTATCGGAACAGTCGGGTGTTGAGCTGACCTGACCTGTTGGACTTGAGACTATAGTAGAGTCACCATTTTCATTGTTAGCGTCATCTTCTCCATTGGAAGCATCTACATTTCCTTCATTATCAGGAAAAGTAACTGGTCCTAAAGAACTCTGAGGATCTTTGATAGTTTTGCCATTTGTATCAAATGCATTGCTGTTATCATCAAGTGCGTCATGACAATTTGCATTTATAGCATCGTCTTGATTGGAATCATTTGGTGTAGTATACTCTGAATTTTGACCACTAGTGACACCAGAATCTGTGCCAAGGTTATCATTTATGGTATCATCTTGAGTGGATACATTTGGTGTTGTATTTTCAGAAATTTGACCATTAGTTACACCGGAATCTGTGCCGGGGTTGTCATCTATGGCATCATCTTGAGTGGAAACATTTGGTGTTGTATTTTCAGACTTTTGACCATTAGTGACACCGGAATCTGTGCCAGGGTTGGTAGGGTTGTTATTGATAGTATCAAATTGATTGGAAACAAATGGTGTTGTATTTTCAGTATTTTGACCATTACTTGCACCAGAATCTGTGCTAGGGTTGTCATTTATGGGTTCATCTTGAGTGGAAACATTTGGTGTTGTATTTTCAGACTTTTGACCATAAGTAACGGAATCTGTGGTAGGGCTGTTATTGATAGTATCAAATTCATTGGAAACAAATGGTGTTGCACTTTCAGAATTTTGATCATTACTTGCAACGGAATTTGTGCTCGAATTGTTATTTATGGCATCATCTTGAGTCAAAAAATTTGGTGTTAGATTTTCAGACTTTTGACCATTAGTGACACCGAAATCTGTGCCAGGGTTGGTAGGGTTGTTATTGATAGTATCAAATTGATTGGAAACAAATGGTGTTGTATTTTCAGTATTTTGACCATTACTTGCACCAGAATCTGTGCTAGGGTTGTCATTTATGGGTTCATCTTGAGTGGAAACATTTGGTGTTGTATTTTCAGACTTTTGACCATTAGTAACGGAATCTGTGGTAGGGCTGTTATTGTTAGTATCAAATTCATTGGAAACAAATGGTGTTGCACTTTCAGAATTTTGATCATTACTTGCACCGGAATTTGTGCTCGAATTGTTATTTATGGCATCATCTTGAGTCAAAAAATTTGGTGTTAGATTTTCAGAATTTTGACTATTAGTGACACCGGAATCTGTGCCAGGGTTGTCATTTATGGCATCATCTTGAGTGGAAACATTAGGTGTTGTTTTTTGACTATTAGTCACACCGGAATCTGTGCCAGGGCTATCATTTACAGCATCATCTTGAGTGGAAACAGAATTTGTTCTTTTTTCAGTATTTTGACTATTAGTTACACCAGAATCTGTGCTGGGGTTGTTAGTTATAGCATAATCTTGATTTGATGCTACTGATATTGTACTTCCAGAATTTTGATTATTTATTACACCAGTATATGTGCTGGGGTTGCCATTTATACCACCATCTTGATTGAAATTAATTGGTGTTGTATTTGCAGAATTTTCACTATTAGTAACACCGGAATCTGTGCCAGTGTTGTCATTTACGGCATCATCTTGAATGTTAACAAATGGTGTTGTACTTTCAGAATTTTGATCATTACTTGCACCGGAATTTGTGCTCGAGTTGTTATTTATGGCATCATCTTGAGTCAAAACATTTGGTGTTAGATTTTCAGAATTTTGACTATTAGTGACACCGGAATCTGTGCTAGGGTTGTCATTTATGGCATTATCTTGAGTGGAAACATTAGGTGTTGTATTTTCAGAATTTTGACTATTAGTCACACCGGAATCTGTGCCAGGGTTGACATTTATGGCATCATCTTGAGTGTAAACATTAAGGGTTGTATTTTGACTATTAGTCACACCGGAATCTGTGCCAGGGCTATCATTTACAGCATCATCTTGAGTGGAAACAGAATTTGTTGTTTTTTCAGTACTTTGACTATTAGTTACACCAGAATCTGTGCTGGGGTTGTTAGTTATAGCATAATCTTGATTTGATGCTACTGATATTGTACCTCCAGAATTTTGATTATAAGTTACACCAGTATATGTGCTGGGGTTGCCATTTACACCATCGTTTTGATTGATATCAATTGGTGTTGTATTTTCAGAATTTTTACCATTACTTGCACCGGAATCTGTGCTAGGGTTTTCATTTATGGGTTCATCTTGTGTGGATATATTAGGTGTTGTGTTTTCAGAATTTTGACTATTAGTCACACCGGAATCTGTGCCAGGGTTGTCATTTATGGCATCAATTTGAGTGGAAACATTAGGTGTTGTATTGTCAGTATTTTGACCATTAGTGACACCGGAATCTGTGCCAGGGCTATCATTTACAGCATCATCTTGAGTGGATACAGAATTTGTTGTTTTTTCAGTATTTTGACTATTAGTTACACCAGAATCTGTGCTGGGGTTGCTAGTTATAGCATAATCTTGATTTGATGCTACTGATATTGTACCTCCAGAATTTTGATTATTAGTTACACCAGTATATGTGCTGGGGTTGCCATTTACATCATCGTCTTGATTGAAATCAATTTGTATTGTATTTGGAGAATTTTCACCATTAGTGACACCGGAATCCGTGACAGGGTTGTCAATTACGGCATCATCTTGAGTGTAAGCATTTGGTGTTGGATTTTCAGAATTTTGACCATTAGTGACACCAAAATCTGTGCCAGGGTTGGTAGGGTTGTTATTGATAGTATCAAATTGATTGGAAACAAATGGTGTTGTATTTTCAGAATATTGACCATTATTTGCACCGGAATCTGTGCGAGAGTTGGTAGGGTTGTTGTTGATAGCATCAAAGTCATTGGAAACAAATGGTGTCGTATTTTCAGAATTTTGATCAATACTTGCACCGGAATTCGTGCTAGGGTTGTCATTTATGACAGTTGCTTGAGTAAAAACATTTGGAGTTAGATTTTCAGAATTTTGACTATTAGTTACACCAGAGATTGTGCTTGGATTGTTAGTTAAAGCATAATCTTGATTTGATGCTACTGATATTGTACTTCCAGAATTTTGATTATTAGTTACACCAGTATCTGTGCTGGGGTTGCCATTTACACCACCATCTTGATTAAAATCAATTGGTGTTGTATTGGCAGAATTTTCACCATTAGTGACACCGGCATCTGTACCAGGGTTGTCATTTATGACATCATCTTGAGTGGAAACATTAGGTGTTGTATTTTCAGAATTTTGACTATTAGTCACACCGGAATCTGTGCCAGGGTTGTCTTTTATGGCATCATCTTGAGTGGAAACATTAGGTGTTGTATTGTCAGTATTTTGACCATTAGTGACACCGGAATCTGTGCCAGGGCTATCATTTACAGCATCATCTTGAGTGGAAACATAAGTTGTTGTTTTTTCAGTATTATGAGTATTAGTTACACCAGAATCTGTGCTGGGGTTGTTAGTTATAGCATAATCTTGATTTGATGCTATTGATATTGTACTTTCAGAATTTTGATTATGAGTTACACCAGTATATGTGCTGGGGTTGCCATTTATACCACCATCTTGATTGAAATCAATTGGTGTTGTATTTGCAGAATTTTCACCATTAGTGACACTGGAATCTGTGACAGTGTTGTCTTTTACGGCATAATCTTGAGTGTTAACATTTGGTGTTGTATTTTTAGAATTTTGATCATTAGTGACACCGGAATCTGTGCCAGGGTTGGTAGGGTTGTTATTTATAGTATCAAATTGATTGGAAACAAATGGTGTTGTATTCTCAGAATATTGGCCATTACTTGCACCAGAATCTGTGCTAGGGTTGTCATTTATGAGTTCATCTTGAGTGGAAACATTTGGTGTTGTATTTTCAGACTTTTGACCATTAGTAACACCGGAATCTGTGGTAGAGCTGTTATTGATAGTATCAAATTCATTGGAAACAAATGGTGTTGCACTTTCAGAATTTTGATCATTACTTGCACCGGAATTTGTGCTCGAATTGTTATTTATGGCATCATCTTGAGTCAAAACATTAGGTGTTGTATTTTCAGAATTTTGACTATTAGTGACACCGGAATCTGTGCCAGGGTTGTCATTTATGGCATCATCTTGAGTGGAAACATTAGGTGTTGTATTTTCAGAATTTTGACTATTAGTGACACCGGAATCTGTGCCAGGGTTGTCATTTATGGCATCATCTTGAGTGGAAACATTAGGTGTTGTATTTTCAGAATTTTGACTATAAGTCACTCCGGAAACTGTGCCAGGTTTGTCATTAATGGCATCATCTTGAGTGGAAACATTAGGTGTTGTATTTTCAGAATTTTGACTATTAGTGACACCGGTATCTGTCCCAGGGTTGTCATTTATGGCATCATCTTGAGTGGAAACATTAGGTGTTGTATTTTGACTATTAGTCACACCGGAATCTGTGCCAGGGTTGTCATTTATGGCATCATTTTGAGTGGAAACATTAGGTGTTGTATTTTGACTATTAGTCACACCGGAATCTGTGCCAGGGTTGTCATTTATGGCATCATCTTGAGTGGAAACATTAGGTGTTGTATTTTGACTATTAGTCACACCGGAATCTGTGCTGGGGTTGTTAGTTATAGCATAATCTTGATTTGATGCTACTGATATTGTACTTCCAGAATTTTGATTATTTATTACACCAGTATATGTGCTGGGGTTGCCATTTATACCACCATCTTGATTAAAATCAATTGGTGTTGTATTTGCAGAATTTTCACTATTAGTAACACCGGAAGATGTGCCAGTGTTGTCATTTACGGCGTCATCTTGAATGTTAACATTTGGTGTTGTATTTTCAGAATGTTGCTCATTACTTACACCGGAATCTGTGCTAGGGTTGCCCGTTATAGCGTTATATTGAGTGGAAACAATTGGTGTTGTATTTCCGGAACTTTGACCATTAATTACACTGGAATCTGCATCTGATTTTGCATCGGTGATTGAACTGTCAAATGAAGTAGTAAAACCAGGTGTTACATCGTCTTGCCCATTTTGTAAGATGGGAGATGCCCTATTACCTTCATTCGGGACTGTTTTTAACGGGGTCCTATTTTCTTTTACGTAATTGATTGATTCTATGAGATCTGTAACAAATTATTAGAAATTTGAGTGAGTATGTATGTATGTGTAAGTAGATGTATTTACATCTATTATATACTTCAAACTTGCTCCGTCTTATGTTGGAAACGGCTGGTTATATTTTATGAGAATTCGTACAGACATGTAATTTGTGGTTTCCGGCTGATTTTCATATCAAATATAATTCAAAATTGGCGATTTAATATTGATATTTATACAAATGTAACAGTAATATAAGATAGAAAAAAAGGTTTGTGTGGTTTTATTAAACCACGGTAAAAGTGAAACTTTTACGGTGGTTTAATCACATTATAGATATTTAACTAAAAATTTTTGGAATAATATTCCTTTAAGGGTACATTAAACACTGACAAAAACAAACAAAATAGCGTGGAGCAGTGGCACAAATAAGTAATAGTCTATACACTACACGGTCAGCCGCTGCGAATGTTAGGCGCCGCCCGACCGTCACGCCACATGCAACACATATACACAAATGTAACAGATTACCAATTTCTATACGATTTAGATATAGAAATTAAGACTGAAATCTTAATGAAATGCAGATTTAGACTTAATTAATGTGTGCAAAATAAATCTGGGTTCTGACAAATCTTAGGGTTTGGTCTTAAGTATAGAAAGCGGCTGCTTTTTAGGACTGTTATAAATTAATAATAATAATTAAGTATTATATATTTAAATTATTTTTTAAAGATTATTTATTACCTGTACTGCCTGTCATGGCAGGAAGTAAGTGTATGGCATCAAATAAATCTGTGGACAAAAACGATATTTGTTATTTAATAAACCAGTATAGCAAATTACACAAGAAATATAAAAATAGATATAATATTAATAAAGATTTTTCAATATGATTCCTTTTAATGTCAATATCACTATTACGTCGCAATAAAAACTCCCTCAAAGGGAGAAGAAACGCTAAAAGAGACCAAGATAATATATTGCCTAAAATCGTAAATGACAGGTAGTTTTACAATTACAGAGCATAATGCGACTCAGTGCCGCACGATGCCGAATTTCGCTGATGCTTATTTGGAACATGAATTAGTTTTAAAATGCACCAGCAGAGTGCGTGTGTACTAAGTTGAGTGTTGAAAAAAAATATTCATAGAGTTAGCAATCTAATTATAAAATAAGATGTTGTCTTCTTCATTTTGATAAATATGTTCATTTCCACGAAAACATTTATGATGTCTGCTTCATTAAATGATTGCAATGTTGACAAAAATATAAGTATTTCTGTTCAGTAAATTTGTGTATACTTTAGAATTCTAAAATAAAATTGTAGTCACATTTTAAATGTGGTATATAAAATTAAATAGTCAATGTTTGTACCTCCAGTTTATTTATTTAGAGCAAGACCATCAGCTAAAACCAAAATACAATAAACGACGAATATATAAATCATTTTTCGGTAAATTTGTACCTTTATCCATACTTAAATTTTTTAACACAGTCTGAATTAGTTTTTCTTCTTTCTATAAAAACTACGACGAAACGAAAGCTTTCAAAATTTTTTCAACAATAAACAATATTACTACCGATAGTAAATAAAATTTGAAAAAACACACGTTAATTTTCTGTCACTGAGTATCTATTGTACGCATCACGCGAAAGCAGTACTTTTGAGAGTGCTCGATTGTGCGAAGCGTTGCTGTAGTTGGAACACTCAACGTTGAACATTATGCCGCATAATGTGCTCTAGTGCTGTAATTGTAAAACAGTCACATTCTATAAGAGACACCAGTAATACTAAATCATTGTTTTAGGGCGATTGTTATTGGTATTTGTAAAGGCCTCCTGTTTCCGCAATTAGACCGCTTAGTTGGGTCCATTTTGCGTACAGTGTTAGCCAGTCATTCCGACCAGCCCAGCTCCTTCCAGAAGTTCAGAACACTCCTGGGGTGTTCGCAGACTTCCTGGAGCGACCTTATATTTACTAAGGTTTTTGCCCGTTGGTTGGCCGCCCCAGCACATTCCAGGATTACATGAGTGACCGTTTCATCCTCGGTGAGACAGCCCCTGCACCTAGGACTGTCCGTAACGCCGATTGTAAATAGGTGATTGTTCAGCGATGTGTGACCCGTTAGGGTGCCCACCATGATTCGGATGTCGTGTCTATTTAGGCTAATAAGTCGATGTGTCAGTTTGGGCGATGGTGCAGGAATCGCCTCTTTCAACTGTCTACAGCCTGAGACATTTTAACATCGGGTTCTGTGTAGGTTGTTGGTGAGAGAGCGTATCGATGACCGCATTTGGCTGAAGGGTAGTGGCAGGACTGGCCCTGGGCCAGCCACTTGGGTCTCCGACCCCCGCCTTGCAAGTTCATCCGCTGCATCGTTCTCTAACGAACCGCTGTGTCCTTTGATCCATTGCAGAGTTACCCAGTTGTTAGAGGCAGCTCGTTCTAAGGATCGGTGACACTCGTATATCAGCGCTGAGTTATAGGTGTTGCTCCTAAGCGCAGTCAGTACCACCATACTATCGGATAGAATACGGATAGAATATCTATGTTTTTAGGGCGATGTAAGAGACATTTGTTGGGATTGAGTGCCGATGATCATGGCCATATACTCTAGGGAATGCCTTTTACTAATAAGCATAGGTCCTGGGTGCATAGCATAGCCATTGTCTAATTTTTTCATTATTTCTATTGTTTTTCTTCGTTTTTATTTTGCTTTGTCTCCGCTTTGCTATTTATATCAGTTATTTTTTTTACTTTCATTGGATATTTATAGAATAATAATTACTAAAAATTTAAGTACTTTAAGTTTAAAATAAGTTCACATACGCTATTCCTCACATAAACACTTCAATTTCACGAGGACGGCTTAAATTGTTTTGTTAGTATGTTTCTTTTATATTTTGAACAACAAATAAAATACAGACCCACCTAGTATAATTTTTGCGCATAATATTGTAAATAATATTACTATAATAAAATATTTATTTGTCCTAAGACAACTTACTGGGAAGTCTCAACCACTAAAAAATGTATATGTAATCTTTGAAATAAACAAAATTTATTTATTTATAAGTAATTGCTTCGACTTGTGCTGCTTCAAACAAATATGTCACCTATGGCCTACCAACACTGCGTTTTCCACCATTCTGACCTTCTAATTTTCGCTTCGCGAATTTGCAGGAAAACTCCTTAGAAGAGCGAGCCATAGGAAGGAATATATAATAGTATAAGTACGGTAGTCTCACTCCGCAAAATTAATTAAAGCAATAGGGACTCTTGCGGTCATACAATAAGGTGTAATTCAGATCACACAGCGCTACTAACCTACATTTTTATTCAACTAGAAGTTGCCTCTCTTTCTATCGCGTGACTCTTACCTCTTCTGACAGCATTAGGGTTGACTTCTTTACCTAAATCTGTATTCTGTACCTTCCTAGTGTAAGGTCATTTTATAAAAATAGCTCAGATTTTTCTATTGTATAAATAGGTGTGTAATCATAATTTAAAATCGATTGTCTTTCGTTGTCAAACCTACATTGTTGCAGAAAGTAAAGTATGCGTTGGAAGACCTCGACATAGTCAAACCTACTTAGTATAGGAAATAAGTAGGTAGCTATCATGAATGGTAATTTCATTATAATAATTATCTCTTTAAATTAGATTGTTTCGGCGTCTTTAGGAAGCTTAAATAATAATTTTGGATCGCTAATAATAATAATGATCTATAATACGCTTTATTTCTTTTATTTTTATCCATTTTTAAATGGTCGGTCGGAACACGCATGCGTCACTGCTCGTTCGTGAGCGCTTACTGGATAGCCTCTCTGTAGAGGCCGCTGCACGTTTACGATTTCAATACCTACACGGGGAGTGAGACAGGCCTGCCCATAGTTAGCGACCACGTCTGCATACCGTAAGTTAGTGTGGTATTTGGGACCGATTTAGATGCACGGAAATTATTATACTTGCCCATTTGGTTTGAATAGCAAATAGGTAAAAGTATATCTGTACTAGCTCATACCCCGCGACTTCGTCTGCGTACACACAGGCTGAGCACGTAGTAGCGGGATTTCTATTATTTTAAAAATAAAAGAACACTTATAATATATTATGCCGTCGACACGTTTCTTTTAATAATGATGTGTTCTGCAAAGTTGTAGCACATTATTTTATTGTATTATCAATACTTTTCGCACCGCACGCGATGTAGATAATATTTTAGGTATCATTTTTACGGCTTGAGTTACATAATTACATGGCCCATATATATATTATATATATAGCCCAGTGGTTAGTGATCCTGCCTATTGAGCTAGAGGTCCCAGGTTCGAATCCCGGTAGGTGCAAAGATTTATATGAAGAATATTAATGTTTGTTATCGAGTCATGGATGTTTATAAGTATTCATGTATGTTTAAGTATATTATATTAAACATATCGTTGTCTTGTGCCCATACTACAGGCTATGTCTAGTTTGGGGCAAGATAATTTGTGTAAAAGTGTGTCAATATTATATATGATTATTAGTAAGGATCCCTATTTTTTTGAAAATATATCGTTTATATCAAAGGGGATAGTGTAGCTTCCCAACATAGAAATAATTTTTCAAAACCGTTCATTCGTTGCGGAGCCTATTCAATGCAAACACACAAACAATCAAGCCTTTCCTCTTTATAATATTAGTATAGATTAGTAGTAACAAAAAATATTGTGTACTTACTGGTACTTCCAGTAAAGCTTAGTAATCTGGTGACGCCTCCACCTAATACTGAAATATACAAATAAATTAATATAAGAATGCCATTAATCGTCTTATGACAAGTCATACATTTTGAAAGGAATTTGACTAAAATGCAAAGTAAAAAGACCACCGAATAATAAACTGACCATAGATCATAATCCAGCGGATTAAGATCGGGACAAGACGACGGCCAGTGTTTAGTTCTGATGAAGTCCGAAACGTTCGTTTCCAACCAAGACTGCGTAGACCGAGCTTTATGACTGGCACCGAGTCTTGCTGGAAGGACCATTCTTGGTTATTAAACATGGTGTTGTTAAGGGGCTTCACTACCTTCTCAAGAATGGTATCTTGATACACTTGTGCCAATGTTTTGATACCTTTTTCACACAAGTATGGCTCAGTCACTCCTTCATAGCTAATACCCCACCAAACCATCACAAGACTCGGATAGTGCCCACGTTGCACTCTGTCGACTAATTGGGAAGCTTCCTTAGAGCTTTGAGCTTAACTACGGTCATTTTGTTTGTTAAAATGTTGCTCATTTGTAATAATTTTCTCATCCGTAAACAAAATTTTGTGTACGAACACTACGTTGACGGCCTGATATTTTTCTGTCACAAACAGAGGAGGTCTCATTGTACCTATTAATAGCCCAAAACATTTTACTAATACCAAGCATATGGAGAGTTTTAAGAATTGCATTTGGTTCCATACCTACTTTGTGTAATGCAATTGCAACGATTCGGTTCTCTTTATCACCCCACTCCATTTTAATATCGCAAAATATCGTACGATGTAATGGCGCCAAAATGAGAAAACTCAATGAACAATCATATAAAAATGACAGATTCGAAATTCAAATGTAATGTTTTGTTTATTTTTAATTGTAACAGTATATATGGTCAGACTAGGTATATGCTTATGAATATCGAAAAAATGGCAGAAAATCAATGAAATTTAAAAACTTAGTTACGAGTGTTAACGAATTGTATACTCACAAAGGCGGCGACTCAAACTTGTGACAAGCTCGAAGAATTTCATTATATCTGTTAAAAAAAACGTTAAGTTTAGTAAAAATCTAATTCATTTTGTAGTAATGGTCATAAATCATAATCGTGGATCAACCAAGCATCTAACTCACCCATTTGCAGCGTGTTATGAATAATTTCAATCCATTCGAAGAATCCTGAAAAAAATTTTTTACTTTATGATTTAATAAAATTTATTAATATATAATTATTTTCCTGTATGATAAAAAAAATCACATCACACCAACTCCTCACAAATACCAACTCAAAAAATCACTATTAACTATGAAGTTATTTTATTTTTTTAATATTTATTAATATATATATTTTTTTTAATTAATACGTTTTTATTAGCTTCTACTGTATGTCTGTTTGTAACCGACACCATTGGACTTGTTTAGTACCTGTTCAAAGACAATCGTTCTTGAGGAGTAAACTCCAGTCGTGCGTCAGAGCTGACACACACACTTTTTTTTAATGCTTTTCAAGTTTCTATTACACTTTTGTAATGTTTTACAAATTCTGAATCTGAAATATAGCGTTGAGGTCTTAGTGATTCGAGTACAAAGTCAACCTCCAGACACCAGCTCCTCACAAATACCAACTGTTAATAATTTACTACCGTGGCCCCCCTACAAGTTGGACCGACGATCTGGTCAAGATCGCCGGAATACGTTGGATGAGGGCAGCGCAGAAACGATCGTCATGGAAATCTTTGGAGGAGGCCTTTATCCAGCAGCGGACGTCTTCCAGCTAATAATGAAGATGAAAAATCTACTAAAGTTGAGTTTTATTTCTGGGGGTTCTTACCATTGATGTTTAGGGTCTTGTTGATGCTCGCGTTGGCTAAAGCTATTGTACTTGTATTGGTAATACGCAGCAATGTTGTAAACACTATTATGATGTCAGAGTTTGTGTAGAGACGCATTCTTCTAATGATCACGAAGATATCTGAAATGATTAAAAAAGTTTTACTATTTTTGTATTTAATAGTGATCGGTAAAATGTTATTGCTGTGGCACCTTCTTTAGCTCTTTCTTAATGGAAGAGGACCGCCGCCCGCATAATCTTGAACCACCAGTGGAATCGCAGGAGCGTTGGTGTACGTGCTTTTTTTTAAAGGTACGCATGTCGTATCGTCCTGGAAACATCGCACAAGGAAGCTCATTCCACAGCGTCGTTGTGGTACCCATAATCTATCCGGCATCCTGTGTAAAGTAACCTACCACTGGTAACCTAATAATGAACTTCTCCAAACATTATCTGTGATACATGTAGTAAGAGATTATAAAAGCCATTACTAACGTTGAAAAATTACAGAAAAAATATCAAATCATACCTTGCTCCCCTGTAACTGTAGATATAATTTCCCACGCCTGACGAAGAGCTGAAAAATACAGTATTATGTTAAATAATATCATGGGTAAATGAATGAATTACAACAATGACATCTAACAAACAATTATACTCACAATCACGCTCAGAAATTGTCTGAAACAAAACATGCCTATGCGTCTATTAGGCAGAGGTTTCATTCAGTTGTGTTACGACCGCGCTTTGAATACAACACCACGCAATAACAAAATGTTAATTTAAGGGACACTTTGCACTTTGGAAAGTTGCCCTTAATAGTGATTTTCATTATTATAACACTAGAAATAAGGGATTGCTTGTAACTAATTCTAGTAGGCTTCATAAGATACAAAATAGGTTTAAGGGTAAATGTATACACTTCTATAGTAAAGTCCCAGCCACTGTTCAGGCATTATCTTTAAATAAATTTAAATGTTTTTTTTTAAATGGCTGTGTCGTAAATCCTATTACTCCACAGCTGAATATCTAAGTGATCAGACAGCCTGGGACTAGATTCTTCTCTCTCAGAGCGCCATTTGTTTCCGAGGCGGTAGTAGTATCTAGTATATTAGAAACACATCAAAAATAATTCTAAAGGAATCAATTTTGAGAAAATAAATGTTTTTATGCCTTTACTTATCTGAAATACGACACTCTATCATTTTTATGTTGTATTCAAAGCGCGATCCAAACACAACTAAACGCAAACTGCCTGATCGACGCATAGGCAGTATTTGCTTCAGACAATTTTTGAGCGTTATTGTGAGCATATTACGTCAAATTTGTTGCATCACTTTACATATTATCAATATAATATGTAAAGTGATGCATCAATTTAAAAATCATTTCAATTACAATTAATTGAAATCATTTTTAAATTGATGAAAATGTAAATCTTGATATAAAAGAGTGGCAATGGGTTTGTTGCTACTTCTTATCATTAGCTCAACCCTTTACGAAGGTAGAAGAAGGTAGGTAGAAGAAAAAATATTTTTTTAACATTCATAAGTGTCAATTACGTAACCTACATAAATGAAGTGATTTTGATTTGATTTGATTTGTTGACGGCAGAACAGGCTCCGCTGTGGAAATATGCCATCTTTCCACAACCAATACAACCATACACAAGTGCTCACCTTTAGCTCCTGTTACCCTCAACAACTTCTGCAGCAAATCTATGATGTCATCGTGTCCGGACTCCTTCTGTATGTCTTCTAGAACATCTAGAGTGTTGGCTGAAACAGCAGAAATAACATTTACAAAGAAAATACATTTATTTGGATCAAAAACAAATTTGCAAACACAAAAATTATAATCATACACATAAACTTTGAACCAAAAAGTCGTTTGCTCAGCTTTATGTTATGAAACTAGCCACAAAGCTACCAGCGTTCTGCAGACGCCTTTCATGCGTAAGTTGCTACGCAAGTAAACATAAGAAAACAAATGTTCAAAACAAAAATTAAATTGTGCACAAAAATATAATTATGAAACAATCTAATAAGTAAGTATGTACACCTACCTATTAGATTAAAAGCCTTAAAAACAGAAAAATAATTATTAGGGGCAAATAATTAATATATTGGTGTTAAGTATGTTTGAATCACAGAAAACGTGTAGATGAAAAAAAATGAAAATAATCACTTTCCGAAGTTCAGAATACCAGAAGGAGTGTTCATTCACATTTGTTATGTCTAAAATAACTCCCAGGTTTGATCGGGAACCGAACTTGATTCTTCTTATCGAGTCGACGGTCATCTCAAATACGGGCAGCCCAAAAAGCTGTAGCTGTTCGTGCGGGTTGTCATGTGCGGTCTGTCTCAGATGACAGCAGATGCACTCCGTATCATGTCCTGAGACGAAGCCCCACCTCGCTAAGTTTGCCCTAAATTTCCCCACTCCTGCTCTAAGGTGGTTGAGCGACTTTTAAATAGGCCAGCTGAGCTTGTATCCCATAGGATAGCCATAGCTAGTCTCTCCTTCACGCTGATGAAGGAGAAACCCGAAGGTTTGAGGTGCTTAGCCGTGACCTCCACATAGCAAGACAAGTAGTTTCAGCGGACTGGTTGAGAGGCTGCACTGAGTTTAAGTAGCTCTCCCTGGAGCATAACCTAGGAGGGGCTGGCTTATGATTGAATAGTGCGGCCACTTAGATTAAGGATTGGTCTACGCTGCGCTCCAACAAGATACCGCAGGCGTAGTGGCAAAGTGCGGCAAACTAATACTACGCCCAAGTAGGCGTACTCAAGCCAGTCTGCCGGGTTGCGTAGTAAAACTTTGTAAAAATAATACAACAAAAATTAAGAAGGGCACTGGGATTATATCATCAGTAATTATTTAGGATTTTATTAATTTCAAAGTAAAATAGCACGAAGCGTATTTAAATTACAAAATTTGAAACATACTGAGTGTCAAGATGCCACGCACACAAGCATCTTATAGTTGCCGTAATAAAAAAGATATTGTTCTTAGGTAGTGCGGTAGCTAGTTGGAGCGCAGCGGAGACCAATATCATCTACGAGTAACGTTATATAATATCGATGTATTTAAATCTATAATTTTATATAGGCTCGCTCGCCCTAAGGGACAGTTTTCCCTTTTTTGAATGAGTCCCGATTGCCCATAGGGACTGTAGTCCTTTATAGCGATTGCTTTGCCAGATTTATTTGTTACTTAATTAAGGTTGGTTATCATTGGTTTTCGAATCTGTGGTAAATTTTTGATTACTACTACTAGCTGACCTAGCAAGCGTCGTATTGCCATATAAGATATTAAAAAATATCAATTATTAAAATTTTAATGCAACAGATTCTCACACATACCAAATATATCGTACTACAATTATTGTATTAGATTGCCATCTTGCAACCCTATGTCGGTTTGGGGGATGGGACAACATAATATAAAAATCGTGATACAAAAATAGTTGTAGATCGTAGAAGGGTTAGCGTTAAATTTGTATGTATTTTTCATTCACGACTCGTGGTCACACCAGTTTGTCACACCAGTGTGACTACGAGTCATTTTTATTCCTCGTGGTCACACCAAGGGTTTAACTACACCCTGTTGATAATTGATAAGTGATGTGTCAATTTCAATTCTTTATTAACACCCAAACAAAACTCATTAACAATAATATTTCTTTAGGCCATTTTATGGAAATACTTCGTTAATTATATACCTATGTACAAAAGTTAAACATCTTTGCCTGTTTCGACATAATATGGTACTTATTACACCACTAACGTTTTAACTAATTTTATATCTTAATAGAATAGTGTAGTTAAAACCGTGGTGTGAAGACGAGGAAAATAAAATTTCTATCCTTAATCATTCGTTATCTAAACTATCGAGAATGAAAAAGAGTGGCAATAGTAAAACCCTTGGTGTGACCACGAGGAATAAAAATTACTCGTAGTCACACTGGTGTGACCACGAGTCGTGAATGGTATTTTTCAATGCTGAATCATAATAAAATAAAAATTAAAAAAAAAATAAAAAATTTTTTTGGGGTTACCCTTAACATTTAAGGGGATGAAAAATAGATAGTAGTCGATTCTCAGACTTACTAAATATGTATATAAAATTTGGTAAAAATCAGTAAAGCTGTTTCGGAGGACTAAGGTAACTAACATTGTGACACGAGAATTTTATATATTATAAGATTATGTTCACTTACAGTTATTGACAGTTAGGCTGTTGATTTCGAGGCAGGCGTCTTCAATCCTGGAAGTCTGCGTGACGTCCAGAATGTTGCTTAGGAACAGCAGTGGATCCCGCTTCTTTGTGAAGCTGTTTATCTTCTGGAACAGCTCAATGATGGCTGGAAACATAACGAGTTACGAGCTCTAAATATAATCTTATCTTTGTTTATAAGTTCTTTTTAGGGTTCCGTAACCAAATGGCAAAAACCGGAACCCTTTTAGATTTCGTCATGTCTATTTGTCTGTCCGTGTAGGTCACAGCCACTTTTTTCCGTAACTATTAGAACTATACTGTTGTAACTTGGTATGTAGATGTATTATGTAAACTGCAATAACATTTGCACACAAAAATTGAAAAAAAAACAATAAATTTTGTGGGTTCCCCAAACTTAGAACTGAAACTCAATAATTTTTTTAATAATTGGACCCATACGTGTAGGGTATCTATGGATAAATCTTCAAAAATTCGAAGTTTTAACATCATTTTTTTTCTAAACTGAATTGTATGCGCGAGAGACACTCCCGAAGTGGTAAAATGTATTCCCCCACCTGTAACTTTTGGGCTTTTGGCCACATAACCAATTGTGTTTCGGTCGGAAAGGTGTCGTAGTGAAATTACTGGGCAAATGAAACTTAACATCTTATGCGCAATCGGAATACGTTGGATGAGGGCAGCGCAGAACTGATCGTCGTGGTAATCCTTGTCCAGCCGTGGTCGTCTTCCGGCTGATGAAGAAATCAGATAAGAAAAAAAAATATACATACTTCTGACTTTGAAAACCTTCTGAATGAGAGCAAGCACCTTCTCCAGGTTTGATTCTCCGGTGATCCTGTACAGCTCAGTGATGATAATCTTCAAATTGACCCGACCGGAGTCTTGGAACAACTCCTCTAAAGCATATCTGAAATCTATGAAAAAAAACTTCAAATATTATTGTTATAAATGTCGTAGTCGAGAACGTCGAGAATAAAAAGCGAGGACGAAGATGCTTTGGTATTCGGCTTAGATCAGTGTGTAATCGGCGTGCGGTGCGAGTGCGGGCGACAGCAGGCGCTGGGAAGGCAGTCAGTGAAGAACTATCGAGCGAGGCAGTTGTGTCGCACGCGCATCTCCGGAACATCACGTTCTTATTACATAATGGTTGCTGTGTTAATTTTTGTGAAATGAAATATTGATTATTTTTACACGCTTTTTATTAGCTTCACCTGTATGTATGTTTATTTGTAACCGACTTATTTGACCAGATTTCACTCAAACTTCGTAGATTTATTGAAGACCGATGACAATACATTGATATGATAAAATTATTTCATTTTTCAATTAGCAAAACTAAATTTTTGTTAATTTATTTAATTTTTCATCCATCGTCTATAAGGAATTGACATTCATTATAATTTTCACCCAAAGCGTGTTTTTTTTATTTTTTTAAACTATTTTTATTTTCTTGCTGATTATATAATACTGTATATTTGTAAGACTGTTTTACTTGGTGTCGTGTTACATGACCACAGTCATGGACAACCACAAAGATCCTGAACAAGTGATCGGACTTACCCCGTCATATAAATAAAAACCTTGAGAAGTATTGTTGTTAGTTCCATCCAGTTCAAGAGTTCGGCAAATCAATATCTCCTGAGGATGCCTCGTGTAGAAGTGAAACATGTATCAAACTGATCCAAGATAAATCCATAACATTTGGATAATTAAAACTTTGGGACAGTGCAGCCGATTTTAATACCATTTTTGTGCTGCAGAAGAGGGTTATTCGCGCTATTTATAATTAAGGTCCTAAAGAATCATTGAGAGTAAAATCAGCATCAATATATTCTGGATAATGTTATGTATATAATGAATTTTCTAGAAACTGTCATAATCATAATGTTAACACAATGAAAAAGAGTGGCAATAACTTTCTTGCCAATTCTTCCCATTATAGCTGAACCCCTTCCGAAGTGGGGGTAAAAATAAAAATTAAAGAAAATTTTGACACTCATAAGTGTCACTTCCTTGTCCTACATGAATGATTTTGATTAGATTTGATTTTGGAACAAACATGTCATGCCATCTACCACAGAATGCATCATAGTACAAGTACAGAAGATTCACTTCTCAAAACCAATTATAGAAATAGGAAATAGCTGCCATACAATTAGGTGCAAATCACGTACAAATCACATCGCACAGCTGTACTAACCTACATTTTTATTCACCTAGACGTTGCCTCTCTTTCTATCGCGTGACTCTTACCCCTTCTAACGACGTTAGGGTTGTTTTCTTTAATAAAATAATTTATTATAGTAAATTTTGTGATTTTAACTTAAAAATCATATATTTAAAAAGCAGCCTCTTCGAATGATGTGAATGGAGGTAAAAAAACCGGACATGTACGAATCGGATTCGCACTGAGGGTTCGCCTTACAATATCTTTTATGATTTAATAACAAATGTATTGTTTTCAGATTTCCTATACTTGTAGAGACGGTATTATTTGTCTGGCTGAGAGTGTCGCAAAAAACGTATATATATATATATATATACGTTATTTTTTCGCAACTTCATAGGACTGTAGACTTGGATATGTAGTTTTAATTTCATCTCGATACCTCCACGCGTTCCCGAGATAAAGGGTTTTGATAGACAGATAGACGGACAGACAATAAAGTGATCCTTTGAGGTTCCGATTTTACTTTTGTAATACGTAAGCCTAAAAATAAACACTTGTTAAAGATAGTAACAATAATATTGTGCTATTCATTAGGTACATACGTGACAGTCCCGTGATCTCCTTAAGTACCGTGATGCATTTAGCAAGCGAAGTCTCCCCAAGTAATGCCTTTAGCTGTGTTCCCGCCTCGCCTATATCTGTAATTATAATCAAAAAAGGATGAAAATATTAACTTTTGTAACGAGTAAAGTGAAGTAAGGAGCGGGTGCCGGAGAGGAGGCGCCAGTGTAGCGGTGTGAAGTGCGAGATGAGTACAGTAGAGGGGGTGAGGAGAAAAAAGGAGATTAGCAAGAAAAGGTGAGAGGATCTTCCCAACTGTAGTTTAATATTGAAATAATTATTCAAAAAATTCAAATTCAAAATTTCTTTATTTGTTTGTACACAGTCATTTACAATCACATATGAAATAATTATTGCTGTACTCTTTCAACTATACTAGATAGTAGACACATATTGGGAGAAATAACATGTTTGTATTTGAAAAAATAATGTCGAACTGTAAGCCTCGACTCTGATTTTCACTGGGCACCGTGTTTCGCAACATGTACAGCGACTATGGTATACAAATACTACCTACATATACAATTAACAGCTACTTATATAAATACTGTTTCATAGTAACTGTGATGTTTTACGGCCGTTCCCAATATACTATCTACAGATACTGATAAATGACTACCGTCAGTAATTAGATGTCAATAATCTGAAGCTGTCCCAATATACTCGATAAGTCATTCTTATCGCCTTGTACCGGGACGCGTGAATTGAAATTTTCATACAAACTTCTATCGCTGGTAAGCTATACGTCGTCCCATTGACAGACAGCGTGTACGGATAAGGTGAGTTACCGTCGATAAGTTTATTGGGACATAAAAGTCAACAAGAGTTACGATTTTCTCAAGTAAGAGATAAACTGAATATTGGGAACGGCCGTAAGCCAACAGCATAATTGTTGCAAAAGTCTAAACAATAAGTGTTCATATAATAGCCAGTTACAGATCTCTCTCTATATTAACCAAAAAATCAAGTAATGAATATATTCAACTAACTTTAACATCTGCAATTGTGTAGTTTAAAAACATTATAAGAACCATAATATGCGTATGAATGCGAATGTAATATAATAATATATCTATTATTTTATTATGTTAATGGTTATTGTGTTTATATGTTTGGATGTGTATGTACACAAACACACACTACACGCAGTAGTGTGTGTTTGTGTAGGTACCCCATGCTTATGGTCAACTTACCCCGGATATGTCGGGTAGGTTGACCAAGCGTCAGGGTTTTAGAAATCAACTAAATAAGTATTATAAAGATAAATATATAGGTTATAGATTAGTATTTTTTGAGTATCTCAATAGTTCTTCTATCTGTATCAATTGTTGTTTTTGTTATATTAAGTTAAACATCAGATATATACGAGCTTCCGTCAAAATTTAGTCAACCATCCCCGGTTACCCTATATGTTAGTGTGTATTATATAATTTTTTGTCTGTTTTATACTGTTTAGTAACATTTTTCGAATCTACTGTATTCATTAATATTTTAATAATACATCATTTTTTGTAGATATATTTGACTACGATTATTAATGTCAAAATTCGAAAGTTCATTGTAATCCACACACATTCAATTAATGGGAGAACCTCGCTCACCATGTACCAATATGTTTTAGGTTCTCGAATTTATATGTTCGTTGATGTGTTATAAAAGAGGCACATAACATCAGCCGATCCATATGTATGCTTGTTTATTGGCAATGTATTTATCAGTTTTCAAAATTTCATTTAAACATTGTTTTTATTATAGACAATTATACGCTTAAACTTACCGTTACATCTCATTCCAGAAATAAACGTATTAAAGGTCCCCTCCCAATCTGTAACAATATAAATATTATATTTTTATGGCGAACCAGAATATTGATTCTGTGTTTCCGGTTTGACGTCACGACGCTTCGTCCAATCAGGAGCGAGGGTTTTCAAGTCTGCGCCGGAAGCGGATGGTTTTGACTACAACGAAGTAAATGTGTGTGTAATCTGTATAAATAGGTGAGCAGGGGCAGCCATTAAATTATTAAACCAATTGCATGCCGCTCCGCCATAGATATTTAGTGATTTAAAGACACCGCACACACATTTTTTCGTAGGTAACTTTAAGGTTCTGAGGTGAAGGCTCGATCGGGTGAACTCGGTACCGCCGAGTGTGCACGAGCGGGAAAGATACAGTCAGCTGCTCTTCGCTGTTGTGTCGCTGTGTTTGGTATATTTCATAATTGTCATTATTTCATATTTTAGTTATCACAAGCAAATTGTATTCTTTATAGAATACGAAAATGAAAATAAATAATTTGATTAATGTAGAATTAAATAAATAATAACTTTAATTTCTGACTTGTTTCTCATTTATTCTACTAATACGGTCCATAATAATAATACGTAATACTATTTACTTTAAATATGCGATCTTAAGCAAACACACTCTATTTTTATTAATTTGAAGCATTTCTTGCGATACTATATTTTTTTAATTATTACAAACCCGTGAATCTTATATTGCTATAGAAGGAACTCGTGGACATTTAAGAATTGTGTTTACTTTTTAAACTACAATTTATTTTATTATTTTCTGCACTTTGTGTGTTCAGTGGAAAAATGCAATAAATTTTGCTGACGCAGACAATATGAAGGTCACCACGTTTCGCTCAATCAACGTTTTCCCTTTTGCAACGCTGTCACGAAGTTCCAATCGGCGAACAGATAAAACATCGTAAATGGAGCTGGATAGCCCACGCACCCCGGAGGGATCCCAACCATATATCGAGGCAAGCCCTAGATTGGAACCCTCAAGGAAAACGCAAACGTGGCCGTCCAAGGCACACCTGACGGCGGCCTGTCATTGACGAAGCGAAAGACATCGGGAAGACCTGGAGTAGATGCCCTCTGCCCCAGCTATTCTTGGAGACTTACCAACATCCGATCGCAACTCCAGGAATAGGCTGGGGAAGGTGACTGAACCTTCACCAGCTGTGATTTTGTTCATGTAGCTTTCCACGCCATCCATACCTGAAAAATAAGGTCGGTAAGGAGTATACATTGGCACACAATTATCCTAAAAAAAATTTGTTCCCACTTTAATATTTCATGGGTGGTCTTTACAAATATGCATTAAAAATAGTACTTTTTACTTTTTAATGTATTAGTTTTTCTATGCAACTAACAATAACTCACTGATTTTTGAAGTGAAAGTGTAAAGTGAAAAGTGTTTCGGCGCACGAGGGTAAAAATTTTTACACATGAAACGGAAGAGAGCGTCACGGAAATTTGAGACGTTTTTCTTCAAGGGAGAGAACGATTAACACCGATTGAGAAAGAGTATTTCTTACTCTCGGGCTACTAGCCTTGTATCGTGCAGGTTTTTTTTAAATCAAAGATGGCCGCCGCGCAAAATTATGATTTCAAAATTATGGTTATCGAATCCGAGGTTCTCGAGAGTGCAGAGAACGAATTTGGGATTATTTTTGAAATCCAAGATGGCCGCCGTGAATATTTATGATTTCAACAATATGGATATCGAATCTGAGGTTTTCGAGGGAGAATGAATTTGGGATCATTTTTTAAATCCAGTGTCTATTGTGCCAATAAAGTGTCACGAACATGTGGGATGTTTTTATCCAAAGAGAGTTAGAGAGAGACTGCAACCGATTGAGATAGTGAGAAAGAGCGAACGTAGCATGAAGCACATGGAACCGCTAGTAAGAAGAATAACTTCGCTTCTGACGTTGTATCATGCAGGTTTAGCGCGCGGCCGCGAGTAAGTAGAACATCTAATAATTTCTAATATTGACAAAAAATATTTGTTTTAGAGAACAGATTAGCATAATTGATATAAACGAGTTTTTAAAAATTAGTTTTCCAAAGAAGTTTTACTTCAGACATGTGTACTTACTACTCACGCTTTTTTTATATCTTTTGCAGTGAGCTGGCGTATCTCAAGTGGTTGCAGAGTTGAACTGCATAAAGAGGTAAATAAAAAAAAAATCTAAAATAAACGTAGCCTAAGCTCCTCCTTATTACATCAGCTACCAATAGAAGCAGCCAATAAAAGTCCCGTCAAAATAGGTCCAGCCATTTCAGAGATTAGCCGGAACAAACAGACAGACAGACAAAAATTGTAAAAAAATGTTATTTTGGTGTATATAACGGATATATATTCATATACATGTCGTAAAAAACAGTTATTTCAATATTAGAATCAGACAATCCAATTTTATTTATATGTATATATGTATGTATAGATGTATGGATACAGACAGATTTCTATCATTATACGTAAACAATATACCTGTCGGATTAGCGAGACCCTCAATATGCTCTGCCTCATGATCGTAACAATCCACCACATCTGATAAACCTGCCAGAATGAAAAAAGAAATGATTAGAAGAAGAAAAAAAGAAATACAGCTGAATATCTAAGTGATCCGACAGCATGGGACTAGATTATAATCATTTTATAGTAATAACAATGACAATACAATATTTGATTAAAAAAAGTGCAAAAAAAAATGCTGGGGGAGTTCCTTGCGCCGCTTCTTCTCTCTCAGAGCTCCATTTTGAAAAGAAGCGGTAGTAGTGTCTAGTATATTAGAAAATTAGAAATGACATCAAAAAGAATTCTAAAAGAATCTATTTTGAGAAAATAACCCCCCACTCCCACTTACCCCTCCTTCCCGTGCTACGGGATATTAAGTCTTAACCCAAATATATTCCAATCGTATTTTCAGTTTTGATTACGGATATATTCGTTTAGTTGTAAGAACTCGTAAAAATGTCTTAGCATTGATTTTGATTTGATTGATTCCAGCTCTCTCCCGCCCTAGAGTTGGTCGGCTTAAGCACGCCTACCACCTGATAATGGGTTCCCGTTAAACTCTCAACTGAAAGACCGAGTTAGTTGGTAATATGAAACCCTGCTGATACCAATCGACTAAAATAAATAAAGATTTCTACAAAATAACGCCTACTTCAATAAAATTTCGGAAATAGTTTTATTTATTTATCAGAATTATTTGTTGCCCTTACTTGGGCACAGAGTCCAGTATTTGGGTGTACTTGTAAATAATTACTTACTCTTTCTACTGCTCATCTTTTGCAGTATCTCCCAAACACCTTCAAAATCTGTATGTCCAGTCATTCTTTTAACCACTTGGAAGGCTTCATTGGGATCTGCAAACAATGATAATCATATAATTTTTAATAAATGGTTTGTTTTGCTTTTTATTTTAGGTATTTTTAAATACCTTGTTATAATATAATGAACTATTATTCAAAAAAATTTTTTAAATTATCACTTATTTAAGATATCCAGTTCTAGACCTTAATTTTTCGCCATGGTATGTGTAGCCGTCACATTCGACACTATGGATCTTAGAGCAGGAAACCAATAAGGCTTAGAGTCAGAAGTGGGATGATAATATTATCGATAATATTTTTTAAATCAGAAGTGGGATAGAATTTTTAAATACTAATAACATTAATACTTGATTCAAAATTTATTATTGAGATTACTATAAATACTTATCTAAATGTCATCAAAACTAAAGTATTCTACTATCTCATTCGCGCAGGTTTTTATCTATAGACGTATATGTTTGTGTTACATTTTAAAATCGCTTTCAAGTTTCATAGAGCTTTAAAGCACAGCGGTGCAAAAGCCATTTAATATAAGGTAAAAATAGTAATGCCAGTGATGACTTACGGTACGCAGACGTGGTCGCTAACTATGGGCCTTATGAGATAGCTCATGGTCGCTCAGAGGGCTATGGTGAGGGCTATGCTCGGAGTTTCCCTGCGAGATCGAATAAGGAATGAGGAGATCCGTAGGAGAACCAAAGTTACCACCATAGTCCAAATGATTGCGAAACTGAAGTGGCAGTGGGCAGGGTACATAGTTCGACGGACAGATGGCCGTTGGGGCAGTAAAGTCCTTGAATGGCGACCACGTACCGGAAGACGTAGTGTTGGTAGGCCCCCCTATAAGATGGACCGACCATCTGGTCAAGATCGCCGGAATTCGTTGGATGAGGGCAGCGCAGGACCGACCGTCGTGGAGATCTTTGGGGCACGTCTTTGTCTAGCAGTGGAGGTCTTCCGGATGATGAAGATCAATAATAATAATAAATATCACGCACTTTTTTTATTGGTGATTATCGTCAATAGACGTACAGCAGCGCCGATATCTGAAAAAAAATATATTCCAAAATTATTGATTTTATTTTTTTCTCTAATTATCTAAAAACTAAAAATGAAATGACTGGTGCCAAGGACCTGCTGCACTATTTTTTAGCTTTTAGTACATTGTCTACATAATTTTAATCTTTACATTGAATAAAACACCGCCAGCGACTTCAACCTTCGCACGACACGCCACAAATTAGGATATCATCTGGATGTGTGGTGGTCCTCCACAGTACAGTTTTCCAGGAAATTTCTTCCACGTGCAACAAAGCTGTGGAATGAGCTTCCTTGTGCGGTGTTTCCGGGACAATACGACATGGTTAAATAAAGTCCACCTTTCTTCCGGCAACGCTCCTGCGAATCCCCTGGTGTTGCAAAAGAGAATGTGGATGCCGGTGATAACTTAACACCAAGTGATCCGTACGCTCGTTTGTCCTCCTTTTCAACATTATTTTATTACAACTACAATAAAAAATAGTAGCCATAAACCATTTAGAATAAATTTCGCATCGAATGGTGGTAGTTTCATGTCGATACGATTAGTGGTTTAGGCGTGATTGAGCCTCAAACAAAGACCATTTTCACTATATATACATACAATAGATTTGTCAAGATTTTCTCGCTGACTCCGCAGTCCTGCCGTGACCACGATTCATGCAACTAGATTGAAGTACCGGCTTCAAATACATAAAATATATATCGCAAGTACCCGTAATAAAAATAACAATGTTAAGATGCACGATGGTGAAAGTTTAAAAACATATGTAGCTGTGTAACAGAGAATGTGGGTGAAATCTAAAAACTTACTGGTAGTCCGAGCCAATCTCCGTAATATCTGTTCGAAGAAATGCCAGCCTCTTGCACTCTTGCAGGAATTCAGGAATCTGATAATATCTGCCCTATCTGCAAGTTGAAACATTAGAGTAATACAATAAAATTGTTTTGGAAAAGTATAGCTATTGTATTGGTCGTAATACAGCTCCCTGGGCGACACCATGTCTTAACTATAGTGTTTCAATAGTTTTATAAAAAAAAATCTTTTACTATTTAATTAATTTTCAGATAAAACGTAAAAATAAGTAAAAAATCTTAGTGGATTTAATGCAAAGATAAAGACAGTTCTCCATTATTCAAAAAATATTTTCTCATTTAGAGTAAGTATCTCTTAAGAATAACATACCATTTTAATAATATATTAATACTTTAACGGCCGTTCCCAGTATTCAGTCTATCTCTTACTTGAGATAAAAATCTAAACTATTGTTGACTTTTCTGTTCCAACAAACTTATCGACGGTAACTCACCTTATCCGTGCACGCTGTCTGGCAATGGGACGACGTATAGCTTACCAGTGATATAAAGTTTGTATGGAAATTGCAATTAACGCGATAAGAATGACTTATCGGGTATATTGTGACAGCTTTAGATTATTGACAGATAACTACTGACAGTAGAATGTAGTGATTTATCTCTATCTGTAGATAGTATACTGGGAACGGACGTAAGAAATTAGCAATTATAAAGCGGTAATGTAAAAGCTGTTTACAAAAATACGATAAAGTTAGATATATTACTCTTTTACACCATACAATTACTTGATTCGAAACGACCTTCCCCCCGCACCGTCTTGCCTACTACAAACGAGGAACGGTAGTTGTAGGGGAATGATTCAGATATACGTTTTTGTTTCATTTTTATCTAATAAAAATTTTATTGACAGGACAACGTCTGTCGGTTCAGCTAGACTATACATTCAGCTATTCTGTTTGTAATATTGTAATAACCGTTTTTACTACATGTACTACACCAAAATGTTTTTTTTTTATAATTTTTGTCTGTCTGTCTGTCTGTTTGTTCCGGCTTGTTACTTTTTTTTGGCAGGTAGCTGATGTAATAAGGAGTAACTTAGCCTAAGCTACGTTCATTTTAGAAAAAAATATTTAATTTTAGAAAAATATAGTAATGTTGCCATGTTCAAGAAACGGGCTAACTCTAAAAAAATATATATGTGGCAAAACAACGTTTGTAGGATCAGCTAGAAAATAATATAATTAAGTAATGATATCTATAGACAATAAAATAAAATTGTTTAAATAAAATATTGATTAAATTAAGTTGCATCAACACTTTGAATTGAGTGTACTCATGGCATTATGATTAAGAAAAAAACAAAAAAAAACTTATAGATATTATAAATAGATGCGAACACTAGACTAATATCATTAAGTGAAGAAGAAGTTATACCGGAAACTATTACTTCATTATAATATAACTACCTATATCTATATATATAAAAATGAATTGCTGTTCGTTAGTCTCGCTAAAACACTAGAACGGCTGGACCGATTTGGCTAATATTGGTCTGGAATATTTGTGGAAGTCCAGAGAAGGTTTAAAAGGTGAATAAATAGGAAAATGCTGCTAAATTAAATAAAAAAAACAAATTTGTTTTTCCTTTGATGTGTCCATACATAATTTCTATGAGAGAATTTATTGACGCGTGGTTTGACAGTTCTGCTGTGAAACAATTTCATTACGACAGCAGAGTGCATATTTTACGAAGTAATTATTGACGTTATGATATATTATTGACAAATTCATATAAAAACATTATTTTATTTATTATAATATACAGAACAACGTCTGTCGGGTTAGCTAGTATATATATATATATATATATATATATACCGTTTCTTGGAAATTGCAACATTACTTTATTTTTCTAAAATTAAAGAATGTTTTTAAAGTAAAATTATTACATCAGCTACCTGCCAATAAAAGTCCCGTCAAAATCGGTCCTGCCACTTCAGAGAGTAGCCGGAACAAACAGACAGACAGCCAAAAATTGTAAAAAAAAATGTTTTGGTCTATGTACCGTATATATATACACTCAGATTTTATTTATATGTATAGATTTATAACAAACCATAGTTATTTTATAGTTTTAATTACGACTATCTTAGGTTTATTTCCGCTTACAGTATTAGCATAATTCAACAATAACTTCATTTGTCTAATCGGGTGTCGAACAAGAATAATACTCACTTTGAAGGCCTGTAACATCTGCTATATATGCCAGCGCCTGATTTTCTTCTGAAAAAAAAAATATTTAGTTTTTCTTGCTGACTGTACTTCCTAAAACTGTCATTTGAGCCAGGTTAAGTTGACGGCCTTACGGCCGTTCCCAATAGTCTATCTCCGGTTGTGGCCTACTTGAGATAAAAATTGTTACCATCGTTGACTTTCCTATCCTAATAAACTTATCGACGGTAACTCATCTTATCCGTACACGCTGTCTGTCAATGGGAGAACGTATAGCTTACCAGCAATAGAACTTTGCATGGAAATTGCAATTCACGCGTCCCAATATAAGGTGATAAGAATGACTTATCGGGTACATTGGGACAGCTTCAGATTATTGACAGCTAATTACTGACAGTAGAAGGTAGTAATTTATCTCTATACGTATATTGGGAACAGCCGTTATACCGACTACTTGCAATTTGTATTCTACGTCTGGATGGAGCTCTAGGGTTGGTACATACAAAAACATTCACGACACGGACGGCTCGGCGCAGGTAATTTGATTCGGACATCGACCAGTCTCGGCGTCGTACGGCGTGGCACTTAATAGCTATGTCTCCCCAATATTGCTTAGCGGCCGTGTACATCATGTGTATGTGTGGGTGTGTCGATTCGGTCGCTCTACTATGAAGTTAAAGTACTGTTCTATAACAATATTGTGCTTTGCTTCGGTCTGAAGGGCGCCGTAGCTAGTGAAATTACTGGGCAAATGAGACTATACATCTTATGTCTCAAGGTGACGAGCGCAATTGTAGTAATTTTTGGGTTTTTCAAGAATCCTGAGCGACATTGCATTGTAGGGCAATGGGTAGGGCGTATCAATTACCATTAGCTAAACGACCTGCTCGTCTCGTCCCTTATTTTCATAAAAGAAACGGTAATTTTGCTAACCATCCGTACAACTAAGCAAGCTAACTAGTAAGCAAATGATAAGGAATCGCTTTGTGTCTTTGTCGGCCGACGCCGGTCGCAATATCTGCATGGGATTTTTTTAGTTATCTGTTACAATTGACACACAAATAAAATTTGAAAACAAATTCGGGTTTCGAACCCACGACCTCTCGCGTTCCATGCGAGTTCTCTTCCAACTAAGCTAAACGTTCGAGTGACGTATCATCATAAAATCTTCTATACTTTGTTCAACTCTCAGTTTGTGGCTTCATCTACAGGATCTACTTGACAGTTGATAACGTGTTCTACCCCAGTATTTGCATGTTAGGAAATTGACTTTGGATGTCGCTCTTGTAAATCTAAAGTAAACAGTTTAGTTTTGATTGTGGAAAGTGTAGAGAATGTATATTTGTGTATCAATCCTAGAAGCTATAACTGAAATCGGTAGAACATCCAGGCTACTACAAAATGATAAATAAAATCCACTGTAATATGTGATCAACGACTTAATAACCGGTCATGACCATATAAACAGTAACAGCTATGAATGTATTAAATCAATATTGAACTAAAGTATATACCTTTTATTCGTTTCAATAACAATTTTAACAAAAGCCTCCAAACAAAGGCATTTAACTTCAAGGACCAACGTTATTCAGTCGTCAACTAGTAATAGTTAATTAATAATATTTAAACAACTGTTGCGTTTTGTAAACAATGTGTTGTGTTGTGCGTAGTTTTTAAAACTCCGTTTAATGAAGTTGTTATTTTTACCAATATTAAGCTTCTGTCCTTAACTACGTAGAAACTAGAATTGATTTTGATTAAAAAAATTTGGTTTATTAGTTAGAACATTCATAGGTATGATTTTTGGATTGGTTTCGGCTCCATATTTTACGATATTTTAGAATGCGCGGAAACCAATATCCAAAAAGGCTAGTTCTACCAAAACATATTCATTCCCTCTGACAGTCAGGAAGCATTGTTGGCTTTAGACGCCGATTTGACAGCATGAAAATTACTCAAAAACTGCATTAACTGCCTAAACACATTAGGCGTGAAAAATAGAGTGATTTTCAGATGGGATGGATTTTTCCAGGGCATGCCAGAATCATAGGCAATGTAATGGCCGATGAGGTCGTAAGAGCTAGAGGTAAAGCAGTCCAATATGGTCTGGAAACTATTCGTGGACTGCCTAAGTGCGCTCGACACACCCTGAGGAACCAATGTCAACAAGAAGCACTTAAACGCTGAAGCAACAACAGGTTTAAGCCATTCCAAAGCACTGGTAAAGGCATTCAACAGTAGAAAATCCAATGTATATTTACCAGGACGCTAACTGGGCACTGTCGCCTAAACATCAAAACCTCAGTGTGGTTGGAATAAAACGAAAAAACTTGATTTTGCCTTGAGGTCAATCAAACGCCTCTTCATTGACCTCTGAGCCTCTGCGATTGTGGCCCACTAATGCATAAGCGTAACACCATCCTTGGTGACTACAACCTGCTCCCAGGTGCTGTTTGTAATACTCGCGTCAAGAAGATACTGTGGTTAGTACGGCAGGGTTTGACGAAGAGCTATAAGTATGAGTGGTGAACACAATAGTTCAATTGTGAACGTGGTGTTACTAGGACTCATTGGGAACAGTCAAATAGCCACCCTCTCAAATAAATAAATAATGATTTTTGGATCAAAATAAATAAATAATTGATTTAAATGAGTGAAGGGCCAGCAACTCCATCTCAGTTGTTGCGAATGTCCATAGGCGGTTGTCACACCACGTTTGATCACGTAAGCCTCTTGCAAAAATAAAACAGTTATAGGCAGAAGATTGAATTGCTTAATCGGAAACATAGAGAATTTTAAATTCGATTTTGTTCTACCCACAACTTTACAAGTACCAGTTACTGCATCATAAAGATTTCGTTGGATAAACCGCTTTAGATCGGTATTTTACAAAAGTGCGGGCTTAACATCCTCCCCGTCTTGACCGACGGACACCGCTCAACTCGTTTATATTCTTACACATTTACCAGTGATTGGGTATAAAAAAACTCCATAATGTTTACACTCCAAATGAAATAATAGATACAATCCGAGATAACCATTAATAACTGTTAAATTTACATCTGGTTCCAAGCCTTGTGCATTTAGGCAAAAAAAAATATCTCACCTCTAAAACCAGTGAATTTGAACAGTATCTCAGCTAGTTGATTCTCATCTACAACAAAAATAATAAAAAATAAGTAAGTAAAGTTTTCAAAAAGCCTTTTAAAGTATGTGTGCGTGTGTCGATTCGGGAGCTCTAGAATGAACTTAAAGTACTGTTACATTATTGTACTGTGCTGTAGGTGAGTAGTGGCCATGTAACGGTGACTATTAATCACTTACACGGTGACATTAATTATTTACTTTATTTTTTAGATTTTTTCTTTCTACCCGTGTGCTCATTACTGTGATTGAGACTTCACATCTTAAGTCTCAAGGCAACGAGCGCAATCGTGGTGCCACTCATATTTTTTTTGTATTTTCTTTGATTAACGCGAGTGTTACACATTTAAATAAAACACTTTTAAAAGAATGAGACCGGCCAACCTACTACATCCGCTTCGACCAACCAAAAGTTATGGCAAAAGATATTCTCTATAAATAGATTTCTCCCAAGACTGGTGCGTGAACCCATTGAAATAAAAAAAATACGCAAATTTACATAGACGGGCTAAAATTATCTAACACCTGGTGTCAAAAAATAAATTAAAACCCAAAACTTCATATACCAAAAAAGAAGAGGTCAATGTTAGAAAATTTTGACAAAAAACCATCTGTCTACAGCAAATACCACCTGCGAGTCAATAAATGGCGTTAAACTTCATAATGACAACTATGACAAATATTATCTCGACTACTGTCAACCGCAATCCCACTAAAAACGTGCTCTGAATTTTTTGTATTATTAATTGCTCTATGTTCTATGAGCCATAAATCAAAGCTAAACGTTTTTGAAGACAAAACATATTAGTACTTATTTGGCTTTAGCTGGCGGCGGCCATTTTTGTTTAGTATACAACTCAGAACGGGAATTTAAGTGAAATTTTAAAAAAATATATATATTTTAAAGAAATCATAAAATCATTCCATAATCATAAAAGATATAACGTGTCCGCCATAGTAGAAATGGTACAAATAATTCACGTGCGATATTTTTATTTTGACGCGTTCAGCATAACAGTCACAATAATTTCTCGTAGAACTCTGAAAGAGCGGTGATATCACAGCACGAATCTATCATAAATCACGTTTTTTGTGTACAATAACCAAGCTTGTTTATCTAGCAACCCGTAACATAAACCGCATAATGATACCTCAAGTATTATTAACACAAGTGGGCAACACTTTTCAAGTGGCCGGCGTCGGGTTTAGCGCCAAAACAGCTCAGCAATTAGTGGCTTCTGCGGGCGCGTACGACGTTTTGGCATATCAGAGGTAAAAAAGTGTTTTATTTAAATATTTTTTTGTTTTTTTGAGAACCCTGAGCGGAACCTGGAGCACACACAGGAAATATTAATTACAAACAGGCGAAAGACAACCTCATCAGTTCTTATAATAAAAACAATAATTCTCAATATAACTTACTTCGAACTCCAAATATCTGGAGTAAATCTTCTTGTTCGGTTAACTGTTCAACGTTTCCTGAAATATGATAACGTTTGAATTGAAAATACAAATTGTTTTATAGAAGTATTTGTCAATTTACTTGGGAAAGGATCGTAGACCAAGTATAGTAACTAGACTTATTGATAGCTTCCGTCTCACTCACACGAGAAAAATAAATGAGATACTGTATTAGATTTTTTGTTTCGCCATGCGTGTGGTTTTTTCACCCGGTGTGCTAAACAAACTTGACAGCGCTGCACAGAAAACTTGTGAAACGTCTGAAATATGCACTATTTATTTAACATCAGCGACAGTTTTAAGTAGAATCGAAGGAAATATGGTGCGATGTTGTGTTTTTGAATATACAAATGATTTGAGTTGACGAGACTGACTCGTGCCAGATTTTGGCGAGACAACACGTCCTCAGGATGCCTCGTGTAGAGACAAAGCACGTGTCAAATTGTTTAAAGGCAAATATTGGCGGAATTAACACTAAAGAAAACTCAAATCATTTGTACAATTATGGATTTCCGCAAAGTAACGCCTACTTCAATAAAGTGTTTTTCAATTTAAAAGTGATAGTGAAAGAACACTTGTGTTATATTATGTACCTTTATGTATAGGATATTATCTGTCTCATGTTGGCCACACCAAACCGATGTCTAGTTACTATACTTGTCTATGGAAAGTACCATATAAAACAGACACCAGTTAAAGCATCGGAAAAGTAATCTCGTATTATATAATATAGGCAGAAGCTTGCAAAACCATAGGTTTTTTAACTTACATATTATTCTCTTTATTATAATTTCATCTTATTTTATACATTTAAATATATAAAATATTTATAAAAGAAACGATATTACAAATATAAATATAAACAATAGAGTCCCGCCGGCGTTGGTTCACGACAATTCCGCCGGTGGTTAGGGCGACAGACTGAGGAACTTCCGCACGATGCGTGCCTTTCACAAAACAGCTGCTTTCTGTATCTGACCCTCAATCCAGTTATTAAGTGAGAGCCTCTTGAGATGATGGTCGAGGCTCTTTGCTATAAGACCGTTTACGGAAACGACTATTGAGACAAATACTGTTGAATCAACATCCCACATGCGTTTGGAAAAAATGATGATAGTGAACATTTACGTTGCGCGCGCAATACTACTGACATGTAAAAAGAATGAAAAATGTCGCTTATCTTTTGTTTTTAATTTTTCAATTTTAAGTATGTATATATATACTTAATTGAGATTAACTGTCGGTAGCTACCTACTCTTTTTATTTGTTTATATTATACACTTTTCAAATTTGTTTACATTATACACTATTCAAATTCAAATGAAAAATTCAAATTCAATACTTGTTCGTCGGTTATTTGAACCTGTCCTTGTTACAAATAAAATGATTTTAAAAACCTCAATATAATTTTTGAAGACCTATCCATAGATATACGGGTTTTGATGAAAAAAAAAATCTTGAGTTTCAGTTCTAAGTATGGGGAAACCCCAAAATTTATTGTTATTTTTTCTATTTTGTGTGAAAATCTTAATGCGGTTTACATAATACATCTACTTACCAAGTTTCAACAGTATAGTTCTTATAGTTTCGGAAAAGTAGCTGTGACATTCACAGACAGACAGACAGACATGACGAATCTATAAGGGTTCCATTTTTTGCCATTTGGCTAAGGAACCCTAATAAATGAATAGTCAACCAAAATAAAATGTACAAAGACTTACCAGAGTCCTGATTCTGGAGATTGGCGAAGTCGGTTTTGACCGAATCTTGATGTAGTTGATGGTGAGGTATTTCAGCTGGTGGAATAGGTAGATTAATAACAGGACCATTTTCCACAAATTCTGGTCCAAATTCCGGTCTTAATACATGTGGGTGCCCAGGGTTGAATTGGCCGAATTCTTGGTTGTACCCAGCTATCTGATATCCAGAAGTATCTTCAGGTAAAAATTGTGGTGGATTTGGTATTTGAACTTGGGGATTGAAAGCTCCGTAGTTGAAGCCTAAAAAGATTTAAAACTTGTTGTGAATATCACAAAGGCAAAGAAACAAATGTAAGGCCTTTCTTTGTTCCAATTTCTCGGTTGTAGACATCACATAATGCACTTTAATAGATTATCTCGTTCAAAATATGTCAAGTTGATTGAAATGTTACATGAGCTTGGCATTTTTTAGAGGACGCAATTTTATTTTTGGGACAAAGTTTTTTTAAGGATATATTATTTACAATAAAAAAATAATCAAAAATAAGTTAAACATTTCGTTTTAACCGGATTCTCATGAGCATTGACGAACCCGGTCAACTTTGGAGTGCTTAACTTACCGAATGACATATTCAAAGATTGCCTTGTTCATAATTTTACTATACAAAAAAAAAATATTTTTATAATCAGCCTAACGAATCTCTCTAAGAAAAAACCGATTCACTCGATTGTATGAAACGTACAGTCAATGATAGATCGACAGATAACGGCTATAATCTTGTAAAAAAAGGAGATCAACTACGTTTTAAGCAACTGTTCGCTTTCAAACTTAGCCGGATTATACTTCGTCACCAATCGCCATACTGTAATTACTACTATTTCAAACTTATGTCAAAGAGCAATCCCGCCTCTTATAACGTAGTATTTACATACATAAATAACATAATTCACTCACCTTGCCCATAATTTTGATTCAAATATGAATTAGATTGATCATTTCGGCTTTGCGTTTGTATCTGTGAGCCATCATTACTCTCCTGTCGTTGTTGATTTTGTTGTAATTCATATTTCTGTTGAACGTTGCTCTGTTGTTGTTCGTTTTGTTGAAATTCAAAATTTCCGTCGTTGTTTTGCCATGCCCTACTTGATTGCTGATTAAATTCGTTTTGTTGATGTTGCGATTGTTGTTTCGTCTCATTATCAACAAATTGAACGTCGTTTTGTTGGTTATCAAAACTTTTTATAACGTTTTGTTGTGCTGTTGCGAAATTTTGTATTTTGTCGTGTCGTCCTCCTCGTTGCGTTTCTATGACGCCGAAGTTCTCCACGTTTTCATTTTGGGTTCCTGTTAAATGAAAGTTAAGTAAAAGAATCAATCTATATCCTTTTTGTGTAGTAGTGGAACTAAAATTATGTGCAGTTTTCAGGTCGAGAGACCGCCGATTCGAGTCGCGCATAAATTATGTTTTCAAATTTAATTTGTGTATATTATAGATAGTTTCCTACGTGGTAGGCGGTTTAATATTCAATGAAAATACTAACGAAATACTTACGATCTGGTCTGGCATTTGCGATGCTGCTGGTCACCTACGAACAATAATTTTTAATATAGATTATATACAGAATGTACATTTTTAAAATCTTTATTGAAAGAAAGAAAGAAAGAAAAAATGTTTATTGACGTCATTATACATTCTGATTACAGTTCTTAAAAGTTATACTATTCTAATTATGATCTAATGACGCCAATGGGCCACCAACTCAGCATAGTTGTGGTTACCAAAGAATCTACAACGCTGGTCTTCCGTGGAAACCCAGAGGGCGCTACTAACGCGCAGTCCTATCACACGAAAGTTTACATACTATTAATTCTCTATGAGCACAGAGCACAAAAAATAGTGAAACTAGGATCTAAAATTAAAAATAAAGCTAATTAATTTATTTCTCCGGAACAATACAATTAAACTTGCCATTGCCACACAACACAATCTTATTTTTTTAAATATTTTAAATTGATTTTTGGACATGTACCTATTTGAAAATCTTTATGTACCAATATAACCTATATATATAAAAATGAATTGCTGTTCGTTAGTCTCGCTATGACTCGAGAACGACTGGACCGATTTGGCTATGATATTTATTTTATATCCAGGGAAGGTTTAAAAGGTGAATAAATATTAAAAATTCTCGGAAAAAAATAAATACTTATAAACAAAAATTCTGTTCTTCCTTTGATGTGTCCCCCATCGCTCAGAAATCAAATTGAAAGAATAGTTTAAAATAAATAAGTAATTAGAATCTATTATATATCTTTATATCTCTCAGGAGGTAAAAAATAAACTTAATTTCAGCTAACTATAGTTTGTAGATAACTACAGTTTTTAAATATCTATCAGATTATTTGTATGTAGATTAATAAATCTTAAGTTTTGTCACAAATTAAATTTCTCAATCTAACCGCACCACGAAACAACCCAAAAATATATCAGAAAGCTTTAAATTGATTAACAGACTGTATCATAACTGTGTGTGTCTGAAAATATCAAATTGAAACCTTATAAATAGCCAGTATTTTAGGAAAACTCTGTTTTGTAAGCAAGTAATATCATGTGTAATTAATCTAAAATAATTATAAAATGTCATTCATACCGAGCATTTTTTTATTTGTTTTAGTAAAAAAAAGGATTCCTTTTGTTTGTTTTAAGTTTATTTTAAACAAAAGTTTAGGTTTTTTATTTATCCATTGAGGCAGTACGAAATCAGCTGGGTGAGCTAGTTACATATATATTTATTTGACAACACAAAGTGTTAAAAGGTAACTATTCACATTATATTCTATGGGTAATATTTATAAATAAAAATAATAAAATAGTTTTTATTGGTTACTTATTTACCGTAATATGTAATTTCAAATTGGCAAATTCACTTATGTGCCTATGAACATACATAACATTATCAATAATATATTGAGAAGCAACAGTCAAGATGTTAATTTCTTTGAATTTTGCTCTCAATGATTCCTTAGGACCTAGGTTATAAATAGCGCGAATAGCCCTCTTCTGCAGCACAAATACAGTATTAATATCGGCAGCGTTGCCCCATAGTAATATACCATAGGACATAATACTATGGAAAGCATCCAATATACGATAATTTATATTTATACAGTTTATTCTTTATTACTTTTTATCAAATGTTTGATATAATTTTAAAAAGATTCATAGATTGGATCTCACAAACTAATTTCTGTAATGTACGTAACATTACAGCCATTGTAAAATACCCTATTTGATTGAAAAGAGGCGCGGAGAATGTATAAAATACTATCTTTGCGCCTGAATAAGGCTACAGGAAACCCAAGCGCTGACAGCTTTCTCGGTCAACGGATCAGCCTAGCTATCCAACGTGGAAATGCTGCCAGTATTCTTGGTACGTTTCCACGTAATGATAGTTTTAATTTTATGTAGTCATAGTATTGTAAATATAGTTACATATAAGATTTATTTTGTTTGGATAAATGTTATTTTTATGAAAAAGAGCGGCCGTTGAGTTTCTTGTATGTTCTTCACACGAGCTCAACTTTTTCCGAACATATGGAAGACTCAGTAAAGAAATATTAGTAGTGACTATTCAGCCTAATTTTATGTAGTTTATTTAACTTTAGAGTACCGAACTCTATTTTAGGGTACGCTTGGTAAGCCTTGGAGGGAAAAGCTTAAAGCAATATAAAAAACCATGTTTAAAAAAACCGACTTCAAAAACTGAAAAGTATAAAATAACTAAAAAATTCATTTAATATACCTCCTATGCAAACCTTTACCTTTAAAATTAATAAAATACTATTATTTATATGTGCTACCTATTGATAGATTTTAAGTCGGAGCCAAGCCCAAAACAAAATAAAACTTAATATTATAAACAGCTTACTTACTGTAATTATTAAGGTTGTCTGGCCACGCGTGTCTGACCGCTTAGGTTGTTTTGTTATAGACGAAGCTATTCCCCTCAAAGTCACGCGTGGCGAGTGTAGGTATCTACATTTGGCTTGGCACCGACTTCAAAGCGCACATACAAATATTTTTAGTGTCAGTTAATAATAATAAGTCAATAAATATAGTAAATATAGTCAAGCGGAACGAAAACTCTTAAAAAAGCCGAACACATAAAACAATTGTATCTATTATCAACGTTGACAAAAATTTTCATAAAATGAAAACTACTGGGCCAAACTACGTAAAATTTTTATGGGACGAAATGGCATATACACCGCATCGAACTAAAGCGGATCATAAATCTCAGAGTAATCAGTGTACATACATAAAAAAAAATACCGATCAAATTTTGAAGTCGGTTAACGGCCGTTTTCAATATACTATCTACAGATAGAGATAAATTACTACCTTCTACTGTCAGTAATTATCTGTCAATAATTTGAAGCTGTCCTAATATTCCCGATAAGTCATTCTTCTCGCCTTTTTGGGACGCGTGAATTACAATTTCCATACAAACTTTATATCGCTGGTAAGCTATACGTCGACCCATTGACAGACACCGCGTACGGATAAAGTGAGTTACTGTCGATAAGTTTATTGATAAATAAGATAAAGTCAACGATATTTATCTCAAGTAGGAGATAGACTGAATATTGGGACCGGCCGTAAAAATACTGGACTTACTGTAAGGATCACTATGAATTGTACAGCGAACCGCATGTTGCCGAAGACAGATGAACACTACATTAAGAGTGAAATATATAACCACGTCATATTTATAATTTTATAACACCTGTTCATATTTGCAGAATCGATTCGCCATCCAATTTATTCGGTAAACTTTACACGTGGATTTACTTACTTTACTTTCGGCAGAGACCTAAAAAGCGTTCTTACAGCCGTTCCCAATATACTATCTACAGGTAGAGATAAATTACTACCTTCTACTGTCAGTAATTGGCTGTCAATAATCTGAAGCTGTCCCAATATACCCGATAACTCATTCTTATCGCCTTATATATCGCTGGTAAGCTATACGTCGACCCATTGACAGACACCGTGCACGGATAAGGTGTTATCCGTTGCTCAGTCTTTTACGTCGTAGATAAAGGATGAACACTAGATACGTCGCTAACGGCCATTCCCAATATTCAGTCTATCTCCAGTTGTGGCCTACTTGAGATATAAAATCGTAACTAGCGCATGGACTAGTAAAAAAATAAGGACTCCGTGTCACCTTACATAACAGTGTAGCACCAAAACAAGCCGATTAACGTGTAAATACATAGCCCCACGTACACACTTACACTAATACAGGTCGATAGGCGGCCATTATGAAAATTGTCATCATCTGTGACAGATCAGTTTGCGTCTCAATATAATATTTTAAAAATGCCCTCGTGCTTTGTGAAAAAGTGTAAAAACGATACTATATAAGTATTTGTAGCCATATATGATTATTTAAGGGAGAAAAAATTGTGTAACTAGTATCCCCCGTAACTGCACACACACTCTTTTTTTATTCGTCCGTGTGTAGGTCAAGGAAATGACACTTATGAATGTTAAAATTTTTCTTCTCTATTCACATTTATCACCACTTCGGAAAAGGTGGAGCTTCTCATTAGAAGAACTGGCAAGAAACTCATTGCCACTCTTTTAAATCAACAATATCCGGACGATTGAGCCTTGCTCGGGTTTTTAAGGATGAGCAAAACTTGAACAAAGAAAAACTAATAGGACATCTGCATTCGAAGCGGGGTCTTCTGCTTTCCGGATCACCCAATCCATCCAATCTGAGCTATTACAGTCTTGTATATAGTGACGAAATTTACCTTCTATTCTAATGTTATTGTAACTGTTTCTCATTAAAACATGGATAAAACTACATTTTTTAAAATTGAAACCTAGCTAGATCGATTTATCGCCCCCGAAATCCCCTGTATACTATATATTATGAAAATCGTAGGAGCCGTTTCCGAGATTTAGATTGTGTATGTTTATACAAGCTTTGCTCGTTTAGAGATATAAGATTAACAGCTTCATCATTTTACAAATCATTTCATTTACATTATATGTAAAGTGATGCAAGAAAAATACTCAATCGTCAAAACACTTGCCTTTCACGTAAATAATACGTAATAACTCAAAAGTTATTGAGTACAGTAGATGCATCAATCCACACACACCGCAAATAATAAAGGTATTATGAGAGCATTTTATAAGCGATTAGAAAAATACTAGCTGACCCAGCAAACGTCGTATTGCCATACAACATATTAAAAAAAACAATTATTAAAATTTTGATTTTGCCCTGTGCTTCCCCGGGGCGTAAAAAGAATAGGGTAGTCCCAGGCCCAAGGGTGTCGTAAGAGGCGACTACGGACTTTTTGAAAGTTGGAGAGTCACACTACCGTCTTTTGACAATCGGGCCAAACTCGTCCAGGTTACTACCACACCTGCACAGAATACTGGCGTGAAGTAGCGGCTCAATGCCGCTATTTTTCGCATAGGTTAGTGTCGAGGCCCGGAGGCCATTCCCTTCAACAAAATATGAGAGCGGTATTCAAACAGAAATTACCCCAGGAGGGTACCGGCTCTAGTAGAGCCGGAGAATCCCTCCCCGAGCATTCACACTCGGGCTGCCCCTCGTATTCTGGGGAGGGCACAGTACCGCGTATGTCACAGGACAAACAGGGCAGCAACACCACGGCACCCCGCTCCACGCTTAATGTGGACTTTTGTAACATCCGGGGAATTCACTCCAACTTAAACGCCGTCCACCACCAACTTGAGACGGCGCAGCCCGCCTTGTGTTTCCTTACGGAGACGCAGATATCTCGACCTAGCGATACGTCATATTTAACGTACCCCGGGTACAATATTGAGCTCAATTTTTTGCCTCATGCCGGGGTATGTGTGTACGGTACGATTGAGGGTAGGGGCCTGTCTACTCTCTGGCTCCGCGTAGATTTAGAGGACCGCGTCCGCATCTATGCGTGTGTTTACAGGTCCCATAGAGGTACCGCAGAAACCGATCATCTCATGGGCTGCGTTCAAGCGGCAATTGACGACGTGCTTGCATGGATCCCCTCCGCTGAAATCGTAGTCTTGGGTGATTTCAACGGGCACAATGCCGAATGGCTTGGATCACGTACCACTGACTACGCAGGGCGATCTGTGTACAATTTTGCATTGGCGTATGGTCTGTCCCAATTGGTTGAGTCGCCTACACGGCTCCGGGATGTGGATAGCCACATGCCATCCTCATTAGATCTTCTGCTGACTACACATCCCGATAGTTACCAGGTCTCTGTCGACGCCGCTCTCGGAACGTCTGACCATTGCCTGGTCAGGAGTGTAGTGCCCATCCGACGCCAACGTCGCAGACCACCAGCGACCCGCCGCGTTTGGCACTACAAGTCTGCAGATTGGGATAGGATGCGTTCCTTTTTTGCATCCTACCCTTGGGGCAAGGTTTGTTTCCCTTCGGATGATCCTAGTGCCTGCGCCGTTGCAGTAGCCGATGTGATACTGCAGGGAATGGATATTTTTATACCAAGCTCTGTAGTACCGATCGGTGGCAGATCACAGCCCTGGTTCGATGCGTCAGTTAAAGCAGCATCTGATTGCAAAAAACAGGCGTATCGAACGCTTGGGTTGCGGCGCTGGGCCATCTGGAGGGCAAAGCCAAATTGGCTTCGAAGAAGCTCGGCGTCATCAATAGGGCACGGCAATACTTCAAGCCGGCCCACATTCTAGCGCTCTACAAAGCGCAGGTCCGGCCACACATGGAGTATTGCTGTCATCTCTAGTCTGGCGCACCCCAGTATCAGCTCGATCCATTTGACCGCATGCAACGCAGAGCAGCTCGAATTGTCGGGGACCCAGTGCTCTGTGAACGGCTAGATCACTTGGCGTTGCGTAGAGATGTCGCTTCATTGTGTGTCTTCTACCGCATTTATCACGGGGAGTGTTCCGAAGAGCTGTTAAACCTGATTCCTGCCGCCGAATTCCACCTTCGCACAAGACGCCACAAGTTAAGATATCATCCCCACCATCTGGATGTGTGGCGGTCGTCCACAGTGCGGTTTTCAAGGAGCTTCTTCCACGTACTACAAAGCTGTGGAATGAGCTTCCTTGTGCGGTGTTTCCGGGACGATACGACATGGGTACCTACAAAAAAAGCACTTAACACCAGGTGACCTGTACGCTCGATTGTCCTCCTATTCAATTAAAAAAAAAAAATTTTTGGGTTTTTCAAGAATCCTGAGCCGCACTGCATTGGAATGGGTTGGGCGTATCAATTAACATCAGCTGAACGTCCTGCTCGTCTCGTCCCTTATTTTCATTAAAGAAAATGTATAAGTAACACTCGGACAAGTCCCTGTTATTTATGTATTAATATAAAGTTAATTATTCCGTTAGCCTCATATCAATGTAAGTAAATACTATTAGCAGCTGTTTTATTGATAAACTTACGTCGAAATGGCGCTGAAACATGTCATGACATTCAAAGACTTAATTCGTTCAAATATTCCAAAGAATAATAATATTTTCTGGGTGTTGGACATCTTTAATTAATTTACAGTGTGGTTTTAAATGAAAATCCTCATCGTCCACTCATACCTGGAACCAAATTATGGAATGGGCTTCCTTGTGCGGTGTTTCCGGGACGACTCGACATGGAGACCCTCAAAAAAGACGCGTACACTTTTTTTATGGAAAAAGGAGGACTAACGAGCGTACGGGTCACCTGGTGTTTAGTGATCACCACCCACTTTCTCTTGCAACACCAGAGGAATCGCAGGAGCGTTGCCGGCCTTTAAGGAAGATGTACGCGCTTTTTTTGATGGTACTCATGTCGTATCGTCCCGGAAACACCGGACAAGGAAGCTCATTCCACAGCTTTGTAGATCGTGGAAGAAAGCTCCTTGAAGAGCGCACCGTGGAGGACCTCTTCTTCTAAAGGTAGGGAACACTCCTTCGATTAAACTGCTGTTGCATTTACCAGTTGGAGGCTTTTTTGCACAGGATGCCGGCTAGATTATGGGTAGCATAACGGCGTCTTTTTCTGCCGTGCTGCAGTAATGTGTAAGCACTATTGATTCAGTCTGAAGGGCGCCGTAGCTAGTGAAATTACTGGGCAAATGAGACAACATCTTATGCCTCAAGGTAATGATCATACAAAATATAGAATGTGGGCGGCAGTGATCATGAACTTCAGGTGACCCATACGCTCCGTCCTGTCCTCCTCTGCAATGAAAAATGGAGGAGCAACAAACCTGGCTGAATTTGAAGATTAAAAAAATGATAATAGAGTAAGATTGTCCTCAACAAACTAGGGGTCACATAATAACGACGTGAAATTCTAAGATTTCGCGCGGGCTATTTGAGATTCTTATGACACGGATAGACAAAGGATTGACGCACTAGAAATGTCGTGTTGGAGACGAATGCTACGAGTATCTTGGACACAAACTTCTCGATACTTGAAAAACTCAAGGTGAAAGAAATGCTTGCAACTATATAGATACGGCGCGACTAGTATACTTTAGTTATTTTCATAGAATTATGTCCTATGGTATATTGTTATGGGGCAGTGCGGCCGATATTAATACCATCTTTGTGCTGCAGAAGAGGACTATCCGCGCTATTTATAACCTAGGTCCTAAAGAATCATTAAGAGAAAAATTTAAAGAAATAAACATTTTGACTTTTGCTTCTAAATACATTTTTAATAATGTTCTATTCAGGCTCCAGTAAAGCTAGGGCTACATGTTGGTGACAATTAAATAAATCGATAATTAGGAAAAAAATAAAACTACAGCCTAAAGAAAAATCATTGATTTATTTATATAGAAATAGGTTTTCAGAATTCCAACAACTGAATGAATGCTGTATTATCAATATCTGACATAATTTATATTTTATTAGATACGAGCCTGACAACTGAGCGCATGACAGGCAGGGTTTATTACTTTAGTGTGCGTGCGTTGCTCTAAATAGAGGCCAACAGTTCACCTCTATTTTTTCAAGCTGTCACAGTTTATATAGACGTATAAATTATCTAAGTGTCATCAAAATTACTTAAGGTTAGCCATACATTTTAAAATTAACTATCAAATGTGCTGTTTTCAAATTGACCAATCCCTGCGACGCGGACGTGAGCCATTTATTAATGTGATAAGGTTCCCTCCCCATTACAACGCGAGGGAATATAGCACAATATAGAGGCTACTTAAGTTTCTACTTGACACCAGTATTGTCACCGCAATCATCTAAAGTAAGGATTACTGAAGTAATAAAATACCAACTAAATAAATGCTTTGAATTAAACTAATTAATAATCCCACCTATTCAATTTTAATTATTTTAACGAAAGGAGGATGGCGAGAATGGACCCACATAATTAAAAAATAAGGAAGCATCGTACAAGTTTATATTAATATTTATAAACTTACGTTTATACGATGTTTATATAAAAATTATTGAGGCGCTAAGATATGGAAGTCAAAAGAAATAAATTATTATAATTTAGATATTAAAAATAAGTCATCTTGCACTAACGGAACGTTTAGAACAATTGACATATACATATTTTTGACACGACAGTCATTCTATATATGAATGTTCCGACACCATCAAACTATTACCTACCTAGTACCTACTCAAATCAGTAATTCACAATAAGATGCAATAAGATTATTATCGTTTTGAGTACTTAAATCAGTAGGTAAGTATCTTTAAAAGATTGAATCTTGAAAAATAATCAATTGTGAATTCTCAATTATTAGCTACTAGCAAACCTTACTTACAATAACAATAAATGAATTTTTAGCAGACAGTAATCAGGCATTAACCTTAGATATAAATTATTGATTGAACAATAGATATTGATTAATAATATCAGGTTATATTTTACTTTTAGGTAAGTATATCTTTTTTCTTCCATGAGAGCATGCTATAGAGAGACTTGTTGTTCAGGGAAGGGTCAACGGCAGTAGGTCAAGAGGACGCTCCCCTATGAGCTGGATAGACCAGATCAAAGCCCTAACCAATACTCCCCTCAACACATGTGCCAGAGAAGCAACAGCCAGGGATAACTGGCGTAGAATCGTTCGTCGTTTGACGTGACCACGACTGCTCTGTCAAGAGTAATCTGACGAAGAAGAAGATCTTTTTTCTCCCACTTTTTTAGACTTACTTACGATTTGCTTTAATTTTCTTACGTTCTACAATTATTAATAAGTTTCCATGATGTACGCCACTTCTTTCAGTGGGTCCCAAAATACATACATTCTCGCCATCCTCCCTTACTATTCAGATTTTTTTAATTTCTTTAATGGCACTAGATGCACACGTACACTATAGTGACATTTTAATGAATTTATATTTTGACAAATATACTGGTCGTTAATTTATTGTATGGTTTTTGAATTTATTATACAGGTTAGCGCAGGTACGATAGTCGTGGAAATCTTTGGGGGAGGCCTTTGTCCAGCAGAGGACGTCTTCCGGCTGATTATGATGATGATGATACAGGGTGGTTGTTTGAGAAGGGTGGTGATGGCCATGCCGGAAACTACGAGACTTAGAGAAAAGTCGTGAAATGAGTCATGCCCTCGATTTATAAGAAAACAATACCTGCTTATTTAGTTTTTTTTAATTTCTTGAACTAATGACGGAAATCGACCCGAATGACTTTTCAAAAATAAATTACATCCTATATTATTGAACCAATTGTTGGACTCTGTTGCTGGTAAGGATCAAACTTTGGAAAGATATGTATTACTAAAAATGAAAGAAAATAGAAAATTATAGAAATTGCTTCTCATATCTCACTTTTACCTAATTATAAATTGCTCAAAATGGTTTCCGTTGACTCCAATGCATAATTTAAATGTCTCTCTAATGACCTTACTACATTTGATACCATGACAGGACTTATCCTCGATAGAATATCAGCAAAAAGAGTAAGATTTCTAACAAACAGTTTGAATAGAAGGTGAGTTTTCTTCTGTGTAAAATTAATAAAACGAAAAATTGGTATGTCCTTCATTTTTGGTAATACATTTCATTGCAAAGATTGATCCTTATCAGCAACAGAGACCATTGGTCTAATAATACAGGGAGGTAATTTTTTTGAAAAATCACTCGGGTCGTTTCCGTCTAAAGTTTAAGAAATTTTAAAAAACTAAATATGCAGTTATTGATTTCTTATAAATGGAGGGCATGACTCATTTCACGACTTTTCTCTAAGTTTCGTAGTTTCCGACTTGGCCATCACCGCCCTTCTAAAAAAACCATCCTGTATAGTCATTATGTTTTAGTTATGCATTAGTGTAATTGGTAACTAAAGGTTATAAAGGCCTTTGCTCACTAGTTGACCACACAGCATGAGCCGAGTGTAGCGTGCCGCGGCAGCGGACGACGAGAGCCATACCGAATCGGCCCTTGTTCATTACAATATTTTCAGATGGAAAATTACATATCCAATGTTTACTATTATTGTTTTGCAAATTACGTATGAAAAAAAATTACCAATCAGACCGCTCGACATCTCATACTGCTAACTTCATTTGTAATACACCTATATTTTTAAACGGCCGCTACCAACATACTATCTACAGATAGAGATAAATTACTACCTGCTACTGTCAGTAATTAGCTGTCAATAATTCAAAGTCATTCTTGTCGCCTTATTCCCTTATTCGCCTTCCGTACAAACTTCTATCGCTGGTAAGCTATACGTCGTCCCATTGATAGACAGCGTGTACGGATAAGGTGAGTTACCGTCGATAAGTTAATTGGGACAGAAAAGTCAACGATAGTTACAATTTATACTCAAGTAAGAGATAGACTGTATAAACGGCCGTTAATCACTATAGTGTACCCGTGACATTACAATGTCACTAAAATCAGGCCGTTAAATGGTAAGAAATGAAGTCTTATAATATAATAATAAGAATTATAATATTACTAGTGAAATTGTAAATATGACGGCTTTGACAATATACCTACGACGTATACACAAAATGGCGGCAACGCGGTACAGCGCATGCGCGATATTTATTAGTATTCTCAAATGACAAGTACTACCCGATTACATTATCTCTGGACTTGACGTCGATGACGTCACATCGTCGCTTTGGTACGGTGTGCAAAACAAGCATCGCTAAGATATTATTATTAATAAACGAAATACCATTTATTTTTTTAGTATTATATAGATTGATGTAAAGGTAATTGTGTTGTGATGCTGAATATTATTATAATGACGAAGAATCAATGATATAATCCGGGATAAGTATTAAAAGTATTTTTTTCTGGCAGTACTATTACAGCGACACAGATAAGAACTATATTCAAAACGTAACAATTAAAACTTCTAACGGCCGTTTTCGATAACATATCTATCCTTAGTTTAACTTACTGGAGGTAGACAAATCAAATCTATACTTTACGCTTACATTTCAATAACCTATCGACATAACTATAATATGATCTAACTATATAACATATTATAACTATGGATAGATAAGGTCTTGTCATTAACGGCCGTTCCCAATATACTATCTACAGATAGAGATAAATTACTACCTTCTACTGTTAGTAATTAGCTGTCAACAATTCTGCTGTCAGCTGTCATTCATATCACCTTATATTGGGACGCGTGAATTGCAATTTCCATAGAAACTTTATATCGCTGGTAAGCTCTGCGTCGTACCATTGACAGACAGCGTGCACGGATAAGGTGAGTTACCGTCGATAAGTTGATTGGGACAGAAAAGTCAACGATAGTTTCGATTTTTATCTCAAGTAAGAGATAGACTGAATATTGGGAACGGCAGTAAATGGTGATAGCATATATCCGCAACTAGAGATACGCTATTGAAAACGGCCGTAAATAAAGCAGTGATAGCACGAAAATATCGCGACATGTACCTACCTAACGGTTTTTTTTTTATATTGACACACTTTTCACACAAATTATCTTGCCCCAAGTTAAGCATATATAGCCTGTGTTATGGGTTACAAGACAATGATATATTTAATACAATATACTTACTTAAACATACATAAATTCATATAAACATTTAAACATCCATGACTCGGAAACAAACATCCATATTCATCATATAAATGCTTGCACCTACCGGGATTCGAACCCGGGACCTCTAGCTTAGTAGGTAGGATCGCTAACCACTCGACTATACAGGTTGTCAAACCGGTAATGAAACTGCAAGCCGTACTGGCGCAAAATTACGAGCGCGGGGGGCGTGAAAGGGGTACGGGAGGGGGCTTAACGTTCCAACGAAGTCCAGAGATAATGCGGCCGTATATTACAAGAAGTTTTAAGTTAATGTAAATTAATAATAATAAAATTTATTGCCTTGAACTTAATTTAAGTATACAATATCAGCTTATTACAAACATACATTAAGACAAAAGGGAGTAGGCTCAGCTTATGCTGCTTGAAATAATATTTTCATGCAGCGCTGGTTTTCAGCCATTCCCATCTCCCTAAGGTGTAAGGTGGGATACATAGTAAAGAGGGAAAACTAATAACGATTATGCTACAAGTATACATTTGCTACGTGTAAAAAGAATTAACATTATCTTTGCAAATACAAAAAAAAACAAAAGGTAGAAAAAAACAATACAAGCATTGAATAGTATTCTTAACTCTCAACAAACTTCCTACTGTACCCTTTCTTCTGACTGAGTGATTGCTCCCAATGGGTAGCGACTGTACAGTATATTTGCATTGCTGCCTTGGCGTCTTCTATCGAGCTGTGTTCCCCATGTTGAATATCAACACCGAGTATCTCTTTCGAAAGGCATTTTAAAGATGGCGTACTACCTTTTGTTATCTGAAAGACACACAAAAATACATATGAAAAGTTTCTTTGAAAAAAAACCTCCTAAAAGAAGCTTGATATCTTGAAAATTGAGCTGACGCATGGGGGGATCCCCTTTCCCATGTAAAACACATTGAAAAAAAAAAAAAACTTTTTTTCCTTATTTTCATTTTAAATTGTTGATATCATATAGGAAATTAAATTCTTTAAAAAAAGGTCTCTTTCATTTTTTCGCTAAAATGCATAGCAAAAAAGTTAAAGGGCTTTAAAAGCCGAAAATTATAAGGATTGTTTGAGGCTCTTCCAAGCCTAAGCCAGTGATCGTATCGACTTGAAACTACCACCATTCGATGCGAAATTTATCCTAGATGGTTTATGGCTACTTATTTTTCGAATACCAACATTCCTTCTATTTAAAATTAGCCCAGGGATGCAGGCGGGAATGGCTAGTGTGCACATATATATATATGTTTTTATTTCATCCCACTAATAGGTAGGTATTTACTTATAACTTGTTGGTAGTGCAATTCAAATTCAAATACTTTTATTCAAAATCACTTATTGGACGTCAAAAACTACCACCCATTTAAAATGGACTACCTCAACCCTGAGAAGAACGTGCGCAAGAAACTCAGTGGGCTTTGTTTAATATAAAAATATGGATTACAATGTGATATTCTACAATAAACATTTATAATTAAAGAGCCTGAGGGTGTTCGCTTCATTACCAATTTGTGGTGTCATTAAGAAAATAGTCTTTGCTATAGTAACCTTTACCATACAAACGTTTTTTAACAATTCTTTTAAATTTCGTAACACATTTGTTTTGTATATGAAATAGGTATATATAGAAATATGTTATATAGTATTGTTATTTTTAAGTGATATTGCTCACTTCTGGGATTAAATATACAAATTCGAACCCGCACCTCTTGAAATATGTCCTAGCACCTAACCTAACTAAGTCAACCATCCTCATGAGGCATGATCTGTAGGTCTTGATATCTTCATTCAACTCTCATTTGTTTAGATTTGAAAGAGCGACATCTCAAGTCAATTTCCTAATATGCAGTTATTGGGGTAGACCAGGTTTAAATAAAACACTTTTAAAGGTTTAAAACTTGTGTAACTTTAACTGTGTTTACCAATTAAATTTCTAGTGTAAAAGTAACATTTCAAGACCTTTCCAGATCTCATTTTCAGAGGGACTGCAGATAAAATGAGTCAAGGATTAATTTAGGATTTGTCATTATGAAGTTTAGCAATATTTATTGCCTCGGAGGTGGTTTTTGCTGACAGATGGTTTTTGGCAAATATTCTGAAACTGTCCACTCCTTTTTTGGTATAAATACCAATGGTATTCAGCAAATACCACCACCGAGGCAATTAATAGTGCTATACTTCATAATGACAACTATGTCAAATACTATCTTTGACCCATTTCATCTACAGTGCCCCCTGAAAATGAGATGGAAATGGAGAGATCTTGAAATGTGGGGTTAACTAACATAATAATAAAAATACAAAAATACTGTAACTGTACTGTGACATGAGTTTTAACCTTTTCAAAGTGTTTTATTTAAATCTGGTCAACTCCAATAACTGCATATTAGGAAATTGACATGAGATGACGCTCTTTCAAATATACAAATGGTAGTCGAAAACAAACATACCCAGATTTAGGGATCATTAGTCATGCCATTAGTTTAGTTGGTAAGAGCTCTGGGACTTAACGCGACGGCACAGGTTTTAATCCAGCATCGTCCATAAGTACAAATTGAATTTGTATAGTGCAATAGTTATCAGCCTGTCCGATCATCACCCACCACATAACAATGTCTTCTCGGTTTTCATATTTATGGTATATTGCTATAGGGCAGTTCAGCAGATATTAATACCATCTTTGTGCTGCAGAAGAGGGTGAAAAATTGTGGTGCGGATTATTTTTATTTTATTTAGAATAAAAATGCAATGCAATCCATTTTTTAATCATAATTATCCAATAATCTTTATAAAAAACCCAAAAATCAGAGATGTATTTTGTCGCAATAGCTGACAGCATTACAAATGTATACAATTGTGTAATGTGTACAATTGCCCAGTACCATTGCCCCTTATTACGGAGGTACTTTACATTGTGTTACAATGCTGGCTATTTTTTCTACAACTACAGAATTTTCTAGCTAAAATGCCGACAGCTATGATTCAGTTATAGGAAGCTCTGTGGAACCCTTCAATATTTTGGGTTGTCTGGTTAAGCCAGTCCTCCATCAAAAAAAAATTGTAGTAGTCTAATTAAACTGTAAATTTTCAAAGAATGAAAGATGACAAGGGGTTCACTGACACTATGACGATAAGGTTAGTAACCACCTAAATAACACAGGTATTTCCTATCTGATAGATCATAGTTTCTCAACCTTATTTTGCTCACCACCTACTTTGAGAATATTTTTTTTTATTTTACTTTAGTACATGATGAGCGTGTATTTTTTTGCCTTTTTAGACTATATTTTTTAATCTACCCAAGCCCCATCTGCGCCATCACAATGCCCCCTAATTTTTTCTGGGTCCTCTACTGCACCCCCGAAAGTCTAAAACGCCCACAAGGGGGCATTATCGCCCACATTGAGAACCTATGTGATAGATAAATTAAAAACAAGATGGGATTAACTCAAACTCACAGCGGGCCCAATCTGGAGAAGAGTGACTCATGACAGACTCCAATGGAAAGAGCTAGAGCAGGCCTTTGCCAAGCGGCACACTGAGTTAAGAGACATACTCTAATGAATAAAAAGGGCTTAATAGAATAATAGAACATAAAAATAATAGGGAAGTTATGAATTAGTATCACAGAGACAGTACCAAAGGTATACCCTTACAAAGATCCTCTCCCCCTAATACCTAAGAGATACCCAAGATTGCCACCATTGAAGTCTTCTAGTGAATGTCCATCATGGAACTTGATACATACTTTTTTTGATAATTCTTTTTTTTATGCCAATATGGGACGAGACACCCAGGATGTTCATGTGATGGTAATTGATACACCCTGCCCATTACCATGCAGTGCCCCTCAGGATTCTTGGAAACCCAAAAACTCTTAGTGGCACTACAATTATGCTCGTTACCTTAAGACATAGGATGTTAAGTCTCATTTGCCTAGTAATTTTATTAGCTACAGAGCCCTTCAGACCAAAACACAGGAATGCTTACAAATAATTGTTTAGTGTAGATGTAGTGTCAGTCAAATAAATGCTATTTTTATAGAGTACAAAAAAAGAGTCAGGTGATATACCATATTTTTATGGAAACTGTTTAATTTAACAGAAATCCTTCCAAATATTATTAACATAATAGTCACGGAATAAAAATTCTTTTCAGAGAAATTTTTTTCACCTTATTTTTTTATTGAAAAAGGAAGACAGGTGAGTGTATGGGTTACCTGGTCTTAAGTGATCACCTCCGCCCACATTCTCTTGTAACACCAGAGGAATCACAGGAGTTTTGCCTGCCTTTAAGGAAGGTGTATACACTTTTTTTAATGTACCCATGTTGTATCAACACACACACCACTGTAGGAGGCACCTTCTATGGTTAGACTTTATAAGTACCAACATACCTTTCTAAATGGCTTATATTTTGATGTGTCCCTAATATTCTTCTTCGGATGTGATAGGAAAAGCACACTCAGATCGTGTCTTAAAGAATGCCCAACTAATATTCGTCCTTTGAGTATTTCTGCCACCTCTTTTTGTACCGTAGCAAAATCTTCTCCATTTATTAAGTCCTCTTTACGAATCCCACTAACTTGGGTTCTGTAATTTACGACTTCTTCCCGCGGTTTCACAAACTTGTCGTAAACACAGTCACCGAATTTGTTGACGAGCGATATTCTTGCTAACATATTATCATCACCGTTCAATCCAATACCAACCATTTCACAATCAATTGCTATAAATTTGGTAAGCTTATTTTTTTTATTCCCTCTTCCTACTTTGTTTTTATTTTGTTCACTATTCGAAGAATTTTCGGCTACATTATCTATTTTTAAATGTTTTAAATCTTCGACCGCTCCACATGGTTGGTCCATCTCGCGATTTCTCTTACGCGAACGGCGGAAACTCCCAGTATACTGATCCTTTTTGTTATCTTTTGCCTGTTTTTCAGTTTTTTTCTCAGACAAAAGCGTGGTTGCAAGTAATTTTTGCCAGTTCGCATCAATTATACCACGTTCAGTTATTGTTTGGTTATGTTTAAAATGAGAAGAATTTCTTTTCTGCTTTTTTGAGGTGTCAACCATATTCCGGTTCGTGATCTGCTTAAATATTAATTTTATAAGTGAAAATATTCCATAGCAAAAACTGTAAATGATATTAAGGATAAAATCGATTAAAATTAGCAATAAATATGCAATGCTAGTGACAGAAAATGGCATAATTCATAATAAATTTATACTAAACTTCATAGTTTTACAACTTTCAACTTTGGCTTTTATTTCACTGTCGACTGTTGACAAATGACAAATTGTAAACTTAGAATAAATGACACTATAGAAGTAGTCTCCGCGTGCCCCTTTTGGATAGCAATAGTTTTGACAGGAGTAGTTTTATGTGTTGTCATGTTATTATTATGATTAAGATTACCCCTAACGGAATTACATCATACGACACAAAGTCGCACAGGTATAAAAGTAACATTATGAATAAATTAAATTTCTTTATTCATTTAGGTACAATTTGTAGGTACGGTTATGTCAAGTTTGATGCCATACTGGTTCAAGAGACTACAAAAGTAATTTCAATAATATTATGTGAAAACTACAGTCTGAACTCTAATAATGATCAGGAAATATATTTTGTCTTATTTTTATTTCTATTTACATGTATTTATTTTCTTTCTTAAATCTAAGTTTTTTAATATGTATTCAAAACTATGTAGTATTTCATTTATATGATTTACGTAAAATAATTAGTTAAACTGGTTATTTAAATGTTATGTTCGTTGAATTAAATTAAATTTGTCTATTAGACTTAGACACCTTTTCCAGGGTGTCTTTTTGGTATTAAATACCAAAAAGGTAAACTTTATGTAGTGTAAGCGGACACCAAAATATATTTGTATGACAGCTTTTGTCAAATTTAAATGTGGTTAAATACAAAAAACTTAAATCCTCTAGTGGTTTAATTTGTAAATTTCTTCACATCTCTCGCTACCAACTGGTGCCAATTCTCTTTCATTATCTCGTGTACGGGAAAGCTGAAAAATATTAGCTTTTAGATATTTGCGATATAAATAAATATCAATTATCACTAGGTCACGATAGTTCCTCGATAACGTGTAAATCGCACTAGTATGTAATTATTCACGTTCTTGTAACCCGTTCACATTACACAAAATACAATACTGCTAATCATTGTTCACTAGGCCTTTAAAAGAAATTAACAAAAAAACAACCGATTTCAAAAACACTATTCCAAAACAATAGATGTAATATGCATTATGATAGCCATGAGATTGTATTGTTTGCTGATGACACTTCACTTATTTTTAAAGTGAAGCGACGTGCGGATACTGATGACGAGGTAAGCAATGCACTCTCAAAGATAGTGCGTTGGTTTGAGACGAATAATCTGCACTTAAACAGTAAAAAAACAAAGCGTTTACGGTTCATTACACCAAACACAGCGGAGGTACAAACCAACGTACTTATAAATGACCAGAGATTGGAACTTGTGGACACTACGGTCTTCTTGGGTATCACGTTAGATAAAAAGCTTCAGTGTGGTCCACATATTGCCCCTCTAGCAGATAGACTCAGCTCTGCGGCATATGCTGTTAGAAAGATTAGGGAGTACACTAATGTTACGATCGCTAGATTGGTGTACTTCAGTTATTTTCACAGCATCATGACGTACGGTATTTTACTGTGGGTTCATGCTGCTGACATTGACATGGTGTTTGCTCTGCAAAAGAGAGCTGTTCGTGATATATATCAACTTGGTTATAGACAGTCTCTCAAAGAAAAATTTAAGGAAATAATTATTATGACTGTTCATTGTCAGTACATTTATGAAAACTTAATATACGTTCACAAAAATCGTCACCTTTTTGCTCTTAATAGTTTTTTTTTTATTATAACACTAGAAATAAGGGATTGCTTGTAACTAACTCTAGTAGGCTTCATAAGATACATAATAACTTTAAGGGTAAATGTATACACTTCTACAATAAGGTCCCAGCCACTGTTGAGGCATTATCTATAAATAAATTTAAATGTTTTATAAAAAAATGGCTCTGTCGTAAATCCTATTACTCCACTGCTGAATATCTAAATGATTGGACAGCCTGGGACTAGATTGTGATTATTTTATAGCGATAGAAATGACTGTACAATATTGTATATTTTTATTGAAAAGAGCGCAAAAAAAAGAATGCTGGGAGAGTTTCTTGCGCCGCTTCTTCTCTCTCAGAGCGCCATTTGTTTCCGAAGCCTTAGTAGTATAAGAAATGACATCAAAAAGAATTCTAAAGGAATCAATTTTGAGAAAATAAATGCCTTTTTATGCCTTTTATGCCTTTATTAAAAAGTGTATAAATAATTGCGTATGTTTATACAATTTAATTCTAGTAACGATTATTGTTATTTATGAATCGATGTGCTGCGGCCCCGCTCTCGCCTCTCGCCTCCTCGCGTCGTGTGTCGGTTCAAGTACATCTCATCCATAACTATGTATGTAGTTACAAACCTATTTTACCTGACACTGACTCCAAAAATAACAATAATCGGTACTAGTATTAGATTTATTAATTAGATTAAATAAAAATATGCAATTATTTTTATACTTTTTAGTACATAATTATTATATCTATTGTTTTGGAATAGTGATTTTTTTTTTGTTATTTTTTTATATTTAGTTTTTTGTCAATCCGAACTAAACTAACAGTATATACTAACAGTATAATTATTATAGTATAGACTTATTATTAGTATACAGTATAATTATAGTATACTAATAATTAGTCTGAATTTGTGTAGATTTATTAAATTTTGCAATGCAGCAATGTACGTACGCGCATTGAAATTTATTACAGACAGTTCGAAATTCTGTCACAGATTCGGCCTACTATCGTTAATTTCCTCCTAAGAATTGAAGAGTTCCGTTACTTTTTTATGGATTCCATAATCAGAACCAAACCAAAGTATCACCAAACTTCTTTTGAAGTATATCCTTTCCAATAAACAGTGAATTATCTTAGAATGATATTGAGTTAGTCGTAAATTTGTTGCGCACATACATAAAGCAAATTTAAGACTTTTACGGTTTTTTAATGGTTGCCATTGCCAGATCTGTCCGGTATTTTTTTTTAATGTTTGTAACCTCAGAACTTTCGTGTAGTTAGACTTTAGCTAAGGATTGAACTAATTTTGATGATTCTTTTTTTATTTGTTAAATGGGCGTGCTTCGCGTTGGTCGAGTTCTGACAATGGCATGCATGAGAAAACCATATAAGTCTTTAATTTGTACTGAGTATGGACGAACAACATAATCACGCCAACAGATTTCAATGATTCTTTTTTTATTGGAAAGGATATACTTCAACGGTAGATTGAATTTGGTTAGGTTCGATTATTGGATCCATGACAAAGTAACGTTCTTCAACTCTTAGGCGCAAATTATGAAATTATCAAGTGATTGTCGGAGCTGAATATGATGATCGTTGACCCCCCTTAACAGCTTACATGAAGGGTGCGATCTATGGCAGAATTTCTAACTATCCCTAATCAAACTGCAATGCGCTTACGTTCGTTGCTGCATTAGCACTATACTAAAAAGCGCGTACACCTTCCTTAAAGGCCGGCAACGCTCCTGTGATTCCTCTGGTGTTGCAAGAGATTGTGGGCGGCGGTGATCACTTAACAACAGGTGACCCGTACGCTCGTTTGTCCTCCTATTCCATAAAAAAAAATACTAACTGTAGACACAAACTGTGTAAACCGTTTTACAGGACTATTCTAAGAAGAAACTGTATGTTTACAATAATAAAAAAAACAAAGATGTAATGGCTCCCAATTCGATTTCGTTAGAACACTCATATTCTTCCTCTTCTGTTCTGTATCATTTTCCACCCAAATACTCCCTTATATTTAAAAAAAATGTTTTTGGGTCATTTGCATAAGCTCTAGTTGCGGTCTGAAGCTAACCGAATTTTATTTGTTCTTCATCACACTACCACTTTTTTACAAATTCAATTGTGAGTGAGGCTCTCGAGCGGTGGAATGCTCTTCCCATTTATAAGAAAGCTGAGACTTTCAATGCATTTTAAGAACTTAATAATAATCTATTTGTTAGAATAAGTCATCTAGTGAAAATTTATAGTATAACCGTAACATATATGTTATAATATATACATTGACTTATTATTCTAGCAGTCGTTAAATTCCTATATTTTTCCTCGTCTTCTGAACGTACTTCTAACAGTATAAATGTAAGTTCAAGTAATAGTATATTATGTTTACTTATGTCAAGTTTTAAATAAGTCATCTACACCTTTAGGTTAACTGAGGAAGAGATTGCTGAATAACGATAAGGTCGCCGACTTGTGCTACTATAGCTATTATTTTGTACATACAAATTGTAACCTTATTTTATATACTTAGTGCAAGAAAGAATTTTCATTCAATACAACATGATGCAAGCGTTCTATCCATTTTTGCGCTATTCACAAGTCTCTTTTGAAATAACTTCGAGCAAAGACTATGTAATTGTACGATTACAGAAGTCTCACTCCACAAAATCAATTAAAGAAAGAGGGACTCTTGCGGCCATACAATAAGGTGTAATTCAGATCGCACATCTCTTTAACCTATATTTTTGCTTACCTACAAGTTGCCTCTCTTTCTATCGCGTGACCCTTACTTCTTCTGACGGCACAATGGCTGTCCTACTATAAATATAAAATAAAAAATTAATATATATATTTTTTTTAATACTGAGAGTAGTGTGGACTGGGGTGGGTACTTTGCCTTAGTCAAATTTAATTTTTGCATAGTCTAGCAGCATAATAATCTTACAGAGCTTCCTCAACTGTTACACAAAAATTTAAACAAAGGGACATTATTGTCCTCGATATTGGTATTTTTTTTAGAAATGCTGGCACTACAGTGTACACCAAGGAAGTAGTAGTAGGTAGTAACTAGTAAGTATGATTGGCCTATAGACATACATCCCGTGGCATTACATATAACATTAGCTCTATGTGAAGAAATAGAATTATTAACATGCAATAAACAAAGGGTTAATTATAAAAGTAGTATGTTTATATTTATTTATTTTCATCTAATTACATTAAAAATACAGTAGATTAAAAATATAATGTACTTGGCACAAGCACGAACGATATGCGCTGTCATAATATTATTATCAGCTGTCATCTGTCTCACCAAAACAAATTGCAATGGATTTATTGGATATTTTATGTTGATAATGTAATGAAATGTATTGCAGTATTTTAATTGGATGTCGGAAAAACTATATCTAAAACATAACCCGCAATGTATAACGAGCATATTTAAATATTCATTACACAAGCCACGAATGCGGTTACGCAATATATAATATTGTAAATAAACAAAATGCAAAATGTCAAGCCGACGTGTTTTGTCGTGGTGGGGTTTAGTGAACGTGAAAAATTTACTAAGGTGATGTGGTATTCAATCAGTATTCACTTTCTAATCGCGCTGTTCGGTCTCGGTAGTGTGTTTAATGCGGTGGAATAATGTCTTACGAAAAGTTGAAAGACTATCTTACATACCATGGTCAAGAGCACCTTATCAAGTACTGGCTGGATATTAGCGATAATGAAAGGGAGCAATTGGCGGGAGAAATACGAAAACTAGATTTGGGGGAGATGAACGAAATTTTCCGCCGTTCTATGGAAAGTACGCAACTTATATTGGAAAAGCAAGACAATGATTTGAAGCCTATTCCACAAACTCATTATGAATCTGTGTCCAGTTTGAGTCAAAGTAAATTCGAGGAGTATGAGAGGATTGGTTTTGAAGAGATTTCAAAAGGTAATGTTGGTGTTTTATTACTTGCTGGCGGCCAGGCTACCAGGTTGGGTTTTGGACATCCAAAAGGCATGTATGATGTAGGCTTGCCATCTCACAAGAGCCTGTTCCAAATTCAAGCTGAAAGAATTTGCCGTCTGCACAGAATGTCTGAAGAAAAGACTGGAAAGTATGGAAAAATTACATGGTATATTATGACATCTGAACATACTATGGGTCCAACTGTAAGATTCTTCAAAGATCACTCTTATTTTGGTTTAAATGAAGATGACATTGTGTTTTTTGAACAAGGTACACTCCCATGCTTTGATTTTGATGGTAAAATAATTTTAGATGAAAAATACCATTTATCATCTGCCCCTGATGGTAATGGTGGGTTATATCGTGCCTTAAAATCGCAAGGTATCCTTGATGATATCAAGAGACGTGGAGTTGAGCATCTCCATGCTCACTCTGTTGATAATATACTCATTAAAGTAGCAGATCCTGTCTTCATTGGTTACTGCAAAAGCAAGAATGCTGACTGTGCTGCAAAAGTGGTACAGAAGTCGTCACCTAGTGAGCCTGTTGGTGTTGTTTGCCGGGTGAATGGACACTACAAAGTTGTAGAGTACTCCGAGCTTACAGATGAAGCTGCAGAAAGGAAGAACCCTGACGGACGGCTAACATTCTCAGCAGGTAACATATGCAACCATTACTTTTCTGCTGATTTCCTCAACAAAATTTCAGACTTTGAAAAGAAACTTAAGCTGCATTTGGCGAAAAAGAAGATTCCTTTTGTAGACAGTCTTGGTATCAAACAGAAACCAACAGTACCAAATGGTATTAAAATAGAGAAATTCATATTTGATGTGTTTGAGTTTGCTGAGAACTTTATCTGTCTGGAAGTTGATCGGGATGTGGAATTCTCTGCATTAAAGAACTCTGATGAAGCTAAGAAAGATTGTCCATCTACAGCCCGCGAGGATGTGCTGAGACTTCATAGGAAATATATCAGACAGGCTGGTGGTATTATCGCTGATGATATAGAACTGGAAATATCTCCATTACTTTCCTATGGAGGTGAGGACTTGAAAGAGTTAGTGGAGAATGAAGTGTTCGCAATTTCGCCATTCCATTTGAAGAGTATGCATGAGACAACTAACGGATATAAGAATGGTAATCACTAGAAACAGATTTAATTTGATATTGTTATCATAGATAAATATGGTGATAAAATTAAATGAAATACATTTAAAAAGCAATCTGATAACACTTCCTGGGAAGGTGATTTGTTTAAAAATTACAAAAGATGGTTGATTTTTCTCTATAAAATCTGTATGTTTGTTAAAATTTGTGAAAGAAACAAATGTGGATTAAATTCGAAATTATTTCCAATATTCGTTCATTGCCGAAATCGGTAGTGATTTTTATTTGTATATATTTCAATAATATTAGGCAAATGTATTACTAATTGTACATTAGCGAATAATTTAATTAATGCAATTAATATTACTTAATGGTTTCTTAGTATCATTACATAATGTACTAGAATGTAGAAACTTTATTTGGTAATGCTAAGTGGCTTAATGTGAGTCGAAATTTAACACCAATAGTAGGGTTGCCAAGTTATTAGAAAAGTATTTTTGGGAGAGGACAAAAAAAAACATTAATTAAAATGATAATTATTTTTTAAATTTTTAATTTGAATTCATATGAGTACCAACAATATAAAAATATACAAATATTAACAACATTAATTAGTTCAGTAAATAGAAATGTATTTTGTTATGTTATGTTAACAATCACATACTTAAAAAGAAATTTTTTTGTAAAAAAAAAATGATTTCATTGTAGGTTTTAGATTATATAAGTACATCTACATGAAAAAGAATACAAAACTCTATTTTGAAGTACGATTGGCAACCCTTACCTATAGTGTAATGGTTAGATAAACCTCTTTTGGTAGTGGTAATTTTTGTGTGTGTTTCTGTATGTATTTTTTTATTCTATGTCATCATAATTTTTTTGCTTACCTATTTTTCTTCACTTATCATGGGCTGTAATATATATTTATTATATATATTTGTTTTTATGTTCTATTTTTTAGGTACATTTATTTCTTTGCAATTGCTGAATATTTAAACATGGCAATATAAATTCTAAATAGATTTTATTATGTTATTTTTTGTAACTGTTATCTACCAAGTTTATTATTTGTTGATGAGATATCCGTAAGAATTGGTGATTTATTTATTAATAGTGATGGGCCGAATGTGGTTTGAACCGTATATCGCTGCCCTTTGTCGGGAGTGACATGTTTATGCATCGCAGTTAGCTACGCCCCACCCGCATTCCGCGCACACCTGCGTGAGTCTGGTGCACCGGTCGGCACTCTAATAAAATTGTCTTTTCTAGTATTTGTTCTTCATTTCGCCAAATGTGCATCTGCGAAATAACCATTTATTTACATTGTACTTGAATAAAATGAAATTGTACATTACAACAAAAAAAAAAAATTGGTATAAATCTAGTGTATTCTAGTCAAAAAAATTATACTTTTTCACATTTTTTTTATTTATCACTTGTTTTTATATATACTGTCCTGTATTGTGTTTAAAAAATAATGTATGTTAGAAGTCGTAAATGTTTAAGTCGTGAATTATGTATTGTAAGGGCCATGCTAATCAGAATAGTGACAGTACTAGTACCGCTACCCTCTAGAGCAATAGGTGCGGTTGAGGGAATAATATCAACAGTACCGTTCTCACAGCTATGCAGCCGTTCGCATTCATTTTTAATTTTAAAATTTTTTAAAATGAGTTATTTTCGTGGTGCGAGAAATATATAACTTTTCTTTATTGTAATTAACATAACATATATGTATATTTTGGTCATGAAGCACATATATTATCCTGTTATTGATCTAATATTGTATTGTGAGGCTCCTTTGCACAGGATACCGGCTTGATTATGGGTACCAGAACGGCGCCTATTTCTGCCGTATGCAGTAATGTGTTTCTTAAATATAATAATTCCTAAGATTACTGGGCAAATGAAACTTAACATATTATGTCTCAAGGTGATTGACCTGAAATCTGTGCTCTATGACCAGGTTCGTATTCCAGCAGGCGTCTTAATACGTAATACCGGATTTACGGCCGTTCCCAATATACTATCTATAGATAGAGATAAATTACTACCTTCTACTGTCAGTAACTAGCTGTCAATAATCTGAAGCTGTCCCAATATTCTTATCGCATTATATTGGGACGCGTGAATTGAAATTTCCATACAAACTTCTATCGCTGGTAAGCTATACGTCCTCCCATTGACAAACAGCATGTACGGATAAGGTGAGTTACCGTCGATAATTTAATGGGACAGAAAAGTTACGAACGATTTTTATTTCAAGTAGGCTACAACCGGAGATAGACTGAATATTGGGAACGGCCGTAAGTGTATTTTGTCACTGTCTTCATACCTGTGCATGAAAGAGATGGACTACAGTTGATAGCGGATTACGAATTGAAACGTCTTTTTGAGTACGGACCTTAGATTTTAATGTTACTATAAATTTTATTTAGTATTATAATTGTATAACTAGCTGTTAATAAAAATATTCCATTTATGTTAGTTTTTGGTTAGAAGACTTATTTGTATGTTTTGGCCCTTCTGATAATCCGAGTAAAACCGTCGCGTTTCTTTAAATTAGATCGAGAAATCATGGGAGTTGCTTTAAAACCTTTATTAATCTATAAATAGTCAGGTTTTAATAAGGTTTTGTTTTACAAGGCTCGTCTTGTGACAAATAAATGAAATAGGTAAAATCACTCAAATTAAAACTGTTTTTTGTCTGAAATGTATTGGTGATAGAAAAAACCGTTCTGAACCAGTTTATTCAATAAAATCTGCATAAGCCGTATTACGATGAAATATACCGTTAAAGATAGAAAAAAAAACGAACATAAAGTTTTCTATGTACTTAAACGTTAACCGATTAGATGTTATTTCGGTTTTGTTTGTGAGATTTTTAAACAATTTGCAAATGAGAGATATATTTTGTTTTATACTCTTATAAGGGGGAATGGGTAAAAAGCTGATTGGCGGGGAGTGATGAGGGAACCGCACATGGACACCGCAACACCAGGTGTCAAGAGATGGGTTAAATGACTTTAATTTGGGAGAATGATCTATTCATAGTAGCGACTAGTAATTGATTTCACAATTTTGCTGTACGAGTCATGAAATTTCTCGAAAATCGCACGGTTCTTGAATGCCAGACGTCAACATGAACCAGGTGGAAATTTGTCATTTTGACGTAACCTCCGCTGGTGGTGTGTGTTTTGTCTTCACAAGTTAACAAGATAAAATACCAGAAGTCGAATACGGAACTGATTTATTAGTTACAAATCAAATCAAAATCAATTTATTCACGCAGGCCAAGCAAATGACACATGAATGTCATAAATTTACATTTACCATCACTTCGGAAAAGGTTGAGCTTTAAGGGAAGACGTGGCAGGACATTCATTGCCACTCTTAAATCAACATTGAAAGCTTCAGGGGTCGATGATATACCTACAGCCCGCTGGCAGAGACCCTAAAACATGGAACGATTAGTGATCGAATCACTGTAAAAACGCATTCATAAAACATTTAAAATCGTTTATTTTCTTGTAAAAATCTTTAAACACTACCCCATCAAAACATCGTTAGGCTTATCATCAATAAACAACACAATCTTAATTAATTAATGTTATTTTAATGTTTTCTGGGCTAATGGCTATGATGAAAGTTCATTAAATGTTTATGTTTGATAAAAAACTGTTCATTTGTTATCAAGCTAATATTTTTATGTTAGATGGGCAAACGGGGAAGTGCTAATTTGACTAAAATTAAAAAAATATTTTTTTCGCTGTAAAATTTTAAAAGTTATTTAGTGTAAGTCAGGTTGAAGTACAAAAGGTATTCAAATGAGTATACAAATATTTATTAACAATAAATTTAGCAACATTAGTCCCAACTATATTTATCGTTCAAATAATCCCTCACAATTTAATACCTATGATTGGTTAAAAAGATCGTGCTTTAAGAATGTGTGAAAAATTGTTAGTTAATAATACATCATGTTTGTTTTTATTAACTGTAATAGTAAAACATACTCTAACATTATAATTTTATCTGTGTAGCTTTTTTTATAATAAATAGGGCATACGGTAAGTGGCTTAACTGCCGAAAATTAAAAAGGACCACCGCCCATGGACATCAGAGTTTAAAATATATGTTGCTAGCCTTTGAAAGAAGATTTCTAGACTTGACGGTACAGCCTTTTGAAAGAGATTGAAATATATGAAGAGCTTTTTATTCGGCTATGTTCTACCTTTAACCTAACGTTTATATTAAAGGTTTTTTATTAATAAACTGGTTGAGAAAAGTTTTTTTCATCGCCGAATGAGTGAGCACAACGTTTCAATGACCTTACGGTTTTCTTTTGGCTTTACGCGGAATTAACGGGTTAATAAAACAACTCCCACAGCGTTTATACTCCAAATAATCGATACAAACCGATTTTATCCGGTGATAATCGCTAAATTTAAAACAAAATGGTTCCAAGTATTGAGTATTTTTGTTCCATTACTTTACATAATGTATTGTAATCATTAGTTCATTGTGATGCAAAAGTGGAAAGTAAATCAAATCAAATTGGAATGGAAATAGTAAAAAACAAATCAACCAACTAAATATGTTTATTTCCACACACTTTCAGAAAATGGTGGTAACTGTAAAAGTTTTTGACTTTCCTAAGTGTTGACCTTTATGAATGAAGTGATTTTGATTTGATTTATTTCCCTTTTCATGTACGGGAGCTTAAATAATAACCATCGTGCGTAGGTACTTAAATACATTATTTGTTAGATTATTTTTACGTTCCTGTATTTTAATTAGATGTAATACTTATAATTATTATCTACAATAAATTATCGTATAACTTAATTTGGTTTTATTTTTCCCGCACAACACAAAGCGACATATTACAAAACAACCTAAATATGTATACAACCTTATAAACGAAATACTTTTTTTTTCTTTATGAAAATAAGGGACGAGACGAGCAGGACGTTTAACTGATGGTAATTGATACGCCCTACCCATTACAATGCAGTGCCACTCAGGATTCTTGAAAAACCCAAAAACTCTGAGCAACACCACAATTGCGCTCGTCACCCTGACACAAGATGTTAAATCTCATTTGCCCAGTAATTTCACTAGCGAGTTTCACAGACCGAAACACAGTAATGTTTACACATTACTGCTTCACGGCAGATATAGGCGCCGTTGTGGTACCCATAATCTAGCCGGCTTCCGGTACAAAGGAGCCTCCCACTGGTACTGGTACTTGAAAGCTATGTGCTAAACAAAGTGGAATGTAGACGAATTATAATAATAATAGTAGTAATAACTACCTGATTGCAATCAATGAATAAGGTGTGTTGAAACGCAAGAGTTATTTAACTATACAGAGCAAATGTTTCAATGTACCTTATAAAAACTAAAAGTGAGTATTTTGACGTTCAGCTGATGGTAATTGATTCGCCCTGCCCATCACGATGCAGTGCCGCTCAGGATTCTTGAAAAATCCGAAAATTCTGAGTGCCACTACAACACCACTCTCGTCATCTTGATGAATAGGTTGTTAGTCTCATTTACCCAGTAATTTCACTAGCTACGGCGCCCTTAAGACCGAAACACAATAATGCTTACACATTACTGATTCACGGCAGAAATACCCATAATCTAGCCAGCATCCTGTGCAAATGAGCTTCCCACTGGTAAAAAAACATATGTACCTCGAAAAGTAACAAAAACACGACACACACACACAGCAATCCTGTTCCTATATGGTATTCACTCTTATTTCTATTATTTAAAATTCTCGTGTCATGGTGTTAAACTTTGATCTCCTCGGAAACGGCTTGACCGATTCTTATGAAATTTTAGTGCATATTCGTTAGGTCTGAGAATCGGACAACATCTATTTTTCATTCCCCTAAATGTTAAGGGTAGTCCACACGATTTTTTTTTATTTATTTTTTAAATTTGTTTGATTATGAGTCAGCATTAAAAATACATACAACTTAAAATTTTCACCCATCTACGATCAACAGTTACTTTTGTATCGCGATTTTAACATCGGCAATACAACGTTTGCTGATTCAGCTAGTTTTACAATAAAATACCATACAGTTATACTAGGACTCACTGAGAACAAATTCAAGATATATATAAAAGCTTCTTTGACAAAAAAGGCTTACTATAGTATAGTAGATTATAAAGAGGATAATGATGCATGGTTCTTGTCTGGTTCTAAACAGTTTAATGAAAGAAATTAAGTTTAGTGAAATAAATACTATGACAGTACACTGTCAGTACATATACGAGAACATCCTATACGCTCATAAAAATATTAGCCAATTTAAAAAGAATAGTGATGTACACAGTGTCAATACTCGAAACAAACATAAACTCGCAATTCCATCTACTAGGCTCCGTAAAATTGTTAAATCTTTTAATGTGGATTGTGTTGTATTTTATAATAAACTCCCAAGTGAAATTAAAATATTACCTATTAAAAAATTTAAATGTATCGTAAAAAATAAATTAACATCTAAGGCCTATTATAATGTGAAAGATTATTTGAATGATAAAGATAGTTGGAATTAATGTTCTAAATTTTGTTAATGAATATTGTTATACTCAGTTGAATGCTATTCTAACTTTTGTACTTCATCCTGACTGCACTAATAACTTATAAAGTTTTACAGTGAATAAAGATTTTTTTGACTTTGACACAAGCCACCTAAAATTGTATTGAATAGGTAAAGTTGTTATATGATTTATAAGATGGGCTGGCAGTTTCTTATCAGTTCTTCTCTCCATGTCAAAGCCCTTTTACGAACTGATGTTGCTTCATGACGTTTGCCAAGTGTTGTTGCAGTATGTTATGTTATTTTCACTCCTTATGGTTTTCTATTCTATATAATACTAGCTGACCCAGCAAACGTTGTATTGCCGATATTAAAATCGCGATACAAAAGTAACTGTTTATCTTAGATGGGTGAAAATTTGAAGTTGTATGTATTTGTAATGCTGACTCACAATCAAACAAATTTAAAAAAAAAGTCTAAAAAATTTAAATAAAAAATTTCGTGTGGACCACCCTTAACATTTAGGGGGATGAAAAATAGATGTTGTCCGATTCTCAGACCTACCCAATATGCACTCAAAATTTTATGAGAATCGGTTAAGCCGTTTCGGAGGGGTTCAAAGTTTCACACCATGACACGAGAATTTTAAATATTAGATTGTTATTTTTTTTTACAGACATATAACATTTTAAGGAATTCGTGTATAAAGTTTAATAAATATAAGCGTATTACAGACATGTGGGTTGGGCTACCAAATTATGATGACATTTACGGCCGTTTTCAATAAACTATCTATCCTTAGTTTAACTTACGGATACATTGCTGTCACCGTTTAATGACAAGATCTTATCTATCCACAGTTATGTCCAATATAGTTATAGTCCAATGCTATCTGTCAATAGGTTATTGAAATGTAAGTAAGCGTTAAAGGATAGATTTGTCTACCTCTAGTAAATTAAACTATAGATAGTGCTCTGTGAACGGCTGGATGGAAGAGCTGTTTAACCTGATTCCTGCCGCAGAATTCCACCTTCACACGACACGCCACAAGTTAGGATATCATCTCCACCATCTGGATGTGTGGCGGTCCTCCACAGGGCGGTTTTTAAGGAGCTTTCTTCCACGTACTGCAAAGCTGTGGAATGAGCTTCCTTGTGCGGTGTTTACGGGACGATACGACAGGCCGGCAACGCTCCTGTGATTCCTGTGGTGTTGCAAGAGATTGTGGGCGGCGGTGATCACTTAACACCAGGTGACCCGTGCGCTCGTTTGTCCTCCTATTCCATGAAAAAAAGATAGGTTATTGAAAACGGCCGTAGAGAGTGACAGTAGGGCTGCCATTTTTGTTTATAATATGAATTATGAATCACGTGACCAGTTTTGTGTTCTTAACTCAATTTTGATGTGATTGTGGCTTGGAACGTTTTTCTGGAATTACCTACGTTCAATTGTGAACCTAACATTTTTGGTACTGTTAATATAATATTGATACAGACGAAGTGTTAATAGAATCGATTCCTCTCTTAATAGAAGATCACATACGGCCGTTCCCAATATACTATCTACAGGTAGAGATAAATAACTACCGTCTACTGTCAGAAATTTCAAGAGTTATTAAACTATACATAGCAAATGTTTCAATATACCTTATTAAAACTAAAAGTGAGTATTTTGACGTTCAGCTGATGGTTATTGATACGCCCTGCCCATCACAATGCAGTGCCGCTCAGGATTCTTGAAAAACTCATAAATTCTGAGTGCCACTACAACTCAACTCGTCATCTTGATGCATAGGTTGTTAGTATCCTTTGCCCAGTAATTCCACTAGTTACGGCGCCCTTCAGACCAAAACACAGTATGTTTACACATTACTGCTTCACGGCAGCAATAGGCGCCGTTGTGGTACCTCTTATATATACCTCCTCTGGTATAACTCTTGTGTTTTTTTTTATTAATTTGCATTTAGTTTTTCAAGTTATAGGTGAGTCATTGAGTACTTTATGCTGGCCATCCAAGTTTGACATTTGAATACATTAACTACTTTTGACATTTCAATCTAAGATAATTTTTTTGTCTCTTGCTGCTAGACACCCGATGAGAACAGGCCAGGTTTATTACTTTAGTGTGTGTGACAAGCTACTGCGATGATGTCATTTTGTGCGCGTGCATTGTTCAAAATAGAGGTTAACAGTCAACCTAATTTTTTTCGATTTATCACAGCTGTCACAGTCTTTTTAGATGTATAAATGATCTAAGATTTTAATACTTAACGACTGACTAATTAAACGTTAGAGTTTATTTTATAAAAATAAAGGACGAGAGGAGCAGGACTTTCAGCTGATGGTAATTGATACGCCCTACCCATTACAATGCAGTGCCGCTCAGGATTCTTGAAAAACCCAAACATTAATGGGCAGGGCGAATCAATTACCATCAACTGAACGCCCTGCTCGTCTCGTCCCTTATTTTCTGCATGCAACCGATCATACCTTATTATATTCCTTTAAGAGTAAAATTTTCAAAAAAATTTCTAGACCTCATTGAAGAAATATTTGTGCCAAATTTTAGGTTTCAAACCGAGGTTTAAGCTCTGTTTTTATGACCCAGGCAGTCAGCCTGAGAAAAGAATAATTTTGTATCTACCACTTACTTTTGTAGATATACACAGCATTTTTAATAATATTTACAGATTTAGTATTAATTCTTATTTAAATTCTGTATCAATTAATACGTTTAATAAAAAAAACAAAATGGTATTTAGATATTCCAATAACAACAATATTAAAGTTCACCTCGAAATAAATTTAAATAATAAAATCTATTTCCTCGATTGAGACAATTTATTGATTTACATTCTCGAACTATTTGTTTACCTTGACATTTCGTTAACTAGCTTGGATCCAGACATCTCTGCCTTTTTACAATTCAAACATTCTATAAAAGAAATAATTCGATTTTTAAATTCTGGGTTGGGCTTCCCGCTCTTTTATTCATTATATTGTTTTAATTCAGTCAATAAGCACATGGCTGACGTATGGATTGATACATCTTCTGTATTTAATAACTCTTATGTATTTGCTTATATTAGGTAGGTATATATATATATATATATATATATATATATATATATATATATATTATTTATTCGTAATCAACAGTGTAAAAAATATTTTTACAATAATAATCTAGGTTTTACATAAAGCCACAAAAGGTTAATTATAAAAATAAATCATATTATATTTACAGAATAGACTTAATTAATAATTAATTTACAAATAATATTATATACTAACAGTTAAAAGATTACAACAGCGAGTGTGTGTGTGAGAGAGAGTAGAAGTGTGTGAGTACTGCGTTTTTATGCGTTACCTTTTATTATTATTTTTTCGATGAAGTTTTAATATTTCCGTTTCAAACATTATTGTTAAATGAAATATATCAACCTAAGCGTACTATTTATGACATGGCGATCTTTGGGGGAGGCCTTTGTCCAGCAGTTAACGTCTTCTGGCCGAAATGATGAAAAAAAAAGATGATGTAGTGATGCAACAAAACATACTCAAACGTCAAATCATCAATGCTTTACACGAATAAGTCAAAAGTAAATGTATCGAGAAAATGTTAATTAATATAATATAACAAATGATATTGAGTACAGCAGCTGCATCTTCCACACGCACCGCAAATAAATAGATATATTTTGCAAGTATTATAAACATATATATATCTTGTAAGATGGCTTTGACAATTAATTATTAAATAATGAATACGGCTGTATGGGCTTAAACCCTTTGCCTGTCATAATAATGTACGAAGAAACAAAAAAAAGCCCACAAACGTTAGAAAATTTTAGGAACCAACTTCAACCTGTTACTTGTGTGTTACAGTGATGCGCTCGCATCTTAAAATTTCACTCTCATCATTTTTTCATAACGCGCCTAAAGAAGTTTAACTTCAAAAAATATATATAAGCAGAACTTCTGGTTTAAGTATTGGGGTTGCAAGTCGAATGACTGCGGATTACAGACCTTAAGTTCCAATAAGTCTTCGCTCGACACTGCAAATCTTTCTATAGTTTCATCATGACCTTCTTCTACTGTATAATATTAGTCTATGATTTAATTACAATTATTACTCCGGTCATTTACTTCTATCAGAATAATCTCATAATACCAACGGACCTGTCAAACAATTTAATATTATGGCTAAATTACCTAGAATCACCCAACGACGACGATCTCATTGAGTAACATTCAATTTTTGTAAGAACGAGTTTGACCGCGTTCCATCGTATTTCATTTGTGATGTGCGGCGATATGTTAATATCAATATCTTGAGTGTTTTTGTGATGGATTATTTACAGGATTTTTAATGGAAGAAGAGTAGCAACTTCCAAAGACTAGCAACAATCAACATAATATCTCTGGTGTCTATGAGTGGTGTTTCTTTTTAATTTTCTCCAGTTAAGCCACTACCCGTTTGCCCTCTCTAATATAAAAAAAGCTAGACAGCTGACATTTTAACAGAGTCTGTTTTAGGTACTTACTACCTATTTATTTATTTATTTACTTATTGCACCAACACTAATACATACAAAAAAATATAGGCAAAAATACAAGTTGAGTGCTACTTCAATTGTAGGCGCAAATAACATTTAGGCATTTTTTTACGCAATTAACATAATAACGAACTCGCTAGTCTGTACATTAAATATAAAAAAAACTATCTACACACATTTCACTTATGTCGTTTACTCGTATCTGTACTCACTAATCTCAGAACAGGCTAAAGGTTTAAGGTCCCGCAAGGCTGCGTGCTATCCCCTACACTGTTTCTTATGCATATCAATGATATGCTGCAAATCAGCAGTATTCATTGCTATGCAGACGCAGAGAATCGGAACAAACTTGTGTCTGAAATCGAGACTATACTTTGCAAAGTCTCGGAATCAGGCCGACAAAATCTAGTCCAATTTAACCCCGAGAAGACACGAGTTCGTGCGTTCACCGCTAAAAAATCTCCCTTCGTCGTATGCCCTCGATTCAAGATCACTCCTTTAACTGCCACAGCCTGTATTGGCATACTTGGCGTCGATATATCTAGCGACGACTTGGAAAAGAAGGCCAAACTGGCTTCTAAAAAGCTTGGTGTATTCAAACGACGATAAAGTAATCTCCGATCGGCTTGATTCTTTGGCGTTGAGTTCAGCGTTGAGGTTTGGGTTGTCTCTGCATGTTCTACCGCATTTATCACGGGGAGTGCTCAGAGGACCTATTCGTGTTGATTCCAGCGACTGAATTCCACCACCTGTGGGGCCCAGAGGCGCGGAGAATGTTCAAAATACTATCTTCGCGCCTCAATAAGGCTACTGGAAACCTAAGCACTGGCAGCTATTTCGGTCAACGGATCAGCCTAGCTATCCAGCACGGAAATGCCACCAGTATTCTTGATACGCTTCCACGTAATGATAGTTTTAATTTGATGTAGTCATAGTATTGTAAATAAAGTAATAGGTTATTGTATTATTGTAAAAATATATAATATCGAACAATAAAATGGTCGAATACTGCGCGAACAAAGTCTCAACCATACGCTAGTAGAGAATGTATTTCTCAGCACAAAAACTATTACAAATAGATTAAAAACATCATAACAAGTTTTACAAGCACATAGCGGTTATAAATTGAAAGTAAAATCGACCAAACGACCTTCACACGAGAGAGAAAGGATTATTTAAGGTCAAATTTAGATATTATTATTGTTGTAACTCAAATTGTAGGTTCCTTGTAATGTGTGGCGTAAGACAACTAGCTTTTGCCCGCGGCTTCGCTCGCGTTAAGAAGTATTATTATTAACTAGGTATAGCTTTTGCGGCTTTAATTTGGGCCTACAACTTTCGTATATTTTAAACTGAAAAGTTACTAATCTTAAGTAGACTATATCAAAATCCTTTCCTAGGGGATGCCTACGTCATAGTAGCTTTATGCATGCAAATTCTCAGCCCGATTGGTTTAAAATTGACAAAGTTTTATACATAGTTTCATCCCCTATTTTATTCCCTTGGGAGTAGATTTAATCAAAATCCTTGCTTAGCTGATTGAGCCCAGTGGTTTGTGCTGTGCGTTGATAGATCACTATGTCAGTCAGTCAGTCACCTTTGAGTTATATATATTTTCATATACAATTCATCTAGAGCGGGAGGTGCAGCGGCGGAAACTGCCGAAAACCTAAAGCGGAGGAAATATGCATCACTCGGTGATGGATACATATTTGTTCCCTTTGGGGTGGAGACGATGTGTCGTTGGGGTTTATCGGCACAAAAACTCATAAAAGAGCTGGATAGCACCTGTTAAATCGGTTAGACGCCTATCCAGGCGATTTAACAGGTGACCCAAGATCTGGTACGTACCTCTGTCAAAGGATAAGAGTTTGGCTATACAAAGAGGTAACGTTGCCAGCTTCATGGGCACCTTACCTGCCGATAGCGTTCTTAATAATATTTTCTATTTGTAATTAATTAATTTTGTTAGATTATTTAAGTTTTATTTTATTATTTTTTACATAAATAGCGTTATTAAATATTAAATCATATGTAAATAATTTGAAATATACAGGTATATTTATTTAAACTATATAAGCATTTATCTATTAGACCATTATATTAAACATTAAACAGCTCTCTAATATTTTTAGGAAGATCGGGAAAGACCTTTATACATATAACACATTGTTTTATTTTGATTATGCGCTGTTCTATACTGTACTTACAAGATAAATAAAATATTTTACTGCCCTTTTTTCTTTATCGTATCTGTGGTCACGTTTACTGAAAAAACACAACCCAATGTCACTGAGATGCAACCAGTGATCTGCAAGAGAACACCAGGCCGATAAGCGGCTCGGTGCTTCACCGGGGCATAAAAGGAATAGGGAAGTCCCAGGCCCAAGGGTGTCGTAGGATGCCGGCTAGATTATGGGTACCATAACGGAGCCTATTTCTGCCGTGAAGCAGTAATGTGTAATCATTACTGTGTTTCGGTCTGAAGGGCGCCGTAGCTAGTGAAATTGCTTAGCAAATGAGACTTAACATCGTATGTCTCAAGGTGACGAGCGCAGTTGTAGCGCCGCTCAGAAATTTTGCGTTTTTCAGTAATCCTGAGCGGCAAATCATAGTAATGGGCAGGGTGACTCAATTACCATAAGCTGAAATTAGGGCTTCCAATCCCGCGGCCTGAATTTAATCTCAGTAAGTGCGGGATCCCGCATATTTAAAATATGCACATTTAAGGCAAATAAAAAAATGAATTAATCAAGTTTATTTACGTACATATTACTATTAAAATGAGATCAATCAAATTATACCGTTCTTTTTTCACAAAAAAAAACAATAAAAAATTCTGAATAACAACAAATGAAAACAAAACGAATCGTTTTCAAAAAAATACACACAGAAAATAAAAAAAAGTTACCGAAAAAAAGCACTTTTTAAACTGATAAATTATTACTGATAAGAATTAAGTTATTCAGCTTTTAATTTTAAGTGAAAAGGTTTCCGAAGGAAACACAACATGTCCAAACTGTCGTTTGATAAATTACTGCGTATTTGAGACGCAATATAGCCTACAGCAGAAAATGCCCTTTCTGCTTCCACACTTGTGGGTGCTTTTTTTCAGTCCCGCAAATTCCCGCAGATCCCGCGCCCATAATCCCGCATCACGCGGGATTGGAAAATGGCGCGGGATCCCGGATTGGAAGCTCTAAGCTGAACGTCCTGCTCGTCTCGTCCCTTATTGTTATAAAAAAAGTGATCAAACTACACGAGGGAGTATTTTTTTTCTTTGTTGAGATGCTCTGAATGGTATTTAGTAGAAGGATACGCTCATATTTTTACATCTGTATTAATTTATTCTCGTGAACTTTTAAACGATTGCTTCACGACCTTGGCATATCACAGCGCAGGCGTCATGAAAGTGACATTAAAGGTAATATAGTCTGTGCTTAAGAAAAGAATATTGCGGAACTATTATTCACATATAATAGGTTACTTACGGCCTTTCCCAATATAGTATCTACAGATAGAGATAAATTACTACCTCCTACCAATGACGTTCTATACATATGGACACATCATTTGCAGTCTAATAGCGGAACGGCAAAAGTGTGCTTAAAGACAATGTAAGCACACTTTACTCCTATAATCGTGTGTCAATCACCAAAAAATGTTTACATTGCTGTCTATTGACCAATAACATTTTAAACAACTGGAGTAAATCCTGCAATGGATAGATATGGCAGTCGAAGCTTATAATGGTGTCATTTGTGGCATGTGCGATATTTCGACTTTGATTTTGTATGACGTAAACTGTCTTTATGTATAGAACGTCATTGACATCAAATGTCAGTAATCTGAAGCTGTCCCAATATACCCAATAAGTAATTCTTATCACCTTATATTGGGACGCGTGAATTGCAATTTCCATGCAAACTTCTATCGCTGGTAAGCTTTACGTATACAAATGTCCCATTGACAGACAGCGTGTACGGATAAGATGATTTACCGTCAATAAGTTTATTGGGACACAAAAGTCAACGATAGTTACGATTTTTATCTCAAGTAAAAGATAGACTGAATATTGGAAACGGCCGTAAAATGCTTGCTTTATTAACGCCATTGTTGGGAGTGCCGGCAGAAGTGAAAACATGAACAATAACGTTGTGCATAATTCACTCTTATCTTTTATCATATTTATCTCTCAGAAAAATCAATTTTTCATCCATAATTTCAACGACTAATTCACCATCTTCATTACCAGCATCATCATCGCCAATCTCTAAAACTGATACAATAGGTTTATGATAGCTGAAGTAAGGTTTGTTCGGTTTTCAAGGAGCTTTCTTCCACGTACTACAAAGCTGTGGAAGAAGCTTCCTTATGCGGTGTTTCCAGAACGATACGACATGGGAACCTTCGAAAAAAGCGCGTACACCTTCCTTAAAGGCCGGCAACGCTCCTGTAATTCCTCTGGTGTTGCGGGAGAATGTGGGCGGCGGTGATCACTTATCACCATGTGACCCGTACGCTGGTTCGCCTCCTATTCCATAAAAAAAAGTAAGAAACAAAATAAAAAAAATATTTTAAACAAAATAAGTAATAAAGAAATACAAGTCTAACTATCGACTTAGGGAGAGTCTTCGCTATTGACAAAGCTTAAAAAACCAAATAATCAAACTGTAAAAATATTTCACGGCTGATTTTCCATCCCTCGACCTCGCGGTGTTTCGGCTTCGCAATCACAATGATTCAACCACTGGTCCAATGACCGTATGATCATTACGTACAAATAGCCGAACTGTAATTAGTTAGAAGTATATATCTTTCATCCACAATTTAAACGACTGTTTTACGAATTTTCGATCAGGCCACGTGTCCAGACGCGAGTTTAACATTTAATACCACTGGACTGGCTGACATAGTGCTTTTGGGCCTGTTTGATATTCGCCATATTGGGCTGTGGGCGACGCGATGTAGCGAGAGTCTGCGGTACTAAAACTATTGAAGACAACCTCAGCAAACATCGATAGATGGTGGGAAACTAATTACAAAAAAAAATTGTGCACCTTATTACGTTGATTCTTGAAGTATAAATAACAAGGAAAACAAACGAAATTAATTCAAAATGCGAGTATTGTACGTTCCTTCGCCGCCATTTGTATTATACGTCAAAATTAGTTCTCTGGACGCTCGCGAGTGGCGCTTCAAAAAGGCACAAAAATTTACCGTCGATACATGGAACTAGTATCAATACATGGAAATGGAATTTCTACAGCGGCATCGTTTTATACCCATCCTAAGAAAATGCTCAAGGCAAAGTTTTCACTTCAAAAAAACAGCCAAGTGGTTCTACTGCTGGTATGGCCTTATGTATAGATTTCTATAGATATCATTGTACAATGTATTACAGAGATAGGGTTGCTAAATGTAGATACTCTTAAATAGAGTATTGTACTTATGGTCTATATTAACCATAGGTTAAAATCTACTTATATATTAAACTACGTACTTTAGATTCACAAAAAAAAAAGATAACCAATAATTAACAAAAAAACAACCGACTTCAAAAACATTACTCTAACGGCCGATCCCAGTCTGTCTCCGATTGTGGCCTACTTGAGATAAAAATAGTAACTATCGTTGACTTTTCTCTCAGAATAAACTTATCGACGGTAACTTATGTACGGATAAGGTGTTTCCGTACACGATGTCTGTTAATGGGAGGACGTATAGCTTACCAGCGATAGAAGTTTGTATGAAAAAATTGCAATTTACGCGCCCCAATATAAGGCGATAAGAATGACTTATCGGGTATATTGGGACAGCTTCAGATTATTGATAGCTAATTACTGACAGTAGAAGGTAGTAATTGATCACTATCTGTAGATAGTATATTGGGAACGGTCGTAAAACAATAGATATAACATGCAGTATTTTTCGAGAATTTGAGACTTACGTCTCAACCAACATACAGTAATATAAAATATCGTATTAAATAACCTTGGCCGACCGGTCTTTTATCAGGTTTTGCAAGCGATAACGTGTTACCTAATCGAGATACGACACACAAATTGATGTCCTTTTAACCCATTCCACATTAATTATAGTAACAATTACTATGTTAGTCGAACAATTCATTTACAAAGCTTGGGTTTCCAGTTAACAAGAGACGGAAGATATGAACGAGATATTGAAAGGAGAGTGACTGCGGGAAACTGTGTGAATGGAACGCTGCATGCCTTTATTAACGGCCAGTCTGTGCCAAAAGAGGCGAGAATGGCTGTCCATAATAGAGTGCTTGTCGCCACGTAAATGTACGGAAGTGAGAGTTGGGTATGACAGAAGAAGAATAAAAGCAGAATTAACGCAGTTGAGATGCGATCACTGCGTAGTATGAGTGGGGTGAGACTGATTGATAGAATTCCGAATGCGGTAATACGAGCACGCTATGGTCTGAAAGAAGATGTTGTGACAAGGACTGAGAAAGGAATCTGAAATGGTTTGGACACGTGTTGAAATGAAGAAAGAATGACGCATCAAATATATAAGTCAAGTCGGTCGCGGGGGACTTCGTAGAACATTCGTCGACCAAATTGGGGATGTTTTGAGGAAAGGAAAGGTCCGAAGCACCCGCAACCGGCGAGCATGTATGAAAAAAGTAATGAATGTAGAGGAAGCGTGTGAGGTTTTTAAGGATAGAAGCAAGTGGTGTTCTATTGTCGGTAGATAGTACTTTGTACATTCTCCGCGCCTCTGGGCTCCACGAGCCAAGTGTCTCGACACTAAACGGCACAAAGATTTGAAGAATCAATTTGTAATATTTTAAAGTGATAACTCACTTCTTAATTAATTACACATATTAAATTTACAAACAAAATTAATGAACAATGCGAGACTCGAACCCGCGACCTCTCCCGTTTCCGTGCGACCGCTCTTTCGCTGAGCCAACCGTTCAAGTGACGTATCGTTCAAAATTCTTGATATCTTATCCTTAAATTTTTACTTAGGCAGTCCCGCCGCTTATTACGTAGTATTTACATCATCTTTGAGGGAGACGTTCAGAAAAATCTCGAGTGATTGGCACAGATTCAATTTGGCGGACGATAAATTAATGTTATTCAACTGATAATCCGACGACTAATTAATTTTACGACAAAAATTATGACAATCAGACAATTATACACACACACTACATGCTTACTCATTTACAAGGTTTTAAATAAAAAAATTCACACTAACACATCCTTCTTTTTAAAAAAAAGAATTTAATCAGAATTGTTACACAAAGAGCTAGTCATATTGAGCTGCCAATGGTGAGAAGTAATTATGGAAAACAGAAAATAACCTTTGAGGAAGTTCAGATATATAACAATCTGCCCTCAGAAATAAGAAATGACAAAACTTGACTTCTTTTAAAGCGGGCCTTCAAAGGCATATACTCAATAATTATGAAACGTTGTAATAATATAAGTGGGTTGTTTTATGTCTTATCTATTTGCCTAACATTGTATTGCATTCTGTACCTACCAAAATCATTGTTTTTAAGTACGTACTTTAATCGTTAAAATATTAATTTCTCATGTAAGTGACAATAGGTCTTAATGAGAATAAAGATATTTTTTATGGTATAGGAGGACAAACGAGCGTACGGGTCACCGGTGTTAAGTGATCACCCTCCGCCCACATTCTCTTGCAACACCAGAGGAATCACAAGAGGATAGGGATTTAATATCTTCATCAATGCAAGAGATGCGGTGTCGTCATATAAGGTGGGAGTATGCTCAATGCTTGAACGTTTGGTATTAAACAAATGCTTGTTTTAAGGGCCGTGACACGCTGTCACTTTTTTTTATGGAAAAGGAGGACACACGAGCATACGGGTCACCTGATCTATACCTTCTTCCTTCTGGCACATTCTCTTGCAACACCAGAGGAATAACATGAGCGTTGCCGGCCTTTAAGGAAGGTGTACGCGCGGTTTTTTGAAGGTACCCATGTCGTATCGTCCCGGAAACACCGCACAAGGAAGCTCATTCCACAGCTTTGTAGTACGTGGAAGAAAGCTCCTTGAAAACCGCACTGTGGAGGATCGTCACACATCCAGATGGTGGGGATTATATCCTAACTTGGATATCATCCCCACCATCGATGGATCGAGCTGATAAGGGTGCGCCAGAATTAAGTTATAAAAAAAAATTCAAATTTCAAATTTCTATATTTTTTAATAATATATGTACATAATTAATTATAATCTACTTATTAAAGCAATTTACAATTAAGCCTTATATATGTAGGTATCAGAAAACTTATTTCTACAACCCTATCTATGTGTTGAGGGATAAAACTTTATTTTGCTTAAAAAACTAATACATAAGGTTTGTGGGGGAAGATCCAGGAAACTGGGAAAACCTGGCTATTTGCTATCAAAAGAATAAAGTTATTTAAACCTAATTTTATTCGACCGTTTCGCGGACGACTAGCAACAGCCTAGAATACAATATTGAAATTATTATTAATACTTAATTATGGTGTAAGTCCCATACTCTTTGGTTCTAGGGTGGACTTTGACATTGTAATTTTAAGTCTTTATTGCTACCTACTAATTGATATATCATGAGATTGTACATCGGTGGAAATTTATTTATTTATTTTTTATTTATTTGTTTTCAACACTTACATCTAGCTTCACAGGATTATTCCTAATGCGCTTGCGATTAACGTTTAAAATGAGCATAAACAAAAAAATAACATATGGTACCTTATCTAATTATATATACTTAATCTTATATTAAAAAAATTATATTAAAGAACCTAATCTAATAATTATTATGTATAACTATCATAACATATAACCCACATTGCAATCCTTGTCAATTCACTGAGAGAAATCTCATAAAATCATCTGTACATATAAATAAAATTGGGGTGTCTGTTTGTAGCATTGAAATAACAATTTTTTACTACATGTTTATGAATATATACATGCGGTACATATACAAAATATTTTTTTTTACAATTTTTATCTGGCTGTCTGTTTGTTCCGGCTAATCTCTCAAATGTCTGGACCGATTTTGACGTTTATTTTTTAGGTTTATTTAAGAAAAATCTTTTATTTTAGAAAAATAAGGTAGTGTTGCAATGTCCAAGAAACGGTCTAACTCTAAAAATAATTTATATGGCAATACAACGTTTGCCGGGTCAGCTAGTAATATATATAAATTACGTGACACGTTGTTTGTCCGCTAGGACTCCTAATGAACGGATTTTAATGGGGATTACTTCATCGAGTGCAGTTTAGTCCAACTTGAGAGATAGGATAGTTTTTATTTAGATTTGGGACCCATAATTATTTTTATTTCCAATATTTATTATGTATGGCCATATTTTCTATGAGAGAATTTACTGACGCACGGTTGACAGTTCTGCTGTGAAACAATTTCATTATAACAACAGGGGGCATATTTTACGAAATATTTCTTGATGTTATGAAATATTATTGACAAATTCATAAAAAACAGTATTTTATTTATTACTAGCTGACCCGGTAAATTTATTTTTGCTATATAAATAATTTTTAGAGTTAAACCGTTTCTTGGACATTGCAACATTACGTTATTCTTCTAAAATTAACGTAGCCTAAGTTACTCCTTATTACATTAGCTACCTGCCAATAAGAGTCCCGACAAAATCAGTCATGCCATTTCAGAGATTAGCCGGAACAAACAGACAGACAGACAAAAATTGAAAAAATGTTAAATTGGTTATTACATGTACATATATTCATATACCTACATGTAATAAAAAACAGTTATTTCAATATTACAAACAGACACTCCAATTTTATTTATATGTAGATCTACGGACATAATATTTCCCATGTGAGAATTTATTAACGCACGGTTTGACAGTTCTGCTGTGAAACAATGTCATTATAAGTTATGAAATATTATTGACAAATTCATAAAAAAACAGTATTTTATTTATTATAGATGTGCAGAATAATGTCTTTCTGGTCAGCTATATAATCTATATATATAAAAATGATTTGCTGTTCGTGAGTCTCGCTAAAACTCGAGGCTGGACCGATTTGGAAAATTTAGGTCTTGAATTATTTCTGGAAGTCCAGAGAAGGTTTAAAAGGTGAATAAATAGGAAAATTCTCGGAATTAAATAAAACAACAAATTTGTTTTTCCTTTGATGTATGGACACATAATTTCTATGAGAGAATTTATTGACGCACGGTTTGACAGTTCTGCTGTGAAACAATTTCATTACGACAGCAGAGTGCATATTTTTTTCATGTTATGATAATATATTATTGACAAATTCATAAAAAACATTATTTTATTTATCATATACAGAACAACGTCTGTCGGGTCAAGTAGTTATGAATAAATAGATTACCAAGTGTAAATCTGATAAATGCCTTTGTTAATTTGCTTTCCTATCTCAATCATTAAATTACTTATATGTATTTATCACAAGTGCAGATCGTTTATCGATACTTTATAGATATCATATCACTTACGACGTAGGTAAAGTACAATAACCCATTTTATGAACACCACTATAGACCACTCAAAGCGTAAGTGGTTTGTTATGCCCGAAGGTAAGAAACAATGTTTGATAACGGGTTTGAAGGATGTGTCGATTTCAGCAGAATTATCAAGCTTAGTATGTCTGCTGCGCTGCAACTAGATACCACACTACCTAAGAACAATAGCTTTTTATTACTGCAACTGTTGGATGCTTGTGTGCGTGGCATCTTGACACTCAATGGCATCTTTCAAATTTTGTAACATACGCTTTGTGTTGTTTTACATTGAAATTAATAAAATACGAAATACTTACTGATGATATGTGATCCCAGTGTCTTTGTTATTTGTTATAGTATTATCTTTACAAAATTTTACTACGCAATCTGGCGTTTTAGTTCAATTATTAACAAAGTTTAACAGAACATTTGGCACGTCAACGTCACACATTGTTCGAGACTGGCTCGAGTACGCCCACTTGGGCGTAGTATTAGTAGCCACACTTTGCGACTACGCCTGCGGTATCCAGCTAGAGCGCAGCGGAGACCAATCCTTAATCTATAACAGTAAAGGTAGTCAATAATCTTAAAAAAAACTCAAAAGAATAAAGAGCATTGTAGATCTTTCAATACAAGTACATAAGAGAAGGCATTTTGTGAGCATTTATATTTTTAGACTAAAAACTTGAAATGGTTTATTATCTATCAAAAAAAAATCCGAAGACAGGACCGACCGTGCACCGCACAAGCAGCGCCCGTTCACGAGCATGACGCATGGACCAGTCATCGGTTCCCCGCGCATAGGGTCAACAGATGAAAAATTCGAAAGTCCGGAGAAAAGGAACGATTTCCTTTGAAAAATCCTGAGATTTAAAAAAAAAACGGGAGTGCTGGCAGAAGTGAAAACTTGAACATTGTTGTGCATTTTGTGCATGTTGTGCATTTTGAATATTTTCGAATGGTTAGGTTAGGTTAGTTTAGCCAGTCTTTTGTGGGGCGATGTATATGCTTTTACAATAGGAGACCAGAAAATGTTCAAAACAAAGTTACGGTAAATTACTATAACATAAATGACTTTCTTAATGATAACAAAGATTGGGAATGGAGCGACCGCCCTCAGGCTATTTAATAATAAGTTTAAATGTATAAGTGATGTCCCTTCCTATTCTGAATAAAATTATTTGAATTTGAAATTGAATAATTTAAATTGGACACTTCAGAACTATTACAATTATCTAACATTAAAAAGTTTATCTCTCAGAAAAATCAACTTTCATCCATAATTTCATTCAACGACTGTCTTACGAATTTTTGATCAGGCCACGTGTCCTGACGCGACTTTAACATTTTATACCCCTCCCAAGAAATTGCTCAACGCCGCTAAACAAGTTTTCACTTCAATAATTATTAATATTGTTTTTATACACTGATACTAACGATCTCTTCAGTCCGAGTTAAAAAAATTCATTAATGTAATTTACATTAAAATGTACATGCGGGGCATTTTACTTAAATCAATCTAAACATATAAATGAAGTTGGAGTGTCTGTTTGTAATATTGAAATAACCGTTTTTTACGACATGTATATGAATATATATATACATCAAAATATCATTTTTTACAATTTTTATCTGTCTGTCTGTTTGTTCCGGCTAATCTCTGAAATCACTGGACTGATTCTGACGGGACTTTTATTGGCAGGTAGCTGATGTAATAATTAAATAAAAACCGCACTTAACCCTTATGTGGGTGACGAGATACCCAGTTACCAGCGTTTTCAAATTTAAATATTGCAGATCTCATATGTAATACACGGACGAGTAAAAAAAAGGACTCCGCGCCGTGATATTAGCAAGTGATTTATTACACCTTCCTTAAAGGCCGGCAACGCTCATATGATTCCTCTGGTGTTGCAAGAGAATGTGGGCGGCGGTGATCACTTAACACCAGGTGTACGGGTACGCTCTTTTCTCTTCCTTTTCCATAAAAAAAAGTGAAGCGCCGTTATGCTAGTGTGTGTGCGGTTACGGGGGATTACTAGTTACACAATTTTTTCTCCCTTAAATAATCATATATGGCCACAAACACTTATATAGTATCGTTTTTACACTTTTTCACAACGCACGACGGCATTTTTAAAGTGTTTTATTGAGACGCAAACTGATCTGTCACAGACGATGACAATCTTCTTAATGGCCGCCTATCGGCCTGTAGTAGTGTAAGTGTGTGCGTGGGGCTATGTATTGACACGTTAATCGGCTTGTTTTGGTGGTACACTGTTATGTAAGGTGACACGGAGTCCTTATTTTTTTACTAGTTCGTGATGTAATGTCATATATATATAATGTAATTTTTGTTGTGCCCACTTATTTTTTTTTTACTGTATTTGGTGAATGAATTGTACAATTTAAATTCTTATGTGTTATTGTACCTAAATGTATATAAATAAATAAATATAAATTGTATGAAGGTACCTAGGTATCTCGTCACTCTGATAAAAGTGTTTTATTTGTCACTAACTTACGGCCGCTCCCAATATACTATCTACAGATAGAGATAAATTAGTACCTTCTACTGTCAGTAATTAGCTTCAATAATGTGAAGCTGTCCCAATGCGTGAATTGCAATTTCCATACAAACTTCTATCGCTGGTAAGCGTCCCATTACCAGACAGCGTGCACGGATAATGTGAGTTACCGTCGATAAGTTTATTGGGACAGAAAAGTCAACGATAGTTACGATTTTTGTCTCAAGTAAGCGAAAGACTGAATATTAGGAATCATCATCAACCGGAAGATATCCACTGCTGGACAAAGGCCTCTCCCAATAATCTTCACGACGGTCGGTCCTGCGCTGCCCTCATCCAACGTATTCCGGCGATCTTGACCAGATTGTCGCTCCATCTTGTGACGGGCCTACCAACACTGCGTCTTCCGGTACGAGGTTACCATTCGAGGAAAGCCCTCCCCATGTCCAGATTGCTTACTGATAATAACGCAAGCGTAGTCACGGGTTTAGCTAGAATATGCATATAAGTCAAAGTCAAATAAACTTCATTCCAATAGCCTTAAACTTAGCGCTTCTAAATCGTCACTATAAATTTTTCTTTTAAATTACTGATTTCACTATAATATGTTCGTAAAAAGTTGAGCTCGCGTGAAGACCATATAAGAAACTCAACACCCACTCTTTTCAATCAAATAGAGTATTTTAGAATGGCTGTAATATAAATAATATAATAAAATGAGGTAGTCATATTTTTATTCTAATTAACAAAGCTATATTAGTATTAAAAGTCAATTCCGTGTGAGTAAAGGTCATTTACTTTCAATAAGCGAGGTCGCCAGCTGCGAAACCCTTTCGAAGTGCATTGGCACGTGGCAAAGAGAAGTAATAACGCAGACCCGTCAATCAATTTAGTTCAGACTGCCTACGGAAAGTGAGCGGTCGGCTTTACTATCGTAATGCGTTTGGTGGTCGTTTTTTTTTTATAAAAATAAGGAACGAGACGAGCAGGACGTACAGCCGATAATTGGTACGTCCTGCCCATTGCATTGCAGCGCCACTCAAGATTATTGAAAAATCCAGAAAATTCTGAGCCGCACTACAACTGCGCTCACCTTGAGACATAAGATGTCAAGACTCATTTGTCTAGTACTTTCACTTGCTACGGTACCCTACAGACCGAAACACAATAATGCTTACACATTACTGCTTCACGGCAAATATTCACCCATAATCTAGCCGGCATCCGGTTCAAAGGAGCCTTCCACTGGTAATATATATATCTTATAACAAGAAATCATTATGTAGCCCAAAAGTAGTTTATATTGCAATATTATATCATCGGTGATCTTAACAAATACTGTTGTGGTGCTACGAAATAATAATTATGTTAATGAAGTTACCTAATATTACCCACCGAAATACTAATTACAGTTTATTAAGCGTTACGTTAAGGTAAGCGTACATTAGAACAATTATTAACCTAAAAATATATTGTTTCTTACTTGATATAAGCAGTAAAGGAATTCATTTTCTCAAAATTTATTCCTTTAGAATTCTTTTTGATGTCATTTCTAATATACTAGATACTACTTCCGCTTCGGAAACAAATGGTACTCTGAGAGAGAAGAAGCGGCGCAAGAAACTCTCCCAGCATTCTTTTTTTGCGCTATTATCAATGAAAGATACAATATTGTACTGCTACTACTACTCTACATATATTGTAACTGAAATGATTTGTGAGTGAGCGATTGTCACAAAGAGTTTCTTGCCACTTCTTATTAAAACTCAACCCTCAAAGGAGGTGGATATAAAAAGAAAAGTCATTTCCTTGACCTGCCTGAATAAGGTGATTTTGATTTGATTACCCTAAAGGATTGAGCTTTTGATTACTGTTAGTAAAAAAGTAGTTATAATATTAATTACAAGTTTAAGCAGAATTTTCAAATTGTAAGTAGAGGTATTTGGTGAGTATTGCATGATATGTAGATTAGGATTATTTTATTGTTGTTTGCTGAGTTCTCGTAACAGCTGAAACACGCAAACATGGTGTTTTTAGACAAGTTTTGTGCTCACAGAATACCTGTATTTATTTATGGTGTTTGTGGATGATGCAGCTACTGTACTCAATAACTTTTGTATTAATTTACATTTACTTTTTTGACTAACTCGTGTAAGACATTTACTATTTGACGTTTGAGTGTGTTTGTTGCATCATTTTACATTTTACATATTATATTGTAATTGAAATGATTTGTAAATAGATGTTAATGTAAATCTTGATATAAAAGAGTGGCAATGAGTTTCTTGCTACTTCTTCTCATTAGCTCAACCCTTTACGAAGTAGCGGTAGATTCAATAAGAAAAAAATTTTTTTTTTTACATTCATAAGTGTCATTTCCGTGACCTACGTGATTTAATTGCGTTGCTATAAATAATCATAAATTAGTGCCAGGCTGTCCGATCACTTAGATGTTCAGCTGTGGAGTAGAAGGATTTATGACAGAGCCATTTTTTATTAAAACATTTAAATTTATTTATAGATAACGCCTGAACAGTGGCTGGGACTTTATAATAAAAAGGTTTTTAAATTTACCCTTAAAGCTATTATCGTATATATTAGTATCATATGAAGCCTACTAGAATTAATTACAAGCAATCCCTTATTTCTAATGATAATAATAATAATAAATAATATAAATCACTATTATGAGCAAATAGGTGACGATTTTGTGAAAGTATATTAAATTTTCATAAATGTACTGACAATGAACAGTCATAATATTTATTTCATTTTTTTTCTTTGAGAGACTATTACGTAACGTATAAGTAACGATTACTTTAAATGTTAAGTATTCAATATTGTTTCTACTACAATTTCAGTTTGATTGGATATACAATATATTATTTGTTAACCTAGATAGATTTAAAAAAATATATTTTTCTGCGATTATATAAACCCGGTTGAAAGCTGGACTGGAGTGGATACAAAAAATTTGCCACTAAGGATAGAAGTATTGTAATGTTTACATAAATAAATAGTAAAAAATAGAAAAGATATGTGGAGAGACAATTTTATATCTCTAATGACGAGGTCAAACGCTATGTTCGATGGTTTGAGCAGGAAGGGTGGCAGGATGGCAGGAAGAGTGAACCATATAATTTCTGAGTTTAATTTAAATATTAGATAATAAATCTGTAACGTCGGACCGCAATGTTGTAACAATTTTCGAAACCTTCTTTACAGATATACCTGTTTCTATCACAAATTCGTTGAACTCATCACCAGACTCCTTTCTTTCTTTATTGAAAGATACACTTACCTTTATGACGTCAGGGGTCACTCTTCTTCTTCTTCTTCACCAGCCGGAAGAAGACAAAGGCCTCCCCAAAGGATTTCCACGACGATCAATCCTGCGCTGCCCTCATCCAACGTATTGACGACAAGATCGGCGGTCCATCTTGTGGGGGGCCTTCCACTGCGTCTTCCGGTACGTGGTCGCCATTCGAGGACCTTACTGCCCCAATCAGGGTCAGGAGTAAAATTTTTGTTCGGATGTTGGTTGGTTGATCACTCAATTGTACCAAAACGTTGCGTAGTCACTTTACTTTGGAGGTACTAATTCATACACTTACACCATCTGATTGTTTTAATCTTTGACACTCCTTGTTACACAGGAATGTATCATACCTACGCAAAGTGCTTACTTGTTTTCTTTGTTGTAACTTATTGCTGCAAATAGCTTAGGTTGAGTTCTATAGAGCGTAGATACGTTTTTTTACCTTTTTTTATGAAAATAAGGGACGATACGAGCCGGACGTTCAGCTGATGGTAATTGATACGCCCTGCCCATTACAATGCAGTGCCACTCAGGATTCTTGAAAGACCCCAAAAATTCTGAGCGGCACTACAACTGCGCTCGTCACTTTGAGACGTAAGTTGTTAAGTCTCATTTGCCCAGTAATTTCACTAGCTACGGCGTCCTTCAGTCCGAAACACATTACTGCTTCACGGCAGAAATAGGCGCCGTTGTGGTGATCCATGATCTAGCCGGCATTCTGTGCAAAGGAGCCTCCCACTGGTAAGAGACCTAGACTTAGCTCAAACTTTATTCACGTAAAACTGAGCTGAATGTAAGCTTAGCACATAGATTAAGGATTGGCCTCCGCTGCGCTCCAACTAGATACCGCACTACCTGAAAACAATAGCTTTTATACTACGGCAACTACTAGATGCTTGTGTACGTGTCATCTTGACATTCAATGGCATCTTTAAAATTTTGTAACATACGCTTCGTGTTATATTACATTAAAATTAATAAAATACAAAATATTTACTGATGCTATGTGATCCCAGTGTCTTTCTTGTTTCTTGTAGTATTATTTTTACAAAGTTTTACTACGCATCCCGTCGTTTTAGTTTCAATTATTAGCAAAGTTTAACAGAGCATGTGGCACGTCAACGTCACACATTGTTCTAGACTGGCTCGATTACGCCCACTTGGGCGCATTATTAGTTGCCGCACTTTGCGACTACGCCTGCGGTATCTTGTTGGAGCGCAGCGGAGACCTTAATGTACGACTAAGCATAATCTTTGATTTCGTATTAATCGTCATTTGACAGATAAAATTATGCTGAGCTTAAGCATAAACCATGTAGGAAAGTTCTAGTTATCGTTTTATCATACTCAGTTAAGTTTTACATAAGTAAGGTCTGAGTAAAGTCTAAGTGCGCTAAGGTACTGCATTGTAATGGGCAGGGCGTATCATTTACCATCAGCTGAACGTCCTGCTCGTCTCGTCCCTTATTGTCATCTATATATATATATATAAATGAATTGCTGTTCGTTAGTCACGCTAAAACCCGAGAACGGCTGGACCGATTTAAATAATTTTGATCTTGATTTTTTTTTGTGGAAGTCCAGAGAAGGTTTAAAAGGTGAATAAATATGAAAATGTTCAGAATGAAATAAAAGCAACAATATTGCCTTTCCTTTGATGTGTCCCCCGTCGTTCGGAAATCAAATTGAAAGAATAGTTTAAAATGAATAACTAATTAGAATCTTCATATCTTTCTATCTTTATCAGGAGGTAAAACAAACTTAATTTTAGCTACCTATAGTTGGTAGATTTTATGTATGATTTAATATTTGTTAGGTCTGAGAATCTGTCGTCATCAATTTTTTATACCCCAAAATTTTATAATTCTTGATTATTTCTTTTTACTTTATATGGAAATACAACGTTTGCACCCAGCAAACGCTAAGCAGCTAGTAAAACATATTTATATAATATATCGTTGTCTTACACCCATAGTACAGGCTATACCTAGTTTGGGGCAACATGATTTGTGTAAAAGTATGGTAAGGCCTGCCCCATTATCCGTACCAGGATATTCAAGGTTAGCTATTTCTTTATACCTTATTCCCGGTAGTGTGTTTGTGGCAAAGACATTGGCCTAAACATATGGTTGGATTTGGTACGAACCATTGGACGCAGTCTGAAGGTCACCTCGTAAAATCGACAACGATATATACGGAACGATACGATAATACCCCGAATATATCGCACTTGCACTACTGTAACATTAAAGTAATGTTCGAATTACTTATCGTTTATCGTAACCATAGACTAATATTATTTTGATTTTTTTACGATGTTACAGTGAATGAATTATGCACAAACCTTGAAATCTAAATATTATCTGTGCTATGTATTAAAAAAGTAAAAGATTGTATTAAAAAGTATTGAAAGTCTAACAATATTAACACTATACAAATATTTTTGCTAAAAAAATTCTAGAAGGCGTTAAAATTTCAATAGAAACTGAATTGTTTTTCATCTTCTATCTATAAAAATAAATAATTAAAAAACATTAATTTTATAATGCATGTTTGAGCGTTATAAAATAACTGCAACAAATTCACAGACATTATTGAATACTTTTTGCTGTGTTATGTTATTGTCAGGACAATATTTGTAAAAAAAAATAACTGGTTTTGTTGTCAACGCTGACGAGTGGCCTAGCTTAATATGTATCTCCATATTATTATAATATATATTATTATAAGAATATATAATAATAAGAATATGTAGGTACGGATATAGTATTTCATTGCTGATGGCGATATAAGTATATTTTCGATCAGAGCAAGGCCTTAATTTAATTTTTGTGTGTTTTAACTGAGATGTGTTATAGAATGTTATTAAGGTTATTTTTTCATAAATAAATCATATGCAAAGTCTGCTAAAGTCAAGATTACAAACTCCTTAAACATTGTTAACAATACCAAACACACATAGAACTATTTGCTAAAGATTTCTGAGAGGCGTTAAAATTTTTATAGTGAAGCCAACCAGGGTTGGCAGGAAATCTTGGAATGCGGGTTTTAGGCCAAGATCTATATAGTGTACATAAGACTTTGCTCAGACTTTACTTAGTGTTTGATGACATCAAAGAGAATTCTAACGGAATCAATTCTGAAAAAATAAATGCATTTATTTCTTACCTAAAATTTTGCTGTTTATATGGCGTGCTCACGATTATTAAACCCACAAAATTGTAATGTTTTAGCAAAGGATGGAAGAACAAAAAAAAAGGCAGTTTATATTTAACCGTAGTAGTTTGTACGTCTATACTAAAAATAACTGTTCCACGCGGGCGAAGTAGCGGGTAAGAGCTAGAAATACTATAAATGTAAATGTGAGTTTGTTTGTTATGCACGCCGAAACTACTCAACCAATTATCATGAAACTTTGTACAGAGATAGACTAGAGTCAAAGGATATGTGATAGTACAAGTAGTAGAGCTTGGGAAAGAACATAGCCCACATTTTATTGCAAAAAATGGCTTGAAGAGGTTGAAATGGAAGTTTATGTGGATGTTCTTCAAATTCAAATTCAAATATTTTTATTAAAAATAGGATTCCTAATCACTTATTGAACGTCAAAAACTACCAGCCATTCAAAATAGACTGTCCCAGACCTGAGAAGAAGGGACGCAAGAAACTCAGCGGGCTTTTTTTATAAAAATATGGATAATATACAATAAACATTTATAATTTATATTTTTATATTTTCTGGGATCATATTAATTATATATGAACTCGACTTAGCCGAGAAGTAGGCATAACAAGTTTGTTTGTTCTTTGTGTTAACATTATGATTGTCACAGTTTCTAGCAAACTCCTCAATGTGTTTATGAACATATAGGACATTATCAAGAATATATTGATAAGCAAACCGTCAAAATGATTATTTCTTTAAATTTTTCTCTTAATGATTCTTTAAGACCTAGGTTATAAATAGCGCGAATAGCCATCTTCTGCAGCACAAAGATGGTATTAATATCGGCCGCCCCATAACAATATACCATAGGACATAATGATATGAACATAACTAAAGTATAGTAGTCGCGCCGTATCTATGTCAGTTAAGTTGGTTAATTTGGTACAAAAATAGATGAGGTATTGGTAAGGGCATAAGCTACCCGGTGTTGTAATAAATTGCATGAACCAAGTAGGTGATATTTAGGATGAAAGTTTGCATGGGAATTCGTCATTGTATAGCAGCTGAGGCCCGAGTCAACTGTCATAAGTATAATATTACGCAAATCGATATCAATGTGGGCAAAAAAGTAATTAGGGAATATATTTTCTGCAAAGAAAAGGTGTATTGAGTATGCGCGTTTGTGCCGCTAAAAAGTCTGCCTTTGTCGTATCCCCTCGATTCGAGATCACTCTTTTAACTACCATAGCGTATCTACCATACTTGGCGTCGATATATCGAGCGACGTTCAGTTCCGTGGTTACTTGGAAGAGAAAGCCAAACTGGCTTCTAAATGCCTGGTGTACCTACTCAATAAGGTGAGACAGTATTTCACTTCGTGCAACTCTATAACTCGCAAATTCGGCCTCACATGGAGTACAGTTCTCACCTCTGGGCGGATGCTCCCCAGTACCAGCTTCTTCCATTTGACTGCATACAACGGAGAGCGGCTCGAATCATCGACGCTCAAGTCATCTCCGATCGGCTTGACTCTTTGGCGGTGCGTAGAGATGTGGGTTAGTTTTAGTCTAACTAACTAACTAAAAACTAGAGATGTGGGTGCTCTCTGCATCTTCTACCGCATTTATCACGGGGAGTGCTCAGAAGTCAGAGGAGCTGGGTTCGGGTTGATTCCGGCGGCCGAATCCCACCACCGAGCTTTACGGCAAAATTCAAAATAACACCCACATCAGGTTGACGCCTAGAATTCAACAACGCGCGTTTTGCAATAAAATTTCTTGCCATGCACAGCCACTTTGTGAAACCAATAACCGGCTGCTGTTTTCCGAGCCGATACGACTTAGGGACCTTCAAGAAAAGAGCATACACCCATCTTAAAGGCCGGCAACGCATCTCTTGACACCTGTTGTTGCGGGTGTCCAGGAAAGGTTGCCTCAGCACTCCCATTCCGTGAGCCTCTTGCCCGTTTGCCTCCCCATATAAAAAAAAAATACATTTACAAAAAGCTCGAAGTACACGAAGCACGTGCCCGTCTTTGAATAAATTATAATTTCTGCGTATATAAAAATATACTATTGCAATATGAAGGATTTAATTTAGAAAATAATCTCTGTTCTAAAAATAGAAAAGAAATCGAAACCGTTCAATAAAGTTATAGCATGCGCTTATCGGTCCCTGTTGCTGTACAACCCGACTAAATGAAAATCACTTCTCTTATTGAGTCGTTGATTGATAACGAAGTACACCTACTTTGGCTGAATATTGATCTTTCAGCTGCTGTTTCCTTTTAACTCATAGTTCTTTGTCCCTGTCACACAAGACACATTCTCGTTCAAAACTACGTCCTATTGAAATGGCGATTGGCGAATCCTTTGACGTTTCGTAGTACACTCGAAAAATGATACAAAATTGAATTAGAATTGTGTATTTAAAGTGTTTCATCAATTAAATTATTCAAAACATGTTGTATTTTAATTGTTTTGAGTTTTAATATGTTGATAAGTGTTCAGTGAAGTGTATAAATCGATAGCTTTGCGAAGCAAGTGGAGCATAACATCAATTAATATTTCCATTTAGTTTTGCAATTGCAAATAGTTAATAGACAGGATGCATCGACCCAAATAATTAATTCCATTAACTTCCTGTTTGATAAATATCTAACTAACACTGTGTTACAGAATACAGACTCAATTTAATGTTATTTCTGTAGAAGAAGCTGTTGTTTCGTTTTATTTTTCGTAGTTTGTGCAAATCACAGATTTATCAATGAAATGGAAGAAATCTAGAAACATAGTCGTGTGGACTTGAAGTGTTTTTAAAATGGTTACGATGAACTCAAACGATAAGGCTGCCCAGAAAGCCTGTCAGCAAGGACCTTCCAGGTATGTTTTGTTCTTACAAAAATATTTAAAATTATTTAAATCTCAATTCATAATGACAAAACCATATTTAAGTGAAGGGAGAGGGCTCAAGTAAAGTGTTTTTTTTTAGGGTTAAATAGGGGTGAAACTTAAATACACATAAACATATTTTTTATGTATAAGAGAGGGCAATTGAGCAAACATATAGATCTCCTGTAACCTGACCACCATGGCCCACATTATTTTGTATCAGAGGAATCATAAGTGTTTCCGACCTTATTGAATGTAAAATAAACATACATATTTATAATATGAATTTAAAATCCAATAACATTGATAATTTATACATCTAGAGCATAGTTTCTCAACCTTATTTTGATCACCGCCCACTTGAGAATATGTTTTTTTCTACAGTATTTTAGTGTATTTTTTTGCCTTTTTAGACTATATTTTTTAATCTACCCACGCCCCAACTGCACCATCTCAATGCCCCCTAATTTTCTCTGGGTCTTCTACTGCCCCCCTGAAAGTCAAACACCCACAAGGGGGGTTATCGCACACATTGAGAACCTATGATCTAGATAAAGCCTCTCGTTGCTAGCCAACTGATGAAAACAGGCTAGTTTTATATCTTTAATGTGAGTGCCAAGCTACATCTTACACAATTTGTATGTTACTTTGTGTTGGTGTGTGCATTGCTCAAAATAGGGCTTCAATATCTTTTGATGTTTTCATAGCTGTCTCTATCTAGATATATTGGTAACAAGATCATTGTCTCAAACCAAAAAACAATAAATGAAGAATATTGAAATCATTTTTTAGTTTTTTTTTATTACTAGAAAAATCCCCTTTAGGTTTACGGACAAAAAAATTCTTTAAGATTTTTTAGTGACTTGGTTAGGCCCATTTGACAACATATAGATTATCTTCCTCATTAGCTGGAATCCCCCCAAAGATTTCCACAATGATATGTCCTTCGCTGTTCTCATCCAATGTATTCTGGTGATCTTGACTAGATTGTAGGTCCATCTTGTGGGGTGTGTACCAACACTGTGTATGTGGTTGCCATTTGAGGACCTCTTCTGCCCCACTGGCCATCTGTCCATTGAACTATGTGTTCTGCCCACTGCCACTTCAGTTTCACAATAATTTGGGCTATGTCGGTGACTTTAGTTCTCCTATGGATCTCCTCATTTCTGATTCGATCTTGCAGGGAAACTACAAACTTAGCCCTCTCTATTGCCCTCTGAGCGACCATGAGCTTTCTCATAAGGCCCATAGTGACCACGTCTGCGTACCATAAGTCATCATTGGTATGTCTGGTAACACACACTGATTGAAAACCTTCGTCTCTAGACACTGTGGTATTTGGGACGAGAAGATTTTATGTATATTGATCTTGCAGGGAAACTCCAAGCATAGCCTTCTCCATTGCCCTATGCCCAGATGATCTAAGTCCAAAATATGTTCATATGGTAGGCAAGGATAGAAACGGGGGCACATTGTGTGAGTGATGTGAGTCAACCGTCCTATCTGTTGCAGCACCTACACTGTTTTAACTGCTATAACTTCATCTTACTCAAACTTGTGATAAATAAATATGTTTATATGTCAGAAAGGATAGAAACGGAGCCACTTTGTGTGAGTGATGTGAGTCAACTGTCCTATCTGTTGCAGCACCTACACTGTTTTAACTGCTATAACTTCATCTTACTGAACTTGTGATAAATGAATATGTTTATATGTAGGCAAGGGTAGAAACGGAGGCACTTTGTGTGAGTGATGTGAGTCAACCGTCCTACCTGTTGCAGCACCTACACCTTTTAACTGCTATAACTTCATCTTATCCAAACTTTTGATAACTGTTATATCAACACAAGCTATTAATGTTTTTGTTAATTTCTTCTTTGATTTCTTCAATATCTAGCCAGGTTCCATATTCAATTTATACTCACTCGTGACTTACTCGTGTAAGCCTTTCAGTTTTTGACATTTGAGTATTTTTGTTGCGTCACTTTGCATATATTGTTATTGAAATGATTTGTAAAACAATTAAAATGTAAATCTTGACTTAAAAGAGTGGCAATGAGTTTCTTGCTACTTCTTCTCATGAGCTCAACCCTTTACAATTCAATAAGAAAATTTTTTTTTTTTTTTTTGACATTCATAAGTGTAATTTCCGTGACCTACGTGAATAAAGTGTTTTTGAATTTGAATATACCAGGTTCATAGTATATTAATACCACTCTTAATTGATTGTGATTCAATTATCAGCTATTGATTTTACTATTACAATAATATAAAGTATTTATACAATAAAAATTAATATTGGGAAGGGCACTTCATTTTTAGTCCCAAAATGAATCCTATTAATATTATAAATGTGAAAGTTTGTATGTCTGGATGTATGTTTGAACTTCTTTAATGCAAAAACTACTGAATGGATTTTGATGAAACTTACACACCAGAATAACACATGGGCTATTATTTATAAAACTATCGCATGAATTATACTTTATATGGCAAAACAATGTTTGCCGGGTCAGCTAGTATAAATATATAACTTAAATTATAAAATATTGTTGTGTTGTCTGATACAACCTTCGCCCGTGTATGATCAACTTAATTATTTCAACTATCCCAATTTATTCATTTGCTTTATAGAACAGGTAAACTTTTGTTACATAGATACCATGTGAGATTTAGTCGACTAGTGTTATAGGGGTTATAATAATTGTATGTATGGGTTATTATATCTGTAATAGGGATTGCAATCTAGAAAAGCTCACAAGGGTTTATTCTGCAAACTTAAAGCTTTATTGGCTCTGGCATCAACATACGGGACAAAATAAGTTGGAAAATTTGATGCCTTAAATGATTATTATTATTATTTATTTAGAAATACCAACATTTGTTTACATTGATGCATTAAATATTTATAATACATACTAAATATAATGCACGTAATGTAACCAACAATTACAGGTATCTACCGCATGCTTTAATAATTTTCACAAAGTAAATATTAGTTTAGGAGAAAAAATAAACTTATATGCTAACAAGTAATAATACACAAATATAATTTGAAAAACAAAACTTTATGAATGATGCGGGATTCGAACCCACGACCTCCAGCGTTCTGTGCCGGTGCTCTAACCAACTGAGCTAACCTTTCGAGTACCGCCTTGTTATAAAATTCTGTTTGCTTTGTTCATCTCTCAGGTTGTGGCTTCATCTACAGGATCTACTTTACAGTTGATAAACTGCTCAACACCAATATTTGCATATTAGGAAATTACTTACTTGAGATGTCGCTCTTGTAAATCTAAACAATATGTTATGTTTTTAAAGTAATAATAGTTAAATAATTTGGTAGTAAATTATTATTATAAAAGACAGAAATATAATTATTGTGACTACATTTTTTTCACTAAACAGGTATGGACAGACGTAATTAATATCAATGTAATGTCTATATAAACTAGCCTAGGAATAGGAGAGTTCACTCCAAACATACATCTTTAAATGATGCAAAATTCAGTCCAAGTAATATTCAGATTGTGGAGAGAAGACTGTTCTCTGGTCACAGTTGGGAATAATCAACACTGATAAAACGACCATCATCATCAGACGTATAATGTCCACTGCTGGACAAAGGCCTCCACCAAAATTGGGCATGTATTTATCGGTTTTCTATCTTAAAAAGGCTCTATATTTGTATAAATACCTAAGTAATTGTTTAGTTCATTTACTTGTTTCTCATATATGTAATGTGATGGTTATAAGTTCAACAACGGATTTCTTCAATCTGGTTCCTCGGATAATGCTTAAGTATTTAATTAAATGTTTGTTTTTGGCAGGGAGACAAAAGGCGCCAAGGATGAAAAGGGGGAGAAGTTCAACAAAAAGGATCTAACGGCTGGTCTCCCCTCAACCATAAAGGCGATGGTGGCACATGTTCCACCTAGAGAGGAGGCGCCTTACTTCCTCACATACAGAAAGGTATATTTTTAACTGTACGGACTTGAGGACAAACAACCACACAGGATACCTGATGGTATCTGATCACCAGAACCCACACTCTCTTCTATGACCAGAAGAATCATGGAAGATCTTCATTCCAAAGTTTGGTAGTATGTGGAAGAATGTTCCTTAATAAAACGCAATGTGTCAAAAGTAGCGTCTCAGAGCGTGGAGATATGCAATAAAAATAAGAAATTGTAAAACCTAATCTGTTTTGAAAAGAGCAACTTCTAGAGTTTCTTGCTCATTCTTCTCTGAGGAAATCTGCCTTCCGAATGAGCTGTATAAAAAAATGTGTAATATGATTCACCTATGAAATTAAAATATTTTTGATTTGATTCACAATTGAACTACCTCCTAAATGGCTGGCTCGATTTTGATGTTTTCTTTTACATTGTTCCAGTGAATTTTGGATTGGTTTAGATTCTCAATACAGTCGACATATAATTCTTCTACGTATGTTATGTTAGTGATCTCCTCCTAACGTCTGGACCGATTTTTCAAATTTAACACGTGTGTACAGTACAACGTCTGTCGGTTCCGCTAGTATGATGAATACGGATGTTTGCTACTATTTGCTGCGAACACGGTGTCCACGGTGAAAATCAGTGTCAAGCCTCAGACGGCTCCTCGTATACTGAGCGGTAGAGGTGGTCGTTAAATCAATAAACTGTTTTTATTAACAGTTATATTCGTTAACGAACTAACTGTTTTTCTTCAACGAAATAACCTGTTGAACATAATAAGCTAATGAATTCAATCAACTTCTTCGTCCGTAACTCACAATAAATGAGGCATAAATCCGTCCCTTTTGCACCTATCCCTTTCTCAGTTGCATTTCCGCCTCAACAACGCCAGTAAATTGATGATTGAATGCCTCGTAGAAACAGCTTAATTAAAAACAGTTGACGAATTTGCGAACGAAAACGTTGACTTGATATTATAGTTACTGATGTAATATGAACCTAATAAAAACCTAAATTATTAATAAATGCATTAACCGATTTTTCAAAACCCGTTGACAATTTAACAGTTTTTTCAACCTGTTGACCATTGACAAAAAACAGTTAAATTAAATTAATTTAAATACCTTCAATGACACACCTCTATATGGCTGTAGACTATATTGATTGCATACTGATGTTTGCTTTAATTGTGTGGTTGGAAATTCTTATTAGTTTATTACGTTCAGGGGTTACCTTTAAATGAGATGAGGAATTATACGACACGATAGTCAAGTGTTATTGTAATAAGTAAGTTAAGTGAGTTTTTTGCTATCACTAGCGCTATCTATCCATCTATCATGTATGTAAAATGATCGCCAACGTGATGAAGTTGCAGCGTACCTAATATAATAGATGGCAGCACTTTCAATTCAATCTTTTTTCATGTGCCAATGTAGCTCAAGAAAGTTAGCCCCCAGATTTTTTCTTTATTTTTTTTTATTACATCGTTAGTTCGCCATTTGTTCTTGATTGTTCTCTTTAAACATTTGTTTGTTCACGATTTTTTTTTAAATTGCAATTCTCTAAAATTGGTTAGGTTATGTTAGAACAGTTAAAACAACGCACGAGCCGAGCGTAGCGTGCCGCGGTAACGGCTGGTGAGTGCCAGAACCAAATAGTAGGCGTTTCCCCCCATTTTTAAATAATTGTTTTTAAATAAACAACAAAAGAACAAACAATTATTTATAGCGAACAATTAAGAACAAACTACGAACTAACGATATGCGATATTGAAAATTCAAAAATAGAAAAATTTTTTTTTGGGGAGGCTAAGTTTGATGAGCCTGCCAATGTAGGGAAGTTGCGACCCCCTGCTCAGTGTCAAGCCTCAGACGGCTCCACGTATACTGAGTGGGCCTCCGATTGGCAACACTAAAGTGATTGCACTGCTGCTCAATGTAATTGTCTTAATATTCCATTTTAAATTCTATCTAACACTAGGTCTGTATTTGTTATTTTTTATTATTGTTACACATTATATTGAAATTACTTATATTGTGAAAGGTTCCTTTGTTTAATGATATAAATTTCGACCTAAAATGCCCTGCAGTGTAATTATGTTGCTAATAAAGTTTATTTTTTAATGTTTACCAGGATTTGAACCCAAGACCTCTAGACCAGTCTTATGGGTCGTGTAATTGATGTAAAACAATAATTTCAGATGGAGGAGTTGATTGAGAAGATGCAAGATGAGAATACAGGAGTTCCTGTGCGCACTGTCAAGAGTTTCATCAGCAAGATTCCGTCCGTGAGTATTAATTTTACCAGTGGGAGGCTCCTTTGCACAGGACGCCGGCTAGATTTCGGGTACCTCAACGGCGCCTATATCTGCCGTGAAGAAGTAATGGGACAAATGAGACTTAACATCTTATGTCTCAAGGTGACGAGCGCAATGGTAGTGCCGCTCAGTAGTTTTGGGTTTTTCTAGAATCCTGAGCGGCACTGCATTGGCAAGGCGTATCAATTACCATCCTACGTCCTGCTCGTGTCATCCCTTATTATCATAAAAAATAGATTTCTTCGTAAATAGGAAATCTAAATTTTTAATTTTCAAGGTAGGATATCATAGATATCACTTATTGAAAGTCAAAACTACCACCCATTCCAAAAGGTATGCCTCAGACCTGAGAAGCACGGGCGCAACAAAATCAGCGCGCCTTTTTTTTTCATCGAAAAAATATGTTTACAAAGTAATATTGTACAATTAAACTTATTATAAATAGCCTGAGGGCGGTCGCTCCATTCTCAATCTATGGTATCATTAAGAAAGTCATTTATGTAATAGTAACCTTTACCACGCAAACGTTTTTTAACATTTTTTTTTTAATTTTGTAACACATTTGTTTTTAACTTTATCTGGGATCTGGGATTTTGTAACTCAACTTACTAACTCGATTTAACCGAGTCAGATCGAAGCAAATCAAAATCACTTTATTCATGTAGAAATGTCAAAGAAAAATTTTTCTCATTGAATCTACCGCTACTTCGTAAAGGGTTCAGCTAGTGAGAAGAAGTAGCAAGAAACTTATTGCCACTCTTTTAAATCAAGATTTACGTACATTTTCATCGTTTTACAAATCATTTCAAGTACAATATAACATTTTTAGATTTACAAGAGCGACATCTCAAGTCAATTTCCTAATATGCAAATATTGGTGTTGAGCAGGTTATCAACTGTAAAGTGGATCCTGTAGATGAAGCCGCAACCTGAGAGTTGAACAAAGCAAATAGAATTTTATAACGAGGCGGTACTCGAACGGTTGGCTCAGTTGGTTAGAACACCGGCACGGAACGCCGGAGGTCGTGGGTTCGAATCCCGCATCGTTCATAAAATTTTGTTTTTCAAATTTTATTTGTGTATTAATCCTAGAAGTGACACTTTAAAAACATAACATATTGTTTACAAATTAACATGTAAAGTGATGCAACAAACATACTCAAACGTCAAATAGTCAATGCCTTTTACGAGTAGTAGGCATTATAAGCTTATGTTTATAACGGTCGAATAAAATAAGATTTAAATAACTTTGTTCTTTTGATAGCAAATAGCCAGGTTTTCCCAGTTTCCTGGATTTCCCCCACAAACCTCATGTATTAGTTTTTTAAGCATAATAAAGTTTTAACCCTCAACACGTAGATAGGGTTGTAGAAATAAGTTTTCTGATACCTACATATATAAGGCTTAATTGTAAATTGCTTTAATAAGTAGATTTAAGTAATTTTGTATATATATTTTAATATCAAATATAGATTTTTTTTTGTAAGTTATTGACGTTCAATAAGTGATTTTAAATCCTATTTTGAATAAATATATTTGAATTTGAATTTAGTTTGATCCGCTTTCTCGAGTTAATAGTTAACACAATGAATATACAATTTGTCCAGGTGTTCACCGGCTCGGACCTGATCGCGTGGCTGAACCGTCACCTTAACCTGGAGGAGAGTTGGGAGGGGATCCACCTGGCTCATCTTCTAGCTGCCCACGGCTACCTGTTCCCCATCGACGACCACTGTTTGACTGTCAAGAATGACAGCACCTACTATAGGTAATAATATTAGATTGGTTTTTAGATACCGCAGGCGTACTCGCAAAGTACGGCAACTAAACTACGCCCAAGTGGGCGTACTCGAGCCAGTCTCGAACAATGTGTGACGTTGACTGGCCACATGTTCTGTTAAACTTTGCTAATAATTGAAACTAAAATGGCGGGTCGCGTAGTAAAATTAAAAAAAAAAACAATACTATAAGAAAGACACTGGGATTACATAATATTATCAGTAAGTATTTTGTATTTTATTAATTTCAATGTAAAATAACACGAAGCGTATGTTACAAAGTTTGAAAAATGTCATTGAGTGTCAAGATGCCACGCACACAAGCATCTAATAGTTGCCGTAATAAAAAAAAATGTTTTGAGCGCGGCGGAGACCAATTCTTAATCTACGGTAACAATATTATTAATAATAATCTTTTTTCAGATAAGAAGGTAGTCTGTTAGTTACAAGAGATGTACATTATCTATTTTAGTATTGTTAGTAACTATTTACCAGTGGTAGGCTCCTTTGCACAGGAAGCCGGCTAGATTATGGGTACCACAACGGCGCCTATTTCTGCCGTGAAGCAGTTATGTGTGAGCATTGTTGTGTTTGGGTCTGAAGGGCGCCGTAGCTAGTGAAATTACTAGACAAATGAGACTTAACGTCTTACGTCTCAAGGTGACGAACGCAATTGTAGTGCCGCTCAGAATTTTTGGGTTTTTCATGAATCCTAAATGGCACTTCATTGTGAGGGGTAGGGCGTATCAATTACCATTTAAGTTAACTTTCGATGTCAGTTTAAAGTTTTTTTGAATCGCCTGGTCACAATTGACGGTGACGTTCTGTATATATTAGATTTTGTATCAGTGAGTCATGTCCGGACATATTGTTAATAATTATTAATTTGAATGTTTGCAGATTCCAAACGCCGTATTTCTGGCCCTCGAACCAATGGTCTCCCGAGAACACGGACTACGGTATGCTATTTTTAATTTTTTTTTAACGGACGAGACGAGGACGTTGAGTTGACGATAATCGATACGCCCTGTCCATTACAATGCAGTGCCGCTTAGGATTGTTGATGATATTAACAAAATAAGGAACTAAAGAACATTACATATTTTCACTCGAGTATTCCTGAAGGGTTAGGCAGAGTTCGCCCACTATGTTTAATTCCCACGTAATAGAAGGTGAGTCTCAACTTTTCTAAACTCCGAGCTGCTACTGAGAAATTTCCAATAACTATATTTGCCCGGCCCGGGAATCGAATACCTATCTACCTATTATTAATACGAGGAAAAAAGGACGGTCAAAGATATCTATTTTTGACTAAATTGATGCGTGATGAACAATTTCTTAATAGGAGTTTATTAGAATTATCTTTATTGGGTAATACATTTTTTTTATAAAAATTTATTGAAGTAGGCGTTACTTTGCGGAAATCCATAATTATACAAATGATTTTAAGTTTTCTTTAGTGATAATTCCACCAATATTTGTTCTTAAACAATTCGACACGTGTTTCGTCTCTGCACGAGGCATCCTCAGGACATGTTGTCTCGCCATAATGTGGCACGAGACTAAGAACGACTAAAGACTAAGACTGTCATTTTTTTATGTTAAGAAGGGACGAGCTGGAGGTTCACCGGATGGTAATTGATACCCCCTGCCTATTACAATGCAGTGCCGCTCAAGAGTACTGAAAAAGCCTAAAATTCTGAGCGGCACTACAGTTGCGCTCGTCACCTTGAGACATAAGATGTTAAGTCTCATTTGCCCAGTTCATTTCACTAGGAAATAGAAAAATTTTACAAATGTTTTTTCATATCTCACTTTTAACTTACTACTAAGTTGCTCAAAATAGTTTCTTCTCTCTGAAGACCTTAGTTTGAATAAGAGGTGAGTTTTCTTCCGTGTAAAAATAATAAAACATAAAATTTGGCCTTTCATTTTTAGTAAGACATTTCATTGAAAAATATTGATCCTTATCAGTAATTTAAAAATGAAAAATTTTTTAATCGATTTCCGCCAAAAGTTCAAGGTTCGTTCATTTTTAAAAACTAAATATGCAGTTATTGGTTTCTTATAAATCAAGGGCGTGACTCCTTTCACGACTTTCCTCTAAGTCTCGTAGTTTCCGACTTGGCCATCACCGGTCTTCTCAAAAAACCACCCTGTATATTCCAAGGTTTACAATTTCAGCGGTGTATCTGTGCAAGCGAACAATGCAGAATAAAGCCAGACTCGAACTGGCTGACTACGAGGCTGAATCGTTGGCCAGGCTGCAGAAGATGTTTACCAGGAAATGGGAGTTCATATTTATGCAGGCAGAGGCACAGAGCAAGGTATACACCTTATTTTAAACTAGTTGATACGCGCGATTTCGTGCGCGTACACACATGATTAACCACGTAGTACTTATAATTTTTTTTTTATTTCTTTCAAATAAAACACTTAAAGAACCCACAACCTCTGGCGTTCCGTGCCAGTGCTCTGCCAAATGAGCTAACCGTTCGAGTGACGTATCGTCATAAAATCTTGTATGCTTAAGTGAAAGTAGATCCTGTGGATGAAGCCACAACCTGAGAGTTGAACAAACCATGCAAGATTTTATGATGATACGTCACTCGAGCGGTTAGCTCAGTTGGTTAGACCACTGGCACGGAATGCCAGAGGTCGTGGGTTCGAGTCCCGAATCGTTCATAAAATATTGTTTTCAAATTTTATTTGTGTATTAATCCTATAAGTGAGGGTTATCACTTCAAAAACATAACAAATTGTTTAGTTGTAAGAAAAAAAAACTATGTAACCAAATTTCTGTGTAGTTGTAAATAGTATTAAATGATATGTCTGTATGTATATATACTATATATACTTGTGCTTTGTAGGTACTCTGATACACACACATATCTTTCAATCCCAAAAGTGTCCCAAAGTTATGGGACATGAAGGGAAAGTACCTTAAATATCGAAGATAGGCTATTTTACTGAAAGAAGGCTTTATGTTATTTTTAAAAGTTAGTAATTCTGCATTCAAAGATTTTCTAAAAATTACTTGCCTCGTCTGAATCGAACCGACTTATATGTAAAAAAAAACACCCCTACTTTTATGATGCCAATCGAAAGAATGACCAAAAACTAATAACTATTCTTGAGTAACATAGTATTTTAAAAGAAAGTACTCAATTAAGTGGGTTAAATACCCACTTAATTGAGTACTTTTTAATTAAATTACAAAAAAATACATCCTGTGATGCCTTTGAGACACTCTAGGTGTTAAAACCAGACTCACCCATCTGCCTCCGAAGAATCTTAGAATCAGAAAAGATGGCCACACGAATAACTGATGGTTACTGGGAAGGTAGACGGTCGACGCTCCAGAGGTCGCAACCCTGTAAGATGGTCTGACCAAAGCTGTACATCTCTGGATACTGGACTTCATGACGCACTGCACGTAGCCAAAGGCAGACAGATGGCGAACTATTGTCAAAAAGTTGAATCCTCAGGGAAATCAAGACCCTCAGCAATGAGGAATACGACGCGAGGAGGACGTAGGATACTTACTAAAAAATACTAAGAAAACTACTAATTTTTAAAAGAAAATTGCTATCTCATATACGAAGCAATGTCAATATAAAATAAAAATAAAATCGCATATAACTTGTACCACAACCCAAGAACCTGTCTTGAGTTGTTACTTTGTATCAACTATTTTGCTAATAATCTTGTTACTCATTTACTGTATTTGTTTAAAGTCATTTGCTATTGTGATATATCACTGTGTCCTCACACTAGATTATTGTACTATATGTTATTATTAACCACTAATTATTTATACTAACCCCATATTCGTACCGGATAAGTAATTAATACTAACCCTATTTATTATTTAAATTATTTCTCATGAGACAAAAAAGACACTTAGTCTTTTTTGTCTTAATGGGAATAAAGAATTCTATAAACTGAAGTATACATTAACGTAAAGAGTAAATGCAATGAAAATTATTTTATTTCAGGTTGATAAGAAACGGGATAAGTTGGAGAGGAAGGTGCTGGACAGCCAGGAGAGGGCATTCTGGGATGTCCACAGACCCATGGTATGTAAGATTAGTTTTAATATTGGATCTTTATCAACTAAGACCTCCATCCGTGAATCGAAATAGGTTTCGATTACATATCGGTCTCCTTACGGCCGTTCCCAATAAACTATCATAGAGATAAATAACTACCGTCTACTGTCAGTAATTAGCTGTCAATAATCTGAGGCTGTCCCAATATACCCGATAAGTCATTCTTATCGCCTTTTATTGGGACGCGTGAATTGCAATTTCCATACAAACTTCTATCACTGGTATGCTATACGTCGTCCCATTGACAGACAGCGTACGGATAAGGTGAGTTACTGTCGATAAGTTTATTGGGACAGAAAAGTCAACGATAGTTACGATTTTTATCTGAAGTAGGAGATAAACTAAATTTTGGGAACCATAAGTGAAATTCAAATTTAAATATTTTTATACCACTTATTCGAAAATATGCCTTAGACCTGAGAAGAATGGGCGCAAAAAACTCAGTGGGTTTTATTTTATAAGGGCTGTCGCTCCATTCTCAATCTACCTGGTATCATTAACAAAGTTATGTTATAGTAATCTTTACCACACAAACGTTTTTTAATAATTCTTATGAAATTCGTAACACATTTATTTTGTACATTTTCTGGAATCATTTTGGGTGGTAGATTTTGATGTTCAATAATTGATTAATAATCCTATTTTGAATTTCAATTTAAACACGACTCATATATTTGATGCAGCACCTTACAAACTAATTTGTTATGTATATTATAGCCATTGTAAAATACTCTATTTGATTCAAAAGAGTGGCTGTTGAGTTTCTCATATGTTCTTCTCACGAGCTCAACTTTTTACGAACATATCGTAAATTCAGTATTTTAAAAGAAATATTTGCACTAAACAAAAGCGCTTAGTTTAAGCCTAATCGAATAAAGTTATTTGATTTTGACTATGAACGTTTAGATAACCCTGAGAAAGTACTATTTAGTGATACATCAAAGTGAAATATTGTTCGGTATTTAATAAACTTTTATCTATACCCATGCTTTAAATCCTCTATTAAAGATTCTTAAACAGTTAGCTTATTGCCAACATTAAAACACCCAATGTCCTAATAACCAATACATCATCCAAACGAGTGTTGTATTGAAATTCAGTACAACATTACAACACTGGTTTGGATGATGCAATGGTTACTAGGACTGGCTTTTATAATGTTATCAGTAAGCTAACTGTTTCAGAATCTTCTATAGAGGAATTATATTATGGGTGTAGATAAAGTCTTGTATGCAACTCTTGATTATTAGGTATTAAAACACTCATGTGATACTATTATAAACGCACATTCGTGTTTTAATACCCATTATTACACAACAGTTGTATAAATAACTAATGTGATATTGTGTTTCAGCCGGGGTGTGTGAACACGACAGAGATAGACCCGAAGAAGATGTCGCGACTCAACGCGTTGAAAGAGAAACGTGTCAACATATGCAAGGAGTGGTTTATGCAAAATAATCAGAAGGTAATGTCTCACTCAAAGGTTTCAAAATTATATTATTAGATGATACACCACAATCATGTCGAAATTGAGTTAAAAACACAACACTGGTCACGAGATTCATATTAACGGCCGGAAAAACATGGCAGCCCTACTGTCACTCTTTAAATGACATCATGACTTAGTAGCCCAACACACATGTATGGAATACACTCATATTTATTAAACACGAATTCCTTAAAATGTGATGTTTATGGCTTGGAGCGTTTTTCAGGAATTTATATATTTAAATTTATACCAAAATTCATGAACGATGCTGGATTCGAATTCGCGACCTCTCGTATTCCGTCCGAGCGCTCTTACCAACTGAGCGAACCATCCGAGTGACCGAAATTTTGTAAAAATTCAACTCGCTTACTTAAAAAATAACAAACAGTTTAGATTTGAAAGAGCGACATCTCAAGTCAATTTCCTGATGAAAGTGATCCTAAAGATGGATCCACAACCTGAGAGTTGAACAAGAGATACCACGATGGCTCTGTTGGTAAGAGCGCTTGGAGGGAACCCGAGAGACGCGCGTTTGAGTTCCGCATCGTATATGAATTTCGGGACAATTAAAGAAACTTATAGCAAGGTACCCTTGCTAACCAAACTTATGGTGAAGTGTAAGGTCTTCTAATCAGATTGACATGACAAACAAACATAGTCTGAACATGGAACTCACTTAAAGGTCTAAACACACACGCAGCCACTCACACATATGCGCACGCACTCACACACACACACACACACACACACTTACATCTACATCATCATCATCATCAGCCGGTAGACGTCCACTGCTGGACAAAGGCCTCCCCCAAATATTACCACGACGATCGGTCCTACGCTACCCTCATCCAACGTATTCCGGTGATCTTGTCCAGATCGTCGGTCCATCTTGTGGGGGGCCTACCAACACTCCGTCTTCCGGTACGTGGTCGCCATTCGAGGACATTACTGCCCCAACGGCCATCTGTCTGTCGAACTATGTGCCCTGCCCACTGTCACTTCAGTTTCGCAATCATTTGGACTATAATTCAATAAATTCGGTCGTTACAGAAATTAATAAAAAATCGTGTTATTGTTGTTAAGGCGCCATTCATAAATTACGTCGCACATCATTTTAAGGTGAAACCCGTCCCCAGTGTTTGTCAGGTGGCCACATTTGTGAAACCCGTGCCCAGTGTTTGTCAGGTGGCCACATTTGTGAAACCCGTCCCCAGTGTTTGTCAGGTGGCCACATTTGTGAAACCCGTGCCCAGTGTTTGTCAGGTGGCCACATTTGTGAAACCCGTGCCCAGTGTTTGTCAGGTGGCCACATTTGAGGGACTCCGTGTTGTGACCTCACATTTTTAAAATTTTATTTAATTTCAAGTAAATCTTTCTTTATATCAGGCAGTGAGCAGGCACTGACGCGATTGTGCTGACGTCATAAGGTTGAAGGATGACTCTCCCACTTCTAAAAAGCACTAAATCGTCTCTTACGACATCGTTGGGCCTAGGACTGCCCTATTATTTTAAATCCCTCGGAAAACACGGGGCATTTTTTTTTTTTGATAAATAATTATATAGTTTATACCATTTTCATTAACCATCCATCTACTTCCAGACTAATCCTATAGTGACCATCACAAATCCCCAGGAGAGTGAAGAAGCTATACAGAGAAACGCTGAAGCGAATGAAACCAAAGAAAATGGTGAGTTTATTTATTTAAGGTTTTTTATCAAATTATATTAAAAAATTTATAAACAAGTAAAGCATTTGCTTTTTTTTTAAATAAAGTAACAACATTAGTGAATGTTTTTTTTTTTGTAAATATTTAACTTTGAAATATTTAATTTAAATATGTATATTTCTTTGAAAATTATAGTAAAAATTTACTATTATATATATATAATAGTAAATTTTTTTGAAGGTATGGTAAGGCAAAGAGGTAATGGATGGATGAGGATGTAAAAACTACGTAATAAGGGGCAGGAAGGCAGTATAATCCGACTTAGTTTGAAAGCGAACAGTTGCTTAAAACGTTGTGAATTTCGTCTATCTCCGTTTTTAGAAGATTATAGCCGTCATCTGTCAATATGTTAATGAGGCACCCATGTCGTATCGTGCCGTAAACACCGTCCGAAGAACTTTGTCCGTTGAAGTTTCACTTTCACTATGTGTCCCAGCACACATTAATGTGCTCAGTAATATAGGAATGGTGACTGGCAAAGCAGTTTTTCGGTAACTTTTAAATAAAGATCACTGTCGATATATTAAAGTGCATTCGAATTTTTTGCAAGAAATTACTTGCCTCGCACCGCCACTTTGTGGATAACCGGCTGCGATTTTCCCTAACTGATTGATTGATTCCCTGACTTAGGGACCTTCCAGAAAAGAACATACTCCTTTAATTATAGATGGCCCATGGACGGTTGCCTCATCTCACCGCATCCCTTGAGGCTAACCCTCTTGCCCGTTTACTCCCTGTTATATTAAATAAAAACTCGAACCGATAGCTAGCTCTTTCTTGTATCAGGCGAGACGTCGCAAGCGCAGTTCGAGACCAAAGATGTGGACAAGCCCAGCGTGGAGAGTCAGATAGAGGAAGCGCAAAGACAGCTGGGAGTATTGCGAGCGAGGCTGGAGCGACGGAACGTGCGCGTCAGTAAGGTGGCCGAGATGTAAGTGGCTCTGTCTACATTACTTACTCTGTGTACCATACGTGCTGCGAGCGAGGCTGTATACATAAATATATAGACTAACAAAGTGTTCGAGAGTGTAGAAGTACAGGAAGATTGAAAAGGAAAGCGAATGTATAATTATTGTAACAGATATTGTACTGGCGTTCAAAAAATTGTATACGCTCATTAGACGTAGTAACACTACGTCACGCGTGAGACGGACGCGAACACGAAGCAAGAACATTTTGTTTTAACAATTAAAATGTAAATAAACACTAATAGAGTATGCTAAAATACTCTTATTTAAACAATGTTAACTATACTAGTATACCCCATCAGTGGCTAAGCTGCCACACCGACGCCAAGGTCAACGAGCTCGGGTTACAATAAAATTTATTGCTTTTGAAGTGTTTGGGCTTGTTTATAAAATATTTAGCAAAACATTGATAAAAAACGTCAAGTTACACAATTTTGTTAATTTAAAGGGGCACTTACCTGAAATACGACACTCCAGTCACCCAGTCAACTACAGACAGATTTTCACTGAATAATTTGTCATTGCGTGGCGTTGTATTGAAGGCGCGGTCGAAACACAACTGAAAGAAAACTCTGCCTAATCAATTTGTGAGCGTGATTGTGAATGTAGTTGTTTATTGTAGTCAATGCATACTAAAAAAAATAGATTCGCTTTCCTTTCCTATCTTGCTGTATCTTTGTAATTTTCAGCTTTATAATATTAGTTATCTATTTAGGTATTAATGAATGACTGGTGTTTTTAGGTTTATATCATACTGCTCTCAGTACGCTGAGTATGACGCGTTCCTGACGGCTCCAGAGTGGCCAAACCCTTGGATCAGCGACACGGTGGAGCTGTGGGAGCACGAGAAGCAGTGGTGAGTAAAGCCACGAGTTCTTCTGTATACGCTATAGAGATTATAGAACACAAAAGTGATTATTTTTGTTTAAATTTAAATTAATCGCGAAGTATCTGTAAAAATCTGAAAGCCATCCAGTCAACACAAGACAATTATTCACTGAACACTTTGTCATTGCGTGGCGTTGTATTCAAAGCGCGGTCGAAACACAACTGAACGGAAACTTTGCCTCATATACAATTTGTGAGTGTTATTGTGGGTGTCGTTGTTTATTGTACGACAATGAATGCAAAACAATAATAAGTACAGTAAAAGTCTGAAATAAAAAAAAATACAATAAATAAACGGAGATTATAGAACAATAATTGTGCCCTGTGCTTCCCTGGGCCATAAAAAGAATATTGAAATCCCAGGCCCAATGTTGTAGTAAGAGGCGACTTAGGGCTATTGCCAGTGGGAGGCTCCTTGGCACAAAATGCCAGCTAGATTATCGGTGCCACAACGGCGCCTATTTCAGCCGTTATTATATTATTATTGTTTCGGTGTGAAGGGCGCCGTAGCTAGTGAAATTACTGAGCAAATGAGACTTAACATCTTAAAATGCATATCATGGGTGTTAAAAATGATTGTAAATGTACATTGTGTCTTGGTTGTAAACAGTATGTCGAGTCCTATTCTTAACAACGTTGCCAAACTTACACTTGTTAAGTTAAATAAAGGACATAATAATCAATGTAAGTAAGATAGTGACATATTTTTCATTGATGAGTGGGTAAGTATCATCCTACTAATATTATAAATGTGAAAGTTTGTATGTCTCCATGTATGTTTCAACTTCTTTAACGCAAAATCTACTGAATAGATTTTGATGAAACTTTACAATAATATAGCTTACACACCAGAATAACAAATAGGCTATAATTTATAAAACTATAGTGTGAAAACTCACATGTATTGAATACACTAATATTTATTATACTTTAAACACGAATTCCTAAAAATGTGATATTTGTGGCTTGGAACGTTTTTCAGAAACTACGTCCAATTATTTCAATTATTTTGTATGGAAGGTAAGAAACGCAAAAAAAAACATAATTAACATACACCATTCGATTCTCCTAAACGGTCTCGTTAATACCTTATAGTTATGGGATTCAATACAAACAAACACGTTGTATAAATAAAGAATTTGATTTTATAAAAATAAGGGATGAAGCCACGTTCAGCTGATGCTAATTGATACGCCCTGCCCATTACAATGCACTGCTGTTCAGGATTAGAAGAAAAACCTAAAAGTTCTCAGCGGCACTACAGTTACGTTCAAAACATAAGATGTTATGTCTCATTTTCCCAGTAATTTCACTAGATACGGCACCCTTCAGACCGAAACACAATAATGTTTACACATTATTGCTTCACGGCAGAAATAGGCGCCGTTGTGGTACCCATTATCTAGCGGGCATCCTGTGCAAAGGAGCCACCCACTGGTTAAAGATAAGAGTTCTTGTTAATAACCCGTACGGGACTTTGGGAAGGAAACCCTGCGAATAAGTTAAGTTATATATAATCTGGTGGTTGTCTGCGGTTGCAGCAAGGAACCTCTGCCTCTCCGTCGGGTCCGACGCTGGTCGTTCGGTCTGCGGGAGCTGCTGCGAGATCCTCCAGGTCGAGAGCACTTCGCGAGGTTCCTCAGCAAGGAGTTCAGCGGAGAAAACCTCAAGTAAGTCACACCCTGAGGCCTTCAATACACTGTCTTGCATTGAAATTCAAATATTTTTATTCAAAATAGGATTTAAAATCACTTACTAAAAGTCAAAAAGTACCACACATTCGAAAAGCTCAGATCTGGAAACATATGATATTACTAATGCCGTTCCCGCCCGCCTCACTGGGCGAATTTTAAATGGAAATAAATTAAATAATATTCATCTTATTACAAATACAATAAAAAAAGTAGCCATAAACCATCTAGGATAAATTTCGCATCGAATGGTGGTAGATTCAGGTCGATACGATCAGTGGTTTAGGCGTGATTGAGTCTCAAACAAAGACCATTTTCATTATATATATAAAGAAAAATGAAAATCAGTTATGGCTAAACAATAGACATACATTCCTGAGACTCCGAGGAAGAGATGGTCTGCAACTGGGAACCTACGCTAATCCTCTAGGAACTCTTGAAATATTAGTTGCGTTACACTGATTACGTATGATGCGATGCGATTAGGTCGTTGACCACTGATAATTTTTTTTTACCCCCTTATTCATAATGGTCCGCTAACTTTAAACAGCCGCTAAGGAGTGTTTTTCTCATTCTGACTTAGGTCAATAGAAGAAGACAGATTGAGAATTAGCAATGCTTTAAGTTAGCAGACTATTATGAATAAGGGGGTTAATCTATATATGTGTGTGTGTGTGTTGCGTTACACTGGTTACGTTTGATGCGATGCGATTGATGAATTATTATTATAATATATATATGAGTTGCGTTACACTGATTACGTTTGATGCGATGCGATTGATGAATTATTATTTTATTCTATATATTATATAGAGTATGGAAACAGCTTATATGAAATAAATGTAGGTACATACTTGTTAGCATATTAGCTGACGATATACCAAAACTTTACGAAATCCGTGCATTGGTTTTTGTCAATAAGTAGGCTTTTCATTTCGAGCAAATTTAAACGTTTTGTAAGATTTGTGTAACTGGGTCAATGATTCAATGAACTTGAATATTTCAATATCATAAAACGGCAACGCCGCCTTATGATGCCGTGCAAAAGTTGAATAGCAGCGCTAGAAAAGCTGCATTTGAATTGCGCCGCCCGCGGCCGTCAAAGAGATACCACCGACACGTGTATCTGAAAAATAAACAAACTGAAATCTTTTCTATTAGAAAAACAAAAATGTTCAGAGGCATAAAATCAAAAATAAACAGCATGAATAAATAAAATAAAAAATCAAAATATGTCTTATTTAATAAAATTAAAATAAAAATATTTTTAAACTCGTTTTCCAATTCAATCTTTTAGTTTCTTTTATTTTATTTTTCTACTGTTTTTGGATGGTCACTTTTAAGACCTATAACAAAAGGAACCGTGTTGTCTACAGCTACTGTCAACGAGTCGACTTGGTAGGTACCTACTGAAAATCAGTACTGGAAATCATTTCCAAAAATACTGAGTGGGTGTCCTTTTCATGACCCCGTATTTTTTTATTTGTTAATTTAACTATGTATATATGTTTTGTGATGTCATGAATAAATGCATACTTTACTTTACTTTACTTTACGTGTATCTTATAGCCTAAACACATGGTCGGATTTGGCCCGGCTGAACCATCGGTCGCGGACTGGTACTGGAACATTCTATTTTATTTATGGAAAAGGAGGACAAACGAGCGTACGGGTCACCTGGTGTTAAGTGATCACCGCCGTCCACATTCTCTTGCAACACCACTGGAATCACAGGTGCGTTGCCAGCCTTTAAGGAGGGTGTACGCGCACTTTTGAAGGTACCCATGTCGTATCGTCTCGGAAACACCGCACAAGGAAGTTCATTCCACAACTTTGTTCTTGCTGTTCACAGAGGCCTATGGTCGGGCCGTAACAAATCCGTCCATGCGTTTAGGCTATAAAATACACGTGCCGGCGGTGTCTTTTTGACTTCGGCGCTATTCAATTTGAAAGCAACCTATCAAAAATCTTACCAACTTTTTCGCTGTTCAGGAAATCACTCAGATTTTTTTTTTTTAAATATTAAAACATTGGAATAACACAAAACTTAGTTTTTAATGTCTTGTTTAGGTTGTTGGTTAGTAATTGTAAATAAAGTATCGATAAACTAGAATTCTGGGGTATGCCCTATTTATGCCTTTATTTATTTTCGCCATTTTATTTAAGTATTTGTAATTTTTTGATTTAGTTTAACGCGAGCTTTCGGAATGTGTGTCCGATGTCTGGAGTGTCCAAGCGAGAGCCTTGCGCAGCCCGCGATTGTTCCAAGTGATTGACAATATTTATTACTAGAACTTTCTTTAAGTTCAAGTGAAATGTTTAAATCAAATTTCATTTCTTCGCTAATAATCATGTCTTAACAATATTAAGAGCTTGTTTATGAGAAGAGAAATAACAGCCAATTCGCCGCCGTGAGCTACGTTGTCGCTCCTCGGGGTCGAAGTACGTAGTCTAAACGGACTGTTTTCGTTTTTCTAATTCAAATTTGATAATTTCGCTTTTTTATATTTTAGGGATTTTAATTTAATTATTAATTTTACTACACTCCTGTGGACCAGTATGACTTGTATTTTCATATATTTACAAACTATACTGTATATTAGTTGCGTTACACTGATTACTTTTGATGCGATGCGATTAGGTCGTTGACCACTGATGAATTATTTTTTTTAATATATATATAACCACCATTCGATGCGAAATTTATCCTAGATGGTTTATGGCTACTTTTTTTTCGAATTCCAAGGTTCTTTCCTTTTAAGGCGGGAAAGACTAGTTAATAATAAATGTGTATTGCGTACCAACTGTGCAGGTGCCCGGTGACAATTATGTTACGGCACAAGAGAGAACTGGCCTATTGGCCACCATCTGGATGTGTGGCGGTCCTCCACAGTGCAGTTTTCAAGGAGGTTTATTCCACGTACTTCAAAGCGGGGTGTGTCCGCGACGATACGACATGGGTACCTTCAAAAAAAGCGCACACTCCTTCCTTAAAGGCTGGCAACGCTCCTGTGATTCCTCTGGTGTTGCAAGAGATTGTGGGCGGCGGTGATCACTTAACACCAGGTGGACCCGTACGCTCGTTGTCCTCCTATTCCAGAAAAAAAAACTGGCCTTAGATTCGCCAATCATAGATACCAATGCGTCTGTTGTCTATGGGTATCTCTATGTTTTCTCAGGAAGTGTCTGCTCTATAGTTTGCCATAACAAAAAATTACAACAAGAATAATAAACAATTGCGGCCCAATCAGGCTGATAGGAACGCAAGAACCTCAGCCCGTTTTTTATTAAAATAAAATTTCGTTACATTATACTTTCGTACTATATAAACAGTATATACACATTTACAAACATATACACAGCATTAATGTTGCACAATACGTCAGCTGTATAGCTACAGGTATACTGCTGTAAGTATTTTGATGACGCGAACTCACGAGATTTTACCCATAAAATATATATTAAATATTATTATTGAATAACGGAACAGACAAAAGCTTATAATGCCTACTACTCGGCTAAGTAGTGTTAGTAAGTCTTTTGTGCGGCGATGTATATGCTTTTACAACAAGATCCCAGAAAATTTTCAAAACAAAAGTATTACGATATTCAAAAGAATTGTCAAAACACGTTTGGGTGGTAAAGGTTACTATAACATAAATGACTTTCTTAATGATACCATAGGCACACCTCAGGCTATTAAATAATAAATCTTATTTATTGATCTTTATATATATATATATGTTTATATTTTTTTTATCTGTGGTATAATTAAAGTCATTTATGTTATAGTAACCACATAAACTCAACGCGGCTAGAGAAGTTTTAACACCAATAATATTATTATATTAGTATACATATGTAAACTTTTAATACATATCTTTATGATGGATGTAACTTTAAGATCGTAGTTGTAACTTAATTGTAGATTAGATTAGATTACACCCAAATACAAAAGACTTAAATATTCTATGAAAGGGAAATAGAAAAAAAACTGTGGTTTTTTATTTCTATACGTCAAAAAGTGGTCCCAGCTCAAATTTTTTATTGGTTTGAAAACCAGCACTGGTTACTTTGGCCATTTGGTAACGTCGCGATAACACATTCAGTTTTATTTTCACAAAATGACGAACAGATCTCTGTACTATAGAGACGCCTTAAGGCGTGGTAATACCTCAATATCCAAAAAAATTGGTTTCTTACGGCCGTTCCCAATATTCAGTCCATCTCTTACTTGAGATAAAAATCGTAACTATCGTTGACTTTTCTGTATCAATAAACTTATCGACGGTGACTCGCCTTATCCGTACACGCTGTCTGTAAATGGGACGACGTATAGCTCACCAGCGATAGAAGTTTGTATGGAAATTGAAATTCACACGTCTCAATATAAGGCGATAAGAACGACTTATCGGGTATATTGGGACAGCTACAGATTATTGACAAAATAAAGTAGTAATATATCTCTATCTGTAGATAGCATATTGGGAACGGCCATTAGAGAGTCGATTACAACATAACGCAATGAAAATATTCCGACGCAAAAAATACATTACACAAAGAAGGACTTAAACAAAATTTTGAACCGAATAGATATATATATTTTATATATATATATATATATATTTTATTTGAAATATCCAATAAAAAATTTGGAATTTTCTTCCCTAAAATGAACTATGGAGTCAAAAATCTCCGGATTTTCAGCTATAACACTCTTTTTTTAAAGAATTTAATAGAATTAATGCTTTTCTAAAGTTTAAACCGAACAATTTTTCAATTTCATATGTAAATTTGAATGAACAAAAGAAAACAAGTAAAATAAATGCCCATTTGCAGCTTAGTCACGTGATCAACACAAATCTTGTTGGATTGGTTGTAGCGTTTACAATCTTAGTCAGTCCGCGCCTTAATTCACTGCGTATCAAAGAATGTAAATTCAAGCTTCCACTGGGAAATATAAAAAAAATAATCTACGAAAATTAACTACAAAACTTAATATAATTTCTTTTCAGATTCTGGCTAGCGGTTCAGGAGTTGAAGGCGCTTCCCGTGCGCCGAGTGTCCGCGAGGGCCAGGGAGATATGGAAGGAGTTCCTGGAGACTGATGCACCTTCTCCTGTCAACATTGACGCCGCCAGCAGGTAATGATGGGTACCCCACAGGATCCAGTTGTACTTTGACAAAGAAGGTTTACTATAAAAGGCATGTATTTTCTGAAAATTGATTCCATTACAATTCTCTTTGATGTCATTTCTAATATACTAGATACTACTACCGCTTCGGAAACAAACGGCGCTCTTAGAGAGAAGAAGCGGCGCAAGAAACTCTCCCAGCATTCCTTTTTTGCGCTCTTTTCAATAAAATTATACAATATTGTAGAGTCATTTCTATCGCTATAAAATAATCATAATCTAGTCCCAGGTTGTCGGATCACTTAGATATTCAGATGAGGAGTAATAGGATTTATGACAGAGCCATTTTTTTATAATACATTTCAATTTATTTATAGATAATGCCTGAACAGTGGCTGGGACGTTATGATAAAAGTGTATGCATTTATAGTATCCATTTCAGCCGGAAGACATCCACTGCTGGACAAAGGCCTCCCCCAAATATTTCCACGACTATCAGTCCTGCGCTGCCTTCATCCAACGTATTCCGTTGATCTTGTCCAGACCATCGGTCCATCTTGTGGGGGGCCTACCAACACTGCGTCTTCCGGTACGTGGGCGCCATTCGAGGACTTTACTGCCCGAACGGCCATTTTTTTTAAAGGCTCAAGGCGCCTTTGTCCAGCAGTGGTGCTCCGGCAGATGATGATGAAGAATGATCTAATTGAATTTATCTTTTGTCTTTGGCACTTTAAAAACGGCTTACTTGCTTATGTTGCAGGGAGATGACGCGTATCAAAGTGGAGTCTGGAAAGGCTGACAGATATTGCTTCGACCAAGCGCAGGTAAAATATCTGAACAAACAAAGTGTTCAAGCTCTAATATATATTATAATTTATATTTATACAATTTAATATTTATTATTTTTTATGAAATTATTTATTGTTTAAACACGACTCATATATTGGATGCAACACCTTTCAAAGTCAAAATATCTTTATTCATTGAAATTATATTTGATTATTTTGAATATTAATTTTTTGGCTTCTATCTATCTATCTTCTTTTAAAATTATAATGTTTTGTTTTATTAAAACAGAGTTAGAGCAAGTTCATTCCTAATCATTTTTATCATCTAAGTAATCCGTTATTTTATATAAATTTTTATATTTGTTTACTGGCAGATTAAGTGTATCACTTGGGAGTTTATTATTTATTTATTTATATATTTAAGATGTACCAACTATAACTCAACTTAACATTAACAATTGATTTGCACTTACATACTAATTCTAGGTTGGTTATTCTAATTAGGTAATTCAACATTTTAATTATGTAAAAATTAAGTAACTTAGTAATAAATCTTAATTCTAGAAACTATACAATGTAAATAATTATGAAGTGGTAAGTGTGGAATTACAAAAAATAAAAGTAAGAATTAATAAGTCATTAACAATCTTATACAAACTATTATCTACCGTGGTCGTTATTTTTTCTAAAACTTTATTTCTAAATGACTTAAACGTGTCGTGAAAAATGTCAACGTCATGATCGAATGTTGTAGATATTCTATTATCAGAACCGTATTGTTTCACATTCGTTCTAGAGTAATTATTTGAAAATATTTTATTAATCGGTTGTCTTTCATCATAATCATCATTATACAATCATTTTAAGAAGGTTCCCTTTTTTTATTGATATTTTTGTAATAGTTTTATGTTATCCCCTTCTTTACTATAAGCTAAGAGTTGCGATAGTAATATAGTTGTTTCTCAATACAAAACTGATTAAATTAATACAAAAGTAGTTTTTATGAAATACCATGCTATTAAAAAACAATCGGCTTGACCGATTCTCATGAAATTTTGAGTGCATATTGAGTAGGTCTGAGAATCGGACAACATCTATTTTTCATCCCCCTAAATGTTAAGGGTGGTCCACACGAATATTTTTTTATAATTTGTTTGATTATGAGTCAGCATTAAAAAATACATACAACTTCAAATTTTCACTCATCTACGATCAACAGTTACTTTTGTATCGCGATTTTAATATCGGCAAGACAGCGTTTGCTGGGTCAGCTAGTATACTATATATATGTGGATGTTTAGTCTCCCTTTGGTATAATATATTTGTATTTCTAATGCTTATGCGATTGTGACCACATTTACAATCCGTGTTTTTGTCTGTCTAGGCCCACGTGTACCACCTGATGAAGTCAGATAGTTACTCGAGATACCTCCGTTCGGAAATGTACAAGGACTACTTGAACGGCTCCAAGAAGAAGGTGAGAACTGCAATAGTTATTATGAGGGAGTGGGAGGCTTCTTTGCACAGGATGCCGGCTAGGTTATGGGTACTACAACTGAGCCTTTTTTTGCCGTGAAGCAGTAATGTGATTTGGTCTGAAGGGCGCCGTACCTAGTGAAATTACTGGGCAAATGAGAACATCTGATGTCTCAAGGTGGCAAAAGTGGTGGTGGTTTTACAAGAATCCTGAGCGGCAGTACATTGTGGTAGGTAGGGTGTATCAATTACCATCAGCAGAACGTCCTGCTCGTCTCCTCCCTTATTGTCATAAAAAAAGTTACCACACGACGATACCAGCTGACGAGAATTATTTTATGTATAACAAATTAAATATTTAAATTATATATAAAAGAATTAAAAGTGTCCAAGCTTACAAATTCATATAAGTAAAAAAAATATGATTCTTTCAGTTAAAGTAATAAAAAAATCGTTTATGTATATTAATATGATATTGTAAGGAAAGATTATTTATTAATTAAATCTTTTATTTATTAGAAAATATATTTTATTCTTAGGTGCAAATATTGAATAATATGTACATTAAAATTTTGTGTATGTACATTATTAGAATCATTAATTAATCCTATAATAGTAACAATTGGTTAGAGTGAGAGAGGAGGAGCCTCCCTACCGCTGCCGTATGCGTAAGAGAAAGAGAATCCAGAGAGACTGGCGCCGTAACGCGTTACGTTACGAAGCGGTTTACTCTCCCATAAGAAGTTATAACTTCTATTACCGTAATTATTTTTCTGAAAAATTTTCAAAGTGATTTTATTTGTTTTTGAGCATCTGAATTAATTTTTTGATTGAGATATTCGAAAAACAGATTTTTGATTCTTGGACCCAATATAAACATTAGGTTAACAGTGACAAAAAAACCGATTTCGGATTTACGGAATGAATGATTAATGATATTTTATATTTTCAGACATCCGTGAAAGGGATTCGATGCATTGTATCGTTCACCGGGCGAAAGGAGACATCCGCCAATTGATAATAATTATAAGTAATTCACAAGCAGTTCTTAGAATAATTCATGTAATACAACAGACATTAAAGTAATACAAAACTTATTAAAATAATACAAAACGTATTAAAATAATACAAAATGTATCAAATTATTACGCGTATCGCTTTAAGAATATTCATATAATAAATTTAATCATATTTTAGGCGTAACCAATTACTTTTTGCGAATTTATTTAAAAGTAATCTTTGTATTTTTACCTTTAATAGTTCGTGAATATATATCTTTTCTGATGTTCTATTGCGAATTGTTCGAACAATTTATAGTTTTGTTAGTATATTTATTGAATATTGATGCTTCCAGTAAAAATAAATACTTACAGTTAGAAACTGTTAGGAGTGTGCATACAAAAATAAAAATAAACTTACAAATAAATGCAATTATTTTCAACTTTGGATGTAACGCGCACATGACGTCAGCATTTAAATTGCTTTATCACTACAATATTGTGATACAATTATATTTCATAGGATAATATTGTAGTTTGATCAATACAAAACTGATTAAATCCATACAAAAGTATTTATAAAATACAATACTATTAAATAAATATCTCGAATTGTAATGCAAACTCGTATTAGTAATACAATCAAAGTATTTAAATTGATTGATTGATTGAAATGGACTTATATATGATTGGTAATTTTATAGTATATAGTTTTTGAGTGGGTAATTACATTTCAATACAAGAAACATTTAAAACTTTTTAAATATATATTATGTTGTGGTTGCATTTCAATTTAGCTTTATATGTTTATAATACAAAAGTTAATTGTAATTAAATACAAAAATTATTGTATTTACCCTTTTTTGTACATATACATTGCATGAGCACGTGCGATTTGAACATATATTTTATAATAATTTTTTAATCTTGTATTCTCTCTTTGAAATTTATTATCTTAGTGTATCGCATTTAGAGTTAACATTTTAAATAAAATTTACTCAAGGATTTGATATTATAGTGTTCTATAGTGTATTATAAATGGCTAAGTACGAGTCGGATTTGCGGAAAAAATTCCATATTTGAAATTTTACCGGCCAATAGAAAAAACGTAAGTATTGGAAAGTAATGTGGTCTAAAGCCACTGTTGAAGGATACTCCATGATAAAGAATGTGATGAGCCGTCACGAAGGATATCCTGTTAGTTATCGATAATGTTTATATTATGTATATAAAATATAACTAATTCAGTATTTTAGAAACAAAAAAAAAACAATTTCATTAAATATTTATTATTAAAATTTAAGTAGGCGTTATTTGTGAAAATCCATCAGTATCCAAATGTTATGAGCTATCTTAAGTGTTCATTCCATTAACAATTGTTCATTCCGCTAACATTAGATCACTTGCAGAATGCACTTAAAACGCACGGTTTGGATTGAAGGGTTATACTTATAAACTTAGTATACTGCCGTAATAGACGAACCCTGTGTGAAAGAGAGATAACTATCCTTACATAAAAACCTAGGTGTGAGAAAGAAACGGAATAGACGAAGACCATGAAACCGTTTTGAAACAATTTAGTGTCCATTAGTCTCCTGTCAGATTGGACCGCGTTTTAATTTTAGTGTTTTTTATCGTTATTGTTCTGTGTTTTAGCGGATATTAATTGAAAAATATAATGATGTAGTGTTTTGTGTTAGATTGTGTTGTTACATATAACAACAATCATACTAGAGAAACATTTCACATGTAAATATTGATTCTTCAATACCACTTTCGTGATGTTTATTTTCGTACATCATATTCACTAAAATACTAAATATTACATTTAATATACGCAGTAAACATTGTATTATCTAAAATTTATATTAATTAAAAAAAACATGTGTTAGATAGTAAATTAATATGGTATACACGAATATGATGACATCAATATTTGTCATAGGGTTTGTCTAAAAGCAAAATACTACACACGTCACTAACTCACTAACACATCTGTAAAACTATCACACATGAACATTTTAAATTTAGTCTCGCCGTAATGAGGAGAGTTTTTGACTATGACACTAGTACACTAGGTTTATGGTTATACGCGTCCTCCACTGAACTGTTGCTTTTGCGTTCAAGCAGAGTTTTGCTTAAATTAGTTCGACACGTGTAGAAGGAGTGCTTATTTAAATACACTATGAGTGCGTATTTGGGCAGAGTTTCGCACTTAAAATTCACAATCTTTGATTAAGGATTGGTCTCCGCTGCGCTCCAACTAGATACCGCACTTCCTGAGAACAATAGATTTTTTTTATTCCGGCAACTATTAGATGCTTGTGGGCGTGGCATCTTGACGCTCTTTCAAATATTGTAACATACGCTTCGTGTTATTTTATATTTGAAATTAATAAAATACAAAATACTTACTGATGATATTATGCGAACCCAGTATCTTTGTTATTTCTTGTAGTATTATCTTTACAAAGTTTTACTACGCAATCTGGCATTTTACTTTCAATTATTTGCAAAGTGTAACAGAACATGAGGTACGTCAACGTCACACATTGTTCGAGACTGGCTCGAGTACACCCACTTGGGCGTACTTGCCGCACTTTGCGACTACGCCTGCGGTATCTAGCATCGGAAACCAATTCTTAATCTTAGAATCTTAATCGAACTTAGCACTTTAGCAACCAACTGTTAATTGGCCCTGCCTCAGCACCAATAACTTACACGAATCAAATTAAAGTTAATTTAATAAAAATCTGAATATTATTTGCTATAATAGTTATTTATAATCAATCATCTTTAAACTGAAGTGTTAATTATATAAAATAATATTACTAACACAGTTATAAATAGCAGTTTAATAAATGTAATTATTAATTGGGATATCTTATGGCGTTGGTAGCGCTTTTTTACCATACATTGTTAAGTAATTTAAACGGATTTAAAAATTTATTTTTATTTAATTATTTTAATTGACAATGTTTATGGTACACTTGGGGTTAGGGATATATTGAAATAATAAATATTTAATTCTCGAAGTAGAGGCCAGTTCTACGGTGTCTAGAGAATAGTAACGTTGAGAAGCAAAATTCCTAACATAATGCTGACTAGATACCATTTTTAACCGACTTCAAAAAGGAGGTTATCAATTCGATCGGTATTTTTTTTTATGTATGTACACCGATTACTCTGAGATTTATGATCCGATTTACGTAGTTTTCGTTTAGTAGTCCTTAGATCGATGCAGCATATATGCTTTTTAGTCCCATAAAAATTTTACATAGTTTGGCCCAGTAGTGTTTTATTTTATGAACATTTTATGAAAAATTTTGTTTACCTCGATGATATAATTGTTTTTTGTGTACGGCTTTTTTAGGAGTTTTCATTCAGGTTGACTATAAATTATAATTATTTACTGACACTAAAAACTGATATATAAAAAAAACTATGTTTAAAAAGAACCGACTTCAAAAACTGAACTTTTTTTCTTTCTTTAATGTTCATATTGTTATTACTTATAAGATTTCTGTAAACTAAACTTTACAGTTTCGCCTCTAAAAAAGGCATCATCAGGACCTTTCGAACGTGAGTTTCACTAACACTAAGGTAACTCGTAACATTTTGACTTTAACTATTGTAAAATTAATATTTAATTTATTATAGTTTTATTAGTAATGTAGAATCTGTATTTTAAGTCAATTTTTAATAAATATTTGCATTATTTATTCGTTTTCTAGCGATAGTCAAAACTTGTTTGTACATATTTAAAATTGTTTCAGACTATGTGAGTTTTTATATTTCTTCTCACATTTTTAATTTGTATTTGTGTGATTTGCGATTTAAAAAAAAATCAAATATCAATTTAAGCCAATTGTAATCTCTGTGTCATTCTATATAATTTTAATTAAGCTAAAATCTAGCGAACTATATACAAACTAAAAATTATTTATAATTTTAAACCTATATAGTATGTAAGAATGAAAAAAATATCAATTTAGAGAGAATATCCTGAATTGTAATAATAATCCTATTCTTGTGATGATTGTTATAATTATTTCATATTATATTTAATTCAGTTTCCTTATTTACCTATTATTTTAAGCAAAAGTATTATAAAGAACTTTCAATTTTACCAAAGTTATAAGACTGTTTATAGATTTGATTGTCTGTAGAAATTAAATGTTAACATATAATAGCATTTTGTTTGAATTTTATTTTATATTTTAATTTGCATGTGAAATACTGATAATATTACACAGTTTCAGGTTTAATTTATGCTCCTCGGATCGTGTGGGTGTGGGTTAATTTAATCGCATTATAGTTGTTCATTAAATGTTAATTTAAACCGGTTATAACGCTTTGTTTTTTACATTAAGCGTTTATTTAGACCCGTTATAACGCGTTATAATTAAACGTTAATTGAGTCCCGTTATATTGCGTTATGTTATTCAATCGTTAATTTTTACCCCATTTCAAGGTTTTGTCTCAATTTTAGTCCAGTTACAAAACATCATCTAATTCATTCAGCGTTAATTTTTGACCGAAAATTTAGTCCAGTTATTAAGCATTATGTTATTCATTAAAGGTTACATTTTTCCCCATTCCAAGGTGTAATTTAGTCCAGGTATTAAGCATCAGTTATTCATTAAATGTTAACTTTGGCCCCATTTCATGGTTACAAAGCGTTATGTTATTATTTATTAAAGATGAATTTGAGCCCAATGTTAAGATTATGTATTAAATACCCAGTTTCAACGTTTATGTTACATATTAATCGTTATATTATGCACCACCTCTAGTTTAATTTATACCCCGTTATAGTTTTAACTAATTTTACGTTAATACTTGCCCCATTTAAGTCCAAGCCAATTTTATTTTTCCTAGGATTTAAAACGTACTTTAGTTATTTTTTAATATGGCTATTTATAAGTAGGTAATACAATTTATAAGTCTGTTCTTACATTCAATCACAAAAACTTCTAATGTTGTTCTTCCATAGTAATAAGATATAGTAATATCATACACTTACGTTATAGACAAAGCGGAAGATATATAATTTACTAACACAATATTATAATGCAATCACTATTAAATTGTATTATATTTATTAAATTTTCCAATCATGGGCAGTCTATTTTTTCCGTTGATATATAAAGAAGGAAGAGTCGGGGTTCTGTTTTAAGGTCATTGCCCTATTGCAGCTGTACGGCTCGCACGACCGCGCCCCGTGCCGGGGCACGCGCCTATCAGCCCCTTACTAAGTTTTTCCGTGTATCTACAACTATGTTATGCGCAAATATAATAGGATAGGATATAATTATTTTATGGATATAGTATTGCTCCTGTTACTGCATTTAGACCACAGAGTTGCTTAGTTACTCCAGTCCAGATCCTTTCAGAAGTTCAGAACCCTCCTGGGACTTCTCGGACATCTCGCCTATTTTGCGTGGTGGCGTGGCCTAACTAATCCTGCCATCCCAACTCCTCAAGGTAGTTTATCAAACCCCTGATGTCATCCATAAACTCGGGGAGAAACCTCAGTGACACCAGGTGTTTGGCCTAGCCTGTAGCCACTTTCAGGGTGCCCACCATGATTCGGATGTCGTGTCTGTTTATACTGATAAGTCGACGTATCAGTGCAGGTATTGCTTCTTTTGGCTGTCTTCAGTTTGCGACGTTTGTCCATTGGGTATTGTGAAATTACTGAGCGAAAATGAGACTTAACATCTTATGTCACAAGGTGACGAGGGCAATTGTAGTGCCGCTCCGCATTTTATATTTTTCAAGATTCTTGTGCAGCACTGCATTTTAATGGGCAGGGCGTATCAATCACCATCAGCTGAACGTCCTGCTCGTCTCGTCCCTTACATTGTTATTTGTGTAAATAGATTTTGACAGAGCGTATCAGTCAAAGTTCTTTATTTGCCAGAAACATTCACAAGTAAAGTTGTTACAAATTTAAGAGCAGGCACATGTTTCGTCTTGACAGACATGCAAATATTTTTGTGGTTTCACTTGACAATATTATAAACCTAACAATCAATAATTAAGGCTACATTTAATTTGACCAACGCAAAGCCATACCTAAATGACCCTACAATACACAATTACAATAATTAATGAAGTGCTAAGAGATAATGTAGTAAAAATAATCACAAAAAATTTAATATTATTGGTAAAATTAGTATTGGTGCCAATTACCACTTCGTTTGATAATATTCGTTTATTGAGTGAAAACAATATTTCTTTAATAGTGTTAATAATTTAAATTTAAATTTATTTAACACTGTCTCCTCTCTTTTGGTCCTTCTAATCCGTGAAAGCATTTGGCTAAAGTGGCAATAAGTGAATGAGCCACTTGGGTCACCAAGCCCTGACTTCTTCCGCAGTTACTTCATGGATATTTTAGGATAGTTATACAAACCTTGCCATTAAGTTGTTATTGGCATATTAGTGTCACACAAGACTCCTCGTACCAGCTCTCTTGATCCTGTTAATCTCGGTCTTCTCAGCTCATCGCTTTCGTGAAAAGAACATAAATGTGTTAATCGACTTTCATCTACTTTTCTGCATGACCAAAATGACAAAATAATTATAAATAAAAAAAAAAATAAGTTTATGTTTCGCCGATGGTAGGGAACGGTTTAATGATTGCTTAATTTTAATCTTGACAGAGTAATCTGTTTTACATTGTAATAGATATTTTACACTGAGAGGGTACAATATTGGCCCGAAATTGTAAATGATTTCCTTAAGATTAAATAAATATTTAGACAACATATTTGGTTTAATTTCCTTAACCAATTAATACAAGTTTTATTGCCTTACTTTTATTATTATTTTAAGTTATATTGTTGTTTTTATATTTCACATAAAAATGTTATCCCCATGTTATTGTATTGTATCGAAATTTTATTAAAAAAAAAAAAGACACCTCCTGAGTTTCTTGCGCGCGTTCGTTTCACGTCTGTGACATTCTTTTCCGAATGGATGGTAGTTTTTTACTTTCAATAATTAATTTCACGTCCTAATGATAATTAAAATATTTGAATTTTGAGCTTAAAACTGATTATTTGACCATGAGTCCCGTCAACCCGCGAAAATCCCATAAATTATATTCTTCCTGGACTTCGTGTCGTTCAAGATATCATTATATTGGATAAATCTATTTATTTATTTATTTATTTATAGGACAACCAGTAGTTGTTACATTCTAATACGCTTAAAATATATCAAATATTAACAAATAATGAGTTGAATGTACAACAAATTAAGGTGTCACAACATGCACAGTCATTGCTTCCGTGACACCAAGAAAACAATTATATAAAATAAAGCAAAAATTATAAAATCAAGATACGAATTTGAAAAGAAGAAGAAGAATATTAATCATATTTTGGCGCCTAACAATCACGTATTTTTTTTTTAAAGCAGGTAAAGAATCTTTAAAAATATCTACTTCACCACAGATGGAGTTATAAGTTCTTGATAGACGTGGTATGGGAGAAAATTGCTTAAGGTTAGTTTTGGCAAATGGCTGATGGAACAGGCCAGCTCCGACCTGCGCACGCCTTGATACTCGGCGGGGAACTCGTAAGCTGATGGAGTGCACGAGTGATGGACTGTCGAGCTGATTTCTAATTATTTTGTATAAAAATATTAGATCTAGCATTTGTCGTCGAACAGAAAGACTTTTCAAGTTAAAGTGTCTCAACTTATCGCAGTACGATGGCAATTGCTTATGTACCCCACAAGAAAAATCAAGGTGCCATAAGAACCGTTTTTGAATGCGTTCAACTCTTAATTGATGAATGTTGTATTGAGGAGACCAAACGATGCTACAGTATTCTAGATTACTGCGCACATAAGCATTATACAGGGTTATTTTAGTTGTTGGATTGCGTAATTTTTTACAGTTACGGATGATGAAGCCTAGCATTTTTGAAGATTTATTAATAACATTATCAATATGAGGCAGAAACTTTAATTTGTTATCAAAAAAAACCCCTGAGTCTCTAATATTAGTTTTATCCTCTAGAACTAAACCATTAATGCTATATTGAGTTCTGAGTATATCGCGGTTGCGAGTGAATGTGATAGAGTAACATTTACTTGTGTTCGATGTCATTTTATTACTAGTACACCATTTGTATATTGCATTAAGATCTTGTAATAAATCGCAATCTAAAGGGCTTGTTATAGTTCTGCATAACTTCAGGTCATCTGCAAAGAGATAAGTGCTACTGTGTTAGATGTGAGATACAATATCATTAATAAATAAATTGAACAGCCATGGCCCCAAATGAGAACCCTGAGGTACTCCTGAGATCACTGCGTAATTGTCGGATTTGAAGCCCTTCACCGCTACGTATTGAGTTCTCTTCGATAAGTAGGAATTAAACCATTCCAAAAGCGTCCCGCCTATTTCATATAACTTTAATTTTTGCAATAAAATAATATGGCTAACTCTATCGGCTATAAGGCTTTTGCAAAGTCCATGTAAATAGTGCTTACTTGTACACCAGCATCAACTGCATTTACTATTTCATTATGGTATACAACCAAGTTAGTGCTCGTTGAACGGGATTGAGTGAATCCATGTTGCTCATGTACGAGAAGTTGTTTTGTATGGCTCTTTAAATACGGATAGAGCAATACTTCGAATAACTTCGCGAATACGGACAGAATTGAGAAATAAAGTCTTTATCTCCGTTTTTATAGATAGGAGCTACTTTGGCAGTTTTCCATATTTCAGGGAATATACCAGTAGAAAGAGACCTGTTTATTATAAGAAAAAGTGGAAAACTCAAAGCTAGGCTGCACCTAGACACGAAATACGGTGGAATGCCAACTGGTCCAGCCCCTTTGTGAACATCAAGTTCATTTAACTGTTTTAGGATGCTTTTTCGACCAATATTTTGTTGACCAATATCAATAGTTACAGTATTATGAACAGTTGTACTAATTTGTGTGGTTGGATGAGCTGAAGTATTATCAAACGTTGAAGAAAAGTACTTGGCAAACAAGTTACATATATCATCGGATGCAGTTGTATCATTCAGATTCATATTTTGAGGTATCTGAACTAAATTACTGCGTTTATTTTTTAGATACGAATAAAAATATTTGGGATTAATTCTAATACTATCTTCAGCCCTTTGTATATAATTATTATAGCAAGATGTAGCTAGTTGCTTACATCTCTTATTTAAGATTTGAAGCGAAATTTTATCTAAGGGGTTTTGATAGACCCTATATTTATGTAAGTTTTCTCTTTTGTTAACTTAGTTAATTACTTATTGAACCACGGTGGATACTTGTCTTTAGCGACTCTAGTTTTAGGTACAAATTTTTCTATTAGACTGTGTAATGAAGTGTAAAAATGCAATGACATTTCATTTACACTTTCACACTGAGAAAATTTCTTAGTCCATTCTATTTTATTTAGCTCTATATTAATATTATCATAGTCAGTTCTGTAAAAGTTGTAGCGCAAAATATTATTGGTTTTTAGACAAGTACCATTGAAAGAATGTATTGTTATTTCTAAAGGAGGGTGGTGTGTGTCAATGTTGATTAGGGCGTCATCACAAGCACTGACAACTGTGCCAGATGTATTGCTCAGAACCAAATCTAATACCTTCTGGGTGTTGTTAGTAACATTGTTAAACTGTACGAGATTATTAAGCGCCAAGAAATCCACAAACATTTGACCTAATAAGGAACCGTTATTAATTATTGGAGATGAATTGTTGTTGATGGAAGACAATGGCCACGAAATAAAGTTCATGTTGAAGTCACCTACTATGTGGATGTTATCTATTTCCTCAGAAACTCGATTAAAATTATCTAGAAAGTGCTTAAGCATATTTTTACTTAAGGGAGGTGGGAGGTATACAGCAAATAAATAAATAGTTTTACTTCTACTGATATCAATGCTAACAAATAGATCCTCAAATTGGCTATCCCCTTCCTTATAGTGATTTGAATTAAATTTATTTGATACTGCGATAAGTACTCCACCACCATCCTTGCCTGCATTAAAACCGGAGCTTTGCCTATCTCTCCTGTATATCGTGTAACGACTGTCAAACAACTTTGCATTATGTATTCGATCATTAAGCCAAGTTTCAGTTAAAATTATAATGTCATAGGTTGCACATGTAACTGAGCATAAAAAATCATGTGTTTTAGTGCGTAGGCCTCTTACATTTTGGTAATATACACTTCAAAATATTGAATTTCAAAATTATACATATTAAGATAGCACAGAAATAACATAAGGAAATTATAGTTTTTTAAGTTTATCTAATGCCTCATAGTTTCGTATGTAGATGGAATCCTTGTTTTCATTCTTCCTCATAAAGACTCGTCTTTGCTTGATCCAGACAAATTTGAATCCCTTATCCTTCGTGATTTGCCTGGCAGCAGCGTGTATTTATAATCAAGAAGCAGGAAGGGTCATAAAAGAAAGTTTTGATTAAATTTATTAATTATTTAATATATTTAAGTATAAAATATATTTACACGATCATATAATAATATGTATTTCATTTAAATATTTAAATACACAATAGTTAATTATTAAAATATTAAATTTCTTATAACTAAGAGATATTATTTTATTCCAAGCACTAAATATATTTCAATCAATTACTTAAAATTACTGAATATTTTTTAGATAAAATTTGGCAGTCAATTGTAGTTATACAATATTAAAATACAGTCCACTAAAATATTTAAAAAGTATATATATATACATTTTAAGGCAAGTAAATACTATGAATAAATGGTTTTCGTCGTAAACCAATTTATTCTATTTATATTTAAGGACATATCATTCGCAGTCTGATAACGGAACGGCAAAAGTGTGCTTAAAGACAATGTAAGCACATTTTTCTCATTAGTCGTGTGTCAACCGTCACTGTAAGAATCAGACCTGAACTGAATTTACATTGCTGCTTATTCACTAAGAATATTTTAAACAACTGAAGTAAATGCGGCAATGTAATAGTTATTTATGTTGTGTAATAAGGGGTATTAAAACACGAATGTGGGTTTATTATTGCTAACATTAAAAAAAGCCAGTCCTACTAACCATTACATCATCCAAACGAGTGTTGTAATGTTGTACTGGATTTAATTACAACACTCGTTTTGACGATGTTTTGGTTATTAGGACATTGGGTGTTTTAATGTTGGCAATTAGCTAACTGTTTTATTATCTTTTATAGAGGATTTAAAGCATGGGTATAGATAAAGGTATATTACAGTGTAAGTCTATTATGGAGTAATTTGTGACATGTTCCATATTTCGGTTTTGTTCTTACACGACGTGATGAGTGTATATGTATAGAACGTTATTGTTTAGAATACAAAAACTATCTTAAATACTACTTAATCTAACTAGATACGTCATTAAATATTTTCTAAAAAATTTATGATTTTGATGTCTAAATCAAAGCTTCTATCATCAGAACTGGATTTTTGATACATATAGAAGTAAATAATATATTTGGAATATTCCAAAAAGTTCTGATGTGCTAAAACATAAATTATGAATTAAAAATAAACACAAATTTAAGTTAAATTTAACATCCTTCAAGTACATTCAAACTATGTTAAACTTAATTAAATAATATTTCTCGTCTTTTTTTTAAGCAATAAAGGGACGAGACACGAGTAGGACGTTCAGCTGGTTGTTATTGATGCGCCCTGCCCATTACAATGCAGTACCGCTCTGGGTGCTTGAAAAACCCCAAAAATACTGAGCAGCACTACAATTGCGCTCGTCACCTTGAGACTCATTTGCCCAGTAATTTAAAAGTAGCTACGGCGCCCTCCAGACCGAAACACAGTAAAGTTTACACATTACTGCTTCACGGCAGAAATAGGCGCCGTTTTGGTACTTATAATCTAGCCGGGATTCTGTGCAAAGGAGCCTCCCACTATTCAATATTTGTAATTAATTAATTTTAATATATTGTTTAAGTTTTACTTTATTTTATTATAATAAAGTGATATCCTCACTTTTGGGATTAGTCATACAATTAGATTTGTAACCAGAATTTATGAGCGATGCGGGACTCAACCCCGCGACCTCTCGGGTTCCGTCCGAGCGCTCTGATCCAACCGTTCGAGAAAGTCCCGGGTTCGAGTCCCGCATCGTTCATAGTTTTGGTTACAAATTGTTACACAAGAGTGTTATTAATATATGAATTATATTTAATAAAAGATATTAAATTACTATATACCTACGGTTTCTGACTTATTATTTAAGTTATGAACACTCCCAATGCGATAGTTAAGCGACATTCGTTTCGGAATATTTATCACCTAACCTTCGCAAACTGACAATATAAAGTCTTTCAATTGGACGTAATTCCAAAAAAATTAACGTTCCAAACCACAATCATGTCGAAATTGAGTTAAGACTGCAAAACTGGTCACGTGATTCATATTAACGGACTAACGAAAAATGGCAGCCCTACTGTCACTCTTTAAATGACATTATGACTTACGGCCTTTCCCAATATTCAGTCAATCTCTTACTTGAGTTAAAAACTTATCGACGGTAACTCATCTTATCCGTACACTCTGTGTGTCAATGGGACGACGTATAGCTTACCAGCGATAGAAGTTTGTATGGAAATTGCAATTCACGCGTCCCAATATAATAATGGCGATAAGAATAATTATCGAGTATATTGGGACAGCTTCAGATTACTGACAGTAGAAGGTAGTAATTTATCTCTACCTGTAGATAGTTGGGAACGGCCGTTAGTAGCCCAACCCACATGTATGGAACACACTAATATTTATAAAACCTTAAACAGAAATTCCTTAAAATGTGATTTTTGTGGCTTGGAACGTCAGGAACTACGTCAAATTTTATATTGTCAGGGTGTTCCTGAGGGATCGCTAGGAGCGACAGTGCGCTAGATGCCTCAGTGCACATCTGGCGGCCGTTCCCTTGGCGATGCGGTAATTACGACCGATTCCTTTGAAGGTGCCTCGTCCGAATACTTCCACGCATACCCGCACGCGTCTCCCGTCAGCCAAGCGCTCCGGTTTACTGGAAAAATAATTTTAAATAAATCAACAATTTTTAAATTCATAATTCAAATATTTTTATTCAAAATAGGATGTGACATCACTTATTGAAAGTCAAAAATCTACCACCCATTCCAACATGAATGCCTCAGACCTGAGAAGAATGGGCGGAACAAACTCAGCGGGCTTTTTTTCATCAAAAAATATGTTTACAAAGTAATATTGTACAATTATTATTTAACAGCCTGAGGGCAGTCGCTCCATTCCCAATCTGTGGTATCATTAAGAAAGTCATTTATGTTATAGTAACCTTTACCACGCAAACCTTTTTTAACAAATCTTTTGAATAACGTAATACTTTTGTTTTGAACATTTTCTGGGATCTTGTTGTAAAAGCATATACATCGCCCCACAAAACACTTACTACCACTACTTAGCCGAGTAGTAGGCATTATAAGCTTTTGTCTGTTCCGTCAAAATAATTCAATAATAATATTTAATATATATTTTATGGTTAAATTGCCAACTCCTCGTCTGTGGTGTACATACCCAAACTTGGCCGTATCTGGTTCAGCCTCGAGCAGTTCCCTCACAGGAGACTTGGGAGCGGCAGCACTGAATGCCTCCAGTTCTGCCATCATAAGCCGAGCGTACGAGGACCACACTGCTGCCACAGACATACCTGCAATCCAAATATATTATATGAATTCACTTCATCAACATCATCAGGAAGACGTCCACTGCTGGACAAAAGCCCCCCCAAAAGATTTCCAGCAGATAACTATATACTCGAACAAAGCATAAACACATGTTATCAATGATTACCAGAGTCCAGGAATATGGCGCCGGCGACAGACTCGAACAGATCCCCGAGCGCCTTCGGGACCTCCACATCTTCAGCTTGCTCCAGCTCATCTTCCTGGATCAGGTAGTGCTGGAAAATCAACATAAGCATCAACAAGAAATTTCTTGCCTCGCAAAGCCACTTTGTGGAATTAATTACCGGCTGCGGTTTTCCATACGACTTATGGACCTTCAAGGAAAGAGCGTACTCCCACCTTAAAGGCCGGCAACGCATCTCTTGAGACCTGTTTGACTCACCACTCTCACCCCGAAAGCCGCTTGCTCGTTTGCCCTTATTAAAATATATATATATATATATATATATATATATATATATATATATATATAAGACGAGGCAAACGGGCAGTACAAATTAAATTTCTACCAAAAATTTATGAAAAAACATCGATAGATGGTGGGAAACTATTTACAAAAAAAATGTGTACTTTATTACTTGTTGATTCTTGAAGTATAAATAATACGGAAAACGAAAGAAATTAATTCAAAATGCAAAAATAATTCAGAGTATTGTACGTTCCTTCGCAGCCCTTTGTATTATACGTCAAAATTAGTTCTCTGGACTGAAAATTAGCTCGCGAGTGGTGCTTCAAATAGGCACAAAAATTTTCTCTTTCTGTCAAACATATGGAACAGCCTGTCCAGTGGTATTTATACTGGTCGGTGAATAAAATTATAACAGTTACATAGCAAATTTGATTTCCTTGTTCTTTATGACTGTAGGAAAGTGACATTAAAGTGGGTCAAGATTCAATTTTGTCGATAGCACCTAGTTATATGAACATGAATAGCCCAGTCCGGTCGTTCAAACGGTGAAGTAAGTCGGAAGGAAGTCATGGAACTCCATCTAATACTTTTCAATGTATCTCTAAAACAATAACCAATCACAGGAAAAAAATACATTTTATTTATTATCCGATATAACAATGATACCTCTTCGCTGATGGAGTGTCCATTCTCCTCTTGTATCTTAACGTACTTCGTGAGCACCTCGTTGAGACCCGGAGACATGTGACGGAAGTATCTGACGATGTTAACAATTCTTATCAAAATCAAAATTATAATGAATTATGGTTAAATCAAAACTTTAATGACTTATGGTTACATCAAACCTTTAATGAATTATGGTTACATCAAACCTTTAATCAATTATGCTTACATCAAACCTTTAATGAATTATGGTTACATCAAACCTTTAATGAATTATGGTTACATCAAACCTTTAATCAATTATGCTTACATCAAACCTTTAATGAATTATGGTTACATCAAACCTTTAATCAATTATGCTTACATCAAACCTTTAATGAATTATGGTTACATCAAACCTTTAATCAATTATGCTTACATCAAACCTTTAATGAATTATGGTTACATCAAACCTTTAATCAATTATGCTTACATCAAACCTTTAATGAATTATGGTTACATCAAACCTTTAATCAATTATGCTTACATCAAACCTTTAATCAATAATGCTTATAATAAAACTTTTATGAATTATAGTTAAATCAAAACTTTAATGAATTATGGTCCAAACAAACCTTTAAGGAATTATGCTTATAATAAAACTTTGATGAATAATGGTTAAATCAAAACTTTAATGAATTATGTTTATAATAAAACTTTGATGAATTATGGTCCAACAAACCTTTAATGAATTATGGTTAATTCAAAACTTTAAGGAATTATGCTTATAATAAAACTTTGATGAATTATAGTTAAATCAAAACTTTAATGAATTATGGTTAAATCAAAACTTCAATGAATTATGGTTACATCAAACCTGTAGTGAATAATGGTTAAATCAAAACTTTAATAAATTAATCCTATCAAAACTTTGATAAATATGTTCAGTAAAAATTTTATAAATAATGGTCAAATATAACTTTATTGGATGCTGATTATCATAGACAAGAGTGTTACGTAACAGTGGTGCTATTCTCATACTTCTATTTATGACAGTAAGGGACGAGACGAGCAGGACGTTCAGCTGATGGTTTTTGATACGCCCTGCCCATTACAATGCGGTGCCGCACAAGGTAGCTAGTGAAATTACTGGGCAAATGAGACTTGACATCTTATGTCTATTGTAGTGCCGCTCCGAATTTTTAGGCTTTTCAAGAATCCCGAGCGGCACTGCATTGTAATGCGCAGGGCGTATCAATTACCATCAGATGAACGTCCTGCTCGTCTCGTCCTATATTTCATAAAAAAAAAACTTAGTAAATGTTGACAACGCATCTCTTGACACCTGGTATTTCGGATGGCCATGCGCGGTTGGGTTGTTTGTGATAAAACGTCTGTTACCACTTACTTGTGGAATCCATGCCTCGCAGCCAGGGTGGCGAAAATGGTGTTGTTGACCAGAGCTGACCTCAGGTCTGTAAGGGCGCCCGGGGAGTGTCGCCGAGGATCTTCATACAAGTGCCGCGTGATGAGATAGTCTGGAGATCATATCATCATTGTCACCTTACTAATCTGATTAAATTTGTAACCAAAATTTATTAACAATGCGAGACTCGAACCCGCGACCTCTCGGGTTCCGTCCGAACTCTTCCACTGAACCAATCGTCCTAGTGACGCATGGATCATAAATCTAGGTATGTCTTGTTCAACTCTCAGATTGTGGCTCCATCTATTTTCAATAATATATTAATCAAACATCAACACTATTTCAAAACAATTAAATTTTACTTATAAGATATACACAGCATCAATGTTGCACAATACGTCAGCTGTATAGCTACAGATATACTGACTTATTACTTATTACTTTGACGCGAACTCAGGATATTTCACCCGTCCAAAAAGTGTTTAACTATACTAACATATTTATTTTTTAAATAATATATTTATCACGTGGGCCAGTCTCATGACTAATGTTGTACTGAATTTCATTACAACACCCGTTTGGATGATGTAATGGTTATTAGGACCTACTTGGGTGTTTTAATGTTGGCAATAAGCTAACTGTTTTAGAATCTTTAATAGAGGATTTACAGCATGGCTGTAGATAAATAATCTAACACACGCCCCTGGATGAGAGTTACCTAATATCGCGTCCCCCAGGAACTCCAGCCTCTGGTAGCAGTCAGTGAGTGTGTTGGTGCTGTGGGACGCGTGGGTCAGGGCCTGCAGCAACAGCGACCTGTCCCGGAACCTGTACTGCAGCGTGCGCTCCAACTCCTCATAGCCTACAGCATACGACATACATGGCTCAAAAAAAGTATTCAATGTCAAAGTCAAATAAACATTATCCAAATGTCTTGAGTTTTCTTTAGTGTTAATTCCGCCAATATTTGTCTTCAAACAATTCGACTCGTGTCTCGCCTCTACACGAGGCATCCTCAGGAGATATTGACTCGCCAAACTCTGGTATGAGACTCAATAAAACCTCACTAACTGTCTGCAATTTCTCCATGGTGCCTGCACGAGCATTTCGGCTCGAAGGACCAATTTGACTATGTACGAGCTATCCAAATGTTTTGAGTTTTATTTAGTGTTAATTCCGCCAATCTTTGAGATAGTTACGGATTTCCGCAATGTAACTTCAATATTTTTTTGAAATAAACATTATTTAACTAGTCTTAAACTAAGTGCTTTTGAATTATCACTATAAATATTACTTTTAAACGGAGAACACACAAGAAACTCAACGGCCACTCTTTTTATTCAAATAGAGTATTTTACAATGGCTGTAATATATATAACAAATTCATTTGGGGCTGCATCCAATATAATATGAATAGTGTTTAAAAATATCAAATATGTAATAAAAAATAATAAAGAATAAACGATGGCTGGTCCATGCATCAACTCGTGAACGGGTGCTGCTTGTGGTGCCAGGTCGACCTGTTATCTATAAAAGAGAATGTATGTTTGTATGTTCCCTAATAACTCCTAAACTATTCGACCGATCTCAATGAATACTTTTGTAATAGATTCGTTGAAGCTCAAGGAAAGTTTGCATATATTATTTATATGGCAAAACAACGTTTGCCAGGTCAGCTAGTACAACAATATTTACTTCTAATGAGTGAAACTGAATCATCTAAATCTGAACTCGTGAACGGGTGTTTGTGGTGTCAGGTCGTCCTGTTATAGTTAATTAATTGTTATATTTGTTGGATTCAATTACTAGTTTTGACATTAATCACGACCATCATGTTCACGAAGCATCATTACACAAACAAAGAATTCAAGTTCTAATGGTTTAAAGTTGAAGCTCTAAGCACTAAAAAATTAAAGAGTTACATGTGTTTGGCAAATTTTGAACTGGCAAAAAAAAATAGTGCGACGAATTGAATTATAAAAAAAAACTTACCGGACAGCATTCTCTCCAGCTCTCCCTCGGGATCATCTATGTATCTCAGAAGGGGAGACGGGGGTGCTTTCAACTCGCCGAATATTGGCTATAACATAAACACATGCAATGTGGTAAAAGCAGTCATTATTTTAAAACAAAACGAAGGCATATATTATTTTAAGTATACTACTATCTTAGATTAAGGATTGGTCTGCCCTGCGCTTCAACTAGATACCGCACTACCTAAGAATAATAGCATTTTTCTTACGGCAACTATTAGATGACGGCAACTGTTGTATGCTTGTGTGCGTGGCATCTTTCAAATTTTGTAACATACGCTTCGTGTTATTTTACATTGAAATTAATAAAATAAAAATACTTATTGATGATATGTGATCCCAGTGTCTTTCTTATTTCTTGTAGTATTATTTTTACAAAGTTTTAGTATGCAGCCCGCCATTTTAGTTTTAATTATTAGCAAAGTTTAACAGATCATGTGGCACGTCGACGTCACACATTGTTCGAGACTGGCTCGAGTACGCCTACTTGGCATTTACTTTTTTGGCCTACTCATGTAAGGTATTGACTATTTGATGTTTGAGTATTGTTGTTGCATCACTTTACTTTTAAATGAAATAAGAGTAAAAGGCATAAAAAGGTATTTATTTTCTCAAAATTGATTCCTTTAGAATTCTTTGTAATGTCTTTTCTAATATACTAGATACTATTACCGCTTCGGAAACAAATGGCGCTCTGAGAGAGAAGAAGCGGCATAAGAAGTTCTCCCAGCATTCTTCTTCAGTCATTTCAATTGCTATAAAATAATCATAATCTAGTCCCAGGCTGTCCGATCACTTAGATATTCAAATATTTTAGAGATTGATAATTTGAGTCAAACTCACCAATATCCACTGGCCCTCTCGGTTCTGGTAGGGTCGCAGCGAGCCCACGGGCCTCCCTTCCCAGCTCCAGTCCTGGGGCGGAGGCTGGGCGTCAGCCACGCTCTCCTCATCAGAAGACGCAGACCCTGACTCACTGGACACCGGCATCGACGGCTTCGGGACTGTTCTCTGGACAATCCATACTGACATATCAATATATTCTTGACTACATTACAATATATATTCTTGACTAGCTGACCCGGCAACCGTTGTTTTGCCAAATAAATTATTTTTAGAGTTAGACCGTTTTTTGGACATTGCAACATTATTTTTCTAAAATAAAACATTTTTTTTAAATAAACACTAGTAGCCTAAATTACTCTTTATTACATCAGCCACCTGTCAATAAAAGTCCCGTCAAAATCGGTCCAGCCATTTCAGAGATTAGCCGGAACAAATAGACCGACAAAAATTGTAAAACTCATGTAGTAAAAAGCGGTTATTTCATTATTACAAACAGACACTCCAATTTTATTTATATGTATAGATAATGTTCTAAAAGCACATAAGCACATTGAGGAATTTGCTAGAAACTGTGACAATCATAATGTTAACACGAGGAATAGACTTAAACTTGTTATGCCTACTACTCGGTTAAGTCGAGTTATTAAGTCTTTTATTGGGCGATGTATATGTGATTCTACAATTTGATCACAGAAAATGTACAAAACAAATGTGATGCAAAATTTAAATGAATTGTTAAAAAACGTTTGTGTGGGAAGGGTTACTGTAGCATAAACGATTTTCTTAATGACACCACAGACTGGGAATGAAGCGAACATTCTCAGGCTCTTTAATTATAAATGTTTCGAATCCTATTTTGAATAAAAATATTTGAACTTCATATTAACATAAAATTTCGGGAAACTCCGTAAAATCTTCTTGTCCTATATACCACAATGTTTGAAGACGAAGATTTTCAACCAGTGTGTGTTGCCAGCGATGACTTACGGTACGCAGACGTGGTCGCTAAAAATAAGCCTTATGGGGAAGCTCAACGCCGCTCATAGGACAATAGAGTGCTCGGAGTTTCCCTGCGAAATCGAATCAGAATTGGTATCTGGCGTGAAATTGGGCAGGGCACATAGTTTGACGGACAGATGGCCGTTGGAGCAGTAAAGTCCTCGAATGGCGACCACGTACCGGAGGATGTAGTGTTGGTGATGATGATCACAAGATGGACCGATGATCTGGTCAGATCGACGGAATACGTTGGATGAGGGCAGCGCAGGACCGATCGTCGTGGAGATCTTTGGGGGAGGCCTTTGTCCAGCAGTGGACGTCTTCCGGCTGATAATCATGATGATTAACACACTAAAACGAGCTCTAATTTGCTGTACACAAATAAAATAAATCTCACTCACTCACTCACAAATCTCACGTGGAGGAGAGGGAGATCTTCATATATTTATTAATAAAAAGGTGCCCGCTGAGTTTTTTGCGCCCGTTCTTCTCAGGTCTCAGACATACATTATCGAATGGGTGGTAGTTTAGTGTAGTGGTGGTTTTAGACTGTCTATAAGTAATATCATATCCTAATTTGTTACCTCTTGGTGGACGGGCTCAGGCTCCGGGCGGTAGGGGTGTCCGGGGGGAAGGGGCACCTCATGAGTGGGCAGCACCCTAATCCCCAGCCATGACATGAACAGCAGGGCGCCGCGAGGCCCACACTCCAGGAGGTACGCTCCGATCAGGGCTTCAACACAGTCCGCTATCGACTTGTCTACAATCAACAATATCGATAATTAATATTTTACCAGTGGGAGGCTCCTTTGCACAGGATGCCGGCTAGATTATGGGTACCATAACGGCGTCCATTTCTGCCATGAAGCAGTAATGTATAAGCATTATTGTTAAGGTCTGAAGGGCGACGTAGATAGTGAAATTAATGGACAAATTGCGCTCTGACATGTTATGTCTCAAGGTGACGAGCGCAATTGTATTGCCACTCAGATTTTTTGGTTTTTCCAAAAATTCTGAGCGGCACTGCTTTGTAATTGGCAGGGCGTATCAATTAGTATCAGTTGAACGTTCTGCTCGTCTCGTCCCTTATTATCATTAAAAAAATATAATATGTATGCCGTGTCTAAAAGATTCAAAAAGAAGCAAATATTAATCGACAAACACACTCTGTTCCCTTTAGTTTCTCTATTTTGTTTCGCCTTCATTTGTTTTATAAGGCCGGGCCTTATGTAAAAGAGACCAAGAAGATAATAAAGTATCAGGCCCCGGCCTTATGAAAGAGAGACCAAGAAGATAATTAAGTATCAGGCCCCGGACTTATGAAAGAGAGACCAAGAAGATAATAAAGTATCAGACCCCGGCCTTATGAAAGAGAGACCAAGAAGATAATAAAGTATCAGGCCCCGGCCTTATGTAAGAGAGACCAAGAAGATAATAAAGTATCAGGCCCCGGCCTTATGAAAGAGAGACCAAGAAGATAATAAAGTATCAGGCCCCGGCCTTATGAAAGAGAGACCAAGAAGATAATAAAGTATCAGGCCCCGGCCTTATAAAAGAGAGACTAAGAAGATAATAAAGTATCAGGCCCCGGCCTTATGAAAGAGAGACCAAGAAGATAATTAAGTATCAGGCCCCGGCCTTATGAAAGAGAGACCAAGAAGATAATAAAGTATTAGGCCCCGGCCTTATGAAAGAGAGACCAAGAAGATAAAGTATCAGGCCCCGGCCTTATGTAAGAGAGACCAAAAAGATAATAAAGTATCAGGCCCCGGCCTTATGAAAGAGAGACCAAGAAGATAATAAAGTATCAGGCCCCGGCCTTATGAAAGACAGACCAAGAAGATAATAAAGTATCAGGCCCCGGCCTTATGAAAGAGAGACCAAGAAGATAATAAAGTATCAGGCTCCGGCCTTATGAAAGAGATACCAAGAAGATAATAAAGTATCAAAAAAAATGAATGTCGCAAACGTCAGAAAATTTTAGGAACCAACTTCACCCTGTTACATTAAATCTTAAAATTTCACTCTCATCATTTTTTCATAACGCGCCTAAAGAAGTATAACTTCAAAAACAATTCCGTCACATCGCCTCGGTTCATCTGTCACTTCATAAAACTACTCACCGGGTATGCTGTGCTGCGTGATCAGGTTGTACGGTATGAAGCATCCCGTACTGTCCACCGGTAGTTCTGTACTCTGTTTCTCTTGTGTGCCCTCCTAGTTAGAGGAAACTGGATTATTAACATTGCAATAAACAACTAGACACCCAATCATCATAAAATTAAAAGGTTGTCAAAAAAGATTCGAGCGGCGTTGTATATATATAAAATATTCATTCAAATTAACACCTTATTACGTAGCAGTTATGTTCAAAATCTATTGTATACACTCATTAGAAGTATTAACACTACGCGTGAGACGGACGCGAACACGAAGCAAGAACATGGAGTTAGTAACACAATTTTCTTAATTAAAGAGCATTTACGAATCTCCATCGTATTTAAATTTGGATATGTTGTTAAATGGACAGTTTTTCGCTAAACACTTTGTCATTGCGTGGCTTTGTATTCAAAGCGCGGTCGAAACACGGAGCTTTCTTCCAAGTACTACAAAGCTGTGGAATGAGCTTCGATACGACATGGGTACCTTCAAAAAAGCGCGTACTCCTTCCTTAAAGGCCGGCAACGCTCCTGTGACTCCTCTGGTGTTGCAAGAGATTGTGGGCGGCGGTGATCACTTAACACCAGGTGACCCGTGCGCTCGTTTGTCCTCCTATTCCATAAAAAAAAGAAGTGAGGGTTATCACTTTAAAAACATAACAAATGATAATGATGATGGATCTCACCGCCTGCGTGGGGTATAGTGTATGCGGAGGTTTGTGACACGGCGGCAGCCAATTATCGTGGGGCTCAAACTTGGACGCTATCATGCGGGCGCCCAGACGCTTGTTGCGGCCCAACCGATACAGATTCAAGTTTGACACCTGCAATATTACATTGGCATTAGAAAACAAACTTATTTTTTTTAGAGACACGAGCAGGACGTTCAGCTGATAGTCATTCATACGCCCTGCCCATTACAATGCAGTGCCGCTCAGGATTCTTGAAAAACCCCAAAAAATCTGAGCGGCACCACAACTGCGCTCGTCACCTTGAGATATAAGATGTTAAGTCTCATTTGCCCAGAAATTTCACTAGCTACGGCACCCTTCAGACCGAAATACAGTAATACTTACACATTGCTGCTTCACGGCAGAAATAGGCGCCGTTGTGGTACCCATAATCTAGCCGGCATCCTGTGCATACTAACTTTAAACTTAAAGAATATCAGCTTCACGTGTCCTTACGATGATACGATAGGGTTTGAACAGTGGACTCTCCCCGTAGATCCTCGACCTCTAAGACCTCTGTACGTATCACCAGATTGTGTTCCCGCACAATTCCCACTAGCCTAAAATCTCCCTACCGGCCGTGGGGGCTAGTCTAAAACCTCTCTTTGTATCACTAGGTTGTGTGGGAATTAGTCTATAAATCTCCCTACGTATCACCAAGTCATGGAGATGAGACTCAACCGTCTCTACGAATTACCATGTCATGGGGGTTGGTCTAATACGCCTCTATATACCACCAGGGGGTTGGGGTCACCTGTGCGGAGAGGGGGGATAAGTTTTAAGCCTCACTATCTTATTAATAAACGACCCTCACAGCCTCACCTGCTTGCTCCGCATATGCGACAGTTTCCCCTCGTGCACGGCGGGATGGGCGCAGTACAGATACGCAGTGATCGCGAACTTCAGGAAGCTGTCGCCAATCGTCTCCAAACGCTCTAGATTTATGCCGTCATTCGCATTAGACATCGTCAGGGCCTGGAAACAAACACTTTGATTTAAAACATCTGTTAGTGGACTTTGAAAGTAACATCAAATTCAAATTACCAGGATCCATAGCACCTGGCACCATAGCCAGTGAAATGACTACATGAGTAATGAGAGGATGAGAGTAAGTCTCATTTGTCCAGTAATTTCACTTGCTGCGGCGCCCTTCAGACCAAAACACAATAATGCTTACACATTACTGCTTCACGGCAGAAATAGGCGCCGTTGTGGTGCCTATAATCTAGCCGACAGTTTATGTGGGTTTTGAAGAGACTACAAGTAATTAAGAACGTTACTCACCTGTAAAATAACACTGGGACTTGGTCCCGTATGTCCTTCCAATTTCGGCTGATAATCAAAATCAAACTCCTTTCCGCTGTGACCTTTACTGTCCTCGTAATAAGGAATAAAATCCTTCCCATCCGTGAATTTCTCGTATTTCGACCTATCGTCAAAGCCGACATTAGCAACTTTCTCATTCACATATTCAGGCGAATCAATATCAACATCTTTCATTGAAAAACAGTTTAAATTTTTAATTTCCTCTTCTGACAGCGACTTTTTCAATTCGGCAAGTATTGTCCTTTTGTTCTTCTCAATTGTTTCAAGTGTCACTTGGCCATTTCGAATCTCTATTCCGTCTAAATACGGAAATAATTCTTCTATTTTATCTAAACCTGTTTTAGACGATTCTTCATCAGCTTCGAAATCTGTAATGTTCTCTTCTGTCGATTCACCAGTTCTCTCTCCAATCTCATTATTATCTCCTGCTTCTAATTTCACATTTACATTAGTTAATTTATCATCAACTGCAAGAGCTTTATTTTCAATTTTCTTTCCTTCTTCATTCTCTTTCATTTGACTTTCATAAAATGGTTTTGTAGTATTAACATCGAATTTTTCATCAGAACTTTCACTATTTACATCAACTGAGCCTTCATTTTCAATGTCAGCATTGTCTATGCTATGTTCAACATGATCGGCAGCAACTTTATTCTCTCTGTTACTTATTTTGTTGCTCGCACTTTTATCGCCAATGTTGCGTGGCAATAAGTCCTGTATTGCTCTGTCTTTTGGTATAAAGTGACCATTTTCAATATCTCTTTCGTGTTGTTTCACAGACTTCCTGTATTTCTCGATGCACTGTAATCACAAAAGAAATACACTAATAAAATTATTAATACGGATTTACTCACGATTTATCGGTGTGGGTGCGACTAGTTTCAGACTATTTTAAGGTCCTTCATCAGGGTGAGTGTAGTGGGTTCGCGATAACGATCACCCTGATGAAGGACCTCCGAATGGTCCGAAACTAGTCGGAACCTGTTAATAAATAACTGAAATACACCAATAATTGAAAGTATTGAACATTGCAACTACAAAATTTTAAAATAACTTGATAAAGCTGAGTGATTTTCGAGTGTTATCCATAGACATACGATATACTAGCTTATACACAAGAAAACTTGTAAGAGAGAACATCTCAGCCTTAATGTTAGGTAGTACCCGGGTCATGAACTCCCACTGGTATTGAAGCCTGCTCCTCTTGAGACATCAGCGGGGAAGATAATGTAGGAAATTTTACGAACCTAGTTATCCAATCCCGGGACGATACGAAATGGGTGTCAGCTTGATGTGTTTACAAGCGCTACCAACGTCATGAACTGTCATAAGACATTTGAAATTTTTGACATTCTTAAGTTTACGATATATGATTGATTAGATTAGACATCCCAATTAATTATAACATATACTTAACTACTTACTGTGTTAGTATTGTTTTATATAATTATAACTATAATTTTAGAAATAACTATAATAGAATATTGTATTTAATTCTTTAGTTAACTTGATTCGTGTAAGTTGGTAGCATCATCACTGTGACGGTCGTGCCCAATATGTGCCAGAGCGCTCAGTTCGAGAGAACATTAATTACTGTGAATTGTAAGGGTTAACGCTACCCAAATTGTATTGAGTCATTTATTATGATAATTATTAATATTACGGAAATAGTAAAATACATTTTTTCTATTTTAAGTGCGTTTAAATTACCAACCCCTTCTACATAGGTACCTTAAAAAAACCTTCACGTTCCTTAAAGGCCGGCAACGCTCTAGTGATGTTGCTAGAGAATGTGGGCGGCGGTGATCACTTAACACCAGGTGACCCGTACGCTCGTTTGTTCTCCTCTCATAAAAATAAGAATACCTGTTCAGGCGGAGTCCCCTCCCGCAGTATCTCCTGCTGAACCTTCAGATCCAGTGCATCATCAGCAGCGTCGGACTGCGGCGCGGGTGCCAGCGGCCTCTTCCGCTCCACATCCACGGCCTCCGCCTCGTGAGCTGTCTTGTACTCGATTCTAAAGCCCATTGCTGGTGCAAGAAATTATGCAGAGATTTGTAACTAATGTATTTTGTATGGAGGGTTACGTGAGAAACAATTAACAGAAATATATTTATTAACCATAGCACTTGGTAAACGTCATAAAGATACATCAGTTCGTGAAGGGGCTTTGACATGGGGGGAAGAACTGATAAGAAACTCAAAGTTAGCCTACTTACTATAATATTATCATCGACGTACGCTGAACAACTACATTCACAATCACGCTCAAAAATGTATGAAGCAAAACTCTGCCTTCGCGTTTATTGGACAGAGTTTTTGTTTCGACCGCGCTTTGAATACAACGCCACGCAATGACCAAGTGTTCAATTTTTTTAACTCCGCCTCCATATCCTTCCCTATATCAAAGGGTTGGTATGGTGCCGGTCCCAAGCCCGGATAAAGGAGGAGGGAATCCAAGCCAAGTTGTGAGACGTACCGTGACGAGGGCTGCGTGTCTGGGGGAGAGCTCAGACTTTAACGGTGTACCTCCGATACCTGGGCACCTCGGAGTGTTATTTTATGCCCTTCGGCCAGTAAGCGGGGCTCTGCTGGTTCGTGACCTTTATTTCCCTAGCTTCTCGTGGGAACAAAGTGGAGGAAAATAACGTTTTAAATTCTATTTTGTCGACCATAGGTGCAAACCTATCTATCTCGGAACCCGAGGGTGAGCGGCAAGACGCCCCCAAGGGAACCGAAAACTTACCTCAGGCCGAAAGACTAATCCCAGGCGAGCTGGCAACCGTTAAGGAAACCACAACGCCTACGGAAACAGACTCGAAACTGAGAAATATAAAGACGAAGCCAAAGAAGCTGTCCGGTGCAGCCCGGAAAAGATTCAGAAAGCTTCTCCAAACGGACATGCCTGTAGAGGAAGCCAAGGCGTTAGCCAAAATGCCTTGGAATGACCTACAGAAAGCAGGTCACAACCCTCCACCACCTGAAGCGAAAGCTGAAAAACGTGGCAGGTCAGAGGAGATTTCTCCGAAAACCCAGCCGAAGAAGTTACCCAGGCTAGATGACACTCAGTCAACCTCGGGAAGACCTAGCTTCAAGGAGGTAACCGGGTCCTCACGTGTGGGCATTCGACATACCCATACTATGAGCGAGGACGAAATGCGGAAAGTGCGCCGCGCACTTCTTGCCTTGATCACCGGGGCTGAACAAGGTACCGGGCCGACATTTTTGGGCTTTGCCCACAAGCCTGGCTGGATTCTAGTGACTTGCGAAAATGACTTCAGCCGAGAGTGGCTTGTGGACAAAGTCAAGGATCTGAAGCCGTGGCCGGAGGCAGAGCTCTCATGCATGTCGGAGGAACAACTGCCCAAACCCTCCATAGCCACGACTTTTCTGCCGAATACTGAGGCTGACACAGTCGAAGAGGCACTGAAGCTGATCCGAGCGCAAAATGCGGGACTGAACACGGAACACTGGAAGGTGCTCCACGCGAGGGAGGACAAGGGAGGCCAAGTGGTCACTTTTTCCTTGGACGATCCCTCCGCGGAGACTCTGAAAGAGTCCGAGTGCAGAGCTGCCCTTGGTTTTAGAAAGATCAATTTTAAGATCAAGGGCGTCTCTGAGGGTTCCGCAGCAGCGAGTGGACAGCAACCCACCCAGACCAGCGGGCCTGTGCGACCGGGAACATCCGGGATCTCAAAGACCCCGCTACGGCCGGCTGCCCCCACAACTACGTTCCGGGGCAAAGGGCCGATGTCGAGGAACGTCTCAGGTCCCCTCAGGGGAGGGAAGGATCAGAGTCGGGCTAATTCTGGCCGCGGGCGGAAACACCCATACCAGAAGACAGACCGACCTAAGCCTTCCACCTCCGGTGGGATCCAATGACGCTCCGCAGAAATAGGGCGAGGATACTCCAGGCAAACCTCCACCACGCCAAAGCTGCTACTGCAGTAATGGAGAAATGCCTTGCGAGTGGTGAAATCCTCTTTGCCCTACTACAAGAGCCGTGGGTCAATACCGGCAAAATACTGGGACTGAACACCGCTGGTAAGTTAATCTACAATACCAGCGGATCAAAACCCAGAGCTTGTATAGTCTTCAACAAGAACACTAATTTCTTACCTGTTACAGAGGTCTGCACCGACGACCTTGTTGCGGCGTATTTCTGTTTCGAAGGTTGGGAAGGCACCAAAGTGATCGTTTGCTCGGCGTACCTTCCATATGAAGAAAGAGACCCGACAACAGAATTGGCGAGAGTGGTCGAGTATGCACGACGCAACAACGCCGAACTGATTGTCGGGGCCGACGTCAATGCGCACCACACAACTTGGGGAAGCAGCGACGTCAACCACAGAGGTGAGCAACTTCTTAATTTCTTAGACACTAACGGCCTACAGGTACTAAACAGAGGTAATAAGCCAACCTTCGTTACCTCAAACAGGCAGGAAGTTCTAGATATCACTTTCGCTACCGACAACATTGCCAGGCGAATATCAAACTGGCGAGTCAGTGATGAAATTTCGCTATCGGATCACCGTCACATAGCATACGACATCTTGACTTGCCTCGAAAAACAACTATATACGTTTAGGGATCCAAAGAAAACAAACTGGACTGTCTATAAAGAGAAACTCAGGAGTAATTTGGAGAATATCCCTAAGCGCATCAGAACCCTGGATGAGCTAGAGTTGGCAGTGAAAATAACCACGGATGGCATCACTGACGCCTACGAGGCTAGCTGCCCTCTCTCCTTACAAGACTCAAACAGGAAAGTGCCTTGGTGGAATTCAAACTTGAACAAACTAAGGCAGAAATCCAGAAGGCTGTTTAACAGGGCTAAAAAAACCCAAGAATGGGAACCTTACAAAGAAGCCCTAACAGATTACAACAGAGAAGTTAGGAAGGCCAAACGAGCATCTTGGAAGAGGTTCTGCGAGGATATAACAAAAATTCCCCAAGGATCCCGAGTACACAAACTGCTCGCCAAGGACAAACCTAGCCAAATCGGCCTGCTTAAGAGACCAGATGGATCTTTTACAGCCGACGACGTAGAAAACGTAAGAGTACTGATGGCCCACCACTTTCCGGGGGCTACCTATCAACCAACTGTAGCAACGCCTACACAACGGCCTCTTGACGAGGACTGGCGTAGAGCGGCAAAGATAATCAGACCCCGGGATATAAGGTGCGCCATCAAGACTCTGAAACCCTACAAGTCAAGCGGTCTAGACAACATTTTTCCAGCGCTTCTTCAAAAAGGCCTGGATATCCTAGTACCGCTACTAGTCAAGATATACCGGGTAAGCTTTGCCTGGGGCTATCTTCCAGAGCAATGGACTAGGGCTAAAGTACTATTCAGAAAGGACTACTCCCTGCCAAGCTCCTTCAGACCCATTAGCCTAACCTCCTTTCTCCTGAAGGTTATTGAGAAAGTCTTGGACAGACACATAAGAGAGCATGTTCTAAGCCTAAAGCCCATTCATAGTTCTCAACACGCCTACTGTAGAGGCAGGTCTACAGAAACGGCCCTTCTACAACTTGTGGATAGAGTCGAGAAGGCGTTACAAGACAAACAGATTGCACTTTGTGCGTTCCTAGACATTGAGGGCGCCTTTGACAATACCCCGACAGACACGCTGGTGAAGGGACTAATTAACAAAAATGTAGACTCCACCACTGTCAAATGGGTAAGGTCAATGCTCTCAAATCGCAAAGCTCTAATCTCCCTCCATGGGACATCACTGGAGCTATACACTACGCGAGGCTGCCCACAAGGTGGCGTTCTTTCGCCACTTCTATGGACACTAGCAGTAGACGAACTACTTAGTAAGCTGGCAGAACTCAGAATTGATGCACTAGGGTACGCAGACGACCTAGTTATTATCGTCAGAGGTTTCTGCCAAAGCTTACTAAGCTCTATACTGCAAAAGGCGCTAAACACCATCTCACAGTGGTGTACAGCCAACAAACTGTCAGTCAACGCAGGAAAGACTGTTATTGTGCCATTCACGAGGAAACGGAGACTTAACAAACTGAAGTCTCCCACCTTGAACGGCTCTACTTTGGAATTCTCAGCTGAGGTTAAGTATCTGGGAGTCACATTCGACCAGAAACTCACATGGAATTCTCACATCGACAAAGCCGTGAAAAAGGCTAAAACAACCTTGGGTGTATGTCGACGTCTGGTAGGGAGACATTGGGGAATGCGCCCCAAGATCCTCCTATGGCTATTCAAAGCAATTGTGAGACCAACAATCACATACGCCTCCATTGTGTGGTGGAACAAAGCCAACCAGAAAACAACTGCAGACAGACTAAATAGCCTGCAGAGACTTGCCTGTATGTTGGTAACCGGAGCCATGACGTCTTCTCCTGGTGCGGCCATTGAAGCAATGCTAAACCTACCGCCTCTTCCACTGTTCATACAGCAAGAGGCGAAGGCAAGCATGCTGAGGGCAATCGCCCAGGGGGGTTCATGTAACTGGATGTCGCAAACGCTTAGGACCTTAGAGGACTCAGTTATGCGAGACCACATATTAGGCATGTTACCTGATCAGATGATTCCACAATTAATCTCTGTTAAACACTATATCGTGGAACTACCTTCCAGGGACGACTGGATGAACAACAAAGTCACGTGGAAGGACGGGAGCCTCATGTGGTTCACCGATGGGTCCAAAATGGAAAATGAAGTCGGCTGTGGGGTCTATGGAGAACGCCCCAGGTTTAAATCCAGCACAAACCTGGGAAGCTTTACCTCCATATTTCAAGCAGAGGTGTACGCCATCCTGGAATGCGCGGAAACCAATATCCAAAAAGGCTACTTCAATCATAACATATACATTCACTCTGATAGTCAGGCAGCATTGTTGGCTTTAGACGCTGACTTGACGTCGTCTAAGTTAGTCAATAATTGCGTCGAATGCCTGAATTCATTAGGCATGAAAAACAGAGTGATTCTCAGATGGGTCCCAGGGCACGCCGGAATCATAGGCAATGAAATGGCCGATGAGCTCGCAAGAGCTGGGGCTAAAGCAGTCCGATATGGTCCGGAACCCATTTGTGGACTGCCAAAGAGCGCCATCCGACACACCCTGAGTAACCAATGTAAACAAGAAGCACTTAAACGCTGGAACAACTCTTCAGGTTTAAACCACTCTAAAGCACTGATAAGGGCATTCAACAGCAGCTATGCGAATGAAGCCCTATCATTGAACAGGAAAAATCTATGCATACTCACTAGGATGCTAACCGGGCACTGTCGCCTAAACAAGCACCTCAGTGTGGTCGGCATCAGAAGCGACAAGGCTTGCAGGTTCTGCCTTGAGGATGATGAAACACCTATTCATCTACTCTGCGACTGCGGCCCACTAATGCATAAGCGTAACACAATCTTTGGCAACTACTTCGTACCTCCAGATAGTGTTTGCAACACTCGCGTCAAGGAACTACTGCGGTTCGTAAAGGCGGTAGGGCTTGACGATGAGCTCTAGTATGAGTGGCGAACACAATAGTCCAATTCTGGACGCGGTGTTACTAGGAACCTTCTAGGACCAGGAAATAGCCACCCTCTTCAAATAATAATAATAATAAATAATAAGTGTTCAATGAAAAACTGTCCATAAAACAGCATATTCCAGCTTTAAAAGGATGGAGTGTCGTATTTCAGGTATATGCTACTTTAAATTAACGAAATTATGTAACTAACTCTCTGCGTTTTAATTTTTAAAAAAATGATAATTGCAAACCAAAACACTTCGCCGGCGAAATGTGCGAAAGAGATGGACGACATTCATAGTATGAGGGCGGTCGCTTCATTCCCAATATATGGTATCAATGAGAAAGTCATTTATGTTATAGTAACCTTTACCACACAAACGTTTTTAACAAGTCAACATTGTTCTATAAAATAGTTACATTTTTTTCTTCCCATGCAAAAGGGGCTGTCGGTGATACACAAGTTTCCAGCTATTGTGGCAATGATAATATGGTAATTGTTTTTTAGAAACGCTTTTGATGCTGCATCATTGATAGTCTTGGGTCATTGAAGAACTTCTCTCGACAGCAGCAAACAATCGTTTGTTAAATAAAATCAAATCAAAATCATATAAATTAAATTTGTAACTATAAACGATGTGGGATTCGAAAACGCGACATCTCGGGTTCCATTCGAGCGCTCTTCCACTGAGCCAACAGTTCACCCACCCGACATCACCGCCACAAGCAGTAACATTTACGCAAACATCACAAAGCCTACAACGAGAACTCAACCAAAAACTCAAACAAAAAAGTTAAAATCATTATTTTAACAAACACGTGATTTTTGAAGCAACCTGTTTAATTTACTAACAGTTAGTATTCTTTATGTTAAAACACATTTTTGTTTTGTGCTAAACGCGCAAATAAGACAAGATTCAATTAACCCTATTCCGCGCCCTTCTCAAAAGCAGAGTTGATAGAAGACAAAAGTTTCTCCCGGCACTGGTCGACGATTTCCCGAGAGAGACCTGCAAGGCCCGTGCATACGGCATCACCAGTACTGTCGTCTGCATAGCAATGTATGTTGGAGATGTCCAACATAATATTGATATACAGAAGAAACAGTGTAGGAGATAGCACACACCCTTGGGGCACTCCAACGTACACGGGCTTCGGGTTCGAACAATAACCGTCGACAACGACCTGTATGTTGCGCCCAGTGAGGAAGCTGGAGGTCCACTTGCATAAACTCTCGGGAGGCCCATAAGATGGAAGTTTTGAGAGAAGCGAATTGTGCCATATAACATCAAAGGCTTTTGCTAAGTCCACGCTAACTGCCAGTCCTTGCTTTCGATAGCCGCCGCCCAACTGTATTGCTGTTAAAACACATGATTTATGAAACAGCCTGTATAATGTACTAACCATTAGTATTCTTGCTGTTACAGAAGCCATCTGTCTCTTCGTCGCTTCCTTCAGAGTTTAGGTCGGAGTCATCCGTGTCGAAGTCACTGCAACAATATTATCAATACAACAATAAGTACGAGAGTTTAATTTGAATTTCTCTTGTTCAAATAAGCTGAATAAATACATATATATAATAATACACCAAAATAGTAAAGTTTAGATTAAAATATTTATTGTGTAATAACTATAATATTTTTGGCAATCTTTGCATAAGAAGGATAAAAAAAATACTATAGTTATATTATTATTGCTTAGTACTACAAGTTTTCGAGTTGCCGCTTAACGGCCGTTCCCAATATACTATCTACAAACAGAGATAAATTACTACCTTTTTATGTCAGTAATTAGCTGTCAATAATCTGAAGCTGTACCAATATACCCGATAAGTCATTCTTATCGTCTTATATTGCGTCGATAAGTTTATTGGGACAGAAAAGTCAACGATAGTTACGATTTTTATCTCAAGTAGGCCACAACCAGAGCTAGACTGAATATTGGGAACGGTCGTAAATGGGCTGGAAGTCATCCACGATCAAGCCATATGCGATCGGCTTGAATCCTTGGCGGTGAATAGAATATATACTATCATTGTAATATGTTGAAGAAGCCAAAATACAATTGTTTAAATAGTTACCTAGACATGTATGAGCAGTCGCTGTCTGCCATCGAGAAAGCTCTGCCCGCGTTGTAAGCCTTCGGTTTGACGACCGGCTCTGACCAGTTAGCGCCACCTGTAACATGTCATATGGGTTACAAGTGGACGCTATCCTGAAAGGACGTAGTTGAAGTGAAAAATTCTTTAGCACTTTTAGGTAGGGTCGCGTCACCAACATGTTCATGACTGGAGCACATGACAAATAAATATTAAAAAATTTAATATAATAATATATATTGTTAGAAACTTTTTAGAAATACTTATAGCAGTGTATCTGTAGCTATACAGCTGACGTATTGTGTAACATTAGTGCTGTGTATATCTTATAAGTGAAATTTAACGGATTTAGTGAATATTTCAATATGTATATAATGTGCATTGTTGAAATAGTGTTTTTGTTTGATTAATATATTATTGAAAATTAGTTTTAAATATACATTGAAATCAATAATACAATTGTTTTAAAGCATTATGTAATTTGAATGAATGAATGAAAACTTTATTAATAACAAACACAAACCTCACACAACTAATTTATCAAAAAATAATTTATTTTGCATTTTAGTACAAAGAATTTGAAGGACTTCCCTCTTAAGTTCGCAGAATCTTTGTTAGGGAAGACGGCTCCTTCCAAAAAAACATTATAGTTAATATTATAATTTAAAATTTAAATACTAATAGTTGTAAGTATTCACTTCTAACGGCAGTCTCTACAACTGCCAATTTATTATTATTAATATTGAGTGTTGTAGTATTTAAATCTGTAAATCTTTTGTGCAACCTAAATGTACGGACGCACGCCCCAGTGCTGACTTTTTTGACGAGATGAGCAGGGCGTTTAGTTGATAGTAATTGATACGCCCTGCCCATTACGGTGCAATGCCGCTCAGGATTCTGCAAAAAAACCCAAAAAATTCTGAGTGGCACTACAGTTGCGCTCATCACTTTGAGACATAAGATGTCATTTGCCTAGTAATTTCACTAGCTACGGCACCCTTCAGACCTAAACACAGTAATACTTACACATTGCTTCACGGCAAAACTAGGCGCCGTTGCGGTATCCATAATCTAGCCGGCATCCCACTGATATAGAATTCTCCAATGTCCCCTGAGCGACAATGAGCTTATGTCTGTACTTGCGTGTGTGATATGTGGCAGTCTGTGAGTGGAGGGTCTTACCCGCGGCAGCTGCCGTGCAGAAGGTCAGGTTGGGAGGCAGTGGCTCCAAGTACTCATCGTATTCTTCCGGCGGCGGTATTGAAGAAGCCATCTCGTTACTCCACGTGCCAATCTCGAAACCCTGCGGATATAGAATACCGTTTTCATAAATGATTTTTAAAGTGAAAAATCTACATAATAAAAATCATGTTATATTTTTGTACATTAGTACTAATACATTCTCCAATGCAGGCTTGTATGTCGAAAATCGTAATCGATTAGTAATTGAAGAACGAGGCAGAATAGAAATGATGAGAAGTGAAAACGGTCAGCCTTTAGTCTAATATTTAATATTTTTAATTAGTATGTTTCATATTAGCATATTCTAGTAAGCTTCATAAGATACATAATAGCTTTAAGGGTAAATGTATACACTTGTATAATAAAGTCCCAGCCACTGTTCAGGCATTATCTATAAATAAATTTAAATGTTTTATTAAAAAATGTCTCTGTCGTAAATCCTATTACCCCACTGCTGAATATCTAAATGATCGGACAGCCTGGGACTAGATTGTGATTATTTTATATCAATAGAAATTACTGTACAATATTGTATATTTTTATTGAAAAGAGCGCAAAAAAAATGCTGGGAGAGTTTCTTGCCCCGCTCCTTCTCTCTCAGAGCGCCATTTGTTTCCGAAGCGGTAGTGGTATCTAGTAGTTATCAGAAATGACATCAAAAAGAATTCTAAAGGAATCAATTTTGAGAAAATAAATGCCTTTTAATAGTATTAGAAGAACAAAACCGTTTGATTCCTTATTGATACCGCGTGTGAGGGAGGACCCACACCCTACAATATATTGTAACGAATTCTTCTCAGGTATGTGAATATTTTTGGATAGAGTGGTAGTTTTTGAGTTTCAATAAGTGATTTTAAATCCTATTTTGAATAGAAACATTTGAATTTGAATAGGGCCCCGGTACGCACGTTTGTGCCGCTGTTTCATAATAAACACTTACACTCTCGGCTTCTTCTTTCTCCTGCAGTATTTCATTTAGAGTTTTTTCTCTCGCCTCTTTCTGCTTCTCACACGTTTCTTGTTCCCCTGTACATCTGAAATAGTATACAAATGAACACTTATATCAAACTGAATATCTATCAATACAAATGAAAAACTGTCCAAATAACAGCATATCTATGATGTGTCGTCTTTCAGAACCCTTTTAAATTAACAAAATTTTATAACAACCATGACGTTTTAAATCAACAAATGAAAATTTCAGAGGTATATAGGCATTTTTATTTATTTTTAAAGTGAAACTTTTATTACTTCGTCTCAAAGTTTTTCGTCTGTGTGTTGCATGTCGCGTGACGGTCGGGCGGCGCTTATAGTTCGAAGCAGCTGACCGTGTAGTGTATAGACTATTACTCATTTGTGCCAGTGCTCCACGCTATTTTGTTTAATGTAAATGTTGTTTGTCAGTGTTTAATGTTATCCTTTTCAATCAATATTTTTAACCATGGCCAAGACACAGAGCTCAATAAAAATATTAGTTGGAGACTTAGTCTACTTTTATTTATTAAGAATATCTCTCTGCAGATAGGTTTTATAACTATATTTTTTGATGTTATCAGTTAAACAATGGAATTCGCTATTATATGATATATAGTGAACATCTCTTACCCTTTCTCATTTTCTACTTCTTCGCTCTTACTGTCTTCTATCTCTTTCTTTTTGTCGTGTTTTTCTAAGTCTGCGCTCAAAACCTGTAATATAAAAATATATAGGTGAGAAATAATTGCCTTTGGATTGTACCTTTGGTACTGATATTAATAATATAATATTAACACACTTTTTACACAAATTATCTTGCCACAAGTTAAGCATATATAGCCTGTGTTGTGGGTTACAAGACAATGATACATTTAATATTATATACTTACTTAAACATACATAAATTCATATAAACATACATAAATACATATAAACATACGGAAACAAACATCCATATTCATCATATAAATGCTTGCACCTACGGGGATTCGAACCCGGGATCCCTAGCTTAGTAGGTAGGATCGCTAACCACTCGGCTATACAGGTTATACTAGATATTGGATAAGTAATTATTCCGGTTGAAATGTTTCAGTTTGAAAGTCAAAATCAAATAATCTTTCAAATTCAATTAGGCTTAAACTAAGCCAATCTTCACTATAAATATTTATTTTAAATTACTGAATCTACACATGGAAGACACTCAACGGCCACTCATTTCAATCAAATAGAGTATTTTACAATGGCTGTAATATACATAACAAATTAGTTTGTAAGGTGCTGTTCAATATATGAGTCGTGCTTAAATAATATAAATTATTTCATAAAAATTAATAAAATAATTAACTGTATAAATATAAATTATCGTATATTGGATGCATCAACCTTTACAGCTTGAATTCATTGTTTGTGTAAGGATGCTTTGTGAACATGATGGTCGTGATTACTGTCACAGTTAGTAATTGAATCTAACAAACACAACGATTTATTAACTGTAACGAGTCGACGCATGGACCAGCTATCGTTCCCTTCGCACATATGTGTAAACATTACTGTATTTCGGTCTAAAGGGTGCCATAGCTAGTGAAATTACTGGGCAAATGAGACTTAACATCTTATTTCTCAAGGTGACGAGCGCAATTGTATTGCCGCTCAAAATTTTTGAGATTTTTCAAGAATCCTGAACGGCACTGCATTGTAATGGGCAGGGCGTATCAATTACCATCAGCTGAACGTCCTGCTCGTCTCGTTAAATATACTTATAATAATAATAACTTAGATGATTTTTACGTCTAGACAGAGCCTCTTCTTGCTGCCAGGCAACCGATGACAATAGGCCAGGTTTATATCTTCAGTGTGTTCAAGTTTGTTTTAATACAAAAAATAGGATAATTTGAGACATCATTTGTCATATTATATTGTAACTGACATGTAAATCTTGATTTACATTTAGTTTCATGCTACTTCTTCTCATTAGCTCAACCCTTTACCAAGTAGCGCTAGATTCATTATGAAAAAAAAATTTTAAGTGTATAATTAATAAGGGTCATTTCGTGACATCACCTCAGCCAGGCTCCATCCGAAGTCGAGCGGCGGCCACGCGAACCCTGGGCAGGTGGAGTCATCAATCCGAGGGATACCAAGTCCGACCTCGACAGCCACCGCGCGACGGATCTCGTCAGCGATCAGCAGGGCGTTTATCCTGGACATTTCACTGATTCAGTTGACTAATTTAGTGGAATGAGCTTCCTTCCAGGAACATACGAAAATGGTACCAAAAAAAATACTACGTAACGAGAGGCGGAAGAGCCTAAGTAAAATATTGTGTACTGAGCGTCACAAATGAACACTTTTCTCTCTTCTTTCTTACCTGTAGAGCACGCAAGGCAGTGCCATGGTGGCGAACCAGAGCGGAGAGGCGAAGGGATGAACACGACATAGCTCCGGCACCATGATCTGTTTCTGATCGAGACGATCGCGTTTGGCGCGACGTGTGCGCTCAGACGATACTGGCAGGGCCACGCCCTTGCGGTTTACGTATCTGAAATAATAAGCCAATAGACATTATATTTATTAATTTACTAGTTGACCCAGCAAACGTTGTATTGCCGATATTAAAATCGCGATAAAAAAGTAACTGTTAATCGTAGATGGGAGAACATTTGTATGTATTTTTAATGCTGACTTATAATCAAGGAAAATTTAAAAAAAAAATGCAAAAAAAATTAAAAAAAAATGCAAAAAAAAATTTAAAAAATTTGGCGTTGACCACCCTTAACATTTAGGGGGATGAAAAATAGATGTTGTCCGATTCTCAGACCTACCCAATATGCACTCAAAATTTCATGATAATCGGTCAAGCCGTTTCGAAGGAGTTAGAGAGTTAGTTAGAGAACTACAAACTTCGCGACGTGAGAATTTAATATATTAGATGTTGATACCTACATATACGTAGGAAAACAAATTTAGTTTAGTAAATGAAACAATGAACAAGAAGTAGAGAGGATGGTCAACATCACGTGGAAGAAGTTTTGGGATCTCAATGAAATCCTAAAAAGCGACATGTCCATAAAGCTGAAAAGTAGGAGTACCAGTGGGAGGCTCCTTTGCACAGGATGCCGGCTAGATTATAGGTGTGGTACCCAACAGCGCATATTTCTGCCGTGAAGCAGTAATATGTAATCATTACTGTTTCGGTCTAAAGGGCGCCGTAGTTAGAGAAATTTCTGAGAAATGTGCGTAAAAAAAAAGACGGACGTCTCTTTCGATCGGCGATGTTTTTTTAACCGACTTCAAAAAAGGAGGTAATACTCAATCTAATTAATTACTCTAATTCTAATTACCGATTACTGTTATTTTTGGAGTCAGTGTCAAGGTAGGTTTGTCACTACATACATAGTTATAGGTAAGATGTGCTTGTGTCGCACGTGAGGAGGCGAGGCGCGAGAGATTCTTTAACTCACCTGGGTGTTAGTAAGTTCAGTCTAGCGCTAGTGTGATCGACGTCCAGTAACGGCTGGTTGGTCTGCGTCAGCTCGGCGCCGTACTTCGCCCTGTAGTAGGACCGGAATGTCTCGTGGTTCGCAGAGGGAAACGCCGAGTCCGGGCTCAGGTTCCAGCATATCTCCGCCACCAGGAAGAACTGGAAGAAACGCAGAAAGTTGGATTATAATAAAGTGGCTATATGGGAGGCTCTTTTGCACAGGAATCCGGCTAGATTATGGGTATCACGAGAAATCGTAGTGGAATTCACACTCAAGAAAACCTTTTGATGCCGTGAATCAGTAATGTGTAAGCATTATTGTGTTTCGGTCTGAAAGGCGCCGTAGCTAGTGAAATTACTGGGCAAATGATGCTTAACATCTTATGTCTCAAGGTGACGAGCGCAATTCTAGCTCAGAACTTTCGGGTTTTTCAAGGATCCTAAGCGGTATTGCATTGTGATGGGCTGCAGGTGCTACTCGTCTCGTCCCTTGACCGTTGACCACCTTATAATAATGATAATAAATTCTTTATTGCCATACAAAACATTACAAATATAAAATGAATAACAATTAGGATACGCGATGAAACAAAAGGCAAAAGGAAAAGGCTCAGCTTCACCTGACATGGAATCATGGATTTATGTTTCCCTGCAGCGCTGTTTTTCAGCCATCCCCTCCTCCCTAAGGTGTTGAGTAGGAGTGGATGTATTGTATGTAATATTAAAAAAAAGGTGAACTGATTACCCTTGCAAATGTATGTAAGTGTGTGTGTGAGTGTGTTTAAGTCCGTACAACGATAAAACCTTTTAGAGAGAGGTATTTCCAGTGGACGTGGTTCAATTTATCCGCAGCAAGTTCCTTTTTTAGTACAGCAAAACGGTATTTTTTTTAAAGCACTCGACACTCATTTGTTTTTTTAGAGGAGGAGGTAAGTCATTCCATATTTTTGCTGCAAAGAATACAGTCAAAAGCACCTTAAGAGTGGATAGTTCTTTTTTTAAGATACCTATCTATCTGGAAACACCCTGAATACGCTATTATATCGCAAGCTATGCTGATCATGAAAATGCATTGTTATGGAATTGTTCCAAATTGCAAAATTTCACCTCAATCACTTTTGCAAGTTAAGACAATTAATACATTCTAGAAAATCACTATCTCTATCTTTCCAGCGTTCGGCGAGTCAACAGCTCCTGAGGACTCCTCGAAACACGTTTCGAAGTGATTTTGTGAAACTTAGCGGAATTAACATTAACGATTATATTTCAAGATCACCTGCGGCTGATCCTGGTTCCTGTACCACGGCGTGACCACGGCCTCCTTGTACTTCTCCGTGTCGAACTGGAACATCTCCCCCTGCTTCAGAAGCGGGTTCTCCATCTTCATCACGCTCTTCTCTTTCTCACCCTTCTTTGCTTTCTCCTCCCAATTCACCTTTGAGATTTTTTTTTAAATATTTCGTTAAAGCAGTGTTTATTAGAGTAATTTACATTATTAAATGAAATTCAAATATTTTTCTTATATCATTTACGTTTAGATAGACTGTAACAGCTGTGAAAACATCGAAAAAAACATGAGGTGGACAGTTAAGCTTCATTTTGATTAATGCACGCACACTAACACAAAGTGATATACAAATCGCGAATGTAAGACGTAGCCTGTCACGCACACTTAAGTAATAAACCTGGCCTGTTTTCATCGGTTCTCTAGAAGGAGAGGCTCTACATAGACGTATAAATTATCGAAGATATTTTTATTGAAAATTAATTTTAAATCACTTTTTGAACTTAAAAAACAAGCACTCACCGCCTTACTCATTGTTGTTTAAGAAATACTTAAACAGCTACTTGTTTTTTATGGAAAAGGAGCACAAACGATCGTACGGGTCACCTGGTGTTAAGTGATCACCGCAGCCCAAATTCTCTTGCAACACCAGAGGAATCACAGGAGCATTGCCGGCCTTTAAGCAAGGTGTACGCGCTTTTATAGATACTTTTTGGTTTAAATAAGTTTCTCATTAAGACCTATTGTCACTTACTTGAGTAATTAATGTTTTAACAATTAAAGTAGGTACTTACAAACAATGATTCTGGTATAAAAGGCATAAAAAGGCATTTATTTTCTCAAAATTGATTCCTTTAGGATTCTTTTTGATGTCTTTTCTAATAACTAATAGATACTACTACCGCTTCGGAAACAAATGGCGCTCTGAGAGAGAAGAAGCGGCGCAAGAAACTCTCCCAGCATTCTTTTTTTTTGCGCTCTTTTCAATAAAAATATACAATATTGTACAGTCATTTCTATCGCTATAAAATAATCACAATCTAGTCCCAGGCTGTCCGATCATTAAGATATTCAGCAGAGGAGTAATAGGATTTACGACAGAGACATTTTTAATAGAACATTTAAATTTATTTATAGATAATTCCTGAACAGTGGCTGGAACTTTATTATAAAAGTGAACAAACATTTACCCTGAAAGCTATTATGTATCTTATGAAGCCTACAAGAATTATTTACAAGCAATCCCTTATTTCTAGTGTTATAATAATGAAAATCAATATTAAGAGCAAAAAGGTGACGATTTTTATGAACGTATATTACAGATAGGTAGGTACAGAATGCAAGCATTGGTCCCTAATCATTGATTATGGTGTATCATATTCAAAGTAACTCATAAACTGTTAAATACTTAAATAAAATTATATCTCATCAACACCATAAAATGCAGATGTCTAAGTTTTGAAAAGTTTACTAGATTGTTAAATAAGTCGTAAAGAGTATAAACAATTTGTTATTTTTAAAGCGATAACCCTCACTTCTGGGATTAATTATACATATTAAATTTGTAAACAAAATTTATGAAATTGTTTAGATTTGAAAGAGCGACATCTCAAGTCAATTTCCTAATATTCAATTATTGGGGTTAGCAGCTTATTAAAAGCTGTAAAGTAGGCAGTTGACCAAGAAATACCAAGGTTTACGAACCGTGCGTCACTCGAACGGTTGGCTCAGTTTGAAGAGCGCTCGGACGGAACCAAGGAGGTGCGCGATTGAGTCCCGCATCGTTGATAAATTTTTTGTTACAAATTTAATTTGTATAGTTTACTAGATTAAAACAAGTCATAATATAATTAGATTGCTACTGTTACGCCTTATACCTTATCATCTTGGGACTTCTTCTCCTCTGTATGCTGGTAGATAAGTTCCAGGAACGCCCAGTCAACGTCTATGTATTCAGAGCCATCCGGTTGCGTACCTTGAAAAAAGGAATAAGTAGTTAATCACGGACAAGTAAAAAAAAAAGGACTCCCTGTCACCTTACATTACAGTGTAGCACTAAAACAAGCCGATTAACGTGTAAATACATAGCCCCACGCACACACTTACACTACTACAGGCCGATAGGCGGCCATTATGAGAATTGTCATCGTCTGTGACAGTCGATGCCGTCGTGCGTTGTGAAAAAGTGTAAAAACGATACTATACAAGTATTTGTAGCCATATATGATTATTTAAGGGAGAAAAATTTGTGTAACGAGTATCCCCCGTAACCGCACACACACTACCATTACGGTGCTTCGCTTGCTAATATCACGGCGCGGAGTCCTTCTTTTTTTACTCGTCTGTAGTAGTTAACATTGATTTTATTAACGCGGGTACTTCTAATTTTTACCCACACCTTTTCCGCATTATTATTCCACACTATTTGGCGATTATAGAAAACCCACCATCCATAACATCTTAAGTTCGGTGCACCACTTTAATCTCCCTTTATTTATAAAAAATTACAATCCATTTTTTCTTCAAAGTAATTAGAAATATAAATGATCACAAACCGAGCCGTAACAGATTTAAAGTTTGAAAAGTTTGTGGAAAACTTATCGTGCTTTGAATAAGCGAAGATGGACCGTCCAAATTAAAGACTCTTCGCCCAAATTCTCCATGATTGTTAGAGTCGTGCTGGACGGACACCGGTGGAGGCAGATCATTCGCTCCAGGTCCAACCTGACCACGATCCTCAGACATCAGGGACTGGCCCCAGAGAGATCACAGATGTGCCACCGGCCATGTGATATGTTATATTTGTTATCTGCACGTACGTTTAACCTAAATAGCCACTTGTTACTATCCTTTGTAAATTCTTAACGTTTTTTTAAAGACGAGCAGGACGTTCAGCCACGCCCTGCCAATTAAGATGCAGTGCCGCTCAGGATTCTTGAAAAATCTAAAAATTGTGAGCGGCACTACTTAACTGCTCTTCTTCTTCAACTGTCAACCTTGAGACATAAGATGTTAAGTCTCATTTGCCCAGTAATTTCACTAGCTACGGTGCCTTTCAGACCGAAACACAACAATGCCTACACATAACTGAAAATTTATTAGAAGTAGGCGTTACTTTGCGGAAATCCATAATTATCCAAATGTTTTGAGTTTTCGATACGACGAGATTTGACTTGAGTCTCGTCTCGCCAAATTCTGGCACGATACTCATGTCTCAAGTCTGGCGAGTCAACATGTCCTGAGGATGCCACGTGTAGAGGCGAAACACCTGTCGAAACTCAAAACATTTGGATACACATTACTGCTTCACGGCAGCAATAGGCGCCGTTGTGATACCCATAATCTAGCCGGCATCCTGTGCTAAGGAACCACCCACTGGTTGACTCACGTTTGATCGTGGGCAGCACGTAGTAGTTGTTCTGCGTGGAGCCATCCGTCTGCAGCTTCATGCCACGTCGGCGCACGCGCAGTACGTCCTCGAAGACAAACCGCATGAACCTGTAACCACAACCACACCGCTTATATTGTTGACCACTAGACTATATTAGAATTATTCAGTATCAGTTCACAAAACGGTTGGAGAAATCTAATATTATTTATCTACACCCATGCTTTAAATCCTCTATTAAAGATTCTAAAACAGTTAGCTTATTGCCAACATTCAAACACCCAATGTCCGAATAACCAATACATCATCCAAACAAGTGTTGCAATAAAATTCAGTACAACATTACATCATCCTTTTTCATTACAACACTCGTTTGGGTGATGTAATGGTTACTAGGACTGGCTTTTTTTATGTCAGCAGTAACCTAACTGTTTCAGAATGTTCTATAGAGGATTCATATTATGGGTGCAGACAAAGTCTCGTCTGCAACTGTTGATAATTAGGTATTAAAACACTCATTATAAACCCACATTCGTGTTTTAATACCCCTTATTGCACAACAGTTGCATAAATAACTATTACTTCAAAAAAAACGTTACATTACGGCTAGCTCGCCTTACTTCGTATATCGTTACTATCGTAAAATATGTTGACATAAATACCGTCTAATGGTGCGGGCTCGGGACGGCGACAAGCGGGTGTCGGCACGCTCCGACAGCTCCACGCTGACGCGAACTTCTCCGGAGCGGGTGTATACGGGGAACGCTGGTATTTGTAACCTACGGACATGAACGATGTACAGTCAGCAACACAATTAATGTAGTATCACACCGACTATTCAACTATGGGTATGTTCCAAATAGCCAGTTATACTGGTTACTATTTAAAACGGAACGCAATCTCGTATACTGTCAGCCGCATTTTATGAGGCAGCACTCGAATGAGTGTATTTTTACTAGTTCATTAAAAAAAACTATTGTTGGAGTACTGACAAATTAAAAATATTTGGGATTAAACTGTAGGTATTGTTTATAAAACGTTAGGCACTCGAGTGGTTTTGAATGATCACGTGATCAAAGTACTGCGAGTACCTTACCTCGAAAACGCCAGTGCTGACAGTAGAATATGGCGGCGATTTATGACGTCATATATTTCCCTAGGGTACTGCGGCAGTATCCATAACGGAACAAATTTTTCTACAGTGATAGCACTGTGCAGTGCATATCGGAACATACCTTATTTTACAACATCCAAAGGCTTGCAGTGTTCTCGAAACGATACGACTTAGGAACCTTCAAACATTTTTTTACTATTTTTAGACGGTCAGTTTTAAGACCTATAACAAAAGGAATCGTGTTGTCTACGGCTGCTGTCAAAAAGGCAACTTGGTAGGTACCGACTGCAAATCAGTATCGGAATTGGGGTGATCCTTATTTCAATTCCAAAAATCCTGAGTGGGTGGGGTGTCCTTTTCATGACATCTTATTTTTAATTATTTGTTAATTTTACTATGCATATAATGTTTTTAGTGTTGTCACGAATAAATTCATACTTTACTAATATGAAATAATAATAATATTGATACACTTTTTACACAAATTATCTTTCTCCAAATTAGGCATATATAGCCTGTGTTATGGGCTGCAAAACAACGATATATTTAATACAATATACTTACTTAAACATACATATAAACATCCATGACTCGGAAACAAACATCCATATTCATCATATAAATGCTTGCCCCTACCTACATTCGAACCAGGGACCTCTAGCTTAGTAGGTAGGATCGCTAACCACTCGGCTATACAGGTCGAAATGAAATGAAATTTATTTATTACAGTATACATTAACTGTCTTATTAATAAACGCAGTATTAAAATTACGTCTCCGCGTCATGTAATTCTGTAGTGACAAAGGTAAGATAAAGACGAAAAGTTTTAAACTTGGAATAACTTTAAGTTACGTTTATTAATAACACAGCTTGGGTTCGAGAGTTATATTAGTGTCTTCTATTTGGCTATTTTAAATTAGGAACTGGTGTAACCTTTGATTCTCACTGGCCACATACCAAAGTGTTATCGGTTTTCGAAACACTAGTGGACCCCACAGACGTTGTCCTGTATACACGTCTTAAATTTGAAAATCTATCCAGTTTTTAGGAGGAGTTTACTAACATACACATGAGCAAGAGACTTATATTATATGGACGGAATTGAGACTCTAAATGAATCTCAAATTCACAGGAACACACAAAAAAATCATCAAAATCGGTCCAGCCGTTTAGGAGGTAGTTCAATTGTGAATCTAAACCATTCTCGAATCCACTTGAAGACACACAGAAAGTTTCATTAAAATTGGTCCAGCTGTTTAGGAGGAGTTCAGTTAAAATAGACGCACAAAGGAAATATATATACATATTAAGATTTATTATATTTAACTAGATGACCCGACACCGATTGTTCTGTTCACAATAAAAAAAAAGAAACTCTTGAGTGTACTATTTCGTAAACTCTGTTCTTAAATGACCTCTAATAGGCAAAAGGAATATTCCCACAAATTTCAAGTCTCTAGGCCTTATGGTTCCAGAGATATCGTGATGAGTCAATATATAGGTGGAAATCCACACACACACATTAATACACACCTATTATAAAAACGAGAATAATTCAGTTTAACAATTTTAATTAAAATTAGTTTATAAATCATCCTTTGATAACATTGTGATGTGAAATTATTGTAAAACAACAACATTAATTGAAAACACGTGCACGTGTACCGAGCCCCATAAATACGGCCGCACGGTCGACACTAGGGGCATTCGTGCTCGGGCTTTCACACAGTTCAGACCTCCCTGGGACGTTGTTACGCTGCCCGTTGAATAAACGAAAGTGATAAAATACTCGTGTAGTTTTCTTTAGACGAACCAATGAGTGATTTACTTTTAAAAACAATACAGAGGTTCTTTCCTCGTCATATATAATATTTATACGTACTTGGTCGGCTCACACCTGGCCACCAGGATCCCTATGGCCTGTGGTGCGTTCTGAGGAAGATGCAGCTTCCTACCACGTGTGTTGTATCGTTCGGGAAGTGCGCACCACAGGCTGGAGACTATGGCGTACAGCATGTTCCGCTTAGTGCCTGCAAAACATATTCAAATGGGATTCAAAATATAAAATATATGCCTCACACCTGAGAAGAACGAGTGCAACAAACAAAAAATAATAAAATTTCATTACAATCAAATTTCGTATTAAATAGCCTGAGAGCGATCGCTCCATTCCCCAATCCGTGGTATCATATAAAAAAAGTTATTTATGATATAGTAACCTTTACCACACAAACGTTTTTTAACAACTCTTTTGTTGAATTTCATAACAAATATTTGTTTTGTACATTTTTTTATGATATTAAGGGAAGAGACGAGCAGGACATTCAGCTGATGATAATTGATACTAGATTATGGCGCCTTTTTCTGTCGTGCAGCAGTAATGTGTAAACATTAATGTGTTTCGGTCTGAAGGGCGCCGTAGCTAGTGTAATTACTGGGCAAATGAGACTTAACATATTATGTCTCAAGGTGACGAGAGCAGTTGTAGTGCCGCTTAGAACTTTTGAATATTCCAGAGCGGCTGCATTGTAATGAGCAAGGCGTTTCAATTATCATCAGCTGAACGTCCTGCTCGTCTCGTCCCTTACTTTCATAAAAAAAGCTGAGCCTTAGTGTGATTAGTAAGTATATTGTATTAAATATATCATTGTCTTGTAACCCATAACACAGGCTATATATGCTTAACTTGGGGCAAGATAATTTGTATAAAAAGTGTGTCAATATTATTAGTATTAGCCTAAGAGTACGCCATCAGTTGCGATGACTGTTCTCAAATTATTATTGAGTGAAATAACGCTATAGATGTGAGCCACACGCCAATAGCAATGTAATGGCGGGCTGTCAGATTATGTGATGAATAACCCGAGTAAAATGTAGTTTTTAACTTAACAAAGCAAATGTGCTCTAATAATTCAATAAATTAATTAATTAAAATCTAAATACATGACGACCTGTATAGCCGAGTGGTTAGCAATCCTACCTACTAACCTAGAGGTTCGAATTCCGGTAGGTGCAAGCATTTATATGATGATTATGGATGTTTGTTTCCGGATGTTTATATGTATTTATGTATGTTTAAGTAAGTATATTGTATTAAATATATCGTTGTCTTGCAACCCATAACACGGGCTATAAGCCTAATTTGGGACAAGATAATTTGTGTTAAAAGTGTGTCAATATTTTTATTATATTTATCTACACCCATGCTTTAAATCCTCTATTAAAGATTCTGAAACAGTTAGCTTATTGCCAACATTAAAACACCCAATGTTCTAATAACCATTACATTGGATGATCCAAACGAATGTTGTAATGTTGTACTGAATTTCATAACAACACTCATATGTTTTTTTTTCGATCCCTTCATGCGCAAAGAGTTTCAACAGACAGCCACATTCTTATTGCTCGATGCGTGGTATCTGTATGAATTTCAAAAAAAGAACATTTTCGTTTACGCGCGTTCCACACAAACAGAACGTCGCGCGCCGAAAAAAAAGTAGGATATTCGAATCCCCGCCATTTTTTTTCGATATTTTTAATGTTTTGTTTACAAAAAATGAGCGATTACTTTTAAACGCTGCTTAAGAACATTTTATTCGAGTGAAAAATGTAAATTACTACTAAAATAATTAATAAATAAGTAAATAATTGTTTCATTAATACTAAATTTGTATATAATCAGTAATTGATGATATTAGGTTACTACTAGGACTGGTGTTTTAATGTTAGCAGTAAGCTAACTGTTTCAGAATCTTTTAGAGGATTCATATTCTGGGTGTAGATAAAGTCTTGTATGCAACTGTTGATAATTAGGTATTAAAACACTCATGTGATACTATTATCACACACAAATCCACATTCGTGTTTTAATACACCTTATTACACAACAATAAGACACCGTAGCAAAATACCGTCAAAGACCCAATACCCTTAGTGGGTACATAGCCAAGTGGCACAAACCATACAATGAAACCGACAGACCGTTATAGACCATCGGGTTGACAAACAGCGGCGCGGGGTTGGCCTCTATCTCCTCGTCAGTACAGTCTATTATCGGCTGGCAATCTGTGAACGCCCACGCTGTCTGAAATTATTATTAGTATTTTAAAAACGTTGTAAAATTTTAAGTAATAATTCAAAAAAAAAAACAATAATTTAAAACCCAAATACATTATTAAAAATAGTATTTTTAATACTTATAACAAAAGGAACCGTGTTGTACACGGTTTCATCCCCATTTTAGTCCCATCACTTAGATATTCACCTGTGGAGTAGAAGGATTTACGACAGAGCCATTTTTTGATAAAACATTTAATTTTATTTATAGATAATGCCTGAACAGTGGCTGGGAATTTATTATAGCAGTGTATACATTTATCCTTAAAGCTATTATGTATCTTATGAAGCTTACTAGAATTAGTTACAAGCAATGTCTTATTTTATAATTAAATTATGAAAATCACAATTTAGAGCAAATAGGTGACGATTTTTGTGAACGTAAGTATATTAAATTTTCATAAATGTACTGACAATGAACAGTCATAATATTTATTTCTTTAAATTTTTCTTTGACGATATTGATATGTATCATAAATTAACACTTAGTTTAGTTTACATTTTTTTTATGAAAGCACTGGACGAGACGAGTAGGACGTTCAGCTGATGGTAATTGATACGACCTGCCCATTTCAATGCAGTGCCGCTCCGTATTCTTGGAAAGGTCAAAAATTCTGAGAGGCACTACAATTGCGCTCGTCACGTTGAGACATAAGATATTAAGTCTCATTTGCACACTAATTTCACTAGCCACGGCACCCTTCATACCGAAACACAGTAATGTTTACACATTTCTGCTTAATGGAAGAAATAAGCGCCGTTGTGGTACCCATAATCTAGCCGGCATCCTGTGCAAAGGAGCCTCCCACTGGTAGACATTACATGTTCTCACCCGTTTGTAGTAGTACTGCCTCCGCTTGGTAGTGCCGGGTCGGGCTGCATCGTTCATGTCGAACGCCTCTGACATGCTGCTCTCCATATCAGCCGTCTTGAAGTTCTCCTTACCTTCAAAAGGCTCAACATTATCATTTCATCAGGAAGACTTCTACTGCTGGTCAAAGGCCTACCCCAAAGATCTCCTGCGTTTCCCTCATCTGATGTGGCGGTCCTCCACAGTGCGGTTTTCAAGGAGCTTTCTTCCACGTACTACAAAGCTGTGGAGTGAGCTTCTTTGTGCGGTGTTTCCGGGACGATACGACATGGGTACCTTCAATAATAGTGCGTCCGCCTTCCTTAAAGGCCGGCAACGCTCTTGTGATTCCTCTGGTTTTCAAGAGAATGTGGGCGGCGGTGATCACTTAACACCAGGTGACCCGTACGCTCCTTTTTCATAAAAAAAAGTCTAACCGATTCTGGCGATCTTGACCAGATCGTCGGTCCATCTTGTCCTACCAACACTGCGTCTTCCGGTATGTGATCGCCATTCGAGGACTTTACGAGGATTTATCTACTAATGATTTTTTATAGGGGGCAAACGGGCAAAAGACTCACGTAATGGGATACTCTAAGATTGTGGCCCCTAAGTCGTATCGTTTCGAGAAAACTACAGCCGGAAATTGTTTCCACAAAGAGGCAAAAATTAGCTTGAATCTTCCAAGCAATCCTCGCTAGGCCTGGTGCCAACTCACCAATGGGCATCAGCTGGTCATCAAGTTCCCCGGACTTGTGCAGAATACGGCAGGCTTGCAGCGCCACCATTCGCCGCGCCAGAACTCGACTCGGCATCGGGTGACCCTGAGATATAGTGGACGATTTTAGGGACACTACTGTGAAACTTATCACACTCGAAGTCAAATATATGCCGTAGTCAAGAACGAGTACGAACATGTTTCGGTACTCGTCTCGGCTCGGGTGTGATCGGCGTGCGGTGCGAGTGCGGTCACGATTGGGCTTAGCCTAGCGAAACCCTCTTAGAAAAAAGCGATTCACTCGATTGTATGAAACTTGCAGTCATTGATAGTTTGACAGATGACGGCTATAATCTTATAATAAACGGCGATAGACAAAATCCACTTCGCTTTTAAACTTGGCCGGATTATACTTCGTCGCCAATCACCATACTGTAATTAGTACTATGTCAAACTTATGTCAAATGACTCATTCAATTTTTGCTTAGGCATTCCCGCATCTTATTACGTAGTATTTACATCCTCTTTGAGGCAGTCAGGGAAGAACTATCGAGCGAGGCGGTTGTGTCGCACGACTTAAGAGTGACATCCCTACCCAAATTAAATTAGCTTTAGGTGCAATTCCAGCTCAGCACTTTAACTAGAACATTAGAGTGGGGAATATTTATTTGTAAGCATTAAAATAAGTGTAATTACTAACCCCCTTATTCATAATGGTCCACTAACTTAAAACAGCCGCTAAGGAGTGTTTTCTCATTCTGACTTGACGGTGAATAGAAGAAGACAGAGTGAGAATTAGCAATGCTTTAAGTTAGCAGACTATTATGAATAAGGGGGTAAGTAGAATGATTATTGTTATAATAGACATGCGATGTAATTTTAGAAATAAATATATTTTTTTAATAGACCTTGGCTCAACAACTTAATTAGCGCAGCCGGTAGGATCCCTGTAATTGTGAAATTTTTTTATGTGTTGAAATCAAACTCTTTCGGCACGACATTTTTTTTTACAAAGTACGTTTCAACGTTTAAACGGGGACCTCCAAACAAAATAAATTTATAAAGTAAAGCCGAGATTATCAACAATACATACAATAATACTGCAAGATCCTTGGAAGGAAGGACGGTACTGTGAGTAATGCCAAAACACTACATTTTTATAACGTTACTAGTGGACCCGACAGACTTTGTCCTGTACACACGTCTTAAATTTGAAAAATTGGTCCAGCCGGTAGGAGAAGTTCACTAACATACACATGAGCAGGAGAATTATATTATATGGACGGAATTGAGAATGTAAACCAATCTCAAATTCACTGAAACAAACAAAAAAATCATGAACATCGGTCCAGCCGTTTAGGAGGTAGTTTAATTGTGAATCTAAACCATTCTCAAATCCACCTGAAGACACACACCAATCTCAAATTCACTGGAACACACAAAAATATCATCAAAATCGGTCCAGCCGTTTAGGAGGTAGTTCAATTGTGAATCTTAACCATCCTCGAAACCACCTGAAGACACACAGAACGTTTCATCAAAATCGGTCCAGCCGTCTAGGAGGAGTTCAGTGACATACACACGCACACAAGAAATATATATATTAAGACTAGCTGACCCAGCAATCGTTGTATTGCCATATAAAGTAAATAAAAAAAATTTTGGGGTATAAAAAATAGATGCAACCGATTCTCAGATCTACCAAATACATCGTACTACAATTATTGTATTCGATTATTATCCACCGCCTTTGAGAGTTGAGTTTTAAAAAGACCGAAGGGCAAGAAACTCATCGTGACCATCACTCACTCACAAATCATTTCAGTTACAATATATGTAAAGTGGGTCAATAATACTCAAACTACAAATACTCAAAAAAACAAATGTAAATTAATACGTAAAAAAAAATTAACAACAAAACAACCGACTTCAAAAACACTATTCCAAAACAATAGATATAATTTGCACTAAAAATAATTGCGTATTTTTATACAATCTAATTAATTAATCTAATTGTAGATACGGTTATTGTTATTTTTTTGGAGTTAGTGTCAGCCAATGAAGTTAGTAACTACATTACAGTACTTATAGCAAATTTAAGACTTTTATGGTTTTCTCATGGATGCCATTGTCAGATCTAGACCAAATTACAATGGGACCACACGGGAAGTACCAGCTTTCAAATAAAAAAGTATTATGAAAATCGGTTTACCCAGTCGAAAGTTTTGAGGTAGCAAACATAAGAAAAAACATACCGACGAATTGAGAACCACCTCCTTTTTTGAAGTCGTTTAAAAATAAAAGTTTATTGAGTATAGTCATGGCCGACCACTACTGTATCAACAATAATAGTAGGCCATGGTACAGCAGATGCATCAATCCACACACACCGTAAATAAATAAAGGTATTTAGCGACCATTTTAATAGCAATTATAAAAATATAATATTTAATTTTAAACCCATGAAACAGAGTTTACGGCTACGCATCATCCTGCCACCACAAGTAGCGCCCGTTCACGAGCATGACGCATGGGCCAGCGATCGCCTCCCTCGACCATATTTAGGGGAAGGTAACGGCCCGTCTCACGTCACCGCCACAAATGTCACTGACATTTAAGCGATCACGATGAGAACTGTCACAAGAACAAACAAACAAACTTAATAATAATTAATGACACTACTTAATGTTGACGATATACTCACGACAATGTTGTATTTAACGGGACAGTTGAGCGGCAACCGCAGGGTACAGATGTACGCGACTCGTGGCCCTGTCGCCGTCGGGAGTCGAACCTGCTCGAGCCACCACTGAGGAGCAAGGCGGGTGAACGTGTCCGAAGGGAGCTTCCCGCAGTACCTAGAAGTTATTTGTTTCTTGAATGTAGTAAGTGACTATACGAGAAATGGCCGCCCTGCTTTTTAGTTTCGACTAGACGAGCAGGACGTTCAGCTGATGGTAATTGAAAAGCCCTTGTAACCAACTTGTAATCTACACCTTCAGTAGATAGAATATATGCAATGTAATAAAAAATACACAATTAATTGACTTGAAAAAGTAGCAAATTAATAAAAATAATCTTCAACAATTTTAATTAACAAGAATGACACTTGTATTAACTTACCTGTTAATTAAAGCTATGGCACTATTTAAATCAACGCTTGCAACTTCATTATTATCCATATCGTATTTGATCGTACCACTTTTAGCACCAGTGTCCCTAAAGTCTAAGGTATCACCAACACTTTTAGTCATTTCACGAGTTTTATTCAAATCACTATTGAGTTTAAAATCGTTCAATTCGCTATCATTAGTAGAAACACTATTTGATTTCATTAAATCATTCGTTTTAAAATCATTGATCTCACCATTATTAGGTTTGTTATCACTATTTTCATTTACAATCTCTTTGGTTTCAATATCATTTACCGTTTCAAACTTAACGCTATCTTTGGTACTTGATCCTATATGTTTATGATTATTCAAATCTAAGTCTATTTCTTTAGTTACTACTATATTGTCTTTTTCAATTTCAATATTATCAAAATTTTCAGTAACACTATAATTTTCAGTGTCACTATTAGACATTTTACCACTTCTTTTACTTTTATCGATATCAGAATTAACTTTTTCTATATATTTGATGATATCTTTATTGGGTGCATACGCCTGCAGCAGAGGTGTATAAACATCCGCTTCGCTTTCCTCTTCTGCAGTTGGTTCGTATTGAATCCCGCAGCCACACTTACGAGTTATAATCTGAAATTCAAATATTTTTATTCAAAATAGGATATAACTTATTGAAAGTCAAAAACGAAAAAAGAAGAACGGGCGCAAGAATTATTATAGTATTAGGAATCAAAATAGTTATAAGATCTATGAAACAGCGCCCCTGATGCTGATATACTCGACTATTCTACCTGCGGTGTTTCCGGGACGATACGACATGGGCACCTTCAAAAAAGCGCGTACACCTTCCTTAAAGGCCGGCAACGCTCCTGTGATCCCTCTGGTGTTGCAAGAGATTGTGGGCGGCGGTGATCACTTAACAACAGGTGACCCGTACGCTCGTTTGTCCTCCTATTCCATGAAAAAAAAACTAGAGGTTGCGCGCGAGTTGAGTGCAGTCGGGGCCTGGGTTAGAGAGCGGGAGCATCTCCCACGGCACCCATCGCCTCGCGCGCTTACAGTGAAGTGCTGTGTTATTTTTTTATTTTAATGATGACTGATACGAGTCCATTAGGTAGTGTTCCAAAAAAAATTCAACGAATTTTCGATCAGGCCACGTGTCCTGACACGAGTTGAATCTCGAAAAAACTGCTGAACGCCGCTAAAGAATTTTTCACTTCAAACACGAACGTTTTTATTCATAGCCGAGCACGCGAATTGGCAAAAAAATGTTTTAGACGTGTGTTGAAATGGTAAACTTGAATCATTGTTTAAATTTATCGACACATTGGTCTTCATTTATAATCAGGTCACAGCACTATCGTATTCCTGGACTCTGCATTCAACTCGTGCGTTACCTGTACCTCCTGCAGCCTTTAGACTACACCTACCTGATCGAGTTCTTTATAAACGGCCAGATTGCGCAGCATGAGGCCGCTGTGACCTTCACACTTCGCCAACAGACTGACAGACGACTTAACGGCCCTGGCTCTGCTTCGACACAGCCCATACGAACGGTACCTGCAATATAATTATAGTAATTTCAAAGAAAAGTCTAAATTAATAATCTTTATAGATATAAATAAAATTGGAGTGTCTGTTTGTAATATGTCATTATACTCAAGTATTAGCTTTAATAGTGTATTTCTCCGATTGCCCAAAGGTTGCCGAGATGGAACAGCGTGTTGGATCGGTTTTCGCATCAATAACATCGACGATGGTGCGAAATGCCACACAAGCCATGTCCCGACGAGCGAGGTTGTGTATTGAGCAAGGCGGAGAACACTTGGAGCCGTTTCCGTAAATTTGACGTTTATTATGAAAAAGTGTTCGTTTAGGTTGTTTCGTTAGGTTAGGTCTTTTAAAATTTTTGTCGTTTCGCGAATTAATTTAATTTTACTGAAATAGGGTTTGCAAAAATAATAATATTTTTGTTTGGGTATGTTATACAGCGTAAGTACGGTTCTTAAATATTGTGAATGGATTCGTTATAAGGCCACATTTAACCTTTCGGCTTTACGGGTAGTTTTGTAACATCCTGTATAATGTACTGTTAGAATTGATGCAGTCTTATGTATGGAGCAAGATGTACGTACCTAAGACTTGCATACCAGTTAATATTTTCTTAAGAATGATTACACTGTATTTTTTATATCGATATAGGTATATCTACGTGATCAAAACATCTCGAATGATATTATTATTACAACCATTGTAATAAATAATCTGTTGTTGAGTGTACTTACGTGGGGGGTAGATCCCACCTCAGCACAAGGTTGCACCTGGGAAGGTCGATACCCTCCTCAAGCGCGGAGGTCGCCAGTAGAAGGTTGCATTCGTGCATTCTAAACCTATAGGTAAGACAAAATAACAAAATTCAATCTAAGGAGACAACAACGCAATATCACAACAGGCTAGTGTTCGATTTTTTCAAAATATATCCTAAAATGATCCCAAAGATTCGATAGCCAACTGATATTATTATTTCCACAAAATAATTCCACTTTATGCTAAGAAAAAATGTTTTAAATTTAATCTATGGAGGGTAGAGGCAAGTAGAATCATCTATGTATATGAAAAAGTGTCCGTCAAAATGTATTTAATAAATCTTAAAAGAATCACTAAATTTAAAATAATACTAATCACTCTAGATGCACGTTTCCCTATAATAATTCTGTAAGGTTATATTTACTACATTATTCTGTATACGTAAGTTGTTGAAATTCAATATTTTATCTCGGCATACTTCAAATGGTTCACAATTGCTACATTCACCATACTTCACACTATACCCTGTGCCTACACCGGCTCCATTGTGGAACGGCTTTTTGAACTGTTATTTACAACATAAGTTTCCCCAAGGTTGCTTAGCGGTCGTGTACATCATGTGTATGTCGATTCGGACGATGAAGGAAATGTACTGTTCTATTACTCTTTTGTGCCGAAACAGTGTTCAAACTATAACTTACTTCTTCAGCACATCTTCGTGAAGCCGGCCCTGCCTCTGACTCTCCTTGGGTTCATTAAGAGTCTCCACCGCACAGTACTGGGCGTTGAGGTGCATAAGAGCTGCACGAGACCTGGACATCTCCTGTACAACAATAATAATCTTTACTGGAATTTAATTTAAGGTATAGATTTTAGGAATACGGATTTCCTCCACCGAACATTACATTAAAATGCGTAATTCCACGAGATGTTTGGCATTTAATGACCCATATTTTTTTCACTTTACATATTATATTATATTGTAAATGAAATGATTTGTAAATCGAAATAAATGTAAATCATAATATAAAAGAGTGGCAATGAGTTTCTTGCTACTTATTCAGATTAGCTCAACCCTTTACGAAGTACCGGTAGATTCAATAAAAAAAAAAAATGTTGACACTCATAAGCGTCATTTCCGTGATCTACATGAATAAAGTGATTTTGATTTGATTTGAAATATAGAGCCCACTAGTTATGGCATACCATAACTAGTGGGCTCTATATGTCAGCGTATATAAGCGTAGACTCTGTAAGACGTGCCTTAGCCAACAAATTATTTACTAATAACCCTACATCTTCTTAAGTTGTTACATTAAATTTAACTTTAATGATAATGTAAATTGTAATTTTCGAATTGCATATGCTCATGTTGTCAGTTCAATTTTTCTACTCTAGCACTTATTGTGGAAACGTATAATTGGCTCTCTGTAATTGTCTTAAGTATCGTTTAAGTTTTTAAAGCTGTTGGTTTTCCAAATAAATAAAATAAAATAAAATACATCACACCTGAAGCGGACACGCAGTTGAATATCTAAGCCATCGGACAGTCTCGGGCCAGATTGTGATTATTTTATAACAATGACAGTACAATATTGTATATTTTATTAAAAAAAGCGCAAAAAAAGAAAGCTGAGAGAGTTTCTTGCGCCGCATCTTCTCTCTCTGATATCAAAACGAATTCAAAAGGAATCTATTGTATTTATTTATTTATTTATTTATTGAAAAGACCAACAGCATAAATGTTACAAAAGTCTTAAGAATTAGTGTAGACATAACAACCAACCACAGGTCTCCTTCTACGAAAAAAATCTACTGAAACATAATAATATGTGTAGTTTAAAAAACAATATAAGACCCAAATTATGTACATCTATTATTATATTGTGTTTTGAGAATTTTGAGAAAATAAATGCTTTTTAAGCCCTTTATGGTATGTAATATATAAGCCCTTTGTTGATTGCTGACTGCTTATATTGCTATCAAATGTAACTCAGAAACAAGCAGTATAGTCTCTTCGAATTTAATTCTCATTTATTTATTGCTGCGACTTCAATAAATAAATACATACATATAAGTTTTATTAAGATTACATTACATAATAAAAAACTTATGAATTTTTATTTGTAACAGAACTGACGGTTAGCCTGGGTATACCCAGGTAGAGTGTATACACTCAAAAAAAAAATTCTAAATTTATATTCAAATATTTTTATTCAAAATAGTACAGAAATCACTTATTGGAAGGCAATCCCTACCATCCATTGAAATTCATAGGATTTAAAACCTATATTGAATTAAATGTATGTATGGTAAGGTATCCCTCAGACCTGAGAAGAAAGGGCGCAAGAAAGATTTCCTTAAAATTTATAAATTTACTAGCTGACCCGACAGACATTGTTCTGTACATAATAAATAAAATACTGTTTTTTATGAATTTGTCAATAATTTCATTTCATTGTAACATAATATGATCCTTGTTGTTATAATGAAATTGTTTCACAGTAGAACTGTCAAACCGTGCGTCAATAAATTCTCTCACAGAAAATATGTCCATACAAAACAAATATTGGAAATAAATATTATTAATGGTCCCAAATCTAAATAAAAACTATCCTATCTCTCAAGTTGGACTAAACTGCACTCCATGAAGTAATCCCCATTTAAGTCCGTTCATTAGTTTAGGAGTCCATCGCGGACAAACAACGTGTCACGTAATTTATATATATTAAGATATTAAAAATTTAGTAAATTCTGTACAACTCACCACAACAAGCATGAACAGAATCTTGGCCATCAACGGTTCCTTTATAAACACAATTCCGCACAAGGAATCCATGTTCTGTTGCTGCAGTCTCATGTTATGCCTCGGCCTGCCTCTCCCTCTAGCTCTGCATTTTTTTAAACCTTTTGATGTATCACTTTCACTTACACACTTAGTATTCAAAGCAGTATCTTTTACACTATCCGTTACTAAAGCACTATCATTTTTACACTCAACATCTAACCCAGTATCTTTGTTACAGTCTGTGTGTATACTACATTCACGTCTATCATTTTCTTTGAGATTAGAATTTGGAGACTTATCTGCAGCATTTACGGATTCTACATCACCAAAAGTGTCCTTATTTATTTCATTCTCCGTGGTATTCTTAAGGTTATGTATATTTTCACAAATATCATCATATTCATCAATATTTTTAAGGTTCATCTCAATAATGTTAACTTTGTCCTCTAATTTATCACCTAGTGACGCAAAATCACAAGCATTTAACTCAGTCAACAATTCTGATGTTTTTGAACGTACTAGTTTAGTATTCTTATCAACATTCTCCTTACATTTTTGTAATTCACTATTGATATCAATAGTTTTGTTACAATCTATTATTTTATCATCATTACCTTCAACAGATTTCTTATTAATGTCTTCTATTTCTATTTGAGTTTTGTCGCAATTATTTACTTTATCATTTTTATTAGGATTGTCAATATTTTGTTGTTTGTTATTGTCACTAGGTTTTTCTTCATCGTTTTGAGTTTTTTCATTTATTGTTGTACCATTAGCATCAGCCTCAATTTTATCATTATTTTTTTGCACTGCCGCTGCGTTGTCATTAACTTCTGCTGTGTCATTTTGAGACTCAGGCTGAAATTGCTCCAGAACTTCAGCGAATCTAAGAACTTTTGGCGTAGAGAATAAGGACAGTTTTTCCCAATCAGATTCGTATCTTGAAAATATCAAATCGGCGTAGCAGCGAATTTTGACAAATACTGAAGTGCAAAGGCAAAGAAGTAGAAAGTGACGTTCATAAGGCACTTTAATTTTGAGCTTCTCTAATTTGGTGAGAAGAGAAAATGCTGCTTTATCGGCAGGGTAGGGACCTGCAAATTATAATTACAAAATTATTTTTCTAACAAAACTTTAAAAAAGGTAAGTTGATTTTTTCGCAATACACTATATTATGGGAATGCAATAATTTCGCACTCCGTGCAAGACTTATTCAAGTAACAGACTTGCAAAGACAAGTTTTACGTGTTTTAGTATGTAAATTAAATTAAATTCCTTTATTCATTTAGGTACAATTTGTAGACTTTTGAAACTCAAATTTGATGCCTTCAGTTCAAGGCCTTGTTCTGAGAAGAAGAACAGGCAAGAAACTCACCAAGTTTTATCCTACCCTTAGTTTTCACAGTATTCATACATTTAATGGTCTTCGTATTCCTAAACTTTATATACCTATGTACATTATAATTAGATATATATAAGTATTTTAATGTTAACTATGAATTATCGCGACTTGGCCAAATGACCCAAGACATTGCCTGTGCTGGTTTACCAACCAACATGCTAAGTTGAGATTATCCAAGCATTTATCTTTATTTTTTTTTGTGTAAAATATGTAAAACAAATTATAAACATAGAAATTCTTTGCTCTTTTATGGAAAAGGAGGGCAAAGGAATGTACTGGTCACCTGGTGTTAAGTGATCACCGCCGCCCACATTCTCTTGCAACACCAGAGGAATCAAAGGAACGTTGCCGGCCTTTAAGGTAGGTGTACGCGCTTTTTTTGGTGGCATGTCGTATAGTCCCGGAAACACCGCACAAGGAGACACACCACAGTTTTGTAGTACGTGCACGAAAGCTTCTTGAAATTTTTGGCGTGTTCCTAACTTGTAGCGTGTCGTGCGAAGGTGGAATTCGGCGGCACGAATCATGTGAAATAGCTCTTCGGAACACTCCCAGTGATAAATGCGGTAGAAGACACACAATAAAGCGACGTCTTTACGCAAAGCCTAGTGATCTAGCCGTTCACAGGGCACTGGGTCCCCGACAATTCGAGCTGGTGCGCTCTTTGTTTTTTTTTAATTGATATAAAAATATTGATAAATTGTAATTACCAAGCTCATCTAACACATATAAGAATAGGTTGAAAATTGTCTTCGGGTCGATGGTGGGGTCCGGTATATTCATAAACTCCTCATATAACTCATCCCCGTATATCTCTGTCGGGTCATATCTGAAATTAATAGAGGCAAAGTGTAGAAGGAGTTGGTAATTTAAACGCACTTAAAATTTAAATATCTGTATTTAACTAATAATTATTATTATATTTAGTACAATTTGGGCAGTGTTACCCCATATAATTCACTATAAGTAATATCCACTCGAACTTAGCGCTCTGACTTATATAGGGCATGACCGTCTATCGTGATGATGCTACCAAACTGTCAGTTGGCACTACTGTAGTGCTAACTTACACGACCCAAGTTAACTAAAGATCTAAATATTATATGCTATTGAAGTTATTTCTAATTAAAGTGATAATTATATTAAATAGTATTTAAATATGAACAGTAGTTAAATGAATGTTAGGATACATAATAGCTTTAAGGGTAAATGTATACACTTCTACAATAAAGTCCCAGCCACTGTTCAGGCATTGTCTATAAATAAATTTAAATGTTTTATAAAAAAATGGCTCTGTCGTAAATCCTATTACTCCACTGCTGAATATCTAAATGATCGGACAGCCTGGGACTAGATTGTGATTATTTTATAGCAACTGTACAATATTGTATATTTTTATTGAAAAGAGCGCAAAAAAAAAGAATGCTGGGAGAGTTTCTTGCGCCGCTTCTTCTCTCTCAGAGCGCCATTTGTTTCCGAAGCGGTAGTAGTATCTAGTAGTATAAGAAATGACATCAAAAAGAATTCTAAAGGAATCAATTTTGAGAAAATAAATGCCTTTATGCCTTTATTAATTGGGATATCTTATGACAGTTCATGACGTCGGTAGCGCTTGTTAACACATCAAGCTGACAATAGTTTTAACTTACATTTACTTACATAAAAGTAAAACACTTTTTGAAGGATTTAAAAAATATAATTTTTTGGCCAATATTCAAAAAAGGAGAAGGCATTGTTCACAAAAAGGGAGGACAAACGAGCGTACTGGTCACCAGGTGTTAGGTGATCGCCGCCGCGCACATTCTCTTGCAACACCAGAGGAATCACAGGAGTAAGGAAGTTCATTCCACAGTTTTGTAGTACGTGGAGGAAAGCTTCTTGAAAACCGCACTGTGGAGGGCGCCACACATCCAGATGGTGGGGATGATATCCTTATGCGTGGCGTTCTTTTTTTATGAAAATAAGGGACGAGACGAGCCACACTGATACACCTTGCCAAATACAATGCAGTGCCACTCAGGGATCTTGAAGGAACCAAAAATTCTGAGCGGCACTACAACTGGGCTCGTCACCTTGAGACATAAGATGTCAAGTCTCATTTGCCCAGTAATTTCACTAGCTACGGCGCCCTTCAGACAGAAACACAGTATTGCTTACATATTACTGCTTCACGGTAGAAATAGGCGCCGTTGTGGTACCCAGAATCTAGCCGGCATCCGGTGCAAATGAGCCCCCCATGGTAAATTCACTGGTAATGAAATCATTGATATCTGGCCAGCTCTGTTCATAACGTAAGCTTGCTACATACCTGTGCTCAGTTAAAAAGTCAACAGCGTCGTAGATTGTGCTCCTCATGAAGCTGTCAAGCTCTTTGTACGCATCTGTCACCAAATGTGCGGGTATTTGTGAATTGAACTCTATTATAACCTCCTTTGGTTTTGCGACGGACGGTGATAATCTGTCGATGAACAATTTGATATCTTATTTATATATATAAAAAATAATTGCTCTTCGTTAGTCTCGCTAAAACTCGAGAAGTGCTGGACCGATTTGGCTAATTTTGGTCTTGAATTATTCGTGAAAGTCCAGGAAAGGTTTAAAAGGTGAATAAATAGGATTATGCTGCTAAATTAAATAAAAACAACTAATTTGTTTTTCCTTTGATGTGTCCATACATAATTTCTATGTGAGAATTTATTGACGCACGGTTTGACAGTTCTGCTGTGAAACAATTTCATTACGACAGCAGGGTGCATATTTTACGAAATAATTTTTGATGTTATGATATATTATTGACAAATTAATATAAAAACATTATTTTATTTATTATATACAGAACAACGTCTGTCGGGTCAGCTAGTCTATATATATAAAAATGAATTTCTGTTCGTTAGTCTCGCTAAAACTCGAGAACGGCTGGACGGATTTGACTAATTTTAGTCTTGAATTATTTGTGGAAGTCCAGAGAAGGTTTAAAAGGTGAATAAATATGAAAATTCTCGAAAAAATAAAATAAACAACAATTTTGTTTTTCCTTTAATGTGTCCCTCGTATTATATAAAATTCTCGTGTCTTGGTGTTTGTTACCAAAGTCCTCCGAAACAGCTTAACCAATTTGTTTGAAAATTTGAGTGTATATCGGGTAGGTCTGAGAATCGGCCAACATCTATTTTTCACAACCCTGAATATTTTTTTTGACAATTTTTATTATGATTCAGCATTAAAAAATACACACAACTTCAAATTTTCACCCATCTACGATCAACACCTATTTTTGTATCGCGATTTTAATATTATTCTATTCCATCCACAGACACGCAATAGAGTTGCAAGATGGCAATCGAATATAATGATTATTGTAGTACGATAAATTTTATGTACTATATATTTGGTAGGTCTTATAATCGGTCGTCATCTATTTTTAATACCCCAAAAATTTTTATTATTGAATTTTTCTTCATAGGGCACTACAACGTTAGCCGGGTCAGCTGGTAATATAATAAAATTAAGTTCCCTCACTTCCTGGAGTAACTCAAACTTTAGTCAAAGAATTATGTGAAATGAAATCGCTTCACAGCAGAACTGTCAAACCGTGCGTCAATAAATTCTCTCACAGAAAATATGTCCATACAAAACAAATATTGGAAATAAAAATAATCATGGGTCCGAAATCAACATAAAAACTATCCTATCTCACAAGTTGGACTAAACTGCACTCCATAAAATAATCCCCATTTAAATCCGCTCAATAGTTTAGGAGTCCATCGCGGACAAACAACATGTCACGTAATTTATATATATTAAGATAAGATAATAGTATATCAGTGTTTACATGTATTAACAAATTTTTAAATTGACTTTGCTACATCGGTGCCATGAAACTACATAAAGTCAAACAACTAGCTTACCTCTTGCCACCATCGATATCCTCAGCAAGATCCATTTGACAGCACAACATCTTCTCCATTTCCTCAATTTTCCACTCAAGTTTCTCATACATATCAAAATCATCTAAATTGATATACGCACCTGTCTTATTTTCTCTTACAACTACAATCTTTTCATTATTTTCATTCATGTCGTCATTAATATCTAAGACATCATTACTTTCACTAATAATTTTACTTGAGCAACACTTATTGTCAACTAAGTTTGAAACAGTCAGGTCGGATTCTTGTCTTACATCACTATCGTCATTATTTTCTACACTGTTATCTGTTCCAATATTATTTATATCATCAGTATTTTCTTTCTCAGCGTCAGTATCTTTGACATCGTCATCTGATATTGTATTATTATCAGAGTAATTAATGTCATCATCCTTTTTATTGATTTCGTTTTCTTTTACTGATTGGAATAATGGATAAGTCATTGCTAAGATTCTAGGTCTTTTATCTGTATCACAGTCTTTATATAGATCCATTATCTGAAAAGAGGGAAGAAAAAATTCGTTTACTGGGTATAAATTGTGTTCGATCAATGACCAAAAAGATGGTGGTGATAGAAGTGACCGCTAAGGTTACATTTTTGAACTACCCTCATCTTGTCGAAGTGACAGCTGCCAACGCCCACCGGCTTTTAAGAGCGACACACACGAGTCGAGAGTCCGCGTCCGACCACTACGAAGAAGAGGTGCTGTCACTTTGCTCTCTGAAAACCCCCTTCATCTATTGTTATGTCGTATGTAACGGATTCAATTCATGTAATCTCCTTTTAACGTCCGTGACTAACTTTCTACGGAACTACGAGTGCCATGCATCGAGCTGGAAGTTAAGGCACTGGATCCAAGGCAGAAAGAGGCGAGGAAATTTAAGGTTAGTGGTTACAATTTTATCTTTGTCCGAATTAAATAAATATACCAGTTGCCAGTTGTTTTACATAACAAATTGTATGAGTTGTTTTAAACAACTTTGCTAATAGCGTATAACGCTAAAAACGAAAGACAAATTCTTGCTGTTATCGTATAATATACCTCAGATATTCAAATACAAGCCCCGCGGGTTGGAACAAGTACGGAAACCATCTTCAAGCGTCAGTAAAGAGTAGCTAGGCAAATTACTTTTTACTGTTGATTTTGTTAACTGATATAGTTTTTTTAATGATAATAAGGGACGAGACGAACAGGACGTTCAGCTGATGGTATTGATACGCTCTGCCCATTACAATGCAGCGCCACTCGCCGCTGTCGAAAAAAAAAACCCAAAAATTCTGAGCGGCACTACAATTGCGCTCGTCACCTTGAGACATAAGATGTTAGCATAGATGGCAATATTCTTATAAATGTGAATATCAAATGAAAGGCTGAGCTAAGATGTATATGAAAACTAAATAAATAATTTAAGGAACAACTGTTTTTCTAATATTTAAAAGTAATATATTTATATTTATTATTTTTAAGATGGTTTTTCTAGATATACTTCATACATACAGTAATACTCACATATTGTAAGTTGATATCTCTGAACACCAGATGACAGCTATCAATAATAAGAACGTTAATATTCGACATGTTCAGGAAGTCCTTTTGTAGAATTCGCGTCAAAACTTCTGACGTGGTCACCATAACCTGAAACATATTATAGGTGTATAAAGCTATATCTGTGATCTCGTCAACTACTTGCGTCATTAGGTCTTCTCGTAGAGAGCGCAAGAAGCGCTACTTCGAATAGACCGTAGTTTCTATCGCAAGTTGGTCAAAGACGCCCAATTTTACGTAATATACTTCAGTTATATCTGATTCCTGCCGCAGTATTCCACCTTCGCACGATTCGCCACAAATTAGGTTATCATCCCCACAGTGCGGTTTTCAAGGAGCTTTCTTTCATGTACTACAGAGCTGTGGAATGATTTTTTTTGAGGTGTTTCTGAGACGATGCGATATGGATTCCTTCAAAAGAGCGCGTACACCTTCCTTAAAGGCCGGCAAGGCTCATGTGATTCCTCTGCTGTTGCAAGAGAATGTGCCAGAAGGAAGAAGGTGTAGATCAGGTGACCCGTATGCTCGTGTGTCCTTCTTTTCCATAAAAAAAAGGGAAAGCGAGTCACGGCCCTTACAACGTACAAAACAAATGCTTGTTTAATACGAAACGTTCAAGCATTGAGCATACTCCCACCTAATATGACGACACCGCATCTCTTGCATTGATGAAGATATTAAATCCCTGGTGGAGGAGGCTTTATGGAATTCTTTAAATATGCAGGCCCATTGATGAAGATATTAAATCCCTGGTGGAGGAGGCTTTATGGAATTCTTTAAATATGCAGGCCCATTTATGAACATATTAATTCCCTGGTAGAGGAGGTTTTATCGAATTCTTTAAACATGCAGGCCCATTGATTAAAATCCTGGTGGAGGAGGCTTCATCGAATTCTTTAAATATGCTGGCCTGTTGTGCGGTCACTTCCGGCCATTACAATAATAATGCACTACCTACCGAGTTTATCAAATTACAAAGAATTGTAGCGCCTTTTCTGTACATTAAATATTTTTCAAACAAATTCAATTAAAAACACTATGTACTGAAGTAACTGAGGCCAAAAAGTAGTGTTGCAAGTTTTTGTCTAAGTGACGGTGTGTCTGTGTTTTTGTGCACGCTGATCTCAACTATTATAAATTGAATTCGCTTCGTTCTACTTTAAAATAGGTAAGTTGTCAATCGAAATACCTGCGTAGACTCCAGCACCTGCCTCCAATCCAGTACATCATCGACCACCTTCACACCCACAACCATCAGGTCAGTAAGTATCGTAAGCTCATGCGCTACGCAATCTACTTTGGACTCCCTGGTGATGTACACCGAACGTTGGTACCCATCAGATAGCCCTCTGGAAAAAAGAGTACATATCACTTCATGTATGTGCGAAATCTTAATATAATATCATATTTACTGGATCTTTCAAATACAATTATAACCCACTGGAATATAAATATAAAATACTTCAACTTTTTAAACCTATGCAAAGCCTTCGATGCTGTTTCAATTCCCATGCTTCTTTCAAAGAAAATCTTGGTATTCGCGGAACGGCCCATTTTCTTCAGGAGTTATCTTACAGATCGTAAACATAGAACAACAACAAGATTCAAAGTTTCCTCAGCAACCAGGAGACTTTTACTCTTGGAGTCACCCAGGGACCTTCCTGGGTCCCCCATTTCTATTTATTATATTATTTAATATAATTGTCACATTTATGATAATATAAAGTCAAACAATGCAGGTCTAAGCTGCATCAAGATTTTTTTGCCCATAAACCTAACGGGGGTTTTATGTTAGTACTAGTTAGATACGCGATATAGAAAAATCATTTAAATATTCTTCCTTTGTTGTTTTTTTGGTTTGAGCTGATAGTATCGTTACCAATGTTTTAAATAAATAAAACAAAAGAATTTCAATTTAACGCGGCAATAGCGCGGCGCCTATTTCTGCCGCGAAGCAGTAATATGTAAGCGTTATTGTGTTTTGGTCTGAAGGGTGCCGTAGCTAGTGAAATTACTGAGCAAATGAGACGTAACATCTTATGTCTCAAGGTGACAAGCACAATTGCAGTGATGCTTAGAATTATTGGGTTTTTCAAGAATCCCGAGCGGCACTGCATTGTAATGGGCAGGGCGTATCAAACGTTTAAAATGTAATGCCACATGTCGGTATTATCGCCAATGTTATAAACGCGTTTTATTACTGCGGCCCATTAAGGTTCGCCTGTAGTTAGAGCGGAAACAAATAGATTGAGGTCGATAAGTTCAGATCGAACCATTCAACCATAAATTGTTATCGCTTGGAATAAAAAAAAAACGATATGCATTATAACTTACCCCCAGTTTATTATTATTATTATAAACCGAATGACATCGAAAATCAAACGTCGTATACGAAACAGGAGCCCAATTACAAAAATCGAAATACGAAGTTTCGGTTGACGGATCGTACATTTTCCTATTACGAAAGTGTTTCGGATCCAAAGATCGACACGAAGTTCGCGATTAGACATTTTGTCTTTCGTTTACCTTATTCGCAAATTCACTTGACATTTACTTTTATGGCTATATCTATGGTTCCGAAACGAAATCTATCCGCACTATTCGGATCCGATGTACTTTGGTAATAGGATTTCAGGAGCCCAATTACGAAAATCTAAATACGAAGTTTCGGTTGACGGATCGTACATTTTCCTATTACGAAAGTGTTTCGGATCCGAAGATCGATACGAAGTTCGCGATTAGACATTTTGTCTTTCGTTTACCTTATTCCCAAACACACTATATATTTACTTCGTTGTTTGACATTATTATGATCGTAACAACAACCTCACTTTTTACGACAGAGGTATAAACCGATCGTTTTAGATAAAACATATTTATTTTATTATAAAATTGCACGATTTTTATTGTACGAAGAGGTCTTCTTGTACGAAGAAAATCTTCAAAGAGCAAGAGCATCAGCAATATTTATTTAATAAGCAAATTCCCGATGGACAGTTCCCAATATTCAGTCTATCTCTTACTTGAGATAACAATCGTAACTATCGTTGACCTTTCTGTCCCAATAAACTTGTCGACGGTAACTCACCTTATCCGTACACGCCGTCTGTCAATGGGACGACGTATAGCTTGCCAGCGATAGAAGTTTGTTTGGTCTATGCAATCATGCGTCCCACTATAAAGCGATAAGAATGAGTTATCGGTTATATTGGGACAGCTTTAGATTATTGACAGCTAATTACTGACCGTACAAGGTAGTTACTTATCTCTATCTGTAGATAGTATATTGGGAACGGCCGTTAGTCGTAGTTTATCACGACTAAGGCGATAATTCAGTAGTATTATTGCAATCTGCCTGTACGAGTTACGGTTAAGGTTCGAAACTAATGAACCACGAACTTTGAATTAAATCCTATTACAAAGTACTTCGGATCCGAATAGTGGGGTCGGATTTTATCTATTATTGTTTCGTTTGACATTGTCATTAGTCGAGGAATCACTGACCCCGAAGATACAGATTTAACTAGTTTCGGGGTCAGAGATCAACCTCTTTTAATATCACTGCAAAACCGTTTTTACAATGTTAGTATTATTACAATTAGCGATAAAAAGATGTAAATAATTAGTATTATGTAATAAATATTGTACATTTACTCATTTAAATTATTTGCAGTGAGTGAAAAAAAATGAACTAAGTTAGTATTAATTAATGGGTCAACAAGCTGTTTCCATCGGTTTCGCACCGTCCGCGTCGTCTAGAGGAGTGCGGCACTTATGGGGATTCAAATTCAAATATTTTTATTCAAAATAGGATGTGAAATCACTTATTGAAAGTCAAAACTACGACCCATTCCAAAATGAATGCCTCAGACCTGAGAAGAACGCAATAAACTCAGCGGCCTTATTTTTCATCAAGATTATCTTTGCAAAGTAATATTGTACAATTAAATTTATTATTTAATAGCCTAAGGGCGGCCGCTCCATTCCCAATCTACGGTATAAGAAAGTCATTATGTTAAAGTAACCTTTACCACACAAACGCTTTTTAACAATTCTTTTGAATAACGTAATACTTTTGTTTTGAACATTTTCGGGGATCTTGTTGTAAAAGCATATACATCGCCCCACAAAACAAAACTATACTTAGCTGAGTAGTAGGTTATATAAGTTATGTCTCTTCCTGGTTTTACATTATGGTTAGGACAGTTTCTAGTAAATACACTTATGTGCCTATGAACATACATTACATCATCAAGAATATATTGAGAAGCAACAGTCAAAATGTTAATTTCTTTGAATTTTGCTCTCAATGATTCTTTAGGACCTAGGTTATAAATAGCGCGGATAGCGCTCTTCTGCAGCACAAATATTGTATTAATATCGATTTTCAAGTTTTCAGAAATTCGACCCAATCACCTTTTACTCCCTATTTACCCGGTCACCATCGCATTGTGCGCTGTAAGCAGACCGTGTACAGACGCTGAGCATTACCAGTGGGAGGCTCCTTTGCACAGGATGCCGGCTAGATTATGAGTACCACAACGGCGCCTATTTCTGCCGTGAAGCAGTAATGTGTACGCATTACTGTGTTTCGTTCGAAAGGCGCCGCAGCTAGTGAAATTACTGGTCAAATGAGACTTATCTATCTTATGTCTCAAGGTGACGAGCGCAATTGTAGTGCCGTTCAGAATTTTTTTTTTTCAAGAATCCTGAGCGACACTGTATTGTAATGGGCACAGCCTATGAAATACCATCAGCTGAACGTCCTGCTCGTCTCGTCCCTTATCATCAACATGCAGATGTTTGTGCAACGGGCCTTCTATGGTATCCGGAGCATACGGCGCCAATACCACATTTGAAGGACGTTGATTGACTTTGTCTATCTCTGGCCTTGAAAGTCCATTCTCTACGCCGTGTAGAGCGATGAGGAAGACAAGTGTGAGAACCAGGAGTGTTTTACGCAAATAAAATTTGAAAACAAAATTTTATTAACGAAGCGGGACTCGAACCCACGACCTCCGGCGTTCCGTGCCGGTGCTCTAACCAACTGAGCTAACCGTTCTAGTAACGCCTCGTTATAAAATCTTGTTTGCTTTGTTCAACTCTCAGGTTGTGGCTTCATCTACAGGATCTACTTTACAGTTGATAACCTGCTCAATAACAATATTTGCATATTAGGAAATTGACTTGATATGTCGCTCTTGCAGATGAAAGCTCCATGAAGCCACAACCCGAGAGTTGAACAAAGCATACAAGATTCTATGACGATACGTCACTCGAACGGTTAGCTCAGTTGGGAGAGGTCGTGGGCTCGAGTCCCGCATCGTTCATAAGATTTTATTTGTGTATTAATCCTAGAAGTAAGAGTTATCACATTAAAAACATAACAAATTGTTTAGGAGTATTTTAGTTTCATTGCTGATATTTCTGTCTCTCAACACTTGGCTCGTGAGTCTATGCCCGTTTGTGCCATACATTTGTCTATGTATTTCAGGCTCGTTTTGCCAGGGGTTTAGATTACTTAGCATAAGTATTCGGAGAGATAATAATTAGTGCTCTGAAATGCGATTATGAATACCATTTTAACGAGCGTAGGTATATTAAAAGGATGTTTTAAAGAAATAGAAATAAAATTGGAGTGTTTTCTTTTTTTAGGAATAGGAGGACAAACGAGCGCAAGGGTCACCTGGTGTTAAGTGATCACCGCCGCCCACATTCTCTTGCAACACCAGTGGAATCACAGGAGCGTTGCCGGCCTTTAAGGAAGGTTTACGCGCTTTTTTGAAGGTACCCATGTCGTATCGTATCGGAAACACCGCACAAGGAAGCTCATTCCACAGCTTTGTAGTACGTGGAAGAAAGCTCCCTGAAAACCGCACTGTGGAGGACCGCCACACATCCAGATGGTGGGGATGATATCCTAACTTGTGGCGTGTCGTGCGATGGTGGAATTCGGAGGCAGGAATAAGGTGAAACAGCTCTTCGGAACACTCCCCGTGATAAATGCGGTAGAAGACATTTATAGTGTTTGTTTGTAATATGTAAATAACCGTTTTTTACTTAATGTATTTGAATATATACGCTACATACACCAAAATAACAGTTTTTACCATTTTTGTCTGTCTGTCTGTTTGTTCCGGCTAATTTCTGAAATGGCTGGACCTATTTTGATGGGACTTTTATTGGCAGGTAGCTGATGTAATAAGGAGTAATTTAGGCTATGTTTATTTTAGAAAAATGAAGTAATATTGGAATGTTCGATTGCAAAACAGCGTCAGCTATTTTTATGGTTATGAATAAAACCATACAAGTTTTAATAAACCGTAGCTCTGAATAAAATCTTATTATTCAACTGCAGATAGCCTTAGATATTTTGTTTGAGATGAGCCTTTATTTGACTATGATTGACTTACTATGACAGTAATCACGACCATCATGTTCACGAAGCATCCTTACACAAACAATGAATTCAAGCTCTAAAGGTTGATGCATCTAATATACGATAATTTATATTCATACAGATTATTCTTTATAACTTTTTATGAAATAATTTATATTAAAAACTAATTTGTTATGTAAATTACAGGCATTGTAAAATTATATTTGATTGAAAAGAGTGGCCGTTGAGTTTCTTGTATGTTCTTCTCACGAGCTCAACTTTTTACGAACTTAAGGTTAGTGCAGTAATCTATATATATAAAAATGAATTGCTGTTCGTTAGTCTCGCTAAAACTCGAGAACGGCTGGACCGATTTGGCAAATTTTGGTTTTGAATTATTTGTGGCAGTCCAGAGAAGGTTTAAAATAAATATGAAAATGCTCGGAATTAAATAAAAACAACAATTTTGTTTTTCTTTGATATGTCCCCCGTCGTTCAGAAATCAAATTGAAAGAATAGTTTAAAATGAATAACTAATTAGAATTTTTATATATTTCCAAATTTCTTAGCAGGTGAAATATAAACTTAATTTTAGCTCAAATAAAATCTGAAAACAAAATTTTTATGAACGATGAATCTTAAGTTTTGTTAAGAAATAAATGTTTTTATAAGTACTACGTGCTTAGTCACGTGTGTACACGGACGAAGTCGCAGGTATCAAGCTAGTTTAAGATAAATATTTATAGTGACGTGTAAAAAGCGCTAAATTAAGCCTAATTGAATAAAGTAAAGTCAAAGTCAAATAAAGACTTTGACTTTACTTATGTAACACAATGGTGATACTTTTAAATAAGCACAAAAAATACTGCGAGTCTCTTGCGCCGTTTCTTCTCCCTCAGTGTCCTTGGAATCATCACCAACAATTCTCAACGAATTGACGACCCATATATCCGAATGGTTAGTTACCCTGACTACTAATCTAGAGGTCCCGGGTTCGAATCCCGGTAGGTGCAATCATTTATATGATGAATATGGATGTTTGTTTCCGCGTCACGGATGTTTATATGTATTTATATATGTTTAAGTATATTGTATTAAATATATCGTTGTCTTTTACCCATAGTACAGGCTATGCCTAGTTTGAGGCAAGATAATTTGTGTAAAAGTGTGTAAATATTATTATTATTAATTAACTTTGATAAAATAAATGTCAATAACTTTAATATCATCCTACCCTCTAATTGTTTGCGCGTACTCCACGAGCAGGTAAGTGGGGATAAAGTTGGTGTGTTCGGTGATGATGAGGTTCCTGGTGGCGGCGGCAGCAGCCAACCTGGCGCCACCTTCCGCCGCCGTGAACCTGGAGCAGCACGCCTCCATCTCTGAAAGACAAGTTACTCATTTAGACACACTTTATGGGACATATTTGAAGGTTTAACAATTGCTTAAACTCCGGAATGCGTCGCATTCAACGCAGTCTATGGTCATTCTTATCGCCTTAATTGGGACGCGAGGATTGCAATTTCCATACAAACTTCTATCGCTGGTAAGCTATACGTCGTCCCATTGGCAGACAGCGTGTACGGATAAGGTACCGTCGATAAGTTTATTGGGACAGAAAAGACAATGATAGTTACGATTTTTATCTCAAGTAAGAGATAGACTGTAATATTGGGAACGGCCGTTAGCCGATTTCCCGCCTCCAATGTGCCCTGCCCACTGCCACATTAGTTCCATTATAATAAATTTAAAATTTAAATTTTTTATTAAAAAAATGTCTGTGTCGTAAATCCGACTACTCCACAGCTGAATATCTAAGTGATCGGACAGCCTGGGACTAGATTATTAATGTTTTATAGCGATAGAAATGACTGTACAATATTGTACATTATTATTGAAAAGAGCGCAAAAGAAAAAGAATGCTGGGAGAGTGTCTTGCGCCGGTTCTTCTCTCTCAGAGCGCCAGTTGTTTCCGAAGCGGTAGTAATATCTAGTATATTAGAAATGACATCAAATAGAATTCTAAAGGAATCAACTTTGAATAATTGATGCCTTTTTATGCCTTTTAATCATCAGGCCTATGTCAGAGACGGTTCAAATACCGATCTCCTCATTTCAGATTCCATCTCTCAAGCTGCTAAGGTTGAAAGTAATTTGCGGCATTTCTTGCCTCGACTCTTATCGCTTTTTAACGCTCCGTTTAATACAGCATGTTGATGTTTCGCTTCCGGGAACGAGACGCTGTGCCATTGTGTAACATGAAACTTATTGCTAAACTGACCTACAATGATTTTTTCACCACATTATGCCGTACACACGCAGGCAAATGCTTGCCTTTATATCGAACTAGTGAAGCTTATAATGTAAATTTTAATCAAGGCGTTCAGCTGATGGTAATTGATACGCCCTGCCCATTACTTCATTACTGATTATTGAAAAACCCAAAAATTCTGGGCGGCACTACAATTGCGCTCGTCACATTGAGACATATGTTGTTAAGACTCATTTGGCCAGTAATTTCACTAGCTACGGCGCCCTTCAGAGCGAAACACAGTAATGTTTACACATTACTGCTTCTTGGCAGGAATAGGCGCCGTTGTGGTACCCATAATCTAGTCGACATCCGGCGCAAAGGAAGTTGGAATGTTTAAAAATAGTACAAGCATTGAAATCATAACTAATTATTTTATAAGCACATTGAGGAATTTGCTAGAAACTGTGACAATCATAATGTTAACACCCTTGTGTTGGCATTACTTAACAGGCATAAACTTGTTATGCCTGTTAAGTAATGCTCGGTTAAGTCGAGTTTGTAAGTCTTTGATGGGCGATATAATCCCAGAAAATGTACGAAACAAATGTGTTGCGAAATTTAAAAGAATTGTTAAAACTGTTTCTCCCACACAAAGGTTATTATAACATAAACAATTTTCTTAATGATATCACAGACTGGGAATGAAGCGAACACCCTCAGGCTCTTTAATTATAAATGTTTATTGTACAATATTTTATTGTAAACCATATTTTTATATAAAAAGAAAGCCAGCTGAGTTTCTTGCGCCTATTCTTCTCAGGTCTGAGACTGTCTATCTTCAATGGGCGGTGGTTTTTACGTTCAATAAGTGAATTCAAATATTGTTTAAAATTATTATTTTATTATTACTAGCTGACCTAACATATGCTATTCTGTTAATATAAAAAAAAAGATGTAAGTATTCAGAAATAATGTAGTTTAAGGCCATCAGTAATGTGTAATCAAAGTTAATGAGTTAAATATGAAACATCACCTTACTTCTGAATAATTTTATAATATTAAGTATTAATAAAATGATAAGGATTAATATTGTATTAGGTCATAGTTATATATACAACTGTTGTGTAACAAGTGGTATTCAAATTCAAATATTTTTATTGAAAATAGGATTTAAAATTGAACGTCAAAAACTACCACCAATTCAAAAGAGACTGCCTCAGACCTGAGAAGAATGGGCGCAAGAAACACAGCGGGCTTTTTTTTTAATATAAAATATGGATTACAATGTGCTATCGTACAATAATCATTTATAGTTAAAGAGCCTGAGGGTGTTTGCTTTATTCCCAGTCCGTGGTGTCATTAAGAAAATCGTTTATGCTATAATAACCTTTCAAACACAAACGTTTTTTAACAATTCTTTTAAATTTCGTAACACATTTGTTTTGTACATTTTCTGGGATCATATTGTAGAAGCATATACATCGCCCAACAAAAGAGTTACTAACTCGTATTAAAACATGAATGTGGGCTTATCACATGAGGCAAAGCAGAGTGTGATAATAGTATCACATGAGTGTTTGAATACCTAATTATCAACAGTTGCATAAAAGACTTTACATACAACCAGAATATGAATCCTCTAAAAGGTTCTGCAACAGTTAGCTTACTGCTAACATTAAAACAACTAGTCCTAGTAGTAACCTAATATCATCCATTACTGATTATATACAAATAAACTAAGTATTAATGTAATAATTATTTATTTTATTAGTAATTTATAATTTGTATAGTGCAATTATTAAAATTCACTGGAATATTATATTCTTTTGCAACATTGAAAATATCCCACGGTGTGCTGTCTAAAATTGAATCACTAATTTTTTCAAGAAAAATGGTGGGGATTCCTACATTTTTTTTCGGCGCGCGACGTTCTGGTAGTGTGGAACGCACATGAACGAAAATGTTACTTTTTTTAATTCAAGATACCACACATCGAGCAATAAGAATGTGGCTGTCTGTTGAAACTCTTTGTGCATGAGGAGATCGAAAAAAACACAAAAGGGTGTTGTTATGAAATTCAGTACAACATTACAACACTCGTTTGGATGATGTTATGGTTATTAGGACATTAGGTGTTTTAATGTTGACAATAAGCTAACTGTTTCTGAATCTTTAATGGAGGATTTAAAGCATGGGTGTCGATAAACAGCTTTTACATAATTGCAAATTTTTTAATGTATTAACCTGTATTTTTGGGGTACAGAACGCTAAAAAGGATGTAATATGATAGTTTGATTATATTATTAATTATTATATCCTACCTACTAAGCTGGAAGTCCCAGGTTCGAATCCCGGTAGGTGCAAGCATTTATATGATGAACATGGATGTTTGTTTCCGGGTGTTTATATGTATTTATGTATGTTTAAGTAAGTATATTGTATTAAATATATTGTTGTCTTGCAACCGATAACACAGGCTATATATGATTAATTTGGGGCAAGATAATTTGTCAATATTATTATATTATTATTAAGAAGAAGTTTTACTAAAGTCTGATTTTATTGATTTAAGTATTGTACTGTGGCAAATTCTCTCCCGTGGTGGAAAAAGTATCTACTCTAATCTTGATGTCTCTACCCTGCCTGATGTATTTACCATGGTTTCGAAAAAGTAATATTATATGTATTCATAAGTGACTTATATAAAAAGTTAATAAATGGGGTGAAAGAATTTAAAAAATGGCAAAAAACTACTGATTAAAATGAGTGGCAATTGGCTTCCTGGCACTTTTTCTCATTTTTTAGCACCCTTTATTTACTACAATCTGTCTCCATTGTGGGACATTCAGCAGTATGTTGGCTGGTGCTATCGCTGGCAAGCTCGGTATGTGACCTGTGGGCTGTGTCATTCTCAATGTTAGAACAGTAGCTGTCTTTACTGTGTATTAAGCTGATTGTATTAAATCTTGGGGTATTTTGCGTTTTAGGTGTCGCACTTTGTTGTGGTTTTCCATAAGTGGCAGAGCCAGAGTGTTTGAGTGTCTTTTGATGCACTCTTTGTAGGTTCTGGTATGACGTACAATTTCCTGTTTTACAGTTGGCAGGCTTAGGTTGCGCTGTAATAATTCGTTGGATACGAACCAGGGGGCATAAAAGACATTTATTTTCTTAAAATTGATTCCTTTAGAATTATTTTTGATGCCTTTTCTAATAACTACTAGATACTACTACCGCTTCGGAAACAAATGGCGCTCTGTGAGAGAAGCTGCAAGAAACTCTCCCAGCATTATTTATTGTACAGTCATTTCTATCGCTATAAAATAATCACAATATAGTCCCAGGCTGTCCGATCATTTAGATATTCAGCAGTGGAGTAATAGGATGTATGACAGAGTCATTTTTTTATAAAACATTTAAATTTATTTATAGATAATGCCTGAACAGTGGCTGGGAATAGAACAGACAATCATACTTCTTAATATTTTGATTAAGGTGATTATATCAGAAATATCTCTACAAGCTGACAAGACCATTAAGATAGTCTAAGAATCACCCTCTAGTCTATAACAGTAAAGTTATATATCTATTGTATAGATATGTACCTACATATGTAAACAATTAAAATCAAAAATATAGATATACACAAATGGTGGTGTTCCAATTGGAATTTTATTAGTTATTTAAATATATATTTTCAGTAATAAAAAGAGTTTTATGTATAAGTATTTTGGTAAAGTTATGTACACCATAATTGCTTCACATAATATTAGACATGTTCCCCTTTACAGTAAATAAAACTAGGTAGTTTGTATGGATAATATGTGTGACCTTTACCATATTTGTGTTGTGAATTGTATTAAAAAAACATCACAGAAAACTGGTTTACCAACTTGTGCCAATTAATCACATGAATACTGGAAAATAATACCAAAATGGAAGAGCTCTTTTAAAATCAGAGGGTGATTTTTTGAAGATTTAGATATCCTTCATCTTACACTTAGCTTTAAAGAATAGTTATTAATATTAGACTTGTAACTATCTTGAGGTTGTGTAATATTTGGAATATCTAATGAGATCCATTTTAATTGGTTTTTGAGCCATAACTATAATAGTTAGGGCATTATTATGAAAACATAAGATGGTACTTACTTTTCACAACAGCAAATAAAGCGTCCTTTCATCCAGAATACAAAAACTGATTGATAGGCAATTACTATCACTATTGTTTATACTTTTTATAATGTATTTTACACGCACAAACCTTGTAAGTATTGTTTATGAATACATAAAATTGCGAAAAATGCTTATATGTGGTAAACAGTAGTAAATAGCGTAAAAATGTCAAGCATATAGTGAATAACATACATTATACACTTTACACAAATTCACATAGAAAAATCATGAAAGTTAAAACATGAAAGCGGCATTCCAGCCCAGAAATCAGAAATCGAATTGACATTTGTTTTGTTGTTGACAATGACAACCAAAGGACCACAGATTAATAGTTGACTTGATATGTACAAAACGTGACTTCGGCTGTCCTTTCCACATCGGACGGTGCCAATGGGCACTTGATTTTACAAACACAAAGAGATCGGTAGTGCCGTATGGCACTGTTTTACCTCACCCAGTTTTAGCGCTTATTACGTGTACAAGATGGTCTATTTACCTATGCAAATATGAACGAATGAAGTCCAATACAGATTTCGATTCGTTACGATACAAGGCCACCAACAGTCGACGTCGTAGCTTTACGACAAAGCATTTTTGTGTTCACTTTTTCCCGGGCGTCGCAGCGAGCGGTTCACTTACAAGACAGCGCACGAAGATTGTTCTTTGTCGAGTTATACCTAATAATCTACAATTGCTATGTCTGCTTGCTCCCGAGGTGGCAAGCAGACATATTATGTCTGTATACAAAACTACCCTTGAGTGGCAAGCAGACATATTATGTCTGTATAAAAAACTGCCGTTGAGTGGCAAGCAGACATATTATGCCTGCTCGCGGGAGGCGCGCGTATATATTTTTTTCGATAAATATACACTAAGTAAGACAAGCTACACAATATACCACATTATACCTCTGGTGTTGCAAGAGATTGTGGGCGGCGGTGATCACTTAACAACAGGTGACCCGTACGCTCGTTTGTCTTCCTATTCCATAAAAAAAAAGCAAATGCTAAGAAATTCAGAATTCTCAAGCAGCGTGAAGTTTCTGTTGATTATCATTTTCGTGGGTATGTTTCTGCATGAATGTATCAAAATATTACTATGAAGGCATGTATATTTTGGTTTTATTTTATAAATAACATATAATGCTTATTACAAAAACATAAAAGTTAGTAAATAAAACAAGTAATTATCATTGATAATCATTATTTATTCTAAATATACCTATTTTTACACTTATTGTCGAATGAAAAGTCTGTGTGAAATAAAATAAAAACACAATATGAATAATTTATACATGGTCTTATAGCTTGTTTCAATAGCATTCAGTGACAGTTACTCAAATCACCTTAGTTATTAGCATTTTATTACTACACTCAAAATAATACGCACGGGGAGAACGCTGCGCGAGCGCCGAACGCATGCCGAACTTAGGCGAACATTTTGAGGCAGAGAGCGACGATGGGGGAAGGTGAATTGTGGTGACTCTTCCTCAGAAGCCACAGTAGGAAGAATACACCTGAGACTTGAGAGTACTTTAAATTATAAATACTGATTACTGGAAGAATATAATAGTTTTGCTAATAATCGATTTATAGTAATACCAACTTATCTGTGAAGTGGCAAAAATAGGAACTACGGTCGCCATGTTGCAATGATGCAGTGTCAGTGTCTACTACTTTTGAGTGTTCCGTGTGGTTTCTTGCGATACTTTGGAATGAACGTAGTGTTTAAATTTTCTTTGCTTCTGAATTTTAAGCGATATGATTAATACTATAAAAAGTGATTTCCAGAGTATTATTCTAAAGGTGAAATCATATTTTGAAGAAGAAGCTCGGCTGCAGGCTCCTATTATTCCGTTTAATCAAATATACAAACGGATTTGGGATTTGCCTTATTGTACAATTTTTGACTGTAGAAATCATATCCGCAATAAAAATATGTCCGACGAACAATCCAACGAAGGGATTTCCTGTCATCAGTTATCATCATTTTCTTATTTAAATACAATTAATATTTTTAGGTATTGTGCAAAATATACAATTAAAAATGAACCATAATATTGGTCAAATGGTTCATTTATTCGTTACGTTTAATCGATTTCACTTATGTTAGAATGATTATTAATGTAAACAATAAATATATCCGCCTATTCAACCAGTGCATACATTTACATATCGATATAATTTTGTCGAAAAATATTTTATCTTTATAAAGGGTGTGTAAGTAAGCAAAATGTAATTATATGGTTATATATGTATTAAATGTGTACCAGAGAGATTACGATGAATTCAAATTAATGGTTTTTATTGTCTCTTAGGTACAACTAATTATTATTTAACAAATATGTGTCAGATTCGAGATAAACTAAATAAACGTTAATTTTAAATATAGACAAACAATTTATTTTAAATAAATTTAGTCAAATCGAGTCAAGGTGGAGTAGAAAAAATACGTCATAGAATTGTAAAAAATAGATCAAAAATCATGAATTCTGAGGAAGTTCACCATCATTGTAGCATATGTATATCATAATATAAAAGATCATATATCATAAGACTAACAAGAATATTAATACTTCATCTGTACTTATACCTTCTCTTTTTATTTATTTTATTATTCATTACTGCTTGATTTGGAAACTACGTACTTTGACAGAAGTCAAATTTATGGTTACAGAGTTCCTATTACTTCAAGTTTTTAAATGATATTTTTCGCAAATTAAGAAAATTTAAGAAGGTTTTCTGAGGTTGTCACATTCACTTAAAGAATATTATGAGATTATCGTAATTACTAATTGTATTAAGTTCGAAATTGATGTATATAAATTTGTAGTTATTTGTGGTTGTCTTATGTCTATGTGAATTTAGGCTTATCATAAAGCCGGAATTAAGTGTGTGTATTACATATTTAGTAGATAAATGTGTGAGTTTGGCGACATCGGTTTCCACACGGAACAGAAAAAACTAGTGGAAGTGGCATATGGGCGTAACTCTGTCGCCACTATTGTGTACAAATGTACCTACTCGCAATGATATTATAGTATTAAAAGAGGTAGATATGTCGCGCGCCGAAAATCAATCGCCTAAATTGAGTCAATCAGTTCCTTTTGTCGTAGTCCTTTTCGATACGAAAACGGTACACGCGTTTGTTGTTGACAGAATTGCTTACAATTTGATATACGTACAACATTAAAATGCCGTCTTGTGTTATGGGAAGATGCACTAATTACGAAAGTAAAAAAATCATAGAATTACATACCACAGTTAAGAAATCATGAATTATAACATTTTATTTGATTTCATTAAATAATAAATATGTTGCCATGACAACAGCCCTGGTTTTTCATTTCTAGTTTTCATTAACTTATCGATATGTTTATTCATTTTCGTACAACACTAGGTATTTAGGCAGAAGTCAAATCTATGGTTACAGAGTTCCTAATACTGCAAGTTTTTATATGTTATTTTTCGCAAATTAAGAAAAAATTCTGAGGTTGTCATAATCAATTTACGGATATGTGATTAGCGTTATTAAATTAAGTTCGATATTGATGTAAATAAATTTGTATTTATGTCTTTTCGTGATTGTGAATTTATGCCTATCATAAAGCCGGTATTAAGTGTGTGTATCACATATTTAATAGATAAATATGTGAGTTTGGCGACATCGGTTTAAATAGTAAAATAACATGATGCCACTTCTACTAGTTTCTTCTGTTCTGTGGGTTTCCATAGTAAAATGATATGATGCCACTTCTACTAGATTTTTCTGTTCTGTACTGTACTCTACGATAGGTAAAAACTAAACATAAACTTGACATAAAGGTCATAGCTACCAGGTCATAAAATCCCAAAAAAAAATAATTAAACATAAACAAACACATTTTGATATTCTGAATTCGTAATTCGTTGCTTACTTGCTTCTTCTTAGAAAATGGAAATTATCAAACAAGGTCATTAAATTTTGGGAATCTAGAAATATGGACTTAATTGAACTCGAGAAAGAAGTGGAAGAACTACGAAGGCTATTGCAGAAAAAGGAAAATGAGTTATGCCTATTAAAACAAAACTTGAATATTGTAAGTTACAACTAATAATTTATGATCACTTATCATAACATTATCATAATAATAGGTGTTTTCACTTCTTTTGCCGCCTACAACTTTAAATACTAAAGTGAAATAATTAATTAAAAATTAAAACACATATTACTTAATATAAGTGCAGTCTTATCTTTCATTTAATTCAATACCAATTCCATACAATAATACTTATCATTGGTATCAATGTTGAATTCAATTAAAGGAAATACAAATATAAAAGTTCTTGTAGCCAGTTGTGATCTTATTTATCAGTTCTACCTAATCACCAGATGATACTTTCTGAAAATCCTTAAAGTTCTAAACAGAACCATAATGGCTAAATATAAAAGGTACAAGGGTAGAGCTACTTAAGATTAATAATTAAAAAAAAAATTCAAAATAAAATAATATTTGAAATTTTTATGTAAACAAATTGTATATTTAGAAAACATTTTTTTTATCATTCTTACCTTATTGCGCAAGTAGCTATACAGTTGGTGTCAGTGCATACGCTAGTGTGTGTACTTGATTACTTGTGGGTTGTTCCGAAATGATATTAAGGAAAATTGTTTATTTCGGTATGTATGTAACGAATTGTACAAAGCACACAAGATTTATTATGACATAAGATACAATTAAGATTTACGTCACTCGAACAGTTGGCTCAGTTGGAAGAGCACTCCCACGGAATGAGAGAGGCCATGGGTTGGAGCCCCTTATTGTTCATAAAATTTTATTTTAAATTTTATTTGTGTAATTAATCCCAGAAGTGAAGCTTATCACTTTAGAACATAACAAATTTATATATACACATACTATTGTAAAAAAAATACATTTTGACTGTAGATTTATGAGTTATTTTTTTATCCTAATGTTTGGGCTCTTCATTGCTTTGTATATAATAATTAATTCAAATTCAAATATTTTTATTCAAAATAGGATTTAAAATCACTTATTGATCGTCAAAATCTACCATCCATTCACATACCTGCCTCAGACCTGAGAAGAATGGGCGCAAGAAACTCAACAGGTTTTTTTTTAAATATAAAATATGGGTTACAATGTGATATTGTACAATAAACATTTATAATTAAAGAGCCTGAGGGTGTTCGCTTTATTCCCAGTCCGTGGTGTTATTAAGAAAATCGTTTATGCTATAATAACCTTTCCCACATAAACATTTTCTAACAGCTCTTTTAAATTTTGTAACATTTGTTTTATACATTTTCTGGGATCATATTGTAGAAGCATATACATCGCCCAACAAAAGACTAACTAACTCGACCCAACCGAGTAGTAAGCATAACATGTGTATGTTTGTTCCTCGTGTTAACATTATGAATGTCACGATAATAACCAACTTGTCACAATTTAAAGGGCTAGGTAAAAAAGAGCATGTACTGTTAAACTGTATATTAAGGATTCATCCTGTCATGTGTATGTGACCGACAAGGGTCTGCCAGAGTTGTAAAAGATGTAATGGGGTCGCAAGATTGAAAAACACTAAACTGAGAGTGTATTCTCACTTTAAATGTTGGCATCACATCTTATGACTATTGGATTTACGGATGTCCAGGGACAGTTTGTTTTCACTTTCGATCATGTGATCCTCTTGCCTGTTTGTCTCCTTGTATATTAAAAAAAATCAAAACAAAGGTGATCTCCATAACAAAAACTGTGAAAAAACTGGAAGTGGACGGGTCATATGATCAGAGGACTAAACAAGTGGTCACAGAAACTGACCCATTGGCACCTGAGAGATGCTAAAAGAAAGAGAGGCAGGCAGATACTAAGGTGGGAAAATGATGGTATGGTATGGTATAGGGCTCCTGTTTCCGCAATTAAACCACTAGCATAGGTCCATTTTGCGTGCAGTAATGGCCGGTTACTCCAACCAGCCCAGCTCCTTCCAGAAGTTCAGAACATTCCTGGGGTGTTCACAGACTTCTTGGAGCGACCCTGTATTGGTTAAGGTTTTTGCCAGTTGGTTGGCCACCCCCGCGCATTCCCAGGATTACGTGAGCGACCGTTTCGTCTTCGGTCAGACAACCTCTGCACTTAGGGCTGTCCGTTACGCCGATTGTGAAAAGGTGTTTGTTTAGTGATGTGTGACCCGTTAGGGTGCCCACCATTATACGGATGTCATGTCTGTTGAGGTGGGAAAATGATATAAAGAAGGTTGCTGGACCAGTTTGGAGTAGAGAAGCGCGGGAGAGAGAACACTGGAAGGTCCTAGAGGAGGCCTATGTCAGTGGAGCTAGACAAATTGTTAAAAAATAGAGGAAATAAAGAAAAAATAAACATGTTACTACATATCTAATATCTAGAAATAAAGGCTATCTTTATCTTTATATGAAAAAATTAGAACTTTTTATAATTGAACCAATTTGGAATATAATTATACTTTCTCTGTTTTTTTGGAGTCCCTTCAAACCAGACAGAGGATCTAGTAACAGTTACAAGAGTCCGCTGGACTTGGGACACACAAGACATCTTTTGGTTTGGATGAGAAAATCAATTCAAAATATTTTCTGTCACCTAAGACCCAGACTAACATTGCTCTTGCAGACAATAATGTAGTTTATTTTTAAGTTATATACTCTGGGATTAAATATACAAATTTAATTTGTACCAAAATTAATGGATATGGAGTTCGAGCACTCTTACGAACTGAGCCAACCGTCTGAGTTGACCGTAAATGTTGGTATGTCTTGTTCAACTCTCAGGTTGTGGCTCCATCTACACTCTACAGGATCTACTTTACAGACTACACTAGATAACCTTCTCATCCCCAATAATTACATTATATTGAATTAACTTGAGATGTCACTCTTACAATTCTAAACAGTTTTTATTTAAAGTAATATTCCTATTCGATAGTTTCTAGATAGCGCCGCTTCTTCTCCCTCTGACCGCCATTTCTTTCCGGAGCGGTAGTAGTATCTAGTATATTAGAAATGACATCAAAAAGAATTCTAAAGGAATGAATTTTGAGAAAATAAATGCCTTTTATAATTAAAAGTTGTCACATGAAATAATGTACTGAACCATTTGTAGGTTTCCCCAGTTTTGGATCAGAACGGAAGCCACTCAGATACAGGAGTTACAGGAACAGAAACTAAAGGAACATTACCTAAATGGGCGATTGAGAGGTAATTATTATTATTATTTCAAGAGGGTGGCTATTTTTTTAATGAAAATAACGGACGAGACGAGCAGGACGTTCAGCTGATGGTAACTGATACGCCCTGCCCATTACAATGTACTGCCGCTCAGGATTCCGCTCAAAAACCCAAAAATTCTGAATTGTACTACAACTGCGCTCGTCACCTTGAGACATAAGATGTCAAGTCTCATCTGCCCAGTAATTTCACTTGCTACGGCTCCCTTCAAACCGAAACACATTACTGCTTCACGGCAGAAATATGCGCCTTTGTGGTATTCCTAGTAACACCGCGACAAAAATTGAACAATTGTGTCCACAACTCATACTATAGCTCTACGTCCAGCTCTGGAACAGCATCTGGAAGCAGGGTACTGTACCGGTAGGGATGGTGTTACGCTTATGTATTAGTGGGCCGTAATCACGGAGTAGATGAAGAGGCGTTTTATCAGCTTCAAGGCAAGTCTGCTTTTATGTTCAATGATAGGGCTTCATTCGCGTATCTAGTGTTGAATGTCGCTATCAGTGCTTTGGAGTGGTTTAAACCTGTTGAGTTGTTGAGAGGTAGTTCTATAGGTAGATAATTTGGTGTGTCGTGTGTTGATGACTGATGTAGTGAAATTCAAATATTTTTATTCACAATATGATATGATCTGGGGACATGGCGTTGCCCACGCCAAGTCGAGCAAAAACAAGCGACATGGCCGTACCATCCTTTTGTCAAAGCAATTTAGGCCATTTTCGAACAAATTAAAAGCCTGAATTAATAAAGAATTCATTAAGCAAGTAGAAATTGTTTCGAAACAGTATATTCCAAATTTCATTCAATTTAAGTTTTAGAATTATAACTATTCAAAGATTCTTAATATTGTCACTCACTCACTGACTGACTGACTGACTGACTGACCGATTATCAAAAGTATAAAACTTTAATTTCAATATGTTTTATTTAATTTCACAGGTACAGCCGACAGATCCTACTACCAGAGATAGGGGTTAAAGGCCAGGAGAAGTTAATGAGAGGCCGAGTGCTGATAGTTGGTGCTGGAGGGCTGGGGTGTCCTGCAGGTGTTTATTTGGCAGGAGCTGGAGTAGGTATGACATCCTGGATGACTGTTGACCACCTGTTTTTTTATGACCATAAGGGACGAGACGAGCAGGACATTCAGCCGATGGTAATTGATACACATGGATTAGAAGAAAAACCCAAAAATTCTGAGCGGCAATAGCGCTTGTCACCTTGAGACATAAGATGTTAAGTCTCATTTGCCCAGTAATTTCACTAGCTACGGCGCAGCTCAAACCGAAACAATAATGAATACACATTACTGCTTCACGGCAGAAATAGGTGCCGTTGTGGTAGCCATAATCTAGCCGGCATCCTGTGCAAAGGAGCCTCCCATTAGTAAATGCCCTCAGTCGCTCTTACGACACCCATTCGTCGGGAGCGGACGTCCCCGGATATAGTCTTACTGCATATTGCAATTAAGGTATTATTTAATAAGTGCACATTACAAGTACTTATTACCAGATTTTTTTCTCTTTCAGGTGAACTGGGTCTGGTAGACTACGATGCTGTGGACATCACCAATATACACAGACAGTTCCTGCACGGAGAGAAGATGCAGAATATAAGCAAGGCAGACTCGGCTGCTAGAAGTCTTAGAAGGTAGGAATGTTCTTCTAGGCCGGTACTACAATGGAAGCAGAATTTCTTCCGACCAGACGGTCTGAACAAAACAAACTTTGACGCCCCGTTGCCGTCCTACACTGGAGCCAGTGCTCGCTCCGGGGAGGGGGAACAAGTCTGAACTGGTCTGACAACAACCAACCAGTTTTGTTTTTCGTCTAGTCCAGGAGGACTACTCGCAAAATCGACAACGATATAATCGGAACGATAAGATAATATTCCGAATATATCACACCTACCCTACTATAACAAATGTTCGTATTCCATATCGTTAATCGTAACAACATCGTAACCATAGACTAATATTTTGATCTTTTTACGATTTTAGAGTGAATGAATTATGCGCAAACCTATAAAAACTAAATATTATCTGTGCCATGTCGCTGTTAAGTGTCAAAAGTCAAAACATAGTTTAGGCGCTAAGAACCATGCCAGACTGCACCACCAATTTGCATTATTTACACAAAATGTAAATATTCAAAAATTATGTATCTAATGAATATAATATGACCATTTCAAATTGAATAAATAATACAAAACTTGCGGATAATAAAATTAAAAATAAAGTAACTCAACCCTTCTCGTCGACTTCCTATTTCTCGGGCGGCCATTTGCATTTCTTATACGAATATTCGTCTTAGACATTTTCAACTAAAAGTAGGGCTAGGACCGATAATATCGAAAAATGTTTCGTTCGTTCAATCATCGTTTCGACATTGAATACGATGTAACTAAGAGTAGGATTCGACACGACTAATGCCACGATATATCGAATATAGATTTTAGGAGTAGGCTCCCTGACTCCAGACAATATCGACACTTTTCCTCGTCGAGGGTTTACACCGTACTGACTCTGGACTAGCTAGACAAGAGCGCTAGCTACAGTGTAGGAGCGCCGAGTCTGGACTGGTCTGGTCTGGCCGGGTAGAGCCTGCTGGCCAGACCGACCCAGCTTCCAATGCTGGACCGGCCTTAGCGTTCTGTGCCTCCAGAGTCAAGATCAGTTTATTGTCCGGATGTCAAGAGTTTTTCTGAGGAAATAAGGTGTGATGAGGAGGTACTATGCTATTTTCAGCGCCACAAAAATACAGTTGCACACAAAATAATCACATCTGTAGAGACTGCCTATAGAAATGAAAACTTACAACTTTTAGTATTGAAATTTGGAATTTCAGTCTAAATATATAAAAAACACAACAATGCACATTATTTACACATTGAACTTTTCACTATATCCCTTCAATTTCACTTATAAGATATACACAGCACTAATGTTACACAATACGTCAGCTGTATAGCTAAAGGTATACTGCTTTAAGGATTTCGGTGACGCGAACTCACGAGATTTACCGATACAAAAAGTGTCTAACTGTATAATATATTGATATTTATTTTCTTTTACGGATATGTAAAACTCGCGTCAGGACACGTGACCTGATGGGAAATTCGTAAGACAGCCGTTGAAATTATGGATGCAAGTTGATTTTTAATAAAAGATATAATGTTTTTAATTTAAAATAATTGTAATAGTTCTAAAGTGTTACATTTTTTATGTAATATAAAATGTAATTTTTGTGTACGATACGATACAAGAAATTTAATAACAAAAACATATATTTATATAAAAAAAAGAAGCCCGCATAGTTTATTGTACCCATTCCTCTCAGGTCTGAGGCATACCTTTCGGAATGTGTAGTAGTTTTTGACTTTAAATAAGTGATTTATATCCTATTTTGAATAAAATTGTTTGCATTTTAAATTTCATTTTGCTGCCATTTTACTTTACATCTTAGGCCCATACAAATACAATGAATTTTTTATTGCAGTATAAATTCCCGTATCAAAATCACGGCACACAACATCCAGTTGAGTGCGAGTAACGCGCTGGAGATCGCGTCACTCTATGACGTCATCCTGGACTGTAGTGACAACGTGCCCACGCGGTACTTGTTGAATGACGTCTCAGTACTCACCAAGGTATGGTCAAACCGAAGACATTTATATAGATGCTCGCCGTTCCCGCCCGCTTCGCTGGGCCAATTTTAAAAGGAAAGAAGATCATTTAAGAAAATTTTAGAGCGTCCTAGATAACGCTTTTAACAGTTGCAACCATTTTGGAACATTCTAGATCATTCCCGAAAGTCTTTGAACTTTCTAAGTCATTCCAGAAAGCCTTAGAACTTTCTAGATTGGTTACATCAGTTGCACACATTCTGGAACTTTCTAGATCATTCCCGAGATTTTCAGGATTTTACATTAGTTAGAGAAGGACAGATGTATATAATTTCACATTTTTGCCACCCATAACCACCCATTCCCACCCATCTTGACCAAACTCCTTTATGCACACCGGGACCGAGGGGTATTTGCCATCCCAACGAGAATTTATATATAGCCTATATTATAGCCATATATATTATAAATATAGCCTGTACATCATTTTGTTCTATTGTCAATAGTTTTTGCAGCGCACGCAAAAATAGGTTTTCGATTTTACACCTTGTGTTACAAAATAGCAATTTTATTACGGATCCCTAATTTTGAAAAAAAAAACATAGCATATAGCCTTCCTCGATAAATGGACTACCCAACACTGAAAGAATCATTCAAATCGGACCAGTAGTACCAGAGATTAGCGCGTTCAAACAAACAAACAAACACTGCAGCTTTATAATATTAGTATAGATATTAAGACTAGCTGACCCACCAAACATAAATTAAATAAATAAAATTTTTGGCTTATAAAATACAGATGACGACCGATTCTCAGACCTACCAAATATATAGTACATAAAATTTATCGTACTACAATAATCATTATATTCGATTGCCATCTTGCACCACTATTGCGTATCTGTGGATGGAATAGCATAATATTAAAATCGCGATATAAAAATAGGTGTTGATCGTAGACGGGTGAAAATTTTAAGTTGTGTGTATTTTTTTTTAATTAGCAGTATGAAAAATATATGTTGGCCGATTCTCAGACTTACCCAATATACACACATATTGGTTAAGCCGTTTCGAAGGAGTTTGGTAACAAACACCGGGACACGAGAATTTTATGTATATGATGTTTTCAACTTTTATCAACGCGGATTTTTTTTGTACGAAAATTTATGGATGATGCGGGACTCAAGCCACAACCTGAGTGTTGAACAAGTCTAACGAGCTAAGTGAAGTGAGCAGCGGGTGTATGATAGGTGGCGCTAGTGTAGCGGTGGGAAGTATGAGACCAGTAGACGAGAGGAGAGGGGTGGCGAGAGGAGGGGTATGTAATGTCTTGCTTGGATTTAAAGGGTTGGTAAGCGCGTTTGGGCGGAACCCGAGAGGCGCGGGTTTGAGTCCCGCATCGATTATAAATTTTATATATTATAAGTATATTAAATCCCCGAAGTGAGGGATATCACTTAAAAGTAACAACCGATGAATATTTTATTTATTTAAAACCGATTAGTTCAATACAATTGCATGAATCGTGGTCAAGGCGAACCTCTGACATGTGTACTTTGTGAAACCTACATTGTGCATGAACCTCTAAACTGCATATGAAGTCCTGGTATATGTTGCTAGGATGACACATGATTTCACCCGCTATGAACGACATTACTATCACCGCTACCATACTTGTGTTCTCCTGGTGTCAATGTAGTAATACTTCGTGCGCATGACTTAAGAATATATTAAGGTATACTCGCGTCATACATAAGACAATCTCTTTTTCAACTATGATCGCCTGGTACAAAAACACTGTATAATTCTTCCTATCTTATTAGCTCCCACGTTAAATCTTTTGAATTTGTGTGTCTGACTCTTACTGTCGCGCTTTTTTGTTTCATCGACTAAACAACGATGCTAAAGAAGTTTACACTTCAAAAAATTATTGGTGTTTGTAGAAACAGACCGTGTTTCAAGGTCGTTTTGTTACAGATACCTTTAATATCTGGAAGCGCTTTGAAGATGGAAGGACAACTCACTATCTACGGTTACAGAGAAGTCGACGATAAAAAAAAGGTATTACTATAAAAACTGGCTGATGCCCGCAACTAATTAGCGCGTTTGTGTGGTAAATGTTACTATAACATTAATGACTTTTTGACAAACGAGCGAACGGGCACCTGGTGTTAAGTGATCACCGCCGCAACAACAGAGGAATCACAGGAGCGTTGCCGGCCTTTAAGGAAGGTGTACGTCCTATTTTTGAAGTTACCCATGTCGTATCGTCCCGGAAACACCGCACAAGGAAGCTCATTCCACATCCTAACTTGTGGCGTGTCGTGCGAAGGTGGAATTAGGCGGCAGGAATCAGGTGAAACAGCTCTTCGGAACACTCCCCGTTATAAATGCGGTACAATTCACACAATGAAGCGACGTCTCTACGCAACTCCAAATGATCCAGCCGCTCACAGAGCACTGGGTCACTGACAATTCAGGCTGCTCTGCGTTGCACGCGGTTTAATGGATCGAGCTGATGCTGGGGTGCGCCAGGTACAGTCTTAGGTAAAGAAGTCAACCCTAATGCCGTCAGAAGAGATAAGAGTCACGCGATAGAAAGAGAGGCAACTTCTCGGTAAATAAAAATGTAGGTGAGCAGTGCTGTGCGATCTGAATTACACCTTATTGTATGACCGCAAGAGTTAGTATTTCTGTAATTGATTTTGCGGAGTGAGACTTCCGTACTTCTACTTTTATATATTCTTTGTCTGTGGCATCAAATCAACGGCTTTTTTTGGCTATATTATTACCCACAATAGTATTATAGTACGATATACAATGTTTTTTAAGGCCTATGAGTATACATATTTTCATAGACTCAATAAAGTATGTACTTATATTAGTGATCGGGGCTGTATAAATGACGTAAAGACTAGAAAAATATATATTATGTTTGTTTATGCCTTCTAAAGTAATATTATACAACGAAAAGATAAATCTATGTTAAAGTAACCAACTTTTTTATGACAATAAGTGACGAGACGAGCAGGACGTTCAGCTGATGGTAATTAATAATTAATAGATTCTTGGAAAACACAAATACTACAACTGCTCTCGTCACCTTGAAACATATTAAGATGATAAGTCTCATTTGCCCAGTAATTTCATTAGCTACGGCGCCCTTCAGATCGAAACACATTACTGCTTCACGGCATTTACTGCCGTTGTGGTAACCATAATGGGAGACACAAGGCAAGCGAAACTTGTTGTAAAGCTATGTATATGTTGATAGGAACGTTACACCGGACCGTGCTACAGATGCCTGTTCCCGTCACCTCCGCCGCCAGAGGCCGTGGGTTCGTGCTCCGCCAACGGCGTGTCGGGTCCTGTGCCCGGGACCATTGGTGAGACGTAAATTATGTACTGCAATGTCTTACTAAATATTTAAAGGGTCAATCCCCTCAAAAAGATAGTTATGGACACCTGCATTCTACCGACTCTCACATTTTTTTAAATGAAAATAAGAGACGAGTCGAGCAGGACGTTCAGCTGATGGTAATTGATACGCCTTGCCCATAACAATGCAGTGCCGCTCAGGATTCTTGAAAAACCCCAAAAATCCTAAATGGAACTACAACTGCGCTCGTCACCAAGATGTTAAGTCTCATTTGCCCAGTAATTACTTTCAGACCTACGATGCCCTTCGGACTGAAACACAGTTATGCTTAGACATACTGCTTCATGGCAGAAATAGACGCCGTTGTGGTACCCATAATCTAGCCGGTATCCTGTGCAGAGGAGCCTCCCACTGGTGAAACAACTGGTACATACGTCAAACGTGGACATACAATACAAAAATAAAAACAGAACTAGCGACCTGCCAGAAAGCGATGGACAAGAGTATGTTGAAAATTAGAAAAATTCAAAAGATTAGAAGTGACAGCATCATTTCTTAGGAAATGGACAAAACTTATAGATGCTCTTGAGTCCGCTGTAACACAAAAGTGGCGGCCGACAGGTCATGTGGCGAAATTCATGAACAAAAGATGGACAGTAGAAACGACAATTTGGGATGGACCATCTGGCAAAAGAAAAAGAGGCCGCCCAAGAAACAGATGGGTAGATGATATAGAAGGAAAAGAATGGAGAGGAAAAGCACAGAGGAGGGATACGTGGAGTAAGCTGGAGGAGGCCTATACCCAGAGTCGGGTTCCAATAACGTAGCTTTTATCTAATATATAAAATTCTCGTGTCATGGTGTTAAACTTTGCACTCCTCCGAAATGCTTGACCGATTCTCATGAAATTTTGAGTGCATATTGGGTAGGTCTGAGAATCGGACAACATCTGTTTTTCATCCCCCTAAATATGGGTGGTCCACACGATTTTTTTTTGACATTGATAGCATTAAAGAATACATATAACTTCAAATTTTCACCCATCTACGATCAACAGTTACTTTTGTATCGCGATTTTAATATCGGCAATACAACGTTTGCTGGGTCAGCTAGTATTTTTATATTATTCGCGTAGTCTTAAGATTATATTATGTATTTGAAGGTTGTTGGAATTAATAAAAGGCTTATTATTATTATGTTATTACTATTAATAAACACTACGTTTAATAGTTACCTACTCAAAGTTTAAAATTACTTCTTCCTGTCATCTAATTCTGTAGTGACAAAGGTAAAATAATTTGTGTGAATGTGTGTCAATATTATTATTATTTATATATCAGATAAAGACAAATGGACAGAAGACAACTGAGACCCCTCATGGGCTTCCTATCCGGCCATTGCAAGCTGAATAGGCACCTAGCCAGATTGGGTCTCAGTCAGTCAAACCTGTGCATATTCTGCTGCGAAGCCGCTGAAGACCCTAAACACATCCTTCTGGAATGCGAAGCAATTTTTTTAGACACAGGGAGTTGACAGGCGAGGTAGCACAAGCAGGGGGCACAATAGATCCTAGAATTTATAATAAGACCAATAATAATATAAAGAAAACGATGTTATTACGAAAAAAAAAATTGCGTGCGTACAAAGTGAAACCTGCATTGTGCATGAACCTCTAAACTGCATATGGAGTCCTGGTTGCTAGGAGGACACATGATTTCAACCGCTAAGATAGACATTACTATCACCGCTACGTTATTTATGTTCTCCTGGTGTCTAAGTAAAACTTCGAGCGAATAACGTCAGAATATATTAAGGTATACACGCGTCATTCACAGCTGTGGATTTACACTAGGGGCAGTTGGTGCAAGTGCCCAGGGCGGCAAATTTTTTAGGGCGGCAAAATTTTGAAAGTGAAAATATTTTTGTTAGTGATCAAGATTGGTCTATATAATTAATTAATTCTGTTTAATCGACCGATTCGCAATTCAAAAAATCGGACGTGTTTGTCTGTGAAAAAATTGATGTAATATAATTATGAGTCAACTAAATTTATAATTGTTAGAAAAAAACAAATATTTATTCATGTTTTTAGAATATATAACATATCATAAAGTTTTTGCAATAAATTAGTTATTTTAGTTTTAATAAATAAAATATATAAACTATACGTTTATGTAAAATTTCAGTATTGGGGCAGATTTTTTTCCGGTGCCCAGGGGCGGCATTAAGTTTAAATCCGGCCCTGGTCATACATATGACAATCTCTTCTTGAACTATGATCGCCTGGTACCAAAACACTACATAATCTATCACATTTTCTCCCACGTTGAATCTTATGACTTTATGTGTCTCTTTTTACTGCCGCGCTTTTTCGAGTCATTGACTTTCAAATCACAACGATGTCAAAGATATTTTCACTTCAATAATTTAAACATGGCTTAGACACGTGCCTAACAAGGGTTGAGCAGGTTATCAACTGTAAAGTAGATCCTGTAGATGAAGCCACAACCTGAGAGTTAAACAAAGCATACAAGCTTTTATGACGATCAGCCTCAAACCAATAGAGAACGGGCGCAATAAACTCAGAGCACTTTTTCTTAAATTAAATTTCGTAACATTACAAATACTTTTTAATAGCCTGATGGCGGTCGTTCTATTCCCAATCTGTGGTATAATTAAGAAAGTCATTTATGTTATAGTAACCTTTACCACACAAACGTTTTTTGACGAATCTTTTGAATATTGTAATACTTTTGTTTTGTACATTTTCTTTGCTCATGTCCACGTCTATACCGTTTAACTATTGTGAATATGTTTTTTTACCACAATAAGGGACGAGACGAGCAGGAAGTTCAGCTGATGGTAATTGATACGCCCTGCCCATTACAATGCAGTGCCGCTCAGTATTCTTAAAAAACACTATAATTCCGAGCGGCACTACAATTGCACTCGTCACCTTGAGACATAAGATGTTAAGTCTCATTTGCCCATTAATTTTACTAGCTACGGTAGGTAATGTTAATATTTGTCCTAACTTAAATTGCTCTATGCACCACCAGGTTGTCTCCAAGCTCTGGAAGCCATTAAGCTTCTGGTTGGGAGGAACCGGGAGTCGCTCCTGGTGCAGAGGATGCTAATATTCGATGGAGACGACATGACCTTCCGAACTGGTGAGTATATTAAACGCTTAAACGAAAAATATTATTTTGAACTGCTTATACTAATATAAGACACATTATGTCTGAGTGTCATATATATATTACACATTAAAAATAAGGATATTTTTAATGTTATTGATGTTATTTTAGTTTTTTTTTTATGGAAAAGGAGGACTAACGACCGTACGGGTCACTTGGTGTTAAGTGATCACCGCCGCCTACATTCTCTTTAAGGAAGGTGTACGCGCTTTTAAAGTGAAACTTTTATTACATCGTCTCAAACTTTTTCGTCTGTGTGTTGAATGTCGCGTGACGGTCGGGCGGCAGTTCGCAGCAGCTGACCGTGTAGTGTATAGACTATTACTCATTTGTGCCAGTGCTCCACGCTATAATAATTATTTATTCCTCGTGCTATTCTACGTTTGTAGAAAGAACAATATTGTAAACATCTTGCAAATTTGGGTTTGACAATTTATAATTATGACAGAACGAATACGGCTGTACGGGCTTGAACCCTTTGCCTGTCCAAAAAAAAATAACGAATGTCGCAAATGTCAGAAAATTTTAGGAACCAACTTCACCATGTTACTTTTGTGTTACAGTTATGCGTGCGCATCTTAAAATTTCACTCTCATTCATAGAAGTATAACTTCAAAAATTTCGTTCCAGTGAAACTTCGTTCGCGCAATGATAGATGTGCCGCTTGCTCCGACAACGCAACCTTGACGGAACTAATAGATTACGAGGCGTTGTGTAGCATGCCGGCCAATGATAAAGTAAGTCTTAACATAGTCTTGCAATATACTAGAGTATTACCTACCAGTGAGAGGCTCCTTTGCACAGGATGCCGGCTAGATTATGGGTACCACAACGGCGCCTATTTCTGCCGTGAAGCAGTAATGTGTAACCATTACTGTGTTTCGGACTGAAGGACGCCGTAGCTAGTGAAATTACTGAGCAAATGAGACTTAAACATCTTATGTCTCAAGGTGACGGGCGCAATTGTAGTGTCGCTCAGAATTTTCAATAATCCTGAGCGGCACGGCATTGTAATGGGCAGGGAGTATCAATTACCATAAGCTTAACGTTCTGCTCGTCTCGTCCCTTATTTTCATAAAAAAAAAACTAGCATACGAAAGAGAAAAACATCTCTAACGGAGATATTGCAAGATAGAAAAGGAAAGCGAATGTATTGTGTAAATGATTTTTTAGGGCAAATGTAAATATGATTTTTCGAAGTCAGATAATAAATACAATATGGAGTGTAAGTTCTATAAGTATAACTACTCTTATATATAAAATTCTCGTGACACAGTGTTTGTTAGTGAAATCCCCCGAAACTGCTTGGTCTGAGAATAGGTCGTTAACTATTTATTATACCCCTAAGTGAGAAGGACCTCCCCCTAAAATTTATTACATTGCATTTTGCTTTATTAACTGACAAGTTGTTAAATATGGGTTCTGCTGTCAACTAAGTTATGTAAGCATAAAATGGCCACTCTTCTTTCACACAATATTCACTAGAAATAATTAATATGGCTAAGAAAATATTTTTCTATCTAGGAATTAGATCTACACATCCTGCCTCCAGAACACCGGATAGGAGCCACCGAGCTGGTGCAGCAAATGAACAAACCCGGTCACTTATTGGTTGACGTGCGAAGTGAGAACGAGTACCAGATGTGCTGCATAGAGGGCGCTGTCAACTATCCAATAGACAAGTTGGAGAAAATGTTTGAAGAACTTATGGAAAATATCAGCGGTGCTTCACGAGGTATATCGCCAGTTTAATATTGGATTACTTCCCCTGATCTAGTACTTCCTTCTACTAGTAGTCCTTCCAATAATCATGGAATAGCCAAACTCAATATCGATTTTTATGATAAGCACGTGCCTTTAAAGTCTTCCATTTTGTTCCAGTGACATTTATATGCCGTCGAGGAAACGACTCCCAAGTTGCAGCGAAACTAGCGATGGAGAAAATAGAGAAGAACAGAGAGAAGATCCAAGATGTTGAGGGAGGACTGCACGCTTGGGCGAAATACATTGACAGAGACTTTCCTGTTTATTAAAATCTTTATTCTTAATATCGTAATTCGGTGTGGAACTATTGAAAATCATATAAACACTAGTAGTGTCACCCGCAAATGGACTGATTTTCGTCACTAAAACTAATATAAACAATAAACATGAGAGGACCAAGTATAGATCCCTGCGGAACACCCTTTTTTATTATGCACCCAGTTGATAGTTTTGCTATTAATGTTGTAATTTCTTGGATCAAATTTCTTAAATAACAAGTAAGAAGATGCAAAGAGCTGTTCCTGCTTTTGTATTGATGCAATTGTCTGATTAAGATTTATGATGAATGTAATCAAATGCCTTGTACAAATTTGAAATTTTTATTCTATTAAATATAGTAAATAATAAGCGTTTATGGGCTTAATTAATATGCTATAGGCGTGATGAGAAGTGGTGACCAGACATGCGTTGCCGGCCTTTATGTTGGGAGTGCGCTCTATGCTTGTAGGTTCCTAAATCGTATCGGTTGGGGAAAACTGGTGCCTTGATTCCACAAAGTGGCTGTGCGAGACAAGAACTTTATCGCAATATGAAATAATATGTATAGAACTGGATTGTAAAATCTGTAAATAAACTACAATGGCTATATAAATTTTATTGTTTCATTTTATATCATAAAAAAGTAAAGTGGATGGACACATCTCCAGTTCTGGAGAACGACGTTGAATTGAGTGATTTGTGTTTTTCTCAATGTGAGTAACACATGGCGTACAGCGACTATTTCTTGTTCTGTATTTTACTACAATCTTACGTGTATTATGATTAAAAGAAGGTCAAAATAATTTATGACTAATTAAATTATCGTCGTTACTAACGAATTGCGAAACGAGTTTCGCGAACAGTACAATTTCAATAATTTGCAAAAGTTGCTGTAGAGTAGTCTATTCACTTCGAAATGGCAAACAATTAATTTGTTTGCCATTTCGAAGCTGTAAAATAACCGATTTTATCAAACAAAACAGTAGTGCCAATACAAAGATGTGAACCTCCGAAAAACACTTTAGTTAAATCTACGCAAAAATATCGATGTATCAATATATCCCCCAAATGTGTTTTCATTCACGTCTGGAATTTGTTTATATAAATCCGGGTCTGCTGCTCCAATTGTTTAAAAAAACATGTTTGCAAAACAATATGTTATGTTTTTAAAGTGATAACCCTCACTTCTAGTATTAATACACAAATAAAATTTGAAAAACAAAATTTTATGAACGATGCGGGATTCGAACCCACGACCTCCGGCGTTCCGTGCCGGTGCTCTAACCAACTGAGCTAACCGTTCGAGTACCGCCTCGTTATAAAATTCTGTTTGCTTTGTTCAACTCTCAGGTTGTGGCTTCATCTACAGGATCTACTTTACAATTGATAACCTGCTCAACCCCAATATTTGCATATTGAGAAATTGAGTTGAGATGTCGCTCTGGTAAATCTAAACAATATGTTATGTTTTTAAGTGATAACCTTTCAAATTTTATTTGTGTATGTTTGCAAAACATTCCAGTCCGTTAGCTGCATCTGTTTTTGTGTATGTTTTTGTTTCATGTCATCCACTTTTGCAAAGAAAATTAAATAAATAAAATAGTGGCTAGCTATGACATCAGTGGATTCTGTTGTTAATAATTGTTATTTCATGCACATCTTAAGTTGCCAGAATATTGTCCACTACATCTCAAAGTTTAAAAGTAAAACTTTCTTTTGAAGATATTGTCACGAGAATGGGTCAGGGATTAGAAAGTAATACACAGCTTAAAGTAATGAGCCTTTATTTCCGTCCACATCCACGAACTTGCACTTTGCCAGTCTGCCGCTGTTCCTCTTTAGATGGCCTTCCGCAGATCACACCGCACCGAACATTCGTCCTCTTCTATCTTCTCCTCACTGAATCACTTTCCACTTTTCACTACTTATTCTCTTCCTTCTTTTCCTTATCTCTTTCGAGTCTGAACCAAAGAGGATGTAAATTCTACCAACGTAATAAGAGGCGGGGCTGCCTAAGTAAAAATTGAAATTTAGTTTATTATGAAACGTGCAGTCATTTGACATAAGTTTGAAATAGTAGTAATTCTGTAATTACTACTATCGCGATTGGCCACGAAGTGAAATCCGGCTAAGTTTGCCAGCGAACAGTTGCTTAAACGTAGTGGATTTCGGCATTCTCCGTTTTTTATAAGGTTATAGCCATCATCTGTCAATCTACAAAAGTATTAAGGACATAATCTATATTTATATATATAAAAATTAATTGCTGTTTGTTCGTCTCGCTAAAACTCGAGAACCGCTGGACTGATTTGGCTAATTTTGGTCTTCATTTATTTGTGGAAGTCCAGAGAAGGTTTGAAAGGTGAATAAATGTGAAAAAATTCTCGTAAAAAATAAATATAAACAAAATTTTGATTTTCCTTTGATGTGTCCCCCGTCGTTCAGAAATAAAATTGAATGAATAGTTTAAAATAAATGACCAAATAATAAGAATCTATATAACTTTCTCAGGAGAAAGAAATCAACTTTATTTTAGCTAACTATAGTTGGTATATTAACTACAATTGTTAACTATCTATCAGATTATTTTTATGTAGATTGAAAAAATCACATAAACACTAACCATAATATTTGACAACCAGCGACACAAAAATGACGTTTCATACAATCGAGTGAATCGTTTTTTTTAGTTTCGCTATTTCAGCCTGTCCAGTGGTATTTATACAGGTCAGTGCGCTCAGTCCATATTCTGTCAGGTGTCAAATGTCAAGTATAGAACTGTCAACTTGCAATTGTGTCGTTAATGCAGAATATAAAAAAGCTTAGCAAAGTATGGAGATTTATTTACGCATGTAAGTAATTATAATATTTTCGTACACAATGAACAAGGAATTAAAATATCTATAATACTTTATTGTAATTATTAATTTTGTAAAATACGTCTTGACAAAAACACGTTATTGTACATTTTGTCAACCGCCATCTTGTTTTAACCAGTCCTTTCTAGAAAAATTGGGATTTTCACTTTGACTGAATGTTTCCCGACCATTGCTGGCACATTTCGTTTTTTGAATGTTATTTTCTTGGTTACTTGCGAAAAGGCGAGGGACACAGATGCTGAAAATAAAAACGATATGCTGTTTAAGATCACATGACAAAAGTGAAAACTTTATAAAGGCGGGACAAGAAAGATAGAAATATAATTTATTCACTTTGGTCAAAATGACATGTATATATTTTTTTTAAAAGGGGTGCACACGGGCAAGAGGCTTACGGGATGGGTAGAGGTGAATCAACCGCCCGTGGACATCCGCAACAACAGGTGTGTCAAGTAATGTGTTGCCGGCCTTTAAGGTGGGAGTATGCTTTTTCCTTGAAGTCGTATCTGTTCGGGAAGACTGCAGCCGGTAATTGATTCCACAAAGTGGCTATGCGAAGCGAGAATGAATAAATGTAAAAGGTTGTACCACAAGGTTATATAAAATATTTTATTGCGACGCAAACTGATCTGTCACAGACGATGGCAAATCTCATAATGGCGGCCGATCGGCTTGTATAAGAATAAGCGTGTGCGTGGGGCTATGTATTTACTCGTTTACCGGCTTGTTTTGGTGTCTCACTGTTGTGTAAGGTGACACGGAGTCCTTATTTTTTTACTCGTCCGTGCTTTTGACGTAATTATTAGTGTCCTTGACCGACATGAATAAAGTGATTTTGATTTGATTTGACAGAGAAGCCGGCAACGCTTATATTGACGGCTGTTGTTGCTGATGTCCATGGGTGGCTTCTTCGCCACTTCCAATAACGTGAGCATTTTGCTCGTTTCCCCCCTCTTATATATAAATAAATAAATCTCACCAAGAAATATCCACAAACACCAAAATATATCCATTATAGATGAAAAAAAATCCCTACTAATATAATAAATGTGAATGTAAGTTTATTTGTTACGCTGGAGCTACTGAACCCATTTTGATAAAATTTGACCAGAGCTTGGGAAAGGACATAGGCAATATTTTATCCCGGAAAAATCCATGATTCCCGCGGAGTTGTGAATAACTGAAATTTTTACGTCGATGAGCTATACTAATGGTAGGTTTAATTTGCCATAGCAGTCTTCCTCGAAATAAGATTCATATAATATTATGTTGGGAACGGGAGCGAAAACGGGAACGGGAACTGGAATAGGACATGAGATAATCTTCAATTCCATACTTGTTTATTATTTTTAATCCTTTATCTACGCGGACGAAGTCGCGGGCATCAGCTAGTAAATAAATCTCACCAAGAAATATCCACAAACACCAAATATCCATTATAGATGAAAAAATATGAATGACTGAAACTTTTTCTTGTTATTTATAACGTCTATAATGGTGTTAAATATTAAATTTGTTACTTCTATTTCAATACTTAAAATCTATTTGACAGATTTTAATTGTATTCCGTAACTACATAGGTAAGATGACTTCATTATTCACCGTGAAATTGCAATTAATATGAAGCTAATAGGCTAAACACATGATCGGATTTGGTACGGCCTGATAGTCCGGTGGGCGTTATTATAATTGTGTTCGATGGACACTACGACAAAGAATATAATATAATAAAGTACAAGAACAGAAGTCGCACTCTGCATAATCAATTTAAAGAAATAGAGACTCTTGCGGCTATACAATAAAGTGTAATTTAGATCGCACAGCGCTATCAACCTACATTTTTATGTACCTAGAAATTGCCTCTCTTTCTATCGCGTGACTCTTACCTATTCTGACGATATTAGGGTGGTCATCTTTACGCAAAACTGTACCTACCTACTATAAGGTCATCTTTTATAAATTGCTTAGTATTTTCTATAATTCATTCATTCGTTGTCAAACGAAAGTTGCTGATAGTTCAAATTCAAATATTTTTATTCAAAATAGTTAATATTTGAAAGCCAAATAACAAACACCCATTCCAAAATGAATGCCTCAGGCTGGAGAAGAACGGGCGCAACAAACTCAGCGGGCTTTTTTTTTTCATCAAAAAAATATGTTTACAAAGTAACGTTGTACAATTAAACTTCATATTTAATAACCTGAGGGCGGTCGCTCCATTCCCAATTTGTGGTATCATTCAGAAAGTCATTTATGTTATAGTAACCTTTACCACATAAACGTTTTTTTTACAACTCTGTTGAATAACGAAATACTTTTGATTTGAACATTTTCTGGGATCTTGTTGTAAAAGCATATACATCGCCCCACAAAAGACTTACTAACTCGATTTAGCCGAGTAGTAGGCATTATAAGCTTATGTCTGTTCCTGGTGTTAACATTATGGTTATGACAGATTCTAGCAAATCCACTTATGTGCCTATGAACATACATTACATTATCAAGAATATATTGAGAAGCAACAGTCAAGATGTTATTTCTTAGAATTTTCTCTCAATAGCTCTCAATGATTATTTAGGACCTAGGTCACAAATAGCGCGAATAGCCCTCTTCTGCTAATATTGTATTAATATCAGCAGCGTTGCCCCATAGAAATATACCATAGGCAATAATTAAAGTATACAAGTCGCCCCGTATCTAAGTCAGTTAATTGTCTAATCGTTTTAACCGCGTATGCTGCAGAACTAAGTCTGTTCGCCAATCCTTTAATATGTATGCGTTGGAGGACCACGACATAGTCATACCTACTTAGCATAGGAAATAAATAGCTAGCATGAATGGTAATTTCATTTTAATAATAGTATTTATAAATTAGATTATAGCAGAGTCATGAGGGTCTTTAATTTTTTTAAATATGTAAGACAGCTCATAATGCGTAGAGAGGGCTCTCTTTTCCCTATATATTATTATACTCTTTGCCTTACTGGCTGGCTTACTCGTGCAGTGAGACATACCATCGAATATGGTCCGGTACCAGACCGCGTCAGTTGGTTCGGCCGTACCAAATCCGACCATGTGTTCAAGCTATAAGAATGAGTTGTATGAGTACTATCACGAGAAATTAATTTTGATTTGGAGATTTTTCCATTATTTGAACGTTGTTGCGAGCATCATGTTTAGGGGCGACTTATTAGCTACTGGTTGTGACTGACAGATAATATTGTAGAAAATGAAAAGAGGGAAATCCTTAAAAGGCGATGTCTCACTGGCTCTCTCTTCCACTATTCCTTATTCACTATCCCAAAACAATAGATATAATATACACTAAAAAGTATATAAATAATTGCGTATTTTTATACAATATAATTAATTAATATAATTCTATTTACAACTATTGTTAATTATGGAAGTGTCCTCCCGCCGCGGCTACACCCTCGCCTCTCGCCTTGTCACGTTACGCGTTCGACACAAGCGCATCTCACCTACAACCTTCCTAAAACTTTATATATAGTTACAAACCTACCGTGGCTGACACCGACTACTAAAATAATAATAATTATAACTAGAATTAATTTAATTAATCAGATTGCATAGAAATGCGTAACTATTTTTTTAATTTTTTGTAAAACTGATGTACATTAACTAATAATTTGTGTTGATCTACTAAATTTTGCAATGCATTAATGAACGTAAGTAATTTGATTACAGACAGTTCGAAATTCTGCCACAGATCGCACCCTAACTGTAAGTCGTTAAGGAGTCCCATTGATCATCATATTCGACTACGACAATTACTTGACCATAACGACATTACGGTGGATGACTCAAATATCCGGATAACATAAAAAGCCCAAAGTGTATACTTTTTACTTATAATTGTAGATAATATAACTGGCTACATTGTGTAATACTTAATTTTTGTTATAATACCATAACTTTTTATGTTTTTATATTTTTTTATTTATCGGGAAATGATTCACTGTGTACACTTAATGGTACTCAATGAACCGGGGGCTGGTACACAGTGAACCATGTGTGCAAACAATGAACCATGCCAATAATCAAAGCATTCAAATTATTAGATTATAATAAATCTTGTTAAATAGAACTCAGGAATCTATTTAACGTACCTATATATTTGTAGTTACAATCAAAAAGCGTAATTTTTGGTAAAAAAGGTACATAATATCGTAAACATTAATGACATTAAAGTTTTTAACCATAATTTCTTAGATATCAACCATTAGGTTTTTACGTAGGTACTAATCAATTACTATAATGATAATGAAAATAATATTATAATATTACAAATTCCTAAATCTAAATGAGATCTTGTTAACAATAAATTTTCTATAGTAATCCTAATCAGTCATAATGTTCCATACAATTCTTGAAGATTTTCAAAAAATGATTTGACATTCGTAGGATTGAATGATGTTGCTCGTGCAATACTACATGCTTCTGGTTTTTTTTATGGACAAATCAGGGTGCCTTTTTTTTAAATCCACGTAACCAATCTTTACCCGCCATGCCCTTTTCTTTCCAAGAAGTGGGATATTTGAGCTTGTTCATTTCCACCATTTGGAATGAAAGGCAAGTGTTCTGCATTCCTTTGTATTCAAACCGTAAAATTTGTTAGCACAATCAAGAATATATATCTTGAGACTTAATTCTTGCTCCTCCGTGAATATTTTATTTACACTGTAATTTGGTTCGATGGAAGCAGACTGGTCTTTCATATATTTTATCACATATCTTCTTAATGTTGGATATGGTATGTTGCTATCTTTTGCAGCCTTTCTCAGACTCATACCGCTAAGATGTTTATTGACATTGCTTGAGGTAGGTGGGATTCTTTTTTCCTCGCAGATCTAATTTTGTTCGGCCCATCCTAAAATTTTGAATTTTTATTAGGTTTTTTTTCTAAAATAACTAGGTATACAAAGCAATTTTTCATGGTTAATACTCAATCTACTAAAGCTGGTACGCAATGACTTGGTTCATTGCTTTAGCTTTAGCTTTAGTAGTAATCAATGAACCAAGGATGGTACTGAATGAATCAGTGGTTCATTGTTTACTCTCTCAAAGTGGTTCATTCTGTACCACCCCATACTTAAAAATTATGAGGTTAAGTAGCCTGATGCACAAAAACGAGGTGCTTATCGAAACTATCTTAGGTAAAGCCCAAAAAACAATTAATTTATTAATCCATTGAATTTCGGCTACTATTTACACAAAAACGACGAGACGAAATTTTACTTACTTTATTTTTACGCAATTTTCGCTACAAAAACACAAAGAACAGACGCGCGCGGCCGCCTGCGCCGCTAGCTCGGTGTCTACTGGCGAGGAAGGTGGGCCCCCCAAAGACGCTTACTTAATGCAGTTTGCACCAAACGGCAACGTCGCGTTTCTGAATTATTTGCATGGTTAACTCTGTACTGCTGGTTCATTGTCAACCACTCAACCCTAAATTAACAAACATCTTATTTTGCAAATTGAAAAATACAATTATTTTATCAAATTAATGTATTGGAATCGGTCTTCGATAAAACTATGAAGTTTGAACGAAATCTGGCCTTTTAAAGGTTACAAACAAAAAAAGGTGAAGCTAATTAAAAGCATGTAGAAATACCGACGGATTGAGAACCTCCTCTTTTTTTGAAGTCGGTAAAAAGCTCTCAAACTGTTATAATATAGTACTTACCTTTCTATAAGGTTGGTACCGCTCCAGTCTTGTGATGTAAGAGTGGTGGGCGGAGGTGATCACTTAACATCAGATGAATCGTACGTTCACTCGTAAAAAATAACTGTTTGTAAAACCGTAATGTTTGATTATATTAAATTCTTAGATCATTAAATTGTCTAGATTGACTATGTATATACATAATAGCTTTAAGGTTAAAGCTCTGTTCAAACTGAGGCGAATAATCGGGACGCGGGTCGCGTTTTAGAGCAATTCGCTTGCTCGCTTAGCCTCTCGAACTGACGCGACTTCCCGCGTTTAATTTTTGGTTCTACAGTGGAGAAACATCATGCATTGTGAGATCAAACAATTCCGCCGGGCGTTCCACTCTTGTTCGCTTCAACTTGAGCGACTACTCGCGTCAATTTGAACACGTCCATACAAGTTAGCTGACACAATCGGCGCGAGCGACTTCCGTCCCGTGTCCCGCGCATAGTAGCCTCAGTTTCAACAGAGCTTAAATGCACTTTTTAATAATAAATAATAGCCATGGTTCAGGCATTTTTTTATTTATTTATTTAAGGCAATCAACAGGTTACAATGAATCGATATTAAACTAAACAAAATGTGTTACATAATATTGTTAAATTGTAGACCCACTTAGAGATTGCCACAGCTTGCAAAAGAGATACTAGTTAAAACGAAAAAGAAGGTGGACAAGATATTATCTATAAATAAATTAAAATGTCCTACTGGACTAACGACAGAGCAATTTTTAGTAAAACGTGGATTGGTAACTAGATTATAATTATTTTATAGCAATAGCAATGACAGTACAATATTGTATATTTTAGTAAAAAGAGCGCAAAAGAGAATGATAGGAGAGTTTCTTACACCGCTTCTTGTCTGTCTGAGCGCCATTTGTTTCCGAAGCGGTGATAGTGTTAGATATAACATCAAAATGAACTGAAAGGAATTTTTCAACTTCAAGTTTGAGAAAAGAAATGCGTTTTATGTTGTTTTATGTGACAGGTGTGAAAACTTCGACAGTTAAACTCTATTTTGAGCAATGCACGCTCACTAAAACAGTCACAAACAAATCGCGAGTGTCACGCACACAAAATTGATAAACTTAGCCTGTTTTCATCGGTAGTCTAACAGAAAGAGACTCTAGTCCTGCTAGTCTCTTCCCTTATTTACATAAAAAATCTATCGTTACAAAAAAAATGATTGAAGTAGACGTTACTTTGCGGAAATCCATAATTATCCAAATGTTTTTAGTTTTCTTTAGTGTTAATTCCGTTAATATTTATTTGTCTTTCAACAATTCGACACGTGCTTCACCTCTACACGAGGCATCCTCAGGCGATGTTGACTCGCCAAACTCTGGCATGAGACTGTAAGTGGACTGAGAAGAGGATAAAGAAAACTCAAAACATTTGGATAACTGCCGTAACGGAAACTCAATCCCGACTGGCTGTCAGCGGAAGACGTTGGTTAGTAATGTAATTTATTTGGTTTTTTAGGTAATTAATGCGACCCTATTACTACCATCAGGTGACCCGAAAATAATAATAATAATAATAACGCCGGCGGGACTGTATTTTATATATTTATATTTGTAATATTGTTTTTTTATAAATATGTTATTTATATAAATGTAGAAAATAAGATAAAATTATAATAAAGAGAATAATAATAATATAATATATATGACATACTTTTCACACAAATGATCTTGCCCCAAATTAAGCATATAGCCTGTGTTATGGGTTGTAAGACAACGATATATTTAATACAATATTCTTACTTAAACATACATAAATACTTTTGAACATCCATGACTCGTAAACAAACATCCATATTCATCATATAAATACTTGCACCTACCGGGATTCGAACCCGAGACCTAGAGGTTAGTAGGTAGGATCGCTAACCACTCGGCTATACAGGTAGTCAAATATCCGATAGCTCGATGTCATATGTCATCATTATACATAAAACCTCTTTTAAATTGGTCCCAAGCAGAGTCGGGTCGTTTAGTTAGTTCATAACAAAGTGTCAGTCATTTTAATGACCATTACTTGCTCAAATAGCTGTCGAAATCATCACAAAATTACAATTAACTAACAAAGCTGACTCACAGCTTTTATGATATTGTCTTTCAAACTCGCAAGCGCATTTCGAACTTGCTAAACTGAAAATCGCACGATTCTAGATCTTATGAAGATGTAAATATGACGGTTGGGGTGTATTCTCGATGTTTCGTTAATGTGGGTAGACCCAAGCCCTTTTCCGCCATTATTCGCGATTGGCTGTTAGTTTTGTGCGCGCGCAAATTTGAATTTCGAATGATGGTTTAACAATGTTTCCTATTCATGGCTAGGTTTGAGATTGTTTTTTATAAAGATGCAAAGTGTCTTAGGTTTTATTGTTGTATAGTATCTAAATAAATGTTTTTATAGATTAGGTATATGCCAGGAGACAAAAGATTTATTTATCTATATTTTAGTGTTTTATAGTTGGACATCCAGTTTTTTTTACAATATGACGTACGTGTATAAGCATGTTTAGAATGTGATAACATGCACATGGAAAAATTAATTTATCTGATACGGATAGTAGATAAAAGGAATAAATTACATTTGAAATATAAATGATAGTTAGTCTTAAAGTTCAACGAAAAGCTATAACTTGGATGTGGATCACCCAGAGACAATTAATAATAATAAAACACTGCTTTTTTGGCATTTTATTTCTATCAAAGACCCTTGAAATTTGATCCCCTTTTTAATATTTACTTACAAATTTGCAAATATCATTATCTTTTTGTATTGGCATTATAAATATAAGTGTATGGTTATGGTTTGTAAAGTGGCTTTGATCCAGTTCATTTCAGCCCTGTTACACTGCGACCAATGTGATCTATTGTGATAGCCACTGTTAAGTATAGCTCACTGCTAACATTGATTCTTCTCATGAATCTTATTATGTCTTTTGCAGTGAGCTGACGTATCTCAAATGGTTAAAGGATTGGACTTCCCAAAGAGATGCTACGTTTACGCATTAAACGACCACATTCAGAGAGAATGTGTAGCGGGGTTTCATCTGCACTATTACAGAATCTACACGCTCTGCAATCTCTGAGACCTAAGATTGAGAGGTGTTTGTTTAATCTGCAGTGCCCCGTTAATGTCCTGGTTAATATGCGTAAGTTTTCTCTGCTTAGCCCTAGTGCCTCATTCGCAGCCTTTTTGTTGAAGGCTTGAATTAGGGTTTTGGAATGGGTTAAGCCCGGAGTGTTGCTCCAGAGTTTAATGCACTCTTGTGAACATGATGTATCAAGGGTTGATTTAACAAGACTCCTTGGGACACCACAGAAGGGTTCAGGGCCAAATTGAGTGCTTTTAGCGCCAATTCTTGCAAAATCGTCGGCGTATTCATTGCCTTCGATCCCTGCATGTCCTGGAACCCATCGAAGTGTAACTCTGTTCATTCCTCCCAGAGTATTCAGTATAGTCCGGCAGTTGTCTACAAGCTTTGAGACTGATCTGTTGGAGTCTATAGCGGACAGAGCCGCCTGACTATCTGTGTGGATATAAATACACTTGCCGACGTAGCCTTTATTTAGGATGGTGTCCGCACATTCTATTATGGCGTATACCTCCGACTGGAAAACGGAGGCAAGATTTCCCAAGTTGACAGATTTGCCAAATTTGGGGCACTCTCCGAAGATTCCACAGCCAACGTCAGAACCCGACTTGGATCCATCGGTATACCATTTAAGGCTCCCTTTTTTCCAAGTAATTCGATTGTTTAACCAGTCCTCTCTTGTGGGGAATTCAATAATAAAGTTGCTGATGAAGTCAAATTTCGGCAGCATGGCGTCACTCAATATAAGTATAAGAAATAAAGTAAACTCAAATTATTGTAATAATTTTAGAAATTTTGAGTGTTCATCAACTGTGTTTATCAACACCACGGTTCCAAAAATGTATCAATAGATACTATTATGGAAAGTTGAAATGTATGGAATAAAGTTTCATTTTTTTATGTCGCGTAATTTTGTACCTGACATTTCGACCTAGTTGCATTGTCATTTTTTAATAAATACGTCAAAAAAACTTATTTTTAGTAAGACACTTAAAAATGACAAACCAAGCAATGTACGTCAAACATTAGCAAAGTTTTCGAGGTCATTGCGACATGATAATACTTATTTGTTGAACTCAAAGACAATCTCAGTTCGCGATGTCTCTGGTGCGATGTAAGAGATTTCAAATTCCTTGCAAGTGTTAAATAGTTAGAAAAAAAAAATTGTTCTATTACAATAAGTTACTGTTGGCTTCTTAATAAAACTTTATAAGTAAATTACTAATATATGATTCTTAAATTATATTTATTTTGCATACTCCTACGTATATATATTTTAGGACAACAGCTTTTTAAAAATAATTTTTTATTGTCTCTATCGATTATTATAAGTAGGTACATATTTTATTTGTGAACAAAATAAATGAAATTTACATTTAATGATCAATCAATATGTTACAAATAGGTTCGAATACCAGATAAGATAATCAGAACTTTTGTATAACTTATTATAATTATTTCCTTTACCGGTAATTATTTATTTATATATTTTTTTTGCTAACGGTACCAGTAGCCATGTTGATGGTAATGAATATTGATAAATAAGAGGATTAGTTTTGTGATTTGGTTTCATTTAGGTAAGAGGCCCTTAATTTAAAAGCGACATTTTTAAAGCATTCAAAGATTTTATTTAAGCTGAATTGTCTAATTCTGTTAAAATATATATTATGACGATAATATTAAGAATTGAAGTAAGTAATTTAATTAAAGTTAATTTTATGTATGTTTGTATTAAAAAAAATACTAAATACTTATATTTTAGACTAGGTCACGTCTGTAAAAATTTTTTCTAAAAACAATGATTCACATTGTACTTAGTTATGTCACCGACGAAATAATGAATTGAAATTGGGTTTTCCGTTGGTTTGTAATAAAGAATTTGTAAAGGCATGTTTTTCTCAAAATTGTTTCCTATAGAATTCTTTTTGGTGTCATCTCTAATATTAGAGATACTACTACCGCTTCGGAAACAAATGGCGCTCTGAGAGAGAAGAAGCGGCGCAAGAAACTCTCCCAGCATTATGTTTATGCGCTCTTTTCAATAAAAATATACAATATTGTACAGTCATTTCTATCGCTATAAAATAATCACAATCTAGTCCCAGACCGTCCGATCATTTAGATATTCAGCTGTGGAGTAATAGGATTTATGACAGAGCCATTTTTTTTTTATAAAACATTTAAATTTATTTATAGATAATGCCTGAACAGTGGTTGGGACTTTATTACAAAGATATATACATTTACCCTTAAAGCTATTATGTATCTTATAAAGCCTAATGTAATTAGTTACAAGCAATCCCTTATTTCTAGTGTTATCATAATGAAAATCACTATTAAGAGCAATTAGTTGTTCTATAGAGAACTTAACAATATCTCTTCTATTTTTACATTTTAATCTATTATTAATAATAATTAGGGAACCATGTATTGCCCTACTTCTATAAAACGAACTGACTCCTTTATGTTCTCTAAAACTAAACTGGAGCTGATGACTCTTACGGCAATGTTCTGTAATACATAAATAAATACCAAATCAAATAGTAGTATCTAGTATATTAGAAATGGCATCAAAATAATTCTAAAGGAAGCAATTTTCAGAAAATAAATGCCTACATAAATATAGTCATTTGACAGCAGCAGAGATTATGTTGAGCTTAAGATAAGACAGAACAATAAAAAGGTCTGTGGAAAGGTCAAGCGTACGATTCATTATACTGAGTACATTGTTGATTATCTATATATATAAAAATCAATTGCTGTTCGTTAGTCTCGCTAAAACTCGAGAACGGCTGGACCGATTTGGCTAATTTTGGTATTGAATTATTTGTGGAAGTCCAGGGAAGGTTTAAAAGGTGAATAAATAGGAAAATGCTGCTAAATTAAATAAAAATAACAATTTTGTTTTTCCTTTGATGTGTCCATACATAGTTTCTATGAGAGAATTTATTGACGCACGGTTTGACAGTTCTGCTGTGAAACAATTTCATTACGACAGCAGGGTGCATATTTTACGAAGTAATTTTTGATGTTATGATATATTATTGACAAATTCATATAAAAATATTATTTTATTTAATATATACAGAACAACGACTGTCGGGTCAACTAGTTATTAAATAAACTTTTACAATAGAAAGTACTTATACTAAATTATTAGAGTATCTAAAACTTATCTGATTGTTAGTTTTATGAGATGACGCAAGAAATTGTTGATGAGACGTTTTGGTGGACTTACGCTTTAGGCCGCTATTCCAAGAGAACGCCAAAATGGCGCATAATTGAAATCATTTCTTTTCGGTTTATATAAATCATTTATTTTTACAAAAAATATTTATATACCGAGTATGAGATGAAAATTCATTTTAAAGTGAAACTTTAATTAAATCGTCTCAAACTTTTTCGTCTGTTTGTTGCATGTCGCGTGACGGTCGGGCCTCGCCTATAGTTTGCAGCAGCTGACCGTGTAGTGTATAGACTATTATTCATTTGTGCCAGTGCTCCACGCTATTTTGTTTATTTTTATTATTTCCCATTATCATTCCAATTTTCCAAGCATAAAATTAAGATTTATAAAGCGATTTTTATACCCTTAATGGAATATTATTCCAACAATTTTTAGTTAAATGTCTATAATGTGAAAAAAAGTTTCACTTTTACCGTGGTTTCATAAAACCATACAATCCTTTTTTAAAGTGAAACTTTTACTACATCGTTTCAAACTTTTTCGTCTGTGTGTTGCATGTCGCGTGACGGTCGGGCGGCGCCTATAGTTCTAGTTCGCATATTGGATGCAATTCCGTTCGGGTAGGTTCGAACCCCACACTCTTGATATAGGTTTTTTATTTTATGAAAATGTAAACCGTGATATATAAATTTGTTTTTTTTCTATGCTGATATTAATACCCATATTATTTTGAGAAAAAAAGTTTCACTTTTCACGCAATTGCTTTTTTTCTTTACACTTCTATCTATAATAGACATTGCGAAAGAAAATCACCAAAGTACCCCTAACTCTTACAGTTGGAGCCACGCTAATTATCCAATCTAGATAAAAATTCTATTATTAACTGTTTACCAATACTATTTAACATGACATAATTTTGTTATTTTATAAAATAATCTTTGTAATAAATTAAAAATGCTTCAAATTCTGAATTAAAACTATGGCGATCTTCTAAAGGAGAGGTAACTACAAGCTCCGCTCGACTCCTCAAAGCCGTTGGCTCGGTCCCGAGCCATAAACCTAGCTTGCAGTCAAAGCGATGTTTATAAATACGGACTTCGTCATAAACCTCTAGATAAGTCTGAGCAATGACTAAAGGTATATTCCGATATGCACTGCGACCACTGTACAGTGTGACGTGAATTTAGTATACTGTGAAGCCGTTCCTTTACAGCCAGTTATATTGGTTACTATTTAAAACGGAACGCAATCCCGTATACTGTCAGCCGCATTTTTGACGCAGGATTTAAATGAGTGTATTAAAGTTTTCTAGTTCATTAAAAAACTGTTGTTGGAGTACTGTCAAATTAAAAATATTTGGGATTAAACTGAAGGTATTGTTTATAAAACGTCAGGCACTCGAGCGGTTTTGACTGATCACGTGATCAAAGTACTGCGAGTACCTTACCTCGAAACGCCAGGCTCACAGTAGAATATGGCGGCGATTTATGACGTCATTTATTTCCCTAGGGTACTGCGGCAGTATACTGGCAGTCCATAACGGAACGAATTTTTCTACAGTGATAGCACTGTGCAGTGCTCGCAGTGCATATCGGAACATACTCTAAGTACGTGTTGATTTGTCAGTGTGTGCGTTAGCTAGTTAAGTATGAGTCAATGCCAAGCGTGGCTGACTTGTCAATCAAAATCGGTTACATAACAAGAAATTCGGTTTCCTTTTCTATCTTGATGATCTCCGTTAGAGATTTTCTTCTCTCTCACTTTTCACGGTTCTTTGTCTTTACGTTAGTAAATTGGACATAGTTATTGAAAAACGTTCCAAGCCACAAACATCACATTTTAAGGAATTCGTGTTTAAGGTTTAATAAACATTAGTGTATTCCATACATGTGGGTTGGGCTAATAAGTCATGATGTCATTTAGAGTCACACTGTCACTTTTTGTCAGTCCATTAATATGAATCACGTGAGCAGTTTTGTGTTCTTATCTCAATTTCAACATGATTGTGGTTTGGAACGTTTTTCTGGAATAACGTCCAATTGATATATATAACATGTTAGAATATTATAATACGATCGAAATATTTTTTATGTGTCAACTGTCAACAGACTAAACGATGAAATAATTCATTACACGTGATATTTTGAAATGAAATGTGGAAACAAAATAAGAATCACAGTGAAAACTAAAGTGTTTGTGTCAAAACAAATCACGCGCCATTTTCGCCTAATTAAAAACAAACAATAGGCAAAGGTCTACTCATACAGCCAACTAATGGCTAACGTCGGCAAAGTGTTGGCAACAATAAAAGCCGTAATTACTCGGCTAGTTTTCGCGTGTCACGGCATTATTGCTATTTGGCAAGTGACCGTATTCAAGAACGATAATGAATATTGGTATCTTGCCTCGCCGATTCTACTGCTAATTTTTGAAGGGGTCTTCACGCTCACTATTAAAGAAAATCAAGAATGGAAATGGTAAGTATATTTTGTATTGTGCTTTTGAAGTTTTATTAAAGTGAAACTTTTATTACATCTTCTCAAACTTTGTCGTCTGTGTGTTGCATGTCGCGTGCCGGTCGGGCGGCGCCTATAGTCCGTAGCAGCTGACCATGTAGTGTATAGACTATTACTCATTTGGGCCAGTGCTCCACGCTATTCTGTTTGTTTTTGTCAGTGTTTAATATAAATATTATTCCAAAAATTTTTAGTTAAATGTCTATAATGTGAAATAAGTTTCACTTTTACCGTGGTTTCATAAATCCACACAATCCATTTTTAATTTATTATTTTTATTTAGAGATTTCCTTACAGATACATTTAGGTATTGTCTTATAATTTATATTTATTAGTATGTGTTAATGGTTCACTGTTTCGAATAAAAGTATTTTTGGTCATTTTGCGATATAACGCCTTTAGCGGTAAAAGCCTCCTCCATAAGTCGCTCGTTCCTATCTCTTGCAATTCTTGTCCACACACGAAATTCCTGCTGTTTCTACTATGTCATTGCTCCATTTCTTATAACACCTGCCTTGATTTCACTTCCTATTTATAGGGGGTTCATTACTACTTTGGACCATCCTTCGTCTTTTGTTCTTTGTAAATGTCCAGCCCATTTCCAAATTAAACGTAGAACAGATAAGGCTACATCTTTTGCTTTAGTTTTCTTCTTTATTGTAATGTTACTAATTTTGTTTCTTAGTCCTAGCCCCATATAATATCTCTCAATTCCTCTTTGACAAGCCTTAATTATTGCTTAGTTTCTATCTTTTGTTTTCTAGCTTTTGAAGTTAGTTAGTTTCCATAGCAACATTTCATATCAAAACGGGAAGAAAGGCCAACATTGCTCTACATGTAAGAAACTTAATATTATTATCCTCACCAACTAGATGTGTGGCGTTTCTCTACTGTGTAGTTTAAAAGGAACTTTGTAGCACGTACAACTAAAATGTTCAATGTACATTAAAAAAACATCGAAGTTTGTTGTGGGCAACGTTCGTGTGTTGTGATAGTATGAAAGATACATACCACAGGGGGGCAATTTGATAGTTAAGGTGGGCAATTAAAAAATGGACTTGACACGACTGTCATTCTTTCGTTTCGGCTTATTTAGATATCTGTGACAAATTTAACAAAAAAGGCATATTCCAAGAATGTTTTACTACTGTTTCCAACTGCATATTTAGCTGAATGTGGATTAAGTGCTGTAAACGATTAACTAATAAAAAAAAAATCGACGCGAAGACTTGAGATTAAATTAAATTATTAAGAGGATCACACTCAATGAATCTAGAAAAAGTTAATATCAAAATTATTTTGAATATCAGATTTTCATTATATAATGAAAAATGTTTTGAAATTTTACTTTCGATGTTTTGATAACAATTTTATAGTGATTTCTTCCTATAACTTATCATTTATATTTCCTTCGAAGATCAGCAAGTGCCCCCGCGTTTCGGCTTCGTTTCGGGATGCCATAGATCAGCGCCATTAAGCGAATTTATTTTACGTGAATGATATTAGAGAATATATAAGAAAATGATTGAAACAGTCTATGAGACCATGCAAAATATACTATCTTATAAACAAAATGAGAGTCAGACTTTGATCAGGGCGTAGTGTGCCAAACGACACTTCTGATTTTGGTGTAAATGCCAGTAATATAGTGCCAAATGGCACTGGTCAATTTGACAGGTTAGGAACCAACCAATTTTTAAGGTTAAAAATTATGTATGGGGCATAAAAATTTCAGAAATTTTAAGGTGGGGCATGGCCTAAAAAGGTTGGGAAACACTGCCATAGAGTCTATGGTCTATCTAGTATCTAGTAAGTATTTCGTAAGTCTATGACTTACGAAATCAGTATCAGTAAAAAGAGTATCAATCATTTTTTTTATTTATCGTTCAAAATATAGAAGTACCAACAAATATAAAACATTTTCGGCCTTTCAAAATACAGACTTGGCATAAAGTTATACCTGAGAATAACCCAAGAATATGTAAAATATTTACAAATAGACATTTTGCTTATGATTGGTTTATTCGGACGTATAACGTTTCCCGCGTTTATTTGCAAGGCTGCCTGACATTCGAAAAACTACAGAATTATATTTTTTTTTAGTTTATTTAGTGGCATGGCATGTAAGTCCATAGGCCAGAATTATCATGGCATTGACAGTGTTGTCAACGATATAGTCAACATTTTACATATTCTTGATTTATTCTCAGTTATAATTTTATACTAAGTTTATCCGAAGGCCGTTGTTTATAATATATTTTGCCCAACAAAAGCCATTAGTTTTTTCCGTGGGGACAAGATCGTTTACTCCCATAATTATATTAATATGTTACACCAATTAGATTAACATGACTTTAGACACAATTAATTTAAAAATAGGTATTTTAAAATATACTCTGGGTTTTTATAAATATATTCTGAACATTTTACAGGCAAACCATATTATTTAAGTATTTTTTTAATGAGTCGAGCAGGACCTTCAGCTGACACTAATTGATTGACACTCAGGATTCTTGAAAAGCCCAAAAATTCTGAGCGGCTCTACAATTGCGCTCGTCACCTTGAGACATAAGATGTTAATTCTCATTTGTCCAGTAATTTCACTAGCTACGGCGCCCTTCAGACCGAAACACAGTAATGTTTACACATTACTGCTTCACGGCAGAAATAGGCGCCGTTGTGGTACCCATAATCTAGCCGGCATCTGGTGCAAAGGAGAGGTATTGCCGCTCAGATTTTTGGGTTATTCAAGAATCCTGTGCGGCAGTGCATTAAAATGGGCAGGGCGTATCAATAACCATCACCTGAACGTCCTGCTCTTCTCGTCCCTTATTTTCATAAAAAAAATCGCATATATCAATCACTATTATTATAACAGTGTCGCTTTCAGGTTCTGTCCGTCTGTGTTCATCTACTTAGGCCTGACAGTTCCAGCCATCTGGCTGCTCGAGCTCCACAAAGTAGACCTTCGGCTGCAGAAAAAGACGAACCTCACTTATACAGAAGTAAGTTTATATAATGCTACGACGAATTTTCGCGCGAATTCTTACTTGTACCTATGTAGTGAGTTGTTTACAAAAACTTGTTTTTCTTGTTAGTACCTAGTTCGCTGTCCAACAACATTCTAGAGTGATCCTTATCATACCGATAAAGGGGCGTACATTATACGGCTATCAGCACAGAGGAGGTTTATAGTCGGGGTGACACACGTGCCCGATATATGTGCCCGTTTTGGGGTGTAAATACGTAAATGTATTTTACTCCTCTCCAAAAAAAGAATTAAGTCATTCAGTAAGTAGCTAAGCGAACCAGTGAACAGTCTTGGCGATATTGGCAGTCGCCTTGCGAGGCAATAGCGATAGCAGAGTTGGTTCAATCGTTCAAATTGTTAATTAAAACTTTAATTATTATAACACTGTTAAATATTACTTTAATTCCATCCCTGCTCTGTAGCGATACCTATTCAAAACATTATTGTGTATTACTCACTGCTGCGACGTTTAAAAAATTATTTGCGAAGTTGTACTGGTATTTTCTGAATACTGTAGTCCTGACACTAACAATAATAATATACTTTGAACGATTGCGCGGCCATCTGGAGGGCAGAGCCAAATTGTCTTAGCTTCGAAGCTGGGCGTCATAAATAGAGCATGGCAATACTTCAAGCCGGCCCACATTCTAGCACTCTACTAAGCGCAGGACCGGCCTCATGTGGAGTATCTCATATATTGCTGTCATCTCTAGTCTGACGCACCCCAGTATCAGCTCGATCCATTTGCCATCCAGCTCTCTGTGAAGGGCTAGATCACTTGGTGTTGCGTATAGACGTGGCTTCGTTGTGTGTTTTTTACCGCATTTATCACGGGGAGTGTTCTGAATAGCTGTTTTCACCTGATTTTTGCCGCTGAATTCCATCTTCGCACGACATATCGCATATTTTTATCATTCCCACCAAATGCCTGGCGTTTATCTACAGCGTGGTTTTAGTATTTTTATTGTATTTTTTTCTACATATCTACAGTTTAGCATTACCAAAGTTTACTTATAGCTTCTACTATATTTATCTCTCCGGTACTAAGTACTAAGCTGAGTTTAGTTTAGTTATCACTAGTGTCGGGCGATGACAGCACACGTTTTCGAATTTATTAAGACAAATAAAAAGAAATTCCTCCATATTTTGCGTATTGTGCAGACGCTTTTTGAAAGTTTGTTTACTTAACAACATTATTTTTCTATCCCAGACAGAAATACCAATCCCGGGAGCCACCAAGATTCCAACGGACATGTGGGTGACGCTGATAGAACAGTTCTTGATGCTGACTCTCATTGTGGGAAGGTGGCTGCTTCCAAAGGGTGACCTCACCAGAGACCAGCTTAGCCAACTACTGCTTGTGTATATTGGTAAGAAAATTAGAATCTGTCTTTACATCTTTCCGCTAATCTATTTATTGGTTTTGAAGCTATTAATGAATGAAATACTGTTGCTGCTGTTTTGACCTCCGTTGTTAAACTGATTTGAAGATTATTTCATTTTAAACTACTTCCAGATTGTTGCCACTATTTAACGGTTTCAAATATATCTAGTTGCTCTTTCCGAGGCTGTACTTTGTCTGTCACTTGCTTAATAGTAGGTTAAGTGAATTACACTTTGTTTTTTAGCCATTAAGAAATAAATTATTAGCTTCAAACAGATGTAAAAATTTAGGTAAACCACAGTTTACGCCAAGTTTTTCTCGTTTGTAGGCCTACAGAAAAGTCCGCGATGGCATATCTGTCTTTTAAGAATAAATAAAATAACCTTTACTTATTTCTAAAAAAAATCACACATAAAAATTTAAAGACAATTGGGCGATTGTTTATGAACATGTATTATTTAACACTGACGGTTTATGATATTAGTTATGATTTATAGTCATATTAGTAATTTTTTTCTTTCGCGGATATCTTTTGTTATCAAAAGATAGTCGCTAGATGTAATCCTGAACTTTAAATTATATTTATTTCAACGTGATTAATACAGAGTTGTTAATGCAGCTCAAGATGATGCAAATCGATTTGACGTAGAGTGCGTCCCTAATTATAGCATCTTTATAACAGGGACTGCAGCAGACATCATAGAATTCTTCGACTCATTCAAGGATGAAAAGGTCGCAACGGAGAAAGTCTTGGTGCTGCTAACGCTGGCGATCTGGTCGTGGTCTTTGGTGCAGTTCACGGTGGTTCTGACCGCGACCAAGTCCAGGAAATCTAGAGGAACTGCTCATAGGTCCGACATGTACGTATTTTGGCACGCTTGCACACTCGAAGTGGATTTATTAACTTTCTAAAAGCAACTATGAAAATACCTATAAAACTTTCGAGATGGCGTAATAATAATATTTTGTTTCTTGTGTGAAATCGCGTGATGATACCTATATCCAAATAAACCAAGCAAAGACTTGTTTAAAATTTTAAAAACATGTTATAAATCGTTACAGTGATTTCTGAGATAAGTACATTATAAATGTATGTATTTTCCAAGTAGATATTAAAATTATAATTAATAAGTCCACTTCGCTACAATATGCCAATTTTTATAAATAACAATAGCATATAGCACTTATAACGGCTTATTTTAAATATTTGCTTTATGTTTTTGCTACTTTTTTAACAATATTTTAATTCTACAACATTTAAGGACCTGTATAAAGCTTTTGATATTGTTACTGAGCTTATTAACAATAATAAACCTTTTTTATATTTTTTAAAAACGTTTTTCTTCTATCTAATTATTTACATTCGTCACGCTTATTTGTTTTTTTAAAGAACATTTTAAAAACTGTTTAGCAAACATATTTAGAATGCCGCAAGGGTCAACTTTTGGTCATATTATGTTTACTTAATAATAATAACACTAAATAATAATAATGACATGAAATAAATCGAAACACCACCTTTATTTGTGTCCTGTTACCTTTCGGCCCCTACTTGTGAATACAACCTACTTTTAGAAAGGTATACGCGCTTTTTTTGAAAGTACCCAAGTCTTATCATGCTGGAAACACCACACAAGGAAGCACATTCTACAGCATGGTTGTACGTGGAAGAAATTTCCTTGAAAACTTCACTGAGGAGGAACACCACACTTCCAGATGAAATCCTAATTTGTGGCGTGTTGTGCGAAGGTATAGGTAAAATGGTAGGAATCAGCTCAAACAGCTCTTCGGAACACACCCAGTAATAAAAGCGATTGATACACACAATAACTAAATAAACTCACAATAAAGCACCGTTTGTACGCAACCCTAAGTGATCCAGCCGTTCGTTCGAGCTCTTCGTTGCGCCCGGTCAAATGGTTCGAGGTGATACTGGGGTGTGCCAGACCAGAGATGAGTGTAATTATCCATAGGCCGGACCTGCGCTATATAATTGTAGAGCGCTAGAATGTGGAACAGCTTGAAGTATTATCGTGCTCTATACATTCTTAAAAGTCAATTTGGATTTGCCTTTTAGATGATTGTTATCACATACGTTAGGTATACTTCTTCATCATCACAATTTTTCTCAATTAAAGTTACATTTTGTTGTGACTTTTTGTGCCGAATTTCCCCCACGTAAACCTCTATCCTTCTTGAATGGAATAGGCTTAGCGATATTACTTGTTTTATGATAGTACTAAATATGTTTGTGTTACAGGAATTCAAGCCGAGCCTGTTGTTGTTCCATCGAAGTTTGCGCCATTATAATGAACATAGCGCTACAAGACGCACCGTTCTTGGCGTTTCGACTGCTCATCATAGCGCACTACAAGATTATTAACTATATGAATATATTCTTCACCTGCAAGAACACTTTAGTAAGTCTACTAATTGGAAAATACACGTAGATGCTGCTTACGTAGATCTTGACATCGCATTCCCAAACACAAAGTAACGTTAGCGAAAAAAGAAGCGAAGCTATAAAGTAAAAAGTGATTCGTTTTATACAGTTTCATTTTTCGAGTGCGTACCAGTAGGAGGTATTGAAAGATTTTTACAGTAAATATCTAATTACGACACTAATATAAACAAATCGAAGATAAGAAAATAGAATCTACTCTTACTTAACTGCCTTTATACTATATATATATACTATACGTGTTATAATTTTATGATATTCTAGTATTCTGTAGTCTCAGGGTGTCGGGTGCAGTGTGTTCTTATGGGGGGCTTTGTCGCTTGATATTATTTTGAATTTATCAAAAATATCAATAAATCACAAGAGCGTTGCACGCCTCTAAATCTTTATAACCCATCCGACTTAAACTTAAGAAACTGACATCTATATATATATGTATATAATGAAAATGGTCTTTGTTTGAGGCTCTGCAAGCCTCAACCACTGATCGTATCGACATGAAACTACCACCATTCGATGCGAAATTTTTCAGATTCAAATTCAAATATTTTTATTCAAAATAGGATTTAATATCACTTATTGAACGTCAAAAACTATCACCCGTTCAAAATAGACTGCCCAGACCTGAGAAGAATAGGCTCTCAGAGGGCTTTTTTTATATACAAATATGGATTACTAAACCACTGATCGTAGCGACATGAAACTACCGCCATTCGATGCGAAATTTATCCTAGATGGTTTATGGCTACTTATTTTTTATTGTATTTGTAATAAGATGAATAAAATTTTATTTATTTCCTTTTAAAATTCGCCCAGTGACGCGAGCGGGAACGGCTAGTTAAAGTATATTAGTTATATGAATAGGTTATTAAAATATATACAATATTTTAGGTAATATTACTGCAGATCTACAGACTGTATGTGTTACATTTGGAGAAGGTCGATGAGGGTGGGGGTTCGGTATATAGAAAGAGACACAAACACAAGAGCGAGAAGACAGACAAGAAACACAGGTAAGATATTAAGTCATTTTCATTGACTTACTAGACTAGGGGTATGTTCCGATATGCACTGTGAGCACTGCACAGTGCTATAGAAAAATTGGTTCCGTTATGGACTGCCAGTATACTGCCGCAGTACCCTAGGGAAATATATGATGTCATAAATCGCCGCCACATTCTACTGTGAGCACTGGCGTTTTCGAGGTAAGGTACTCGCAGTACTTTGATCACGTGATCAGTCAAAACCGCTCGAGTGCCTAAAGTCTTAATTAAAATATTTTTAATTTGACAGTACACCAACAACAGTTTTTTTAATGAACTAGAAAACTTTAATACACTCATTTGAATGCTGCGTCAAAAAATGCGGCTGACAGTATACGGGATTGCGTTCCGTTTTAAATAGTAACCAGTATAACTGGCTATAAAGGAACGGCTTCACTAAATTGACGTCACACTGTACAGTGATCGCAGTGCATATCGGAATATACCCTAGAACTAGACTCGCCTATTAAAAGTTCGTTAGAAATGTCGTTTATACGAACTGTATAGAACGTTATTGTTTATACAGCGAGGTAGCATTTTATCGATGATGTTCGGGTTGACTATAGACAGAACCGGAAGGGCCCTATTAACTTTGCATATATTTGTGACAGCCCATTAAAAATTTCAAAGATTTTCCGCTTGTTGCAGAAGGAATCCTTAAAGTTAATGTTTCATTATCGGCCGTTTTCAATAACGTATATCTAGGTACGGAAAGATTGCTATCACCGTTTACTGACAAGATCTATCCATAGCTATGTCCAATATATGTAGTTATATAATTGTAGTTATATAGTTGTAGTCCAATACTATCCGTCGATAGGTTATTGAAATAAGTAAGTGTAAAATGATAGATTTGTCTACCTCTAGTAAGTTAAACTAAGGATAAGGTTATTGAAAACGGCCTTTAATCACATGCTATCTTTGACTGTCAAAATGAAAAAGAAGGTGACGGTATTATATTAAATGAAACATTAACATATGCTTTCTGCAACAAGCGGTTAGATCATTAATATATCTTGATAGACTATAACAGCTGTGAAAACTTGAGTTTAGAACTAACATCTAGTTTGAAAAATGCAATCGCGAGTGTAAGACGTAACTTGTCACGCACATTAATCTAATAATTCTGGCCTGTTTTCATTGCTTGTCTAACAGCAAGAGACTCTATCTAGACGTATAAATTATCTTAAATAACAGGCAAGTCCAATTGCGAAACTAAATACAATTAATGAAGAATGCTTAAATAAAATAATGGTAGGTACTTTCCAAGATGGTTTAGCATAACAAGCATTTTTATGTTAAGAGATCACAAACAGAAGAGGCAGAAGAGAAAGAACGAGGCAGAGACTTCTCTGTCTGTCATCAGCGACCCGAAGAAACATGACAGAGTGGATACAGGGAGAATTAGGTAAGACTTTTTTTGTTATTTTTATTGTTATTTTGTCAGTTCTGGGCATACATTTTTAAAAGATTAAAACTGTAAAAAAATGCTGGTTGTAGACTGCTAATAGAAGGGAAAACTTACAAAATTAAGCATTAAAATTTGAAATTTCAGTCTAAATACATAAAAAAACACTATTACAACAATGCACAGTATAAACACTTTGAACTTTTCACTAAATCCATTTAATTTCACTTATAAGATATGCTGTGTGACAATACGTCAGCTGTATAGCTACAGGTATACTGGGATAAGCATTTCGCGGCCGCGAACTCACGAGATTTCTGTATATTATATTTATATTTCTTTTTTTAATTATTTATTTATCGCGTGCGCCAGTCATGAGCATGTCGGTGACGCTAACCCATAACATTGTCCCTTACCAAAAAGTGCCCAACGCTGTTAAAAAAGTTTACACTTCAAAAATGATATGTAAAAATATAGTCACATCTCTATCGCGCCGAATAAGGACTGGGTATATTCAATATTAACTATGTCATATAGTTTTAATATTTTTGTTGAATTGCTTCTATTCATTTTCATTAGAATAAAATTTTGTAAAATGAACAGCAGGCCTACCATGAACTCTACCTAAAATGAACTGCTTTGCTATTTCGTACCACGATGTTATTAGAGCTATCCATTTTAGGTTGACGTCAAATCAAGCAATTGAATCGCAAACTGATTTAGTTCATTCATTCATCCGTACCATGAGGTAATATTTCAACATAAACTGAAAAAAGTTGCTACTTCCTTAGAGGAAAGTGAATCGTGTTGTTAATAACTATTAAAAAAGAATGAAAACATACAGAAAGAAAAAATTCTATTATATGAAAGATGAGATGAGAATACTTTATTGGATTTTTTTGTAAAACAAAATACTGAAAATAAAATAATACCGAATATGAAAATACATGAGTTCCCAAGAACGAATTAAAAAAAATGTTCTCTGTGCTCCTGTCAAATCAAACATCAATGGAGGTGCGTTCATAACATACCACAGACTGGGAATTATAACTGTTTATTGTACGATATTACATTCTATGCATAGTTTTATTAAAAAAAGCCCGCTTAGTTTACTTACTTTTACTTGAGAAAAGTCTGAGGCATTCTATTTTGAATGGATGGTAGTTTTGACGTTCAATAAGTGATTTTGAATCCTATTTTCAATAAAAATATTTGAATTTGAATATAGCATTAATGAATTTTGATGATACTACATAATATATTATAAAATAAATTAAATTAAAAGCCCGCTGAGCTTCTTGCGCCCGTTCTTCTCAAGTCTGAGGCATAATTCGAATAGGTAGGTATAGGTAGCTTTTGACGTTAAATAAGTGATGTTAAATCCTATTTTAAATGAATATATTTGAATTTGATTTATAAACTAAGTTCCCACTGTGGTTGAACCCACAATCTTCATTGCTTACCAAAAATCGAATAATCTTTATCTAAGTTTGCAATACTTGGCAATAATAACTTAAAGTAAAAGCTAAGCTATAAAATTTACTATAGTTTTATATGTATAGAAGGGGTTGTGGATTAGCGCTTTGTAAAGGCGAGGTGATATCACCTTGATGGAGGGTCTCGAATCATGCCCAGTGTTGTAGTGATGTCGATAAACTTATATCGATAGTTTTATTTGTGTGATTTTTGAAAAGGAGGACAAACGTGTGACCTGGTGTTGAGTGATGTCACTCACTTCTCTTGCATTGATTAAAAGGTTTGAATTTCACCTATAGTCTATAGTCTATATACCACACTTTTCGCTGTTTCTGCGGTGCAACGGTTAGTTGAGAACAGTAGAATCAATCCCAGCTGGAGAATTATGATTGATTTTGTATGACTGCAGCGATGCAGTTTTAAGGTTTTTTTTTATTTATTGTTCAATATATACAAGAAACAAACTTCTTAACAATTTAAGCCATCCTCATGAAACTTAAGGTGCAAGAACGATTTGTAATTCAGTTTGAAGGAATTCTATACTGGGCTGCTGAGATAAACTCTTTTGTCTCAATGTGAGTAGCGTTATCGCAGTGCCAATAAATTTTTTGAGTTTTCAAGAACTTGGTAAGTAGCATTGTATCGTAGTGGGTAGTAGTATCACATAGCTGTATCACATAGCTGTATCATATTTTCCACTTTATATTTACTATTTAAATAGTTAAGAAATATTCAATTATTCATATTTTATCAAGAACTCTGTCTACCAATTCTTAAGCATCAATACGATAATGTAATAAATTCTAGCTCCTTGCAGTATCTACAAGAACAGTTGAAAAAATCAATCAAACACAAAAAACTCTCTAAAGATAAAATAAAGAAAGCTCATGGATCTCAGAAAAGAGATTGTGCTATAGTATTTTTTACAAATTGTGATAATCATAATGTTAACACCAGAACCAAATATATAGTTACTATTCCTACTGCTCGGTTAGCGGCCGTTTTCAATAACGTATCTCTAGTTACGGATACCGTGATGTCACCGTTTAAAGACAAGATATTATCTATCCATTGTTATATCCAATACAGTTATAGACCAATGCTTTATGTCGATAGGTTGTTGAAATGTAAGTAAGCGTAAAATGATAGATTTATCTACCTCTAGTAAGTTAAATTACGGATATATAGGATATTGAAAACGGAAGTTGGTCGAGTTAGTAAGTCGTTTGTTTGGCGATGTATATTCTTCTCAACAGGATGCCAGAAAGTTTATAAAGGATATTTGTTTCAAAACAATTTTTGGAAAAGGTTGTACATTGAACGCTACTTCTATACTTCTATCATGAGGGACTTTCTTAATAATTTTTCTTAATGACACTTATTCTATTTATTGAATAATTTTCATCGTAATGTAGTGTAATTAAAAAAAACTAGGGGCCCGCTGAGTTTTTTATTCTCATCTCAGGTCTGAGACATATATTTTTGAATGGGTGATAGATTTCAGATAAGCAGTTTTAGTAACCTATTTTAAATATTTATATCCAAAATAAAAAATATTTATATAATAAAATAAATTACGTTGCCCCTCAATATATGTAAGAGATAATTTACTCTGTGGGACAGAGATACAAAAAATTGAAAAGAAATATGAATCAACATTGTAATAATAAGTGTACAAAATCCACTAAGTTTTATCAGCAACTTGCTGCCTAATACACTTGTTAACATTAGATTTTATATATATGGTAATTTATTTCTATACAATTTTTTAAGGAAAATATTAGGTAATCTTTATTATTCTTAACGTCTTTATGACTTTTTTGTTATGTTTTTAAAGTGATAACCCCCACTTCTAGGATTAATACACACATAAAATTTGAAAAACAAAATTTTATGAACGATGCGGGACTCACGACCTCTGGCGAATCAACTGAGCTAACCGTTCGAGTGACGTATCGTTTAAAACAAAATTTTATGAAATTCATAAAGCATACAAGATTTTATGACGATACATCACTCGAACGGTTAGCTCAGTTGGTTAGAGCACTGGCACGGAACATCAGAGGTAGAGTGCCGCATCGTTCATAAAATTTTGTATTTCAAATTTTATTTGTTTATTATCTTTGTTTATAATTTAGCGGCTACTACACATGGTTAAACTTAACAAGATTTATGTGTATTCTTAAAACGAATGGACAAAATTATATTGTCAAATCTGCCCATTAAAATAAAGTAATATTGAATCGAGTATCGATGTATTTGTCGTTCACGGCACATCACTAGCGAGGGCGCGGCGCAAACGAGCTTTACAACATAATAGAGAGGATGACCTGCACTTATTATACCCGCTATATACACCGGGCTGGGGTCAATGTTGACTTAGCGATTGTCAGATTAGTCACCATGTTACAATATTTATTTTAAGGCTTCAGTTCTTTGGAGCGGATTTACGGCCGTTTACAATTTACTATCTACAGATAGAGAAAATGTCTACCTTCTACTGTCAGTAATTAGCTGTCAATCATCTGAAGGATAAGTCATTCTTAACGCCTTATATTGGGATGCGTTATTTGCAATTTCCATACAAATATATCAGACAGCGTGTACGGATAAGATGAGTTACCGTCGATAAGTTTATTGGGAGAGAAAAGTTAACGATAGTTACGATTTTAATATCAAATATGCCACAACTGGTGTTAGACTGAATATTGGGAACGGCCGTTAGACATTGTTCAGACTTTACTTCGTAAATCTTTGCTGGTTGCGATAAAATGCGAACTTGATTATTGTATTCGGCTGTCTTAGCATAAGCTTAGTATAATTTCAGATATCAAATGACAATATAAAACATTATGCTCAGCCTACACTTAGCAAAGTTTAACGTGAGTAAAATCTAAGCAAAGTCTAAATAGGCTCTATACTATATAGGTCCTAGACTTTCCCACCGGTGATTTTATTTGAATAGGATTTTTTCCACAATTAGGTACATCGCTTTTATTATTTTCATGTGGGAATAATATTTTTAAAATAAGCTGAACTAAATCATAGACAGGTTTATATTGAATGGATTAGTCGCCCAGATTCACTTGTCTCTCAATCCAGCTTATTTGGAAGTAAGCTTGAACAACAAGCATTCCGTAAAATTTCAATTTTTATATTTTTTTTTTATTTTGGGTTTAGGTACAAACAAACAGATACAGAACAGATACAAATGTGATTTTTACATGTTTATTTTTTTTATTATAACTTTGCCACGCTTATGATTTCTAATATTTAGTTGTTTAATTACTGAATTTGGGATTTGTAATGCGCAGATTCGCCACTTTATTGTGTGTCTTCTACCGCATTTATCACGGGGAAAGTTCTGCAGAGCTGCCTGACCTCCGCAATCCTGTTGCCGTATCTGGGTTTATAGTCCCCCTGCCCCCCCATAAGGTTGGCTGGAGCTGCTCTACTGGCGTGCACCAGATCAGAGATAACAGCACTATTCCATATCGTGACCAGACCAGCTCCATGTAGCGCGCTACAATGTGTGTCGGGTTGAATCTGGTGGTCCATTTCGAAAATCTGCCAGGAAACTTAACCACCAAGCCTTCTAGAACGCTTGCGTTCAATGGACACAGAATGCAGTCATAAAATGAATTTTTTCCTGAGAGACTCTCGTGGGATCATTGTGGCACGTACAGCTCTTTTTTAAAGTTTGAAAATATTATTTACTTCCGCTGCACTATCCCATAATATAATGCCATACGAAATAACGCTATGAAAATAGCTAAAATAATTCTTGCTATATTTATGTCAGAAAGTTGTCGTGTCCTTTTAACAGCAAACGCTGTCCAACTTAATTTTTGATGAAGAAAATGTACAAAACAAATGTGTTTCGAAATTTAAAAGAATTGTTAAAAAACTTTTGTGTTGGAAAGGTTACTATAGCATAAACGATTTTCTTAATGATACCACAGACTGGGAATGAAGCGAACACCCTCATGCTCTTTAATTATAAATGTTTATAGTACGATATTTCATTGTAATCCATATTTTTATATAAAAAAAGCCCGCTGAGTTTCTTCTTCAGGTCTGAGGTAGTCTATTTTGAATGGGTGGTAGTTTTTGACCTTTAATAAGTGATTTAGAATCCTATTTTGAATAAAAATATTTGAATTTTTATTTGATGTATGGAATCTAATGTTACACCTAAAAATGCTGCATTATAATCTATTTTTAAATCTGTGTCATTAATATTTACTTTAATGTGTACTCGCCTTACATTTGGCAACGTTAATTTAAAAACTTTTTTATATTACTTGTTTAATAATAAATTATTCATATTGAACCATTTTGATACTCCTAACGAAGCATTATTTATATTATCACACTAATCTTGGTGATTTGAGTAAAGTATACTGGAAAATCAATTGCGAGCGACCATAGCAAAAGTTTTAATATCGGTCGTTGAGCAACTGGTGACCCTCTAGGTATCGAGAGGTATCGGCGCCCGTGAGGCCCAGAGGCGCGGAGAATGTACAAAGTACTATCTTCGCGCCTCAATAGAGCTACTAGAAACCCAAGCGCTGGCATCTATTTCGGTCAACGGATCAGCCTAGCTATCCAACGCGGAAATGCTGCCAGTATTCTAGGAACGCTTCCCCATAATGATAGTTTTAATTTGTAAATATAGTTATAAGATTTGTTATTTTTTATAAATATTATCTATGTTATATATTGCATGCAGGGCCATCATTCTGACGAACACAGATGAAATTAAAGAGCTGGAACTATGCCAGTTATTCAAAGACCAAGTCATTGTGGAGAATGAAAGGAAAAAAGGGTAAGTAGCTTACAAAGTTTGAGTCAAGCTACAATTAAAGGGGGCATATAGGCTCGATGGCCACCTGAGATGGTAAATGAGAACTGCCCTGTATGGATGGATGGAGCTGAAGATACCAGAAGCCTTTGCAGTTGTTTTTATAGAAGAGAGGACAAAAAGCGTACGGATTTCCTGATGTTGGGTGATCACCGCCGCCCACATTTTTTTGCAATACCAGAGGAATCACAAGAGCGTTGCTAGCCTTTTAGAAAAGTATATACGCTTTTTTTGAAAACGAGGCATTTATTTTCTAAAAATGGATTCCTTTAGAATTCTTTTTGATGTCATTTCTAATATACTAGATACTAATACCGCTTCGGAAACAAATGGCGCTCTGAGAGAAAAGAAGCGGCGCAAGTAACTCTCCCAGCATTCTTTATTTGCGCCCTTTTCAATAAAAATATACTATATTGTACTGTCATTGCTACTGCTATAAAATAATCATAATCTAGTCCCAGGCTGTCCGATCACTTAGATATTCAGCTGTGGAGTAATAGGATTTACGACAGAGCCATTTTTTTTTAAAACATTTAAATTTATTTATAGATAATGCCTGAACAGTGGCTGGGACTTTATTATAAAGTGTATATATTTATCCTTAAAGCTATTATGTATCTTATGAAGCGTACTAGCATTAGTTACAATGAGGTACCCATGTCGTATCGTCCTGGAATCACCACACAATTTAACAGCTTGGTTGTACGTGGAAGAAAGTTTCTTGAAAACCGCGCTGTGCAGCAAGTTTAAGCAACTGCCCGCTTTCAAACTTAGCCGGATTTTACTGCTATCTACTATTTCGAATTTATGTCAAATTACTGCATGTTTCATATTAAACTAAATTTAAATTTTTGCTTAGGCAGTCTCGCCTCTTATATGTAGTATTTACATTATTTTTGATGAACTATTCTTGTAACCTTAATGGTTATTTTTTCTAGAAAGAAGAAGCAAAAGGCACGCTCATCAGATGAATCACTGAACAACATTCATCACACAACAGATGACTCGGGCATTTGACAGCACCGAATACGTCGGGAGAGCCCCAAGAGAAGCCCCCGACACAAAGACAGAAAGGACAAGCATAAGGAGAAGAAGAAAAAACGGCGGGAATCTAGTGACAGTTCTGACAGTTCCACTTGAGGTGTAATATACATTCTCTGTGGTACAATTAAAAAATTAAGTCTTGGCGCGAAAGTTGAATTTGGAGAATAATGTCGCGCAGAGACAATGATTGATTATAATTGTCAATACATGCGTTCGACATATTTTATGGTGATGTGTTCGTGATTTTAAATTAGTAATTGTGATTTTTTGTCTTTACACAAATTTTAAATCCGGTATTATTTAAAAAGGCAACTAGCAACATATTTTTTTAATGGCATCTGTATTGTTTACAAAATATTTTGCTGTTTGACGAATGTATTAGCTTAAATTATTATAAGTTGTGAAATAGTACTCAGGTGTGAAATGTGATTTTCTTATCGTTATTTTTATTATGAGCTGCGCTGTGACACCCTTTCACTGCACTGTAAGTAATTTTTAATTAAATTTCACTAGTTGATTGTCTTTGAACATGACAGCATAACACTGAGGCAGCCTCACATATGTATTGCAAGGTGTTGCAAGAGAATGTCGGCGGCGGTGATTTTATTTTTAAAAGTTATTGATGTCATTTTACTGATAAGTTAACGTTGTTTCTATATCAGTTTAAGGTTTTTTATAATATAATAATATATAATCTTAATATATATAAATTACGTGACACGTTGTTTGTCCGCGATGGACTCCTAAACTAATGAACGTATTTTAATGAGGATTACTATGGAGTGCAGTTTAGTTCAACTTGAGAGATAGGACAGTTTTTAATTCGATTTGGGACCCATTTTTTTTTTTTTTCAATATTTGTTTAGTATGGACTTCTTTCTATGAGAGAATTTAGTGACGCACGGCTTGACAGTTCCAGTGTGAAACAATTTCATTATAACAATAGGGATATATATATCATCACATAAATGCTTGCACCTACCGGGATTCGAACCCGGAACCTCTAGCTTAGTAGTCAAGGTCTCTAAACATTCGGCTATATGAGTCGGCTATATTTGTTATAGTTCTAGTATAATCGCCTAGTCAAATTAACGTTAACACACTATATAATCTGCTTTTCTAAAAAGCTTTCGCCCTTTAATAAGCGTCCATATTGGTGAACTCAGTTTATGTATTTATATCTTGTCAGTCCTAACAAGAGCTGCCATCTCTATGGCGGTCAAAAATAGTAGTTTTAAAATTGTTACCCACGAAACATAAAAGATAACGAAAAGATGAAAATAAAATATAGTTGGTTCCCAAAAAAGGTATATCTAGTTTATTTCTTAAAGTAATATTTTATGCTACTTCAAGCCTTTATTAATAAACTTTTATTTTTAATAATTCCTCATAGCTATTTTACCAATTTTAATTTTAATTACAAATTCAAGTTATTTTATTCCAAATAGGACGTGACATCACTTATTTGAAAATCAAAAACTACCACCCATTTCAAAACGAATGCCTCAGCCCTGAGAAGAATGGGCGCAACAAACTCAGCGGGCTTTTTTTTTCATCAATAAAATATATTTACAAAGTAATGTTGTGCAATTAAACTTATTATTTATATCCTGAGGGCGGTCGCTCCATTCCCAATCTGTGGTATCATTAAGAAAGTAATTTATGTTATAGTAACCTTAACCATACAAACGTTTTTTAACAATTCTATTGAATGTCGTAATACTTTTGTTTTGAACATTTTGTGGGATCTTGTTGTAAAAGCATATACATCGCCCCACGAAACACTTACTAACTCGACTTAGTCGAGTAGTAGGCATTGTAAGTTTATGTCTGTTCCCGGTGTTAAAATTATGGTTGTGACAGTTTCTATCAAATTCACTTAAGTGCCTATAAACATACATTACATTATCAAGAATGTATTGAGAAGCAACAGTCAAGATGTTAATTTTCTTTGAATTTTGCTCTCAGTGATTCTTTAGGGCCTAGGTTATAAATAGCGAGAATAGCCCTCTTCTGTAGCAGAAATATTGTAATAATATCGGCAACGTTGCCCCATAGCAAATACCATAGGACACAATACTATGGAAGTAACTAAAGTATACAAGTCGCGCCGTATCTATGTCAGTTAATTGTCTAATCTTTTTAACCGCGTATGCTGCAGAATTAAGTCTTTTCGCCAAAACAAAATATCATTATGTAGCCACCTTTAATTAATGTTAGCCTGGCTCTATTGCGCTTTTCTCATCATTTCTTATATATACCTACATTCTGTATAGGCGGCTGTTGCCTGAATTGAGAGAAGAAATGATATTATTTTTAAAATATTTTTGTAATCTGCATCACTGAGAACTTGTTGCCATTCCTCAACTGCAGTAGTGTCTAGTTGCAACACTATTATTAATATATACTGTTATTCAGTTTAGAAACAGAAAATATTTAACTTCAGCTATTCAATAATGGCTTTTATTTACACCAATGCTTTAAATTCTCTATTAAAGATTCTAAAACAGTTAGCTTATCGCCAACATTAAAACACCCAATGTCCTAATAACCATTACATCATCCAAACGAGTGTTGTAATGAAATTCAGTACAATATTACAACACTCGTTTGGTCGTTGTAATGATAACTAGGACTGGCTTTTTTTATGTTAGCAGTAAGCTAACTGTTTCAGAATCTTTCATAGAGGATTCATATTATGGGCGTAGATAAAGTCTTGTATGCAACTGTTGATAAATAGGATATCACACTAATGTGATACTATTATAAACCACATTCGTGTTTTAATACCCCTTATTACACAACAGTTGCATAAATAACTATTGTGGAAGAGATGCAAATATAATAGTTTCACCTGCTATACACTTTTTTATATAAATAAAGTAGTCGGGCCTCTAATTCTAATAATAATCTAGTAGCATACTATATTAAACAGCAGGGTTGGCAACTCTAGTCCTAACCTATATGTATTTTATATTGTAAGTAGTTTCGAAATCGACCATCTTGAAATGGGCCTCAATTGTAAATAAAATCTTTGTTAAATTTAATATTAAGTCAACATTTAACGTAGAATTAATATTTTTGCACGCGCAATATCTAATTGTTGTATGTTTTCATATTTTATTATTGAACTTTGTTAGATTTTTTAAATAAAAATATGTAAGTGAAAATTTCTTGTATTTTTTCTTCAGTGCCTAATTTAAAATTTTAGGATTCTAACAGAACCAATACAGTTAAACTAATAACTAAAAAACATATAAATCTATTTTACGACTACCGGCTACAGAGGATCCGGGAATGTATACAATGTGGTAATGCCGACAAGGCCGAACCAAACCTATTAAAATTTAACGGTTATTATCGGTCAAAATCCTTTTCTATCTATTATTTTGTTCGAAGTGTAAACGTTAAAGAAGGTGTTTTATAATATATAAAGAGTTGAAGTCAAAGCCGTGGGCGAACTCTTCTGTGGGGTATATTTATTCATTTTACACCATTCCGCGACCTTCTCAAGAGAGGACTTGGTAGAAGACACGACTTTCTTCGGGCACTGTTCGACGATTTTCCGAGAGAGACTTGCATGACCCGTGTATACGGCATCACCGGTGCTGTCGTCTGCATAGCTATGTATGTTGGAGGTGTTCAACTATCATTGATATGCAGAAGAAACATTATATGGGTTCGAGCAATAACCGTTGACAACACCCCGTATGCTGCACCCAGTAAGGAAGCTGGAGGTCCACTTGCACTGTCAGGAAATCCAAATGATGGAAGTTTTGAGAGGAGCGCCTTGTGTCATACACGATCTAATCATCATCATCAGCCGGAAGACTTCCACTGCTGGACCTAGGCCTCACCCAAAGATTTCTACGACGTCGGGTCCTGCGCTGCCCTCATCCATTTAATCCAACGTATTTCGGCGTTCTTGACCAGATCGTCGGTCTATCTTATGAGGGGCCTACCAACACTGCGTCTTCCGGTACGTGGTTGCCATTCGAGCAATTACTGCCCCAACGGCGATCTGTCCGTCAAACTATGTGCCCTGCCCACTGCCACTTCAGTTTCCCAATCATTTGGACTATGTTTTTGTCCCTACTCTGTGGTATCACATAAAAAATCATTGTTACAGAATTTATTTATTTAATTTTATTAAAACAAGAAATAAATAATTATCTGACAGCTGCTGTCAAAGAAAATGTCAATTAGTAATCTCGGCGCCATATTTGAAAAAGAGTGTGCGCCAAAACTCCGTTCTCTCAGGCGTTAGAGGCGCGACGTACTGGGGCTCCAAGCTAATCGCTAGCTGATGAGGATACGGTAGCCAGGATCCTTCTGTAGTGTCTGGTGTTGGAGAACTATAGTAAAATACAGAAAATATTAGCATAAAAAGAAAAGAATAATGGATGGATAAACGAATTAACGCCAGTGAAATCACAAGAGCTCTGTCAACATTTGAGATATACCTTTGATTATACCATAGTTTTGGTAATACGTGGGAATAAGTGTGTGATAGTGCAAGATTTGTTTAACAGAACATAGGATATCAAAATGTGTTTCAAGTTCTATTAAAAAATAAAATTATGATCCCAGAACTCACCCGTACTTCGCGAAATTGGTCCACATCATTGTCATGAAGGTCACAATTCTGGCATCATTCTCATCCATGATCAAGGGAAGTCTGTCTAGTTCGAAGATATAAAACAACTCGTCTGTATTACCGGTCGCATCTATACTAGCATTTGTCAGGATTCTACCGAGATTCCTGTTGCCAACATAGCTAAAAATGTACTGGTATATATCGCTATGATTCGCGTAGAGTTCTGAAAAGAGATACATAGGTCCCGAATAGCAGAAATCTGTGTTCAAGTTTATTAAACCACCAACTATCGCTTCATCAGATGTTATATTCGTAAAAAAGGTTTCTTTGAGCAATGTTCTGAATTCTTTCTTTTCATCGTACGGTACAATAAAGTTCTTTTGGTCTAAAGTTGAGAAATCTTCATTGGCTATTCTATCCATTTGACTACTGACAGTGTTGTAATCCAAAATGCTGGATAAACCTTCTACGGTATTGATGCCAACAATCGCTGGAACTGGAAAGAAACCTGTGTTTTTCGTCAAGATATTGAATGGAGTGTCAGTTAGGAAAGGTTCTTCGTCATCGAATACTTCTTCTACGGATGGGAGAAAGACAGATTTTGCGTGCATCTGCTTCTCAATAGCTTCTTCTACTTTAGCAACTGGGGTTTCGGAATAGAGCTTCAACAGTGCTTTTGGGTCTAATGTTTTCAGGCTTAAAGATTTGGCAACTTGACTAGCAGTTGCTAAAGGCTCATGATCGAAAGATCGAGGGGAGAATGGCGCCCCACTCTCTGATATGATCTTATGGAACAGTCCTTTAGTACTCTCAGACATTGTGAGGTATATTGCTGCTATACCACCACTGCCTTGTCCAAATACTGTTACATTATCTGGGTCTCCTTTGAAGTAACCGATATTTTCTTGAACCCATCTCAAAGCTGCTCTGATATCCTTTAGCCCAGCATTTCCAGGAGCCTCAGGAATACCCAGATTGAGAAAACCATAAGCATTAAGTCGGTAGTTTACTGTTACCACTATCACTCCGTGGCTGATGAGGTATTGGGGCCCGTAGAAGATAGGTGAAGAGGATCCTACGCCGAAATCGCCTCCATGTAGGAAAACCATGACAGGGCAAGTGGTATTGACGAATGTTGGAGTGAAGACGTTAAGGATAAGGCAGTCTTCATTGTCACTGGAAACTCCAAGAGGGTCGTATGTTTCGAATTGTGGACACAACACTGCTTGGTTGTCTGCTTTGTAGATATTTGTGAACGATGGTGGAGGCTGCGGTGCCTGTAACGAAGAACAAATATTTTAATTTTTTGACTTTCAACATATAAAATTATAAATAAAGTAATATAATATAAACACTGCAGGTATGGTGCCCAAGCAACTGGCAGCGTTGTCTCTTGAATGGCCTAACTTATACTCTGAAAAACGTGTCAGAGTTTTAGTTTGTTTTAAAAGGTTCTTGCACATCATCTCATCTCAAGAGGGTTACTTACTTACGGACCTCTTCAAACCACAACCAAGTTATCTATATTTTCTTCACTACAGATTTCGCTGTTGCTGCTATGTTACCAAGGTGAGAGGGAATCGATCCTATACTTCCAGGCTTCTTGCCATCGTCACATGGCCGTTTGGCTTAATGATAACCGCCACGTTTACACGCGGAAGTGAACTCACGACAAACGACGTTTTAATCACATTTACGGCGGTTTCCAATATACTACTACAGATAGAGATAAATTGCTACCTTCTACTGTCAATAATCTGAAGCTGTCCCAATATACCCGATAAGTCATTTTAACGCCTTATATTGGGACGCGTAAATTGCAATTTCCATAAAAACTTCTATCACTGGTAAGCTATACGTCGCCCATTGACAGACAGCGTGTACGGATAAGGTGAGTTAACGTCGATAAGTTAATTGGGGCAGAAAAGTCAACGATAGTTACGATTTTTATCTTAAGTAAGAGATAGACTGAATATTGGAAACGGTCGTAAGTCTCTGCTCGTTCAAGAGCTCGGAAATTCGATCAATCGAACAAGAGAAATGTCGGCTTTTAACTCGATATCGGCGTGTCGTTTAAATTTTAAGAAAATACGGGATTAGACGAGCAGGACTAGAATTACAATGCAGTGCCGCTCACCCAATTGGTAAGTTCTGAATTTAGACGATTAAATTCAGTGAATTATCTTCATTTTTTAGTCGAAGGATAACAGTGTGGTCTCGCCCCGCCCTTTTTATTTGAGTCGCCGCACAGCTGTAGCAATATGCCAAGTTCAGGGCAGTGACCTTAGTTTAGTGGTAGAATAAAATATATATCAGGTGTTCTAAACATTTTTGACAATATTTAATATGAAATGTTCTTTTTACTGGAGCGTTTAATCTAATTAGTTTTTATTTTATTTTATTATTGGTGATGTCTCCGTATTTTGCTGAATATCAAGCGTTATGTATGAAATTATGTACTTAATTGCTAAAACAATCATAATCTAGTCTCAGGCTGTCTCATCGTTTAGATAATCTACAGTTAAGAATCGCTACAGAGCCATTTATAATATCTCAGATTAAATTTAGTTTAAGGTATAATATATTATGTATGCAATAAAATTATATTATTATGAAAACACGAAAAATAGTTTGAGTTAAATAATTTCACGTTAAATTATGTCCTATGGTAATATACTGCTATTACAGTTGATATTAATGCGCTTTTTATATCTCTGTACAGAGGATGCAAAATTGGACCAGTAAAAGTAACTTATAAAACATGGTTTAAGTAAAATAAAAAAAGTTACCTCCTAGATCATTTTGTGATATTTTGCACAGATCATATAAAAAAAATATAAAATAAGGAACGAGACGAGCAGGGCGTTAAGCTGGTGATATTTGATATAACCTGCCCATTACAATGCAGTGCAAATCAGGATTCTTGAAAACCCAAAAATTCTGAGCGGCACTGCAATTGCACTCGTCACCTTGAGACATATAATGTTAAGTCTCATTTGCTCAGTAATTTCACTAGCTATGGCGCCCTTCAGACTAAAACACAATAATGATTATTGCTTCACGGCAGAAATAGGCGCCGTTATGGTACCCATAATCCAGCCGGCATCCTGTGCAAAGGAGCCTCCCAGCGGTGTAAAATGTCAAATTATTGATCAATACCTCTCATAGTACTCCTTTTTATGGAAATAAAGGACAAACAAGCGTACGAATCTCTTATCTGATGTTAAGTGATCACCGGCGATCAATCACAGGGGTGTTGCCGTCTCTTTCAGAAATTCCTAACGACAAAATCGATGAATGGAATACTTTTATTCACTTAGTACACACTAAGTGATTTTGACGTTGAGACAAACTAATATTCGAAATTTTCTTATAAATTTTGTAAGTATTGTAACAAGGAGTTCTTATCCGCATATAAGAACTCATTGTTCTATTGGTTGGCTGTAAGGTAAAAGAATGATATTTAATTCTAATTTAAAATATTGACGCGGATGAGAAGACAATCGATTAACGAGAGAGAATAGAGAATGAAGTAAAGTAAGAAGGGTCGGACTTCGGCCTAATAATTTATAATAAATTAATAGTAATTTTATTATAAAGAGATAATAGAAGAATATATGCATTCAAAGAAGAAAAGATGTTTTATTGAACAACGATCCCGCGTGTGACGGAGGACTCACTCGTTACAGTACTTACCTGAAATCCTGGAAGTACATATTTAAGATGATTAAATATAGACATTTTAAAATAAACCTTACCCGAAATCTTACAGGAACACCATATCTTATGGCCAAAAATTCATAAAACAGCCCAGTAGGTGACAGGCTTCCCTCAACTTTTCCTTGTTTAGTTTGAACAATCAATGAATTTTCTAAAGCAAATACTGAATCTAAGAAAACAAAAATTGCGATTAGATAAAATTTTGCCATAACGACATTAAATTTTAAACGGTATTGGCCAAAAGCCTTGAAGGTAACAAATTAAAAAACAAATGCGCTCGAAATCCGAAATCTTAGTGCCATCGCTTTGTTATTTACGTATTTATATTAAAACATTAATTATGACACAGTGACATTGCTAAATTTATTAACTTTACACTTTACATTGAAATCTGATAGTAATATGTAATAATGCATGTTTGTACAATGAAGAACGTGACAATCAAAAGTTAGATAAAAGTTGTGATAGGTATAATGGTTTAGTGGTTCAAATTAAGTAATAATTAAAACATGTTATACAATCATTTACGTGTAGATAGTACACAAAAAGCAGTATATTTTTAATACTATGACTACATAAAATTAAAACTATCATTACGTGGAAGCGTACCAAGAATACTGGCAGCATTTTCGCGTTGGATAACTAGGCTGATCCGTTTACCGAGATAGCTGCCAGCGCTTGGGTTTCCAGTAGCCTTATTGAGGCGCGAAGATAATATTTTATACATTCTCCGCGCCTCTGGGCCCCACGGGCCAAGTGTCTGGACACCAAACGGCACAAAGATGTATGACTCACTGAGAACAACATATTTGCGACGCTTGCCGTCGAAGGAGCCAGAGTGTCGACGCAAGTCATGTCCCACACCAGCGCCCTTCCCTGTGCCCAAGCCACCAGCGTCATTCAATCAGGACGCTTGCCATCGCGGCGGGTAATAGCATTTGGCTCTAAAACAGCTGGTATATTAAAAGCGGCAAATGCTCTGCGGATGACTACATTAATGCTTGCGTGATGACTGATACGGCCTGCCGATTTTAAGCAGGATAACCCGTGACGTCCAAGAGAATCTACCTGAACGCCACATCTAATAACGATCAGATAAGTAGGCAGAAGTTTGAAATGGATTATAAAAAATTCATAAATATATCATTTTTACACTTACACACCAAATATTTAAACTTTAATATGGTTCTGAATGTTGAAAGATGACAATCTAATATATAAAATGTCGCGGTGTTTGTAGTTAAACTCCTTCGAAACGGTTTGACCGATTCTCATGAAATTTTGAGTGCATATTGGGTAGGTCTGAGAATCGGACAACATCTATTTTTCATCCCCCTAAATGTTAAGGGTGGTCCACGCCAAATGTTTTTGACGTTTTTTTTTAAATTGATGAGTCAGCATTAAAAAATACATACAACTTCAAATTTTCACCCATCTACGATCAACAGTTACTTTTGTATCGCGATTTTAAAATCGGCAATACAACGTTTGCTGGATCAGCTAGTATCTTTCAAAATTTACATGGATACATAATTATTCAGGATATACAGGTAGAAAAAGGAACATTAAGATATATTAGATCATTATTATTAGAGGACATGAAAAGAAAATATTGTGATCTAGATCACATTTATCGAATTGACATTCACACATGTCAGTAGATACAAGGCCTAAATATTATTATGAAATACAATAATAGTGCAAACATGACCCGAACGCATTCTTATGATATAAGAGCATACTAGCTTATTGCATTTGGCACGGAAAAACCATGTTTTAACTGAAATAATTTGCTGGAGGGTAAAATATCTCCGGCCTTTTGATTGATCGAAAGACTATTCCAGCAATCCTGAAGGTGAACTAAAGGAAGAGCACCTAGATCCTGGCAATAAACTCATCCACGGCTTCATAAGCTAGTTGGTCTGCTTTTATATTACCAGGAATGTCCCTATGGCTAGGGATACAAACAACACAGAAAGACCAAAGTGATTGCATTTTTTTAATAGATTTCTTATTTATATGGCAACAGAAGAAATATTTTTTGATTTAAATGGGAACCTATTGAGAGACTGTAAGGCACTTTTTGATTCAGAGAAAATTATTCTTAATATATTCAATAGCCTTAAAAATACCGTAACCTTCCCCAGTAAACACCGCTGTTTCTGGAAGAAGTTTGATTTTCTGTGATATTTTAAATTGAGCGTGATAGACACCTACATCAACAGGACAGGCTCAGCTTAGACGCGTCTGTGTAAATGTGATGGTAATCAGCCCAAACAGTATTTTTAAGAAGATTAAACGATACAACAAATATCGTGCTTATTTAAGTCTGAGTTAAAATGAATTTCTGGAAGAGACATTAATGCTTCAAAGCTGGTACTGAAAAGAGGGTAATTAATGGATCGATAAATTTAATAAAACTATTGACGGGGACAAGGTGGTTTCTTATGTGTCCAATATGCAGATGAATCTATACAATGAGAAAGTTGCTGAAGTTTGTTATAAAGAGATTGGTTGAGAAACTGAAAAGATCGGAATATAAATTTGTCTGCTAAATATTGACGACGTAGATGTAGTGGAGGATCACCACATTCTATTTGAAGAGCATTTATAGGACTTCACCGCATAGCACCAGAAACTACTCGTAAAGCTTTGGACTGTATGAGATCTAGTTTTTAAATGCCTTAACACTACCAGGCTCCATCAAGAATGTACCATAATCTAACATACTTCTTATAAGAGCATTGTATAACAATTTCATGCAAAAAGGTTGAGCATCCCACCAAACACCTGACAGACATCTTGAAATATTAAGAGCACGTTCACGGTTAGTATTTAGGTAATCACAAAGTGGGATTTTTTTTATGGAATAGGAGGACAAACGAGCGTACGGGTCACCTTGTGTTAAGTGATCACCGCCGCCCACATTCTCTTGCAACACCAGAGGAATCACAAGAGCGTTGCCGGCCTTTAAGGAAGCTGTACGCGCTTCTTTGAAGATACCCATGTCGTATTGTCCCGGAAACACCGCACAAAGAAGCTCATTCCATAGCTTTGTAGTACGAGGGAGAAAGCTCCTTGAAAACTGCACTGTGGAGGACCGCCACAGATCCAGATGGTGGGGATGAAATCCTAACTTGTGGCGTGTCGTGCGAAGGTGGAATTCGGCGGTAGGAATCAGGTTAAACAGCTCTTCGGAACACTCGCCGTGATAAATGCGGTAGAAGACGCACAATGATGCGACGTCTCTACGCAACGCCAAGAGATCCAGCCGTTCATAGAGCACTGAGTCCCCGACAATTCGAGCTACTCTACGTTGCACGCGGTCAAATGGATCGAGCAGATACTGGGGTGCGCCAGACCAGAGATGATACAGCAATACTCCATGTGTGGCCGGACCTGCGCTTTGTAGAGCGCTAGAATGTGGGCCTTGAAGTATTGCCGTGCTCTATTGATGACGCCCAGCTTCTTCGAAGCCAATTTGGCTTTGCCCTCCAGATGGCCACGGAATTGGCAATCGCTCGAGATTTCGAGACCCAGTATTCCGATACTAGGCGAGGCTTTAAGAGAAGTGTTCTCGAAGAGCGGTGATACGACAAATGGGGTTTTTTTTAGTGGTAACGTGTAACGCGCAAACTTGAGTCTTCTGGGGGTTAAATTGGACAAGGTTCAATTTACCCCATTCCGCGACCTTCTCGAGAGAGGACTCGATAGAAGACACAAGTTTCTCCCGGCACTGGTTGACGATTCCCCGAGAGAGACCTGCATGGCCCGTGTATACGGCATCACCAGTGCTGTCGTCCGCATAGCAATGTATGTTGGAGGTGTCCAACATATCATTGATATGCAGAAGAAACAGCGTAGGAGATAGCACACAGCCTTGGGGCACTCCAGCATTCACGGGCTTCGGGTTCGAGCAATATCCGTCGACAACGACCTGTATGCTACGCCCAGTGAGGAAGCTGGAGGTCCACTTGCACAAGCTCTCGGGAAGCCCAAATGATGGAAGTTTTGAGAGGAGCGCCTTGTGCCATTCACGATCAAAGGCCTTCGCTATATCCAGGCTAACTGCCAGGCCTTCCCCCTTGCTTTCAATAGCCGCAGCCCATCTATGTGTTAGGTATACCAGAAGATCACCTGCCGACCGTCCATGGCGAAAGCCGTACTGTCGGTCAACTGGTGACCCTCTAGGTATACTAAAAGCTGGCGGCTAATAATGCTCTCCATGATTTTAGAGAGCAGGGAGGTGATAGAAATAGGCCTGTAGTTCGCCGGATCCGAACTGTCTCCTTTTTTTTGGATCGGATGGACAAGGGCTAAACTCCATGAGTCAGGGACTACGCCTTTGGAATAAGAGTGCCGGAATAAACGCGTTAGCACCGGCGTCAACTCAGGGGCACACGTTCTAAGCACTAATAAAACTATTGTACCTTTTGCATTTAAGTTCAACTAAGTTTTTAAATTTATCAGCGATGAGAAGGGATAGAGAAGGAAAGAGGGTGTTTCACAAGCTTGACTACTCCGCCATGCCCATGCACACGATCTCCCCGAGACATGAATAACCACGAATCTTAAATAAAGATCCTGGTTTCAACTAAGTCTATTGAAGAGCTTAGATATAAAGTTCATATTTATTTAATAAGTAATTAAAATCACTTTTTTAGGAGTGATGCTTTGACAATTCCATTGAAGAACTCGGTCCATTATTTGGTTTATAAATTTGAGTAATTGCAGAAACTAATAAGGCAGCGATGGATGGTGTAAATTTATTCGTTTGTCTAAGAGATTTTATAAGACAAATTATTAAATCAATTACTGAGTTTTCCAGTGAGTATTAAAATCCCTTAAAATTTCTTGGTGAGCTGATTTGTCATACCCTTTGCTGAGTGTAGGGCATTGATAAACAGTTTTTTTTTTGATGATATGAAGTACTATTTATACCTTTAGGAGTAGAATGTTGATGCTGGGTTGGAAAAGTGATGTTAGGTGATGAGAGCAATGAATCTGCATAAGAAATTCGAGAGACAGATGGATTTAACTTTGAAGATTCTGAATAGGTAATACAATCTTTAGCCATTGATTCCTTTAAAGCTCTTTCATATTCTAAACATTTTTTATCAGTTGCAATATGGGAACCTTTACATAAACAACAAGATATAAAATATTCTTGAATAGAGCAGTTATCACCAGTATGTCCTTGACCACACCTGAAACATCTTGGTTTAGATCTGCATTGAGATTTCATATGACCGAACCGACAACAATTGTAGCATTGTATAGTAGGATATCTATACAAGTCTACAGTAAGAGCAGTGTCGCACATATAAACTCGCTTAGGCAAAAACTGACCATCAAAAGTAAATACTACAGACTCAGTACATTATAGATGGTTTTGTCCATCAATCATCATCTTCCGTTTTCGTCTCCTAATTTTTATGATTGGGCCGCAGCCAATAGGTACAGAAACATTATCTTTTATTTCCTCTTCGGACCATTTAGCTGGTACTCCTCTAGACTATTCTTATTCTACTCACAGAAAATGATGGAATAAAAGCCTTATATATTTCACTTTCAAAATTTTTGTTTTCAACAAAGTCATTTGCATCTTGGTGCTTAGAAAAAGAAATAGATAACCTATTCCGGTCCTTTTTTAACTTCCATTCACAATATTTTATTTATAATTTCTTTTGAGAAAGCGTACAAATGTAACTGGTTGTAAAGTAACATTATAGTCCGGAGATGAAAACAGTTTTTGAACGTGTACAACATAAGGAGCAGCATCGAATGAGTTATATAACAGCCTTCAAACAGGCTGTGGCTGTGGCGGAGTATCAGTGTTATTTTTTTGTTTGGTCTCTACTACAGTAGAAGAATTATTGCAGGAATCGAGTTTGGAAGGAATTTGTTTATCATTATTTTCTACACATTGGCAATCACTTTCCTTAGTATCCTTCTTATCACTTCGTCTTTTATTACAGTGCCTGCAGAATCTGGGCCGAGCTAACACTCTTTTACGGCCACTAGATGTCTGAGACACAAAACCATCTGTATCCATTGTACTACCATCTTCATTGTTCGTTATTATCACTACATGACCTTTATCGGGGGCTGTCACCCAAGGATCACCTGGGGGGTCCATCATGTCATGAAAGAAAAGTGAAGAAAAGAAGACTTAACAATAGGATGAAATTTACAAAAAATAAACAAAATTTACACTTTAATACAAACTATCTAAATATCTAAAAATTTACATGAAATTCAAAATAAAATGAAAAATTATCAAAAAGTACGTGCGACTGATTTGAGGTTTCCCGCTATTTTTTTTCAGGTACCTACCTATTTTGTAAGTCCTAATACTATCTCTAATGTCAGTGTGACAGAGGTCAAAGAAACTTTGACATCTTGATTGAATGAAATTTGAAACTGGTGGATACTAGATTGACATATCAAAACTTTCATCTTTCATTTACGTTAGGCATTTCATTGTTTTAGCTGAAATTCTTGTTTTATTAGTAATAAAAATTAATTTTTACTCAATTAGTCCAATACTTCTTACGCTCGGTAAGATTTTTATTTGTTCTATGCTACACGAGAAGTTTTAACGAGACCAAAAGTTCGCCTACGTGTATAGTAATTTCTAATACATTATTACTAGAAGTAGTAAAAGCAAGTAGCTATGAATAAAAAACCAGCCAGAACTGGGCCAAGGATTCGGATAACCCGTCCAGCGCTGCGACGAAAGGAGGATTTGCCTTACGAAGATCGGAATTTCATTTACACCTGCCAATATTGCTGTGTGAAATTCACTCAGAATAGTCACTTTTTTCGACATATGACGTCCAATCATCAAAGCCAACAAAAGCAGGCTACCTTCGAGTGTAACGACTGCCAGATAATTTTCAACAAGAAAAGCAGCCTGGACCTTCATTGTCAAACTCATCATCAGATGAAAAGCAAGTCAAAATGCGAAACATGTTCTATTACGTTCAAGTCTCGGTACTGCTTGCGTCGTCATTTGAAACTAAAACAGATTATGGCCGAGAACTCTTGTATTAAATGTCAGAAGAAATTCACAAGTAAGGAAGGCTTGAATAAACATTACAATAATAAACATACATATAAAAACATAACATTTGAATGTGATTTCTGTTCACTGAAATTCAAAGCCAGACAGTCATTGGTCAGTCATTTGAACCGAATCCACAAAAGATTATGACTTGTACAGGATTTCTAATGTAAATATCCACCCATAATTGTAATAGAAAATATGCAACATTTTAATTCACTTAACAAGGTAAAAAATTTAATTTTATATTATTTAGCAGACAAAAATTTATTCAGTACAGTAGGGCTTTTTATTTCTATCTATTTATATGTCTGTCTGTCTAATCCTGACAAACAGGCATATAAATAGATTATTGACAAATAAAAACAACTATTGCCAGTTGCAAAGTGTGGCAACTACTGCTACACCCAAGTAGGCAGTCCCTCTCTCGAAAATGCCGGGTTGCATAATAATACATTCTAAAAATATTACTACAAGAAATAAGAAACACACTAAGATCACATGTCATCAGTAAATATTTTAAATTTTATTAATTTCAATGTAAACTTTGAAAGATGCCATTGAGTGTCAAGGTGCCACACTCACAAGCATCTAATAGTTGCTATAATAAATAAGCTGTTGTTCTTAGGTAGTGTTGTATCTAGTTGGAGTGCAGCAGAGATCAATATTAATTCAATGATTATAAATACTATATAACAAGACAGAAATATGTATATATATAATAATTTTCTAATGAGTAAGGAATTTGCACTAATAAGTCTGAATAAAAGAGGCTCTACTGTAATTGAATAAAAATAATAAAATTGGTGTGATGAAGTAAGAAAGGAACCATTTCTATTTGCATCATTGAAAGTATATATATATATATATATTATATAAAAAAATGTGTTTACGGTTTATTATATTTGATTTTCAATAAAAGGGTAGAAATTGATTTTGGACTGCCATGGTTTTTACCAATGGGAGCCCCCCATTGCACAGGATGCCAGCTAGGTTATGGGTACCACATGGTGAAGCAGTAATGTGTAAACATTATTGTGTTTCACTCTCAAGGGCGCCATAGCTAGTGAAAATACTTTGCAAACAAGACTTAACATCATATGTTGTAGTAGACAAGCACAATTATTGTAGTGCAGATCAGAATATTTGTGTTGTATATTTTCATAAAAAAATTACACATTATTTTAGACAGGGTCCCAGTTACCAGGGGTCCACCACATGGAAGTTAAGTGTCTACACATATTTCAGGGGTCCATATTCTAATAATACCATTATTACTAACGGCCATTCCCAATATTCAGACTATCTCTGGTTGTGGCCTACTTGAGAAATAAAAAATTTAACTATCATTGACTTTTCTGTATCAAAACTTATCGACTAATCTTATCCGTACACACGGTCTGACAATGGCACAACATATAGCTTACCAGGGATAGAAGTTTGTATGGAAATTGCAACAACTATTGAACTAGCAATAAGAATGACTTATCGGATATATTGGGACAGCTTCAGATTATTGACAGCTAATTACTGACAGTAGAAGGTACTAATTTATCTCTATCTGTAGATAGTATATTGAGAACGGCCGTTAGACTCCACTGCACTGGCAACTAGATGTATCTCACATACTATAACAGACACTTAAAATTTTGAAAGTGTTTCTTACTATGTTGTTTATATGACAACATACATAAGACAAACTAATATAGTTATTTCCTAAATTGCTTCCAAGTAAATTAAAAAATATGTTGCTGCTGCTACAAACAATACAATTCTTGCATCTCTTGTTTGAAGCTTGCACATAGTTTGTCTCATATATGACTGGCTTTGACATCCTTATTATAATAGCCTTTTATTCAAACAAAAATTAAACCTAATACACGACACCTATCTAAATAGTCAATTGTCTGTGTTCCTCTGGGCAAAGGCCTCCCCTATTCTTCTCCACTCTTCTGTATTTGCAGTTAGTCTAGTCCAGGTTCTTTCAGCTATTTTCACAATTTCATCTGCCCATCTTCTAATTTACCTACCTCTATTTCTCTTGCTAACTTTTGAGTACCATGTAGTGATAATTTTGCTCCGTTTATCAGGTTGCTAATGCAATAGAGTCTAAAATAGAAATGGGCTAGACACCCGATGAGAGGACCTGATATATTTTTCATCCTTCCTCTTTTATTATTAGTAATCCTACTAAATTATATATGTATTGTAGATCAAATAGGCCTTCTGCTTGTTTCATTTTACTAAGAGTCCCTCAAAGGTGAGTGCTGTTGCCTTGCCATGAATTTGAGGGTTGGGAGGGAGGGGGAGGTGTGCCCTTTGCCCTCTACAGCACTGTCAGGGTAAGGAAACTCTAAAAATCAGATTTTTTATATCATAACCTCAAAATGTTCAAAAATTATTATATTACATTTAAATGACACAATTTAATTAGTTGTATTAATTACTTAAATTCTGTATATTACCTTGAGCCTTATCTAGATTCTGTTAACTGAAATATTACTGTAAATACTAGTTGGTGCCCCGCCTGCGGCCGGGCTCATGTATTTATGTTCGTACCTAATCTAACCTACCTTTTGTTTGTGGAAAACGATTTCGTTTCCAGATAAGTTTTAGCTTGTTATTATTATTTTGTATGAACAAAATCTAAAGTCTTAAAATATTTATCATTGCAATCACTAACTGTCAAAGTCAAACTTCATAAAGTGGTTAAAATCAATGAAATATTAAAACTTTAAAAATTCATATCTCATAAAGTGAAAGTTTCCTCGCAAAATGAATACCACCATTGTATTCATGATTTTTTTTCTGATGTAGTAGTAACCTTGTTTTGTTAAATATCACGCCGATGGATTCTAAATCGTATCCCATCTGTGAGACACTGGTTCGATTACCGCCATACACCAACAAATGTTTTCCCTCTTCCTACTATATATACATGTGCAAAGATATTGAAAAGGTATGTGTAAAATTTACCCTTTGGCACTGGACTTAAAAGGGCTTGAATCCAAGGTGTTTTCACACCAAATAGATTTGTCAAGTTGATCAAAATAGCCTGCATATACCTTTTTTTATTTATTTATTTACCACATATAACAACTATCTAATGCAACAATGCAACAGTTACTAACAAACACAGCAAACAAACAAATCAATCTTAAACTAATTATACACTCAAACATTGCATTACAAATAATATATCACACCAGAAAATACAAAAATCTTGAACATACAACTATTTACCACAACATACTACATGTAACAATACTTACTTTGGTATCTCCAATAGTCTGCTTTCAAAACTTCTTTAATATGATCAGAATCCCTTTGGATTGTATGGCCTATATATTTGCAACTTAAGGTAGTCTGCCAAGAATATATCAAAGGCTTCTAAAACAGATCTGAGTTGGTGCATAAATAACTCTACTAGCTTTCACAATTTATATTTATTTTAGATTAAGATTATAGTAAAACCCATTAAGAATTTCTATTAAGGTTTGGTAAATTATTTTTCGTCCACTAAATATATATATGTCACCATGTAATTGTATCTAACGATAGATATTATAACTAGGTATATGAATTAAATAAGAATAATAATAATTAATGTTATGTAACTTTAGTAAGTAGTGAATTTGTAACTGTTAAAGTATCATTAAAGAATATATTCATAATATGGCCAATCTTTTATGATTGTCACCTATGGTTACGACATACAGGTCTGGTCAAATCTAAAAAAGAGCCCGCAGTTGGTCTTCTTGGTCGACTTCATGGCATACAGTTGGTATCTATTCACCTGCTGTAAGTCTCCAAAAATTCTGAGAATTCTTCATCATCAGCAAAGGCTTATCTTCTTTCACCTTGCTTTTTCATCCGTACACAATAAGTGGCCTGAACGGGCTGTTGTACATGCATATATTTATTCATTTAGAAGGAAGCCCATGTTATATTTAGATACCTGTGTAGAAGCCTTATGGTATGCTAAAGAAGTGTAACTTCTTAAAATTGTCACACATTTTATGAACTCTTAGGGTCCTTGCACACCTCGTTTTTTCAGTGCGTTTTTGACGCACGTTTCATATAGCTGGAACGCACTGCGGGTTATGGCGATTGCAATCTTATCGCAATCAATTTACATATTCACACGTTTATAAAGTTGAATGCGGGTGTTGTCTATTTATATCCTGTCGATGTGCTGTTACATTGAGGCAGACGCGACGTTGGAGTTTATTTTGTGTAGTTAAATTACACATGTACAGCGAGAATTATTAGACGCCAGCTAACAGTATTAACATCAATCGAGGCAACACATCTTACGTTGCTCCAAATACTTTTGCTTATAAAGAAATGTAAAAATACTTATTTGATGCATCCATTATCATGTGAAAGGCCTTGTTGACTTAGCAAGGTCATTCGATTGATGATACGGTCACGTTTTACTTTGCAATGAGAGTTGCTCACGTCGGTAGGGAGTGATTCGTGCGTTGGTCTCGCAGGTAATCTGCCATTTTTCAGTTAAGCAGCGTTTGGATCGTGACTTCAAGAAAACGTGGTGTGCAAGGGCTCTTAGTTATTTAATTGATAGGTGTATAAATATGAATGTAATGAGATCTTTCATTTTGGAAAGTTTTTTTGTTTGAATATGTACTACCTATATTTTTATATTAAATCTTATTTGTTACTTATGTACTTTTTTATACACTCATAACTGAATGTAACTAACACATATATATAGATGGATGTATACCACCAAACTAATGGTTAGTTTATATTTTGTTAAAAAAAATAACATTGTTATTGAGTGAATGTAACATCTTATTTTTTAAGATTTTATTTAATTACTTTGTTTATTTATATTGGTATTAGAAATGTAATTTGTAAATATTATTATTTAGGTATATCTTAATTGTTCGCCGAAATTGGATACTTATTATTTACTTCATTATTATAAAATACTGTTGGGAGCTATACCAGTGGGAGGCTCCTTTTCACAGGATGGTGGCTAGATTATGGCTACCACAACGGCGCCTATTTTTGCCGTGAAGCAGTAATGTGTAAGCATTACTGTGTTTGATCTTCAGGGCGCCGTAGCTAGTGAAATTACTTGGGAAATGAGACTAAACAGTTTATATCTCATGGTGACGAGCGCAATTGTAGTGCCACTCAGAATTATTGGGGTTTTCTTCTAATCTTGAATGACACTGCATTCTATTAGGCAGCGTGTATCAATTACCATCAGCTGAACATCCTGCTCGTCTCGTCCCTAATTGTCATAAAAAAATTTTTTTTTGTCCATAATATAAATTACTCGCAGTTGCGGAAGGTCTAGGTCGCTTATTTAGAGAGTTTTAAGTTTATTGCAAAATACGGTTTGCTAATCATTTTTTAGCTTAACTACCGACCGCCGCTGATGACCTTGTGCTTAAACAACTACTGCGTCCCCCCTACCACAAACATAGGGATGATGAAGCGACAGTCGCTATCTCGAGTCGTTCATAATACCTATCAAGTTTCGGCGAACAAACTTCGGATTTTGATTATCTTTATTTCTATATGAACAATCAGTTTCAATATTCTACTTAAGTGTAAATCTTTGTTTATTCCCTTTTAAAAAGTTTTGATGTGTACTCAATTTTTATAAATGAGCTTATAATAAGTAAACCTTATGCGTTAGAATAGTTTTTTTTTAACTTATTTTAATGGTACATGACAGATATTGTAATTGTAGTGATTTATGTTTTAGTTTTGTATTAAATTTGATTTATTTTCGATGTATTTTGTTGTTTTCATTGTAATTTTGACATTTATCACAAATCATCGTATATAATCATCATATATATATATATATATATATAAACAGTAGCCGTAACACAGCTCAATATAATATTTAGACCTGACCAATGAGCTTTGAGTATCCCGCGCCCGCTGACCGCAGTCGGTTGACTGTATTGGTTGTACTGCGACTTTTATATGTATTAGAAGTGTACTCGGTTATTGGTACTAACGGGTCACCTGGTGTTAAGTGATCACCGCCGCCCACATTCTCTTGCAACACCAGAGGACTCACAGGAGCATTACCAGCCTTTAAGGAAGTGTATGTCGTATTGCCCCGGAAACACCACACAAGGAAGCTCATTCCACAGCTTTGTAGTACGCGGAAGAAAGCTCCTTGAAAACCACACTGTGAAGGAAAGCCACACATCCAGATGGTGGCGAAGATGATAATGTACTTAAGATATCATAAATAGATGGATCCATATAGGTATGGATCCATCTATTTATTATTGTTAATTGGGAAGAGTGACTAATATATTAGTCCATAGTCTCTATTGATCCTATGTGTCCAGGATTGAACTATTCTATTCACCGCTTATCAGCGAAGTGGCAAGCAGACAATATTATGTCTGTATAACAAAAGTACCGTTGTGCGGCAAGCAGACATGGCTGCTTGTAGTGTTTAAATTCTCTTTGGCTGCTTTTACACTACAAAAAAAAAATACACTAAGTAAGACTAGTTCACAGAAAACTTTTACTCTAACGAGGGCTAGCTACACAATATATCTAAATGAAAGGTTACAGACTATAAAAGTAAAAATATTTTATTATAAAATCTTTATCTGTGTAAAATACGACAAGCCGCCAAAATGCGGTCAGCCGTAAAAATTGTCTGTAGTCTATTTAAAAATTCTTTTTCGTAATATCTATGGTGTTTTAGTAATTATTCTATTACTAATTAGTTACTTTTAAATATGTTTTACTCATAAAAAATTACTACATTCATTCGTTGCGTCATGCACATTACTAAACATCATCATCAAGCCTAACAGAATTTACGTAGCACAGTATCTAACGCGAGTATCACAAACAACACTTGGAAGTAAGATGTATTTTTCAAGGTGTTTTTATGCACCAGTGAGCCGCAATCACAGAAGAGATTTAGAAACGTTTCATCTGCCTTGTAATTCCGACGACACAGGTGCTTGTTTTGGAAACAGTGTCCCGGAATGGTTTAAATCTGTTAATTTGCCCCAGGTGCTTATTACAATCGCAGCCTTCGTGTGGTTGAGATTATCAGTATCTTCGCCCTTGCTTTTCTTTGGAGCATCATTGCTACTCTCCGGAGGTGAAAGACTGATGTCGGCTTATGTTCTGGTAGGGTGTTTCAGCCTGCGGCAAGAACCACCGGAGTCTATTCCTTTCGTCGCCTGAAGGGATCTATGACGCTCCTAAGCTTTGGCCCTTTATATCATCATTTTGGGGCATGAAGCCGTAGCGTGTTTCCTTTAGTCCCGGGTCCCTGATTCATGACGGTCGCTTGACTGCATGGAAGTCCATGTCCAGTGCGGCCGATATTAATACTATCTTTGTGCTGCAGAAGAGGGCTATTCGCGCGATTTATAACCTCAGTCCTAAAGAATCATTAAGAGAAAAATTTAAAGAAATAAACATTTTGACTGTTGCTTCTCAATACATTTTTGATAATGTTTTGTATGTTCATAAGCACATTGAGGAATTTTCTAGAAACTGTGACATTCATAATGTTAACACGAGGAACAAACATAAACTTGTTATGCCTACTACTCGGTTGGGTCGATGTATATGCTTCTACAATATGATCCCAGAAAATGTACAAAACAAATGTGTTACGAAATTTAAAAGAATTGTTAAGAAACGTTTGTGTGGGAAAGGTTATTATAGCATAAACGATTTTCTCAATGACACCACGGACTGGGATTAAAGCGAACACCCTCAGGCTCTTTAATTATAAATGTTTATTGTACGATATTACATTGTAATCCATATTTTATATAAAAAAAAAGCCCGCTGAGTTTCTTGCGCCCATTCTTCTCAGGTCTGAGGCAGTCTCTTTTGAATGGGTGGTAGATTTTGACGTTCAATAAATGATTATAAATCCTATTTTTAATAAAAATATTTGAATTTGAATTTTAATTTTGAACATGTCGGAAACCTTTCCTTCCAGTGACCCTTCCTTTGTTGCGTAGAGCACCTTCCAGTACTAGGTATTAAGCCCCACATTTGTTGCTCTTAGCACGGGTTCCACCTAGGGTTATTCCATGTTATGCATGGGCTAGTAACATATCTGCTCCGTTTTAATATATTATATAGTAACCTTGACTTCAAGTTTGTTGTTCAACACAACTTATATTTAACGGGTGTGTAGTTAACAACTTGTTTCCTTGTATTTAGTTGGTCAGTCTGTATGTACTTTTATAGATTAAGAATGGCATGACTGATATTCATTAAAATTGATGTGCTGAAGGATATGTGATAGGCTGGATATGTGAGTGATACGAACTACCTTACTATAAATGATTTTATGAACTTCTAAAGATTAAAAATAGTTTTTAGATGGTTTATACGTTATGACAACAGGCCATATTTATTACGTTAGTGTACATGACAGGTACCTACGATTTACACTCGTGATTTGTAAGTCACTTTGTATTTTTCATTATATTTTATTTATTATTAGTTAAGTATAACAAAGGGTTGGTACTAAGCTTCACATGTTCTCCCCACAACATACTTGACCGTGAACCCGACATCATGCGGGATGAAGTACGAGCAGCAATTACAGACCTCAAATGCAATAAAGCCATAGGTTGTGATGAGATCCCAATAGAAGTCCTCAAAGCGATGGGAGAACCTGGAGTTGATATTTTATATACCATCTGCTGTAAAATATGGGAGACTGGAATATGGCCTGACGATTGGTCAAAATCCATTTTCATTCCACTGCACAAAAAAGGGTCCACCAAGAAATGCATCAACTACCGACTCATATCCTTGATATCTCATGCAAGTAAGGTGATGCTCCACATAATTAATACAAGGCTGTTGGCCTACCTCTCAAGGCAGATTGCACCCGAGCAAGCCGGATTTGTTAAGGGAAGAGGCACTCGGGAACAAATTCTTATACTGCGTCAGATTATTGAGAAGGCCAGAGAATTCAATACAACCCTTTACATCTGCTTTGTGGACTTTCGCAAAGCATTTGACACGGTCATATGGACACACCTTTGGAAGATGCTTGCGGAAATGGGTGTACCATCCCATTTAATAGTTCTATTGAGGAGGTTGTATGAGCACGGTACTGCAGCGGTACGAGTGGATGATACCCTTTCAAGCGAATTCAAGACTGAGGCCGGTGTACGACAAGGATGCATCTTATCGCCATTACTCTTTAACATCTACACAGAGTATATTATGCGCATTGTCTTGGACGATTGGAACAAAGGAATATCTGTTGGGGGACGCGTGATAAATAACCTCAGATACGCTGATGATACTACCCTTCTCGCACAGACTAGAGAAGATATGGAAAATTTTCTAAACCGTCTAGAAAGTACCAGTCTCCAATTCGGACTTATTATTAACCGAGACAAGACGAAGGTGATGATAGTAGACCGGGCCGAACAAATTGGAACCAACGTACCCTATGTAGCCAACTGTGAAGTGGTTCAGACCTATATTTATCTTGGTTCTACTATATCAAGTACTGGAGGATGTGGCGACGAGATCAGACGACGGTGCGCCATCACCAGGTCTGCAGTGGAACAACTGGGAAAGATTTGGAGGGACAGGAGGATTACCAAGAAGACTAAAGTCAGATTGATGAAATGCCTTGTGTTTCCAATCTTTCTCTATGGAGCCGAAACTTGGTCTCTGAGACTGCAGGACCGCTGTAAAATCGATGCATTAGAGATGTGGTGCTGGAGACGCCTCCTAAAGATCCCGTGGACGGCATTTCGCACCAATGTATCCATCCTCAAAGAGCTTCGTATTAAAGACAGACTATCGTCAATTGTGCAACTAAGAATACTGAAGTTCTTTGGTCACGTCTCTAGAAATGAGAACTCGATGGAGAGACTGGTAGTTCAGGGCCAGGTGGAAGGCAAGAGAGCACGCGGTCGATCGCCAACCCGCTGGATAGACGCCATCACAAAGGCTACTGAGTCCACCATAGTCCAGTGTACTCGCAACGCCTCTAACCGTCAGAAATGGAAGCACATCGCCAGGAGATCTACCCTCAGAAAGGATGTTGACCCACCGAACACTCCACCATGTACCTCGTCAGCGCAACCACGACCGCTCTGACAAGAGTGTCCGACTAAGAAGATAACAAAGGGGATATGAGATGAGCAAGGGCTCAGCGTCTCTCAACCGCAGGTTCTGCTTGTCGTGTCTGCCACTGATTGCGATACATTTAGTGCAACGTTTCACGACATTGTTGTATCACTGTCGTGTCAGTCTTGCAAGTCAAGTGTATACCTTTATTCGTAATCCCTACGAGCCGCGGCGTAGTTACAATTATTGCGCCCAAGACACAAGCATGTTAAAATACTCTTCATTCGAGTGCATGACGCCGAAAAACAAATTATAACTAACTAACACTTTATTAACATCTAAAATAACGCAATCAACGCGAGCGCACTTTGTTTCGCGTAACTGAGTGAGTATAATGTTGCATTCTAATTTACGCAATTGGCGGCATCGATCAAAGGACAAGGTGCGAGGCGAGTAGCCCCGCCTTTTTCGATTGAGTCGTCCTCGCCGGCAGATGAGCTGACGCTAGCTCTACGCCATTAGACCGAGTTCAGAACGATGACCTTAGTTTAGTGGTAGAATAAATAAGTCAGGGGTTCTTTTTACTGTAGCATTTGGTGTAGGGTCTTTTGATTTTTTTTAGTGATGTCTCCGCATTCTACTTCATTTCTGAGTCAATTATCGTACAGGTTTCTTTAACAGACAAAAAAAATAAACAACACGGTTTTCCAGGTATACGGTTTGAACTCATGCTACTCCTCGGAATTTAATTAATTAGTTAAGTTCTTTTTATTTGTGACTGTGTGCCTATAACTTTGTTTTTCTGGCAGAAAAACTAACATTCAGCAAAAAAAAGCAACAGTCAAAGCGTATAGACTTGCATCCAGTGCCAATAAATATTAATAAAAAAAAACCGAGCGAAATGCATGAAGCTTCCTTTGTGTAAAAAAATATTTCTCGATAAATTAAGTAAACATTATGTTAAATAGGTGTAAGTGAAATACTATCAGAATGAACGAAATTAATATAAACATTGAAGGGTACAATGTTAACGGTATATGTGTTGGGTGTCTGTGCTACAAACGCAAAATGTTCTCGACCGACGAAATAAAATATTGCTTTAAGTTACTTGGTGATATCGATGTAAGTACAACTATAACTTATTCAATTTGTATTAATTATATCTCAACATTTACCTAATTCGACCTTCTAGTGTTATTAAAGTACTGTAAAGGTATACTTTGACATTGTTTACATTTGGAACATAAAGACATGGATCCGCCTTAAAACACAAATATATTTACTAATAATTATGTACAATTAAACATTAACTGTATTAAACACTTAAGAGTTTCATTCCGTCCAAGGGTTTCATACCCCTAGATTATTTATCACTAAAATCATTCATTCAGCACTTGACATAGGGACTCTCAGTGAAATTTTTGGTCAGAGTAGGTGATTGACAGTAACAGCTTGGGCCCTTCGTTTGAACAAAATGAATTCACAATCATCCTAACCTATTGGCAAGAATCGTAATGAGTAGAATGCAATCAAGACAAACATTTAAAAGACTAAAAAGGCAAGCTCCCAAGATCACCTGTGGGTAGCTTCTGTGCACAGGATGCCGGCTAGATTTTAGGTACCATAATGTCGCCTATTTCTGCTGTGAACCAGTAATGTGTAAACATTATTGTGTTTCAGTCTGCAGGGTGCCATAGCTATATTACTGGGCAAATGAGACTAAACATTATGTCTTAAGGTGGTGAGTGCATTTGTATTGCCGCTCAGAATATTTGAGTTTTTCAAGAATCCTGAGTTTTGAGATTGAATGCATTGTAATGGGCAGGGCTATTAGTTACTATAAACTGACTGAATGTCCTGCTCGTCTCGTCCCTTATTTTCATGAAAAAAAAATATCTTTAGAACACAGATGAAACATATGGATGTATCACCAGGTACTACACCATTTATAACTCCAGCTAAATGTTTACTAGACAGCTTTTCAGGAAAAAAAATAGTTAAACAAAAACCGTATTTAAATTAATCAGGATATTGTTATTTCAGGTACCTGATGGCCTTACTATTCAAGTGTGCTGGGAGTGTAAGGCAGCTGTGGATAGGATATGTAAATTTCAACAACAAATACAGTATTCATATAATATACTCATTAATTACTCCCGGAAGGTTGGTATTTGTATTGTGTACTGCAAAATAGTAATGTGTTTATGTATGGATTGGATGGTGTAGATTCTATTACATTTTTTTAATAAGATGATCAACAATGGTACAGGTCTTTACAGCCAATCATATTCTTCAGTAACACTAGAGGAACCACAAGAGATGTGCACCTTGTATGAAAGTGTTTGTTTATTTATTTAGGTCCACCAACACAGAATACACATGTCAATTCATAAAATTGTTATGTTAAAGTAAATTGAAGTCCTATAACGCTAACATGTCAAAACAATATAAAAAGATAAATTCATTCCACAAATAATTACAAGCCACAATACAGTCACTTCAATATAATCACTAAAAGTGTTACTAGTGTTTTTTATTTAAAATTAGGTCATTATATTTTACTAATCAGAGTGTCAGGTTTCTCTTAAATTGTGCTACTGTATCTCCAAAAACATTTATAGATCCCTTGTTTGAAATTATAGTGTTGTATTGACGCAACAGCCTATTCAGCGGGAAGTTTTATCCGAGATATGTGTTTAAATTTCTATGAAGATATCCATGTCATGCTGTCCTGAAAACACCTCACATGGTTGTAGTTTTGTTTTATCAGTAATATTTAATCATTATGGTCATATATTTCAGAAATATATATATGTGCATTACACATGGTTTTGCCATAATTTACCCCTTATATGTTGTAGAAAAGGTAACATCCACACATGAATGACACAAACATACAAAAATCCGCATTCTTATATTAATTCTTGTTTTCCTTAAAAATTTCCTCACTGAAAACACTCCATACACCTCAGGAATTCACATCCTCTCATGGACATTAACACTTTACTCCCACTTAGTTTTGTGAATGGGTGTTGGTGGGTGACAGGTCCAAACAAAATATCCATTAACTTTTGAATGAAAAAATAAAAATGATTATGATATTCTTGATAATGTAATGTATGTTCATAGACATGTAAGTGAATTTGATAGAGATTGTAATAACCATTATGTTAACACCAGGAACAGACATAAACTTATAATGCCTATTACTCGGCTCGGCGATGTATATGCATTGACAACAAGATCCCAGAAAATGTTCAAAACTAAATTATTATTATATAATTCATAAGTTTGATATTCAAAAGAACTGATAAGGAATATTTGTGTGGTAAAGGTTTCTTAAAGAGATAAAGATAGCCTTTGTTGCTAGATATTATATTAGATGTTTAATTTTATTTCCTCTGTTTTTTGAATTGTTTCTATGTTGTCCACTCACATAGGCCTCCTCTATGACCTTCCAGTGCTCTCTCTCACCTTAGTATCTGTCTGCCTCTGTTTCTTTTAACATTTCTGGTGTACCAATGGGTTAGTTTCTGTGACCATTGTTTGAGTCTCTGATCGTATGACCCGTCCATTTCCACTTAAGGTTTTTGACAATTTTTGTTAAGGGGATCGCCTTTGTTTTTTCTCTTATGTCCGTTAGTCTTTCCCTGTCCTTTAATCTTATGTCCAATAGGCTCCTCTGTATGGTGTTTTGGCATAGTTTTCTCATATTTTTGCTTGTAAGGGCCCAGGTTCGGCATCCATAGGACACACATTTTCCTAGTGCTGGAATCTCCCTACTTTTCATGATCTCCTTCAATGACGAGTAGCGTTTCCAAGAGTTACCAATCCTTTTATTGATCTCTTTATCCATTCCATTTTTGTTCCATACCTTAGTTTTTTAGTGCTTCCCAGATGCTGTAGTGTTTTAAAGAATCAAACACTTTAATAAAGTCAATAAATGCTATATAATATATCTTTCTAAATTCATTGTACATCCACGGTTGAATAGCTGCTTTGGAATCCTGCTTGCTCAATAGGCTGGTTTTCTTCAAGTATTCTATTCATGCGTGCTACGATTATTTGTGAAAATAATTTATATAAGTTAGGCATAATGTTACTATAACATAAATGACTTTCTTAATGATACCATGGATTGGCAATGGAGCGACCACTCTCAGGCTATTAAATAATAAATTTAATTGTTGGATATTACTTTGTAAACATATTTTTTTATGAAAAATAAGGCTTTATTTTGCTGAGATTTTTGTGCCCGTTCTTCTCAGGTCTGAGGCATTCTTTTTGGAATGGGTAGGGTAGTTTTTTACTTTAATATAAATAATAATAAGTGATGTCACATCCTATCTTGAATAAAAATATTTTAATGTTTTGTTAATCAGGATTATGGTAAATAGAAGTAATAAAATATTCTTTCTATTTCAGCATCCATACCTCTTATCACCGGATGATCTATCAAAATATAGCTCAACCCGGCTGTGTTGTGATTACACAACCCATGCTGTCGAAGACTTAAATGTATTGGATAAGTTGGTGAAGTCTGAGAATGAAGATAACTTGAATGTAGATCAAATCGGTGAAGGTAAGGTTAAATTTTTTCCAAGCTTAAATAAATAAATAATTTTTAAACATATGACATTAAAGTGATAATCCTCACTTCTAGGATTAACACAAATAAAAATAAATCCTGTAGATGAAGCCACAACCTGAGAGTTGAGCAAAGCATACAAGATTTTATAACGATACGTCACTCGAACGGTTAGCTCAGTTGGGAGAGCACTGGCACGGAAAGCCAGAGGTCGTGGGTTCGAGTCCCGCATAGTTCATAAAATTTTGTTTTCAAATTTTATTTGTGTAAATTATTTTTATTAAGGCAGATAGAAAAAAGAAAACACTTATGAAACTTTATCAGTTGATGAATCATATAGCCCAGTGGTTACTAACCCTGAGCTAGAGATCCTAGATTTTATGAATCCCGGTAGTTGCAAGCATTTTTATGATGAACTAGCTGACCTGGCAAACATTTGTTTTGCTATATAATTTATTTTTTGATTTAGACTGTTTCTTGGACATTGCAACATTACTTTATTTTTCTAAAATAAACGTAGCCTTAGTTACTCCTTATTACATCAGCTGCCTGCCAATTAAAGTCCCGTCAAAATCGGTCTAGCCATTTGAGAGATTAGCCGAAACAAACAGACAGTCAAAAATTGTAAAAAATGTTATTTGGTGTATGTACCGTATATATATTCATATACATGTAGTAAAAAACGGTTATTTCAATATTACAAACAGACACTCCAATATTATTTATATGTATAGATATGGATGATTGTCAACAAGTCATAGATGTTTGTATGTTTAAGTATGTATATCATATTAAATATGTTGTTGTCACCTATTCTAGACTCTACCTAGTTTGGGGAGAGTCAATTTGAGTATAAGTGAGTCAATATTATTTATTTAAATTATATTTTGTTATTGAGAGGAGAGGCAAACCCAAGGAACTGGACAATTTCTTGGTATAGGTCTCCTGTTTCCATGACTAAATTACATAATTGGGTCCATTTTGTGTGCAGTGTAGGCCAGTTACTCCAGTCCTGCTCTTTCCAGAAATTCAGAACACTCCTGGGATGTTTTCAGACCTCCAGAGATGACCTTGTAGTTACTATAGTTTTTGTTCCTTGGCTGGTCACTTGTGCATATTCCCGGGTTCTGAACTTTTTAGCAAATTCACTTACATACTTACCAGTGGGAGGCTCCTTTTCACAGGGTGCCGGCTAGATTGTGGGTACCAAAACGGCGCCTATTTCTGCGTGAAGCAGTAATTTGTAAGCATTATTATGTTTCGGTGTGAAGGGCGCCGTAGAGTAGTGAAATTACTGGGCAAGGTGACGAGCGCTATTGTGTTGCCGCCCAGAATTTTGTGTTTTTCAAGAATTCTGAGCGGCACTGCATTGTAATGGGCAGGGCGTATCAAATATCATCAATTGAACGGCCTGCTCGTCTCGTCCCTTAATTTCATAAAAAAACATAACTATGTACATACATAACATTATGAAGAATATTTGATTAAAATGTTTATTTCTTTGAATTTTGCTCTCAATGATTATTTAAGATGTGAAGACTCATAAGTTTCATAAGATGTTAAGTCTCGTTTGCCCAGTAATTTCACTAACTACGGCGCCCTTCAGACCGAAACACATGAATGCTTCCACATTACTGCTTCACGGCAGAAAAAGACGCCGTTGTGGTAGCCATAATCTAGCCGGCAGCCTGTACAAATTAGCCTCCCACTTGTGCTACGGGATACTAAGTCAGGGATATTTTCAGAGGCAGAACTTAGTCCGAAAATCAAGTATGAACCCGAAGATGGCATACCGTCGGATTACGACAACGACGTCAAGGATTTCAGTCCTGCATCATCCGATGATGATAATATGTTGCTGGTGAACTTGAAGAAGAAAGTCAAGAAGGAGGAGAAGACCACAAAGAAGAGCAAGAAGAAGAAAAAAGAAGTAATTGCTATTACTATTATTATTGCTTTTAAATTTAACACATGTGAATAGAAGTCGTTAAGTCAGTGCTAATCTAAAATTGGCCACATGGCCTAATCGCTCTTCCAAATCAATTAATATTAACAGTGGGAGGCTCCTTTGCACACGATGCCGGCTATATTATGGGTACCACAACGGCGCCTATTTCTTTCGTGAAGCAGTAATGTATAAGCATTACTGTGTTTCGGTCTGAAGGGCGTCGTAGCTAGTACTAGGCAAATGAGATGTAACATCTTATGTCTCAAAGTGACGAGCGCAGTTGTAGTGCCGCTCAGAATTTTTGGGTTTTTCAATAGTTCTGCGAAGCACTGCATTGTAATGGGCAGGGCGTATCAATTACCATCAGCTGAACGTCCTGCCCGTCTCATCCCTTATTTACATAAAAAAAAACAATTAAAAGATGCAACTTCGGTAGTTAGAGGTTCCAAATTCAACATAAACATATATATGGTATCTCTGACTTCGAAGTGCCTATTGGCAAAGGCCTGCTTCAATTCTCTCCAGCACTTTCGATCCAGAGCAACGCTGGTACCAATATGGGCCTAATGTCTGATATATTTCATCTTCTCATCTTTTTGGTGGCCATCCTCTGAGCTGTTTGTCTTCTCTTGGGTACCAGAGAGTAACCTGCTTGGACGAATTTTCCAGGTTGCAGCGCAGCAAATGACCTGTCCATCTCCAGTTTTGCTGATCAATTCATCAATGATCAATCAAGACGCGTTAGGATGTCCTTGACTTTTGTTTTTTGTCGTATGAATGTATTATGGACTCTGTCCTTAGTTTTTATCGACATAGGCTTCCCATAAATACATCCATTTATCTCTTTGTCTTGCTATTTCCAACCATTCAAAGCAGAGCATCTTTGGACGTCCTCCTCAACGACGAAGATCATGTCGCTCCTACTCTCGTAACAGTCGGGAACTGTACTCACGAAATTGTTGTCGAGTACGTCTGTCTACTTTGGACAAACAATCCAGCTAGGCATGTCCGTCTGAAGACGGAGGTATTTTAACCAGTGTGTATTGCAAGTGATGACCTACGGTACGCAGACGTGGTCGCTAACTATGGGCCTTATGATGGCTATGCTCGGAGTTTTCCTGCGTGATCGAATCAGAAATGAAATGCGAAACTGAAGTGGCAGTGGGCAGGGCACATAGTTTGATGGACAGATGGCTGTATTGTTGGTAGGTCCCCAACAAGATGGACCGACGATCTGGTCAAGATCGCCGGAATACGTTGGTTGAGGGTAGCGCTGGACCGATCGTGGTGGAGATCTTTGTCCATCGGTGGATGTCTTCCGGCTGATGATGATGATGAATTGCTTTATTTTAGCGTAAGTTAAATATCTCTACCGCATTTATCACGGGGAGTGCTCAGAGGAGCTGTTCGGGTTGATTCCAGCGGCCGAATTCCACCATCGGACATTACGTGCAAAGTACCATCCGCATCACGTAGACGTCTGGCATTCCACAACCGCGCGTTTTCTTCGAAATTTCTTGCCTCGCACAGCCACTTTGTGGAATCAACTACCGGCAGCGGTCTTCCCGAACAGATATGAGTTAGGGACCTTCAAGAAAAAAGCATACTCCCACCTTAAAGGCCGGCAACGCATCTCTTGACACCTGTTGTTGCGGATGTCCATGGGCGGTTGCCTCACCTCTCCCCATCCCGTGAGCCTCTTGCCCGTTTGCCCCCTCCTATACAAAAAAAAAAAACTTTCTGGTCGCGTCACTTGTCATAAAAATTAATCCACAGACACAGAAACGGCGTCTCAAGAACCTTCCGGGCGAACTGATACAGCTGCACACGATGAGTGAAGCCGAAATGTGGATCGTTAGGGAGCAGGACATGGCGGCTGAAGCTTTTGTTTCGCTGAAGTACAAGTGCATGGACTGTCTCAGGAGTTATAACACGCAGAAGCTGAGGGACGATCACATGAACAGTAAACATACTCGGGTGAGCTATCAAGCTTGCTGATTTTGATCGCTTTTGTGAAAAAATTATAATTATAATAGTAAAAAAAACTTACCGACGAATTGAGAACATCCTCCTTTTTTGAAGTCGGTTAATTATATAAAAAGGCATAAAAGGCATTTATTTTCTCAAAATTTATTCCTTGAGAGAGAAGAAGAAGCGCACGAAACTCTCCCAGCATTCTTTTTAATAAAAATATACACTAGTGTACTGTCATTTCTATCGCTATAAAATAATCATAATCTAGTCCCAGGCTGTCGGATCACTTAGATATGCAGCAGTGGAGTAATAGGATTTACGACAAAGCCATTTTTTTATAAAACATTTAAATTTATTTATAGATAATGCCTGAACAGTGGCTGGGACTTTATTATAGCAGTGTATATATTTACCCTTAAAGCTATTATGTATCTTATGAAGCCTACTAGAATTAGTTACAAGCAATCCTTTATTTCTAGTTTTATAATAATGAAAATCACTATTAAGATCAAAAAGGTGACGATTTTTGTGAACGAATATTAAATTTTCATAAATGAACTGTCATAATATTTATTTCTTTAAATTTTTCTTTTAGACTGTCTATAACCAAGCTGATATATAGCAAAAATATTTTCTCCACACAATATGTTGAAATAATAATAATAAACTTTATTAGCAACATAATTACACTGCAGGAGTTATTAGGTTAAAAGGAGGATGGGGAGAATGGACCCACATAATTTAAAAATTAAGAAAGCATCGTACAAGTACAAATTTATATTAATTATAAACTTAAGTTTATAAGATGTTTATATAAAAATTATTGAGGCCTTAAGATATGGGAGTCAAAAGAAATAAATTATTATAATTTATTAAAAAATAAGTCTTCTTGCACTAACGGAACGTTTTGAACAATTGATTGTTGACATCTACATTTTTTTTGACATGACAGTCATTTTTTATTTTTTAGTTTTTGACGTTCAGTAAGTGATTTTAAATCCTATTTTGAATAAAAATATTTCAATTTGAATTTATATTAATGTTTCGACACCATCAAACTATCTACGCGTACTCAAATCAGTAATTCAGTAGTAATTCCAAATAAGATTCAATAAGATTATTATCGTTTTTTGATACTAAAATCAGTAGGTGAGTGTCTTTAAAAGATTCGATACCCTCTTGAAAAATAATGCATTGTGAATCCTCAATTATTAGGTGTTGGCCAACCTTCCACATATATTATATTATCTTTTAGCAGACAGTAATCAGGCATAGACATCAGATACAAATTATTGATTGAACAATAGATTATTTTACTTTTAGTTATATCTTTTTTCTCCCACTTTTTTAGACTTACTTACGATTTTCTTTTTTTCTTAGTTTTGTTAGGTTCTACAATTATTAATAAGTTTCCATGATGTACGCCACTTCTTTCAGCGAGTCCCAAAATACATGCATTCTCGCCATCCTCCTTTATAGCTGGCTACTTTAGTAGCTTATAGTCTTAGTCAACAAACTACTTCCTCTGTAGTATTATTTAATAAACATGCCTCTATTGGGGAATGTATTAGTACTAATGAACAAAAATATAACAATGAAGAGTTTTCTTCAATTAATTTAAAATAAGTTATTTGACAAGGGAGGACAACTCTTGCAATATTATACAAAAAAGGCAACATTCACCAAATATAAATGTTACTGCTATAGATAATCATAATATAAAGTTCATAAATATTGTTCACCAGAATATACAAGGTATCTCAAGTAAGGAATTAGAAATTGAACTGTTTTTGAGCTGCTGTAATATAGATATATTATGTATTACAGAACATTGGCGTAAGAATCATCAGCTCCAGTTTAGTTTTAGAGAACATAAAGTAGTCAGTTCGTTTTGTAGAAGTAGGGCAATACATGGAGGTTCCCTAATTATTATTAATAATAGATTAAAATGTAAAAATAGAAGAGATATTGTTAATCTCTCTATAGAACAACTAATTGAGATAGCTTGTATAGAACTAGAGCAATTTATTATTGTAAGTGTATACCGCCCCCCCCACTGCATCATATGAACAATTCCAACATAGAATGGAGGAGGTACTATCAAAATTTAGCAAAACTAGCAAGTCAATTATAGTGTGTGGAGATTTTAATATAAACTTGCTTGAACCTTCTGCCAATTGTACTAGCCTTAAAAATTTATTTCAAAGTTTTAATTTGTTCAATGTATTTTGGGAACCTACTAGAATCACTTCTACAACAGCAACCTGTTTAGATAATATTTTTACAGATGTTACTATTACTAGTAAACTCATAATTAATAATCTTCAGTCCGACCATAGTGGGCAACTTATAAAAGTAAATACAAGATTGGACAATGTCAGACCAAAAAAGGTGACGATTATACCAGTTACGGGTAGCCGTCTTGAGAGGTTTAGAAATAATTTGGTAAATACGATACCATTTTTACACTGTGGCGAAACTGCAAATTTTCACTACAACTTAGTCTTCAATTCCTTCTGTGAGGAATTTGACAGGATTTTTACTCCAGTAACGGTGACAGTAAACAACAAACATAGTTTTAATGATTGGGCAACAATGGGTATCCACAAAAGTCGTAAACGCTTATATGACCTTTATTATGAGAAACATTACAATAACAGTAAAGAATTTAAAATATATGTAAAAAAATACTCCAAGCTCTTTAAAATAGTTTGTCATGAAGCGAAAACATGTTTCATTGCAGATAAAATTAAAAACAGTTATAATAAAGTAAAAGCGACTTGGAGTGTAATTAACAATGAAACTGGTAGATCGAATTGCCGTAACACCTCTATCTGTTTAAATATTAATAATCGCGTTATAAATTTGGAAATAGAAATTGCAAATGAATTTGATAAATACTTCTCCGAAATCCCGATTGTCACGACCAAATACCTTAACACTTCGCCAAAAGCAGCATATGATATGCTTAAATTACACGTACCAGTATCTTCTACTGATTTGAAATTTAAGTATGTTACAGGTAGCGATATAATAAAAATCTTCAAATTAATTAACCTAAAAAATACAAAAGACCTATGGGGCCATTCGACTAATATTCTTAAATACATACTTGACATTATAGCACCTGAATTAGCAATAATATTTAATGAATGCATAGATGAGGGTGTGTTCCCTGACCTCATGAAATACAGCAAAGTTATACCTTTGTTTAAATCGGGCAGTTCTTTTGACCCTGCTAATTTCAGACCTATTTCAGTGCTGCCTGTTTTTAGTAAAATTTTTGAAAAACTTTTGCTTCAACAGCTACAAATGCATTTTTGTAAATTAATTAACAAAAATCAGTTTGGTTTCACTAGGGGCTTATCAACAATTAATGCGGGTACTAGACTCATTGAGCACATCTTTGACGCCTGGGAAGAGTCACAGGATGCATTGGGCATTTTTTGTGATTTGTCAAAAGCATTTGACTGCGTCCACAATGAAACTTTACTCCTAAAACTAAAGCATTATGGAGTGAAAAATAGAGCCCTAAATCTGTTAAAATCATATTTAAGCGAAAGAGTTCAGATAGTCAATGTAAATGGCAAACGGTCTTCGGGTAAACCTGTGGAAATAGGTGTTCCACAGGGTTCTATTCTCGGTCCTTTCTTGTTTCTTATATATATTAACGATCTACCGTTTGTGGTAGATGATAGCCATGAGATTGTATTGTTTGCTGATGATACTTCACTTATTTTTAAAGTGAAGCGACGTGCGGATATCGATGACGAGGTAAGCAATGCACTCTCAAAGATAGTGCGTTGGTTTGAGTTTTGTTTCACAAAAATCGTTTTTGCTCTTAATAGTGATTTTCATTATTATAACACTAGAAATAAGGGATTGCTTGTAACTAATTCTAGTAGGCTTCATAAGATACATAATAGCTTTAAGGGTAAATGTATACACTTCTACAATAAAGTCCCAGCAACTGTTCAGGCATTATCTATAAATAAATTTAAATGTTTTATAAAAAAATGGCTCTGTCGTAAATCCTATCCACTGCTGAATATCTAAATGATCGGACAGCCTGGGTCTAGATTGTGATTATTTCATAACGACTGTACAATATTGTATATTTTTATTGAAAAGAGCGCATAAAAAAAGAACGCTGGGAGAGTTTCTTGCGCCGCTTCTTCTCTCTCAGAGCGCCATTTGTTTCCGAAGCGGTAGTACTATATAGTAGTATAAGAAATGACATCAAAAAGAATTCTAAAGGAATCAATTTTGAGAAAATAAATGCCTTTTATGCCTTTTAATGAGAAGAAGAAGAAAAAAATATCATAAATTGATTATGCACACGCTATTGGACCATAAAGATATTCTTAAATTGTTACAGAAGAAACTGGGTGATATTGTTTGACGACCATATAGCCCAGTGGTTAGTGACCCTGCCTACTAAGCTAGAGGTCCCGGGTTCGAATCCCGGTAGGTGCACACATTTATATGATGATTATAGGTGTTTGTTTCCGAGGATGTTTATATGTATTTATGTATGTTTAAGTAAGTATATTGTATTAAATATATCATTGTCTTGTACCCATAGTACAGGCTATGCCTAGTTTGGGGCAAGTTAATTTGTGTAAAAATGTGTCACTTTATTATAGTTTGTACTGATACTTCTATTTATCCATTTCAGAAAAAGGAGAATACACACCAGTGCGACATTTGCAAGGGCTACTTCATATCTAAAGATAATTTATCCTTACACAAGGAGCGACATCTATCGGCCTATAAGTAAGTATTTAACTTGCACCGGACTAAGATCCGGAGAAGAATAAGTCATTTATCATCCGAACAGTCAAGGAGAGGTTCAAAATACTTTCGAAGTGAAAACTTCCTTAGCATCGTTGAGATTTGAAAGTCGACGAAGCGAAAAAGCGACATTAAAAAGAGACAAACACATACAGGCTTATTACACTTGGCTGAATTTAGTCGTCTTAATTCAGTCATTACTGAATTTAGAAAAGTATAATCGCACTCAGAAAGCTAGCATCCTAAATTCAGAAATAAGGATGGTTTCTGACTGATTAAATCAATAAAGACATAAAAGGTATTTATTTTCTCAAAATTGTTTCCTTTAGTAATCTTTTTGATGTCATTTCTAATATACTAGATACTACTACCGCTTCGGAAACAAATGGCGCTCTGAGGGAGAAACTCTCCCAGCATTTCTTTTTTTACGCTCTTTTTAATCTAATATACAATAATGTACTGTCATTGCTATCACTATAAAATAATCATAATCTAGTCCCAGGCTGCCCGATCACTTAGATATTCAGCTGTGGAGTAATAGGATTTACGACAGAGCCATTTTTAATAATACATTTAAGTTTATTTATAGATAATGCCTGAACAGTGCCTGAGACTTTATTATAAAAGTGTATACATTTACCCTTAAAGCTATTGTAGTGGTGCTGCCATTCATGTTGATATTTGCCGTTTGCTACTCGTAATGCCCTTTTAGAAAGTTGAATATTAATTAATTTTGATTTTGACAGGTGCCGGGAGTGTGGCCTGGTGTCGACAATGAAGATTATTATAATGGACCACGAGTGTGCCAAACGGAAGGGTTTCACCTGTGACCTATGCGATATGTCTTTTACGTAAGTATTTTTACCTTAACACAATGTATACATAATTATTAGGAAGGTCATGGTCGCTCCGAGGGCAATGGAGAGGGCTATGCTCGGAGTTTCCCTGTCAGATTGAATCAGAAATGAAGAGATCCGTAGGAGAACCAAAGTCAGCGACATAGCCCACTTCCACTTCACTCAGGGCAGAGCTCATGCTTATTTTATCTAAAACATTCAAGTTCGCAGAAAACCACGAAAGATTTACCCTTTGGTCTTTCTTTTAAAAAAAGGCAGGAATGTTGTGAACCGGTTTTTTATTTTTACGGCCCCTTACCGGGTCGCCACCGGGTAAATGGGAAACGCTGGTCTTGATAAATTATTAAAGTTTTTTTTTTTAATTTGTCTCCAGATCAAATACTAAGCTGTCCTATCACCGAAACGTCAGTCACGAGCAGAAGCCGCAGTGTGATTGTTGCGGTAAGGTGTTCGCTAACAAGATAACACTGGGACAACACATCCGGTGAGTTGCTTCATCGAATACCACTTATACAGTACCGTACTGTGAATTGGTAGATGGCGTTATATGTATCATATATATTTAGTTCCTTATAACTAGATAAGCTAGGTGTGGCGTTTGCACTATGTTTCTAATCACTAGATAAGCTAGGTGTGGCGTTCGCACCTAGTTTCTAATCACTCCATAGGCTAGCTGTGGCGTTCGCACCTTATTTCTAATTACTAGATAAGCTAGGTGTGGCGTTCGCACCTTATTTCTAATTATTTGATAAGCTAGGTGTGGCGTTAGCAACTTGTTTCTAATCACTAGATAGGCTACTTGTGGTATTCGCACGTAATTTCTAATCACTAGATGGGCTCGGTGTGGCGTTGTCATCTAGTTTCTAATCACTAGATAGGCTATGTGTGGCGTTAGAACTAGTTTCTAATACCAAGATAATCATGAACGTATATGTCTCATACTGTCTGACAGGGCCGACAGGTGCAGTGGCATATTGTATGAGTTAATAATTTATGATTTTGTATTCCAGGACTATGACGTCACAGAATAGCCCAAAAGAGAAGCTGTATCTTCCGTGTAGCGGCTGCAACAAAATATTCAATTCTAAGAAAAGTTTACGATCACACGTGTAAGCATCCGTCTGTGGCGGCCATTTTGTTTATGATCTTCAATTTCTTCTTTTATGATAGCTATCTCTGTCTAATGAAAGATATAAAAATCCTCATCATTTTATTTGTGTGAGTATTTTTTTTTTCATGAAAATAAGGGACCAGACGAGCAGGACGTTCAGCTGATGGTAATTGATACGCCCTGCCCATCACAATGCAGTGCCGCTCAGGATTCTTGAAAAATCCAAAAATTCTGAGCTGCACTACAATGGCGCCCGTCACCTTAACCACACATAAGATGTTAAATCTCATTTGGCCAGTAATTTCACTAGCTACGGCGCCCTTTACATTACTGCTTCACGGCAGAAATAGGCGCCGTCGTGGTACCCATAATCTAGCCCGCTTCCTGTGCAAAGGATCCTCCCACTGGTAATGTGTGCTTATGACCGCACGGCCGAAGTGAAAATCGCAAGCAATATATGAATTGTAAATAATATTTTGTATTATGTAGTATTATGGATCGTATTAGTAAAATAAATGAAAACAAGTCAGAAATTAAAGTGAAGTGATTAAAGTTTTTAATTCTTTATATAAATCATATTATTTATTTTTGTAATCCACAAAGGATATTAGTTTTAGTGATAACTAAAATAAGAATTAACAACAAGCATGTTTTTTTTAAATATTATTATTAACACCAGTGGGGGGATCCTATACACAGGATGCCGGCTAGATTATGGGTACCACAACGGCGCCTATTTCTACCGTGAAACAGTAATGTGTATATGGTGACGAGCGCAATTGTAGTGCCACTCAGTCTTTTTGGGTATTTCAATAATCTTGAGCGATTCTGCATTGTAATGGGCAGGGCGTATCAATTTACCATCAACTCAACGTCCTGCTCGTCTCGTCACTTATTTTCAAAAGAATAATAATAACACGATAAACCACTAATTACACATACTAACCTAAAAAAAAAATTTATTGAATTAGGCGTTACTTTGCGGAAATCCATAATTATACAAATTATATAAATTTGTACATACTCACCTCACTCACATGTAAACCAAATAATTGATAAAATAATTACCAATAATAACTATTAAATTAATAATAATGACAATCATTATGTATTCATTGAATAATTCCAGATTTTTTAAAAGTACAAACTTGAAATTTTGATTTAAAATTTTATTTGTTGAACAAATTGTTAATATTTACAAGAGCGACATCTCAAGTCAATTTCCTAATATGTAATAATTGGGGTTGAGCAGGTTATCAACTGTAAAGTAGATCTTGTAGGTGAAGCCACAACCTGAGAGTTGAACAAAGCATACAAGATGTTATGGCGATACGTCACTCGAACGGTTAGCTCAGTTGGAAGAGCACTGGCACGGAATAAAATTTGAAAACAAAATTTTATGAACGATGCAGGTCTCGAACCCACAACCTCCGTCGTTCCGTGCCGGTGCTCTAATCAACTGAGCCAACCGTTCGAGTAACGAATCGTTATAAAATCTAGCACCGGCACGGAACGCCGGAGGTCGTGGGTTCGAGTCCCGTATCGTTCATAAAATTCAAATTTTTCAAACTGAATAATGTTTCACATTGCTGCTTTTTGACCAAGATTATTTTAAACAACTGGAGTAAATGCGGCAATGTATAGATACAGCAGTCGAAGATTATTATTGTGTAATTTGTGATATTTTCCATATTTCGGCTTTGCTTTTTATTTTTATTTTTTTTATGGAAAAGGAAGACAAACGAGCGTACAAGTCACCTGGTGTTAAGTGATCAACGCCGCCCACATTCTCTTGCAACACCAGAGGAATCACAAGAGCATTGCCGGCCTTTAAGGAAAGTGTACGCGCTTTTTTTGAAGGTACCCATGTCGTATCGTCCCGGAAACACCGGACAAGGAAGTGCATTCCACAGCTTTGTAGTACGAGGAAGAAAGCTCCTCGAAAACCGCACTATGGAGGACCGCCACACATCCAGATGGTGGGGATGATATCCTAACTTGTGGCGTGTCGTGCGAAGGTGTAATTCTGCGCCAGGTGAAACAGGTGGTTTTATACGACGTGATTTGTCTATATGTATTGATATTGCCCAATCTCAAGGTCGATCCACGAAGGCATCAAGTATCCGTGCCAGATCTGCGGGAAGCTGTTCCAGTGGAAGAGGAACCTGGCGCGTCACATGAGGAACCACAGGGAACGCAACAACGGCATGATCTACAAGTGCCACGAGTGCGGGAAGAACTTCTCCAGCAGGGATTGTTACAACAATCACATGAAACTTAGCAAGAAACACGTATCCGAAAGCGCTCTGGAGTGAGTAGAAAGAAAGAAAAATAACTTGCTGTCAACCTTAGAGTTGAACAAGACATACTAAGATTTATTAAAGGTTGGCTCAGTGGAAGATCGCTCGCACGGAATGTGAGAGGTCGCGGGTTCGCGGCCCGCATCGTTCATAAATTTTGGTGGCGAATTTAATTTAAATTGATTTGTTATTTTTAAAAGTAGTACGATAACCCTTCTGGAAATAATTACACACAAATCAATCATTATCATCATCAAATCATACACATACATACATACATACATAAAATCACGCCTCTTTCCCGTAGGGGTGGGCAGAGACTATTTCTTTCCACTTGCTACGATCCTTACATACTTGTTTCGCTTCGTCCACTTTCATCATACCTTTCATACATGCTCTTCGGTTTAGGGTACTCTTGACCTGGCCTTTTTTCAAGACGTCCCTGATTTGATCTTGAAACGTCCGCCTAGGTCTACCCCTTCCAACACTTTCATTCACACTGGCCTTATACACTTTCTTCGTAAATCGTTCTTCATTCATTCTCTCGACATGTCCAAACCATCTCAGCATACCTTTCTCAATTAAAATCAAATCAAAAATATTTTTTTTTTCATTGGTAAATCATATTACACTTTAAATATGTTATTTTTTCATACAGCTCATTCGGAAGGCAGGTTTCCTTAGTAAAGAACGAGCAAGAAACTCTAAGGTTGCTCTTTTCAAAACAGATTAGGTGTCACAAGTTCTTATTTTTAATGCAATTTACAAATCATTTCATTACTATACATGCAAAGTGACGCAACAAAAATACTCAAACGTCAAAAACTAAATGGCTTACGGCCGTTCCCAATATTCAGACTATCTCTTACTTGAGATAACAATCGTAACTATCGTTGACTTTTCTGTCCCAATAAACTTATCGACGGTAACTCACCTTATCCGTACACGCTGTCTGTCAATGGGACGACGTATAGCTCACCAGCGATACTCCAATTTTATTTATATGTATACATCACGGACTAGTAAAAAACGAAGGATGATATTAGCAAGTGAAGCACCTTTATGCTAGTGTGTGTGCGGTTACGGGGTATACCAGTTACACAATTTTTTCTCCCTTAAAATAATCATATATCCACAAATACTTTTATAATATTGTTTTTACACTTTTTCACAACGCACGACGGCATATTTAAAATATCTTATTGCGTCGCAAACTGATCTGTGACAACGATGGCAAATCTCATAATGGCGGCCGATCGGCTTGTAGTAGTGTAAGAGTGTGCGTGGGGCTATGTATTTACTCGTTTACCGGTTTGTTTTGCTGCCTTACTGTTATGTAAGGTGACACGGAGTCCTTATTTTTTACTCGTCCGTGGTATTGCTCGTTTAAAGATATAAGATATCGCCAAGCTAGACTTATTACCACGGCAGTGCTACTTACACTAATTAGACGAAACACTAAAAGGAAAAATTTCAAACAAAAAGATTATGGTAGATGCCGGCATATATTTGCTGCTTTAAATCGTCCACGCGGACGGCGTCGCGGTAAGTAGCTAGTTTATGTATATATAAAATAATAAGAATGGTATTTTGTGTGTCAGACACGCGTGCCAGTATTGCAGCAAGAAGTTCGCGAGCAAGTGGTGTCTGGTGGATCACGTGGACTGGGAGCATCTCAAGAGATTCAAATACCGCTGCAGCGTCTGTTATAAGGTGGGTGGTGGTCCATGTACGTACACTATACAGGATGGTTTTTTGAGAAGGGCGATGATGGCCAAGTCGGAATCAGTTGATTTCCGTCAAAAGATCAAGAAATTTTAAAAAACTAAATATGCAGTTATAGGTTTCTTATAAATCAAGGGCGTGACTGATGACTGATTTCACAACTTTTCTCTTAAGTCTCGTCTCAAAAAACCACCCTGTATAGTTTTTGAAGTGAAAACAACTTTAGTCGCGTTGGGCACTTTTTGGTTGGGGGAAATCGAATGGGTTCGCGTCACCGACATGCTCATAACTGACGCACGCGATAAATAAATAATAAAAAAAAATATAGTTAGACACTTAGTGGATGGGTGAATCAAATCTCGTGAGTTCGCGTCACCGCAATGCTTATAGCAGTGTACCTGTAGCTATACAGCTGACGTATTAGTGATGTGTACATCATATAAGTGAAATTAATTGGATTTAGTGAAAATTTCAATGTGTATCTACTGTGTATTGTTGAAATAGTGTTTTTGTTTGATAAATATTATATTTGAAAATAAGTTTTAAAAATAAATTAAAATGAATAATTTAATTATATTTAAGAAATTTTAATACTAAAAGTTCTAGATTTTCGGCACTTCTATCGGCAGTCTCATTCAGCTGATGGTGATTGATACGCCCTGCCCATTACAATTCAGTACCTCTCAGGATTCTTGAAAAACCCAAAAATACTGAGCGGCACTACGATTGCGACATAACATGTTAAGTCTCATTTGTCCAGTAATATCACCTAGCTACGGCGCCCTTCACACCGAAACACAATAATGATTACACATTACTGCTTCACGGCAGTAAAGCTGTCTTGTGGTACCCATAATCTAGCTGGCATCCTGTGCAAAGGAGCCTCCCACTGGTAAATGCCCTAAGTCGCCTCTTACGACACCATTAAGTCTCGGACTTCCCTATTTTTTTTATGCCCGGGGGATTACTCTCCCCGTGCTTGTCACACAGTTGGTCACATTTCTGAAGCTCCTCCCTCCGCTGTGACGTCATATTTTTTAAATTTTAATTTTATAACTAACTAGTTGACCCAGCAGTCGTTGTACTGCCATGTTATAAAGTAATAAAAAAAATCAATAATTAAAATTGTTGGGGTATAAAAAATAGATGCAACCGATTCTCAGACATACCAAATATATCGTACTACAATTATTGTATTCGATTGCCATCTGGCAACCCTATAGCGGTTTTTTTGGTTTGGATCGTAGAAAGGCGAAAATTTGAATTTGTATGTATTTTTCAATGCTGAATAATAATAATAAAAAAAGTAAAATAGTAAAAGTAAAATAATTTTTGGGTGGGATGAAAAATAGATGTTGTTCGATTCGCAGACCTACCCAATATTCACACAAAATTTCATGAAAATCGCCGTTTCGGAGGAGTTTAACTACAAACACCGCGACACGAGAATTTTATATATTAGATAATCGGAATATAGCTAGTTTAAATTTTGATGGCCCCCATTGACGTACAATAAACAACTAGGCAATTAAAAATTCCTATTAAAAAGTCGTCAAAAAATGTCCGAGCAACGATGTATACATGAATACCTTATTTTTGGGAGTAATGTTCAAATTCTATTGTATACGCTCAATGGAAGCGCGGACGCGAACACGAGTCAAGAACATTTTGTTTTAGGAATTGAAATGTAATTATTTAGTTACACAAATTTTGTTATTTTAAAGGACACTTACCTGAAATACGACACTTCGTCCTTTTTACATGCTTTTTATTAGCTTCGCCTGTATGTATGTATGTTTGTTTGTTTGTAGCAGACTCATTTGGGCGCGATTTTGACCCACTTTAAACGGCCAGATTTCGTTCAAACTTCGTAGATTTATCGAAGTCCGATGACAGTACATTAATTTGGTAAAATTATTAAAAATAAGATTTTTGTTCATTTATATAATTTTCATCTATCATTTTTAGTTTGGTTTTCTATAAAAAGCATGTTTTTTTAGTTTTTTAAACTATTATATATTAAGTTCAGATATGCAGTTTTTTGAACAGTTTTTCACTGAACACTTTGCCATTGCGTGGCGTTGTGCTTAAAAGACGCGTAACCAGAGCTTTGATTCCTACAATTTTTGAGCGTAATTGTTAGCCTAATAGTTTATTGTACGTGGATGAGGAGCACGCTCAAACTAAATATAAACTATAATAATAATAAATTTTCTTTAACTGTTAAATTTCGCAGCCTTTCAAGACAGCCAAGATAATGGTGGCCCATGTGAACAATATCCACGAACGTAAGAACAAACTGATGGAACAGGAAAGTGAACACCTGTGTGAAATCTGCGGGAAATCTTACAAGGTAAAAAAATCAATTGTGTGGTTATATGAAACGATGCAAGTGAATTTTTCTTTCACAAAATAACATATTAATATTAGCATAGAAAAAAAAAATATACAAGTATTCGGGACTCATTAGTCCCGAATACTTGTATATTTAAGTTAATCAGTTTTCACCACTGGGAGGTTCCATTGCACAGGATGCCATCTAGATTATGGGTGCCACAACGGCGCCTATTTCTGCCGTGAAGCAGTAATGTGTAAGCATTACTGGGTTTCGGTCTGAAGGGCGCCGTAGCTAGTGGAATTACTGGGCAAATCAGACTTAACAACTTATGTCTCAAGGTGACGAGCGCAGTTGTAGTGCCGCTCAGAATTTGTTGGTCTTTCAAGAATCCTGAGCGGCACTGTACTGTAATGGACAGGGCGTATCAATTACCATCAGCTGAACGCCTGGCTCTTGTCGTCCCTTATTTTCATTAAAAAATGACACAAAAACGTATTTTTGAATTCTTTTATAATATGTAGTAATAAAATGATAAGGATTTATATCATATTTGTGTAAACAGCTTTTACATTACCGCTTTTTGATTGACAATTTTTTAAAGTATTAAAATGGATATAGTATGTTATCCTTAAGAGATAGACATATGCTACCACTGACTTTTCTGTAGATCTATATAAGATACACAATTACATCATACATTATTTTATTATATCTCAAAGTTTACAGCGTTTTCGTTGAAAGCTCCCAGAGGGCAATTTTTTCCGAAACTTTCAACAAATAACGTTAATGTATGTAAAAACTTAACAATTATACACCAAAACCTTCCTCGAGAACCACGTTATCCATTGGTGAAAACAGCATGAAAATCGGTGCAGTAGTTTTTGAGATGATCACAAACAGACAGACAGACAGAACCTGGGCAGATGACAAAATTTTGTTTAAGACCGGCGCAAGAGACAACTGGCCTTAGATTAGCCAATGCGTCTGTTGTCTGTGCCCTGTGGTATTTCTCTATCTTCCTTTTTTACAGGAATAGTCTGCACTATAATTTGCCTTAATATAATTACAAGAAAAGAGTTACCTACATGCCTATACGGGGAATGAGACAGGCTTGCTTCAGGTCCCTTCCATATTGTGGTGGTCTGAATTGTCCATCTAGCATCTATTAGTCAGGAAATTGCCACTTTAGTTTTAATGCTTGATTTAAGGCATCAGTTAGTTTTGTTTTCTTTCTTATCTTCTGACAACACGAAGGTACACAACCTTATAAATTTTCCTTAAGGCGACACTAAATGCCGGCGACCTTGAGCGATATGAGTTCACGGCTCCTGTGTAACAAAGCCAATATTTTCAAAATAATTGGGTCGAAAATGTAACATTTTAACAGGCGCAAACTGCTTAATTGCTTACAATCCTCATTATTGATTACTTATCTAAATAAATGTACCTACATAAAAAAGTAAAATCTATAAGAACAACTTTTATGATAGTAGTATACTAAACAAATGCATGATGCCGAGAAAAAACTTGTTTAACTGCAAAGAAAACTGGTAGTTCATAATAGCTCTGGAGTGCTTACTTTAACCAACAATAATCATTAACAACCTACAAGTAAGACTTAAGGGTATGTGTAACAGGATAAAGTAGTGTTCATAGCTCCAAATCCTATATTTTCACCACAAAACTTGTCTAAAAACACCTTGTTTGCATGTTTTCTGTTTACCCTTTGCCTTAATTATTGCATGCTTCTTTCTAGAGCATTTAATTACTTTGAGTCAATTATTTAGATTCTAGTCCAAAGGTTTTCTTTCTTTTTGCATTTGTGTAATATATAATATAATCTCAGGAAAATTATTTTTCTCATATATCTCCGCTCCCAGATTGAGAGTTCAGCTGATTTTTGATATTATAACATATATGACAATTGTTATAGATCTTATTACATTTTGGCCCACAGATTTACATCTCTTTTTGGTTTCAAATTGTACAATTAAGCCCAGAGGTGACAGTTATTTTAAAAATAACAAATTGTTAACTTAATTTGACAACTTGAATTATATATTCTTCTCATACGTACGAGCTGAACTTTTTACGAAATATAGTAAACTAAGTAATTTAAATGAAATATTTATAGTGACGATTCAGAAGCGCTTTAGTTTAAGCTTAATTGAATAAAGTTGACTTGACCTAACTTTCAGACGGCTAAAAGACTGAAGGGTCATGTGTGGGCGATGCACACGAAACGTTCGGGGACCAAGAGCTACAAATGTGAACTATGCTCAGCTTCGTTCACCTGGCAGACCTCCATCTACAAACACATGAGGATGATGCATGATAACTGTAAACGGAAGGTATGGTACATTCAATTATATATGTTAACACCAGGAACAGACATAAGCTTATACTGCCTACTACTCGGCTAAGTCGATGTATATGCTTTTACAACAGGATCCCAGAAAATGTTCAAAACAAAAGTGTATTGGGAACGGCCGTAAGTGATTTAATCAAATCACGGAGTATGTTTAAAGAACAACATGATTTTATCATTTCTCTAAACAAATGTAGGGATTTGATCAAATACCAGGGTTGGTTCAGTGAAATGACAATGAGTGGCGCCACTAGAAAAACTTAGGGTGTAAAAGCGAGCCAAGCGAGCTTCAGACTTGAGTCATACCCCGACTCGGACAGATTAGGTGGAAGGGGATGGCGGGCCAAGCACCATCGTGGTTTTTTTTAATAATATGGGTCCCGAAGCGGGACTTCTAGGCCTTTAGAGAATCTTTTATCTGTTTTGAGGATATGTTACATTAATTTGATTTTCAAGAGAATGGTGCATTACCTTTTCATGAGAGTGGGGGAGTGAGCCAGGGGACAGAGCACATCTCCCTCCCCGTCCAAAATTACAAAGATCTAAATACAAAGTTTCGTGGTTTTATGTTCGCTAATGACGAATTTCCATACAAACTGATATGCCCTATTTCAGCCCCTACATTATATATTTTTTGCAATAAAAGGTAGCCATGTCCTTTTCCAAGCTCTAGTCTATCTCTGTACTAAATTTGATCAAAATCGGTTCGGTGGTTTAGGTGTGAAAGCGTAACAAACTTAAATTCACATTTATAATATTAATATGGATATACAGTTAACTTAGCTTAAAGCTACATACACAGTTGTAAAAACCAGTACTGTGATCAGTATTAAATCATCTATTAAATAATTAACCCGTCTTTTTTTTATGGAAAAAGGAGGACAAACGAGCGTACGGGTCACCTGGTGTTATGTGATCACCTCCGTCCACATTCTCTTGCAACACCAGAGCGTTTCCGGCCTTTAACGAAGGTGTAGGCGCTTTTTTTGAAGGTACCCATGTCGTATCGTCCCGGAAATACCGCACAAGGAAGTTCATTCCACAGCTTTGTAGTACGTGGAAGAAAGCTCCTTGAAAATCGCACTGTGGATAACCACCACACATCCAGATGGTGGGGATGATATCCTAACTTGTGGCGTGTCGTGCGAAGGTGGAATTCGGCTGCAGGAATCAGGTGAAACAGCTCTTCGGAACACTCCCCGTTATAAATGCGGTAGAAGATACACAATGAAGCGACGTCTCTACGCAACGCCAAGTGACACAGACGTTCACAGAGCACTCAGTCCCTGACAAGAGCTGCTCTGCGTTACACTCGGTCAAATAGATCCTGTTGATACTTATCTCATTAAACACCAGTCTCCAAACTTTAAAAAGTCACATTAGGGCCATGATGGTTTTTTCAGGATGTTGCAAGGGCCAAATAAGTTTTTTTTTTTGCCTTTACCTATATTTCTAGATTAGTCGCAAATTACATTGTGACACTTAACGGCATCTAGTGGCGAGTGATTAGGTACTATGTATTTTACTATGTACTATTTCAGCTACCCAATAACAGGTGGCGTTAGGTGTAATTACACACAAATAGCCTTATAAAATGCTCACAGAATACCTTTATTTATTTACAGTGTGTGTGAATGATGCAGCAACTGTACTCAATAACTTTTGTATTGTATTAATTTACATTTACTTTTTTGACTTACACGTGTAAGGCACTGACTGTTTGACGTAAGAGTATGTTTGTTGCATCACTTTACATGTTATATTGTAATTGAAATGATTTGTAATACGATGAAAATGTAAATTTTGATTTAAAAGAGTGGCAGTGAGTTTCTTGCTACTTCTTCTCATTAGCTCAACCCTTTACGAGGAATAAGTAAAGAAAATTTATTGAATTAGCCGTTACTTTGCGGAAATCCATAATTATACAAATTATTTAAGTTTTCTTTAGTGTTAATTCCGCCAATATTTGTTTTTAAAACAATCTGGCACGAGACTGTGCCAGATTTTGGCGAGACAACACGTCCTGAGGATGCCTCGTGTAGAGGCGAAACACGTGTCGAATTGTTTTAAAAACAAATATTGGCGGAATTAACACTAAAGAAAACTTAAATAATTTGTATAAGGAATAAGTGTCATTTCCGTGACCTACATGAATAAATTGATTGTGATTTGATTTGATTTGTTTTATTTCAGCAAACTCGTCCGCTGTCTCCTAACAAGAGCGAGCCCTACCCGGACATCGAGCTGACTTCACGGGCGCCCTTCTTTCAGCCGAGCGTGGAGATCTGCCACGGGATAAACGCCGCCAACATTGTCTTCAAATGAGTACCATACTCGTCGGAGGATAGGGGAATATACAGGGTGGCCCACCCAAACCGGTCAGTATGGGGATTTCAGAATATATAAGAGATAGAAGAATATCTTCTGAGGAACCACGATATCGATTTTAGAGAAAACAAAAACTGCATTCATAGATTTAAAAAAAAATTATACACGGCTCGGGAATCGAACCCGGTCATTTTGGAAAAAAAAAGACATTTTTGTTTTATAGCCATATTGATAGTGTACGTTGTAAGGAGTGATTGTGGCTATGAAACCTTATGTCTAAAATTAAAAGAAATTGCTTTATTTGATATTGTTTCATGTAAGTTGTCGGTTTTACTCGTTAAAAAATGTAGGCAATAACCAATCGTCATGTTGTCTGGGTATACCAGTAAAAAGATTTTATTTTGCTGTTATTTGAAAATGGAATGTGAACTTCTAAGATTACCGAACTTCAATTTTAAAAAATGAACGCTAAATGTCTGTGTACCAGTAAAACTATGTTTTTGCTGTTATTTGAAAATGGAACGTGAACGTTTTGATTTCAGACACAAAATTTCATAGAAACAATCACTTCTTACAACGTACACTATCAATGTGGCAATAAAACAATATGTCTTTTTTTTTCCAATATGACCGGGTTCGATTCCCGAGTCGTGTATATTTTTTTTTTGCAAATCTATAAATGCAGTTTCTGTTTTCTCTAAAATTGATATCGTGGTTCCTTAGAAGATATTCTTCTATCTCTTGTATATTTTAAAATCCCCATACTGACCGGTTTAGGTGGACCACCCTGTATATACAGATATCAGATTCATAAGTGAATCGATAAATTTAAATAATGCTTTAAGTTTACCATTGAACATTAAGCTATTATTAAACTTAATTCTCAAATTTCTATTCTGCCTTTTTCTAACACAAATATCTAATTCACTATCGCCCTTTTTTGTCAATGTGTGCGTTAGCTAGTGGTTTATTATTCTATATACTAAGAAGGTAATGTCAAGCGGGGGGAACTGTTGAACTTGTCGTTCAAAATCGAAAAAGTGACAATAAATTAGCTTTCCTTTTCTATATTTCTGTATCACCCTTAGAGATGTTCTCGTTTGAACGTTTTGTTCTTATATACGCTAGTATTAGTTTATAATTACCACTAATTAATGTAGAAAATTATTTCAAGTTCAATAAAGATATTTCCACGTGTGTTTAGTGTGCGGAAATTTATTCTTTTCCGCACTAGTGATATTTGGTTTGTTCGCTCTTGTATGCGTTGTTTGTATATACGCTAGTTATAGTATAATTACAACTAATTAATGTAGACAATTATTTAAAATATCAAGTTCAATAAAGATATTTTTATTACATTTGCCACAAAAATATATTTTTACATGTGTGTCTTAGAGTGCGGTTATTTATTATTTTTCGCAGTAGAACTGTTTGTTTTCTTCGCTCTTGAATGGGTTGTTTGTATATACGCCAGTTATAGTATAATTATAAGTAATTAATGTAGACAATTATTTTAAAATTTCAAGTTCAATAAAGATATTTCAATACATTTGTCCAAAAAGTATATTTTTCCATGTGTGTTCAGAGTGCGCAAATTTATTCTTTTCCGCACTAGAACTTTCGGTTTTCCTACTGCATATTATAAATAAATAACCCCTAAATATATGAAGGACGTTTATAATCAAATTTTTTTATGAATCGGCTTCTTTACAGCGTAATTAATATATGATCTTTTTATTTGAACTATTATAGAATGTAAGTAAATAAATAAATAACGAAATGTCCTATAAAAAAAGAAACTTACTCCTTAGCGATTGCAGTTCTCCATTTTTATGGTTAAATTAAAAAAAAATAAGTTCTAAGTGTAATTGTGGCAAATATATTATAATTTGCAAATGTCTTACGGCCATTCCTTAATTTTCAGTATATCTTTTACTTGAGATAAAAATCGTAACTATCGTTGACTTTTCTGTCCCAATACACTTATCGACGGTAACTCACCTTATCCGTACACGCTGTGTGTCAATGAGACGACGTATAGCTTACCAGCGATAGAAATTTGTATGAAAATTGCAATTCACGCGTCCCAACATAGGGCGATAAGATATGGGGCATATTGGGACAGCTACAGATTATTGACAGCTTATTACTGACAGGAGAAGGTAGTAATTTATCCCTATCAATAGTATATTGGGAACGGCCGTAAAAGTACGTCGATGGATCAACAACGGGACACGTGAAGTAATGGTTTAGCACACTTTGTTCATTTATACCCCTATTAAAAGGTCATCAAAAATTACCGCGTGGCCTTGTATATAAGTATACATTAAGTAATACAGATGACATTAAAACATTCATTCAAATTAACACCTTAATTCGTGGCAGTAATGGTCAAAGTCTATTGTATACGCTCATTAGAAGCTCGGACGCGAACACGAGACAAGAACATTTTGGTTTAGCAATTGAAATGTACGAACGATGTATATACTTACCTAAAATACGACACTCCATCTTTTTTAAGTTTGGATAAGCTGTTATTTGGACAGTTTTTTTCAATTAACACTTTGTCATTGCGTGGCGTTGTATTCAAAGCGCGGTCGAAACACAAGTGAACTGCAGACAATTTTTGAGCATGTTTGTGTATCTAGTTGTTTATTGTACGTCAATATCTATAAGTCTATGCGACATACAAACTACGCCTAAAATAAACATTGATTTACCATGATGTTTGAATTCCACAAAACCCAGTTGTTTAAATAAATTCTTTAGATCATTTATACGTCTAGATAGGCTATGACAGCTGTGAAAACGTAGGAAAAAATAGAGTTTAGAAGTAACCTATAGTTTGAGTAATTTTTTTTATGAAAATAAGGGATGAGACGAGCAGGACGTTCAGCTGGTGATAAGTGATACCCTGCCAATTACAATGCAGTGCTGCTCAGGATTCTCGAAAAACCATAAAAGTTCTGAGCGGCACTACTATAGCACTCGTCACCCTGAGAGATAAGACGTTAAGTCTCATTTGCCCAGTAATTTCACTAGCTACGGCGCCCTTCAGACCGAAACACAGTAATTCTTACACATTACTGCTTCACGGCAGTAAATGGCGCCGTTGTGGTACCCATAATCTAACCGGCATCCTGTGGAAAAGAGCCTGCCACTGGTTCACGAACACTAAAGCAAAGTGTTATACAAAACGCGAGTGTAAGACGAAGCTTATCACGCACATTAATTTAATAAACCTGGCCTGTTTTTATCGGTCATCTAACAGCAAGAGACGTATAAGTTATCTAAGATAAACTCATAAATGATTAATTATGTATTCAGATGGGTAATGGGTCTATATAAATACCAAGCTGTAAAAATTATTGATGATAAACAAATTGTTTTAGTAATTATGTTCATAAATATTTTAAAAATGTATACTACCAATGGACTTTACCAATTTTTTAAATAAATGTCATTAAAAACGGCCGTAAATCTGTTTTCGTTGTCACAGAAAGGATAATAAAACAATATAATTAGGAAAGCTGTATAATCTTTCTATCTCAGCTTGTAATGCACAGCATGACATTTCCGCAGTGTATCAGCGGCCAGCTCCGGTATGAGGTCTCGCTGGGGCTGTGCCAGCATCTCGTAGCCCACCATGAACTTCTTGATGGTGGCAGAGCGCAGCAGAGGGGGGAGATACGTTCCATGTAGTAGCCAATGGGGGGAGTCACCGGCTTGGTGCTGGGGACCCGTCGGAGCACCTGAAGATAACCAAATACACATACAACAATAATACCAACCAATGTGTGTCGTATAAATTATGTGCACTGTGGCCTGAAAGAACTGAGAAGTATCGAAAAAGGAATGCTGAAATGGTTGGAACACGTGGAGCGAATGAATGACTTATCAAATATACTTTCTCTGGCCATAAATACTGTTACAATAAAAAATAAAAAAAATATTACATTTGAATTGTAATCTGTAATTTTTATATGATTGTTCATTGAGTGTTCTCATTTTTGCGCCAATACATTGTACAATATTTTGCGATATTTTTTTTACAATTGAACAATATTTTAATGAACAAAATGACCGTAATTATGCTGAAAGCTCTAAGGAAGCTTCCCAATTTGGAAAAGGTATCAAAACATCGGTACAAGTGTATCACGATACCATTCTTGAGAAGGTAGTGAAGCCCATTAACAACATCATGTTCAATAACCAAGAATGGTCCTTCCAGCAAGACTCGGCGCTGGGTCATAAAGCTCGGTCTACGCAGTCTTGGTTGGAAACGAACATTATGGACTTCATCATCCGTCGTCGAGTCCCGATCTTAATTCCGCTGGATTATGATTTATGGTCAGTTTTAAAGAGTACGGCTTGCTCTAAACGCCATGATAATTTGGAGGTCCCTATGTTTTAGGCGTACGATTGGCAGTGAAGAATTTTCCCATGGAAAGAGTGCGTGCTTCTATTGTTAACTGGCCTCAACGTTTAAAGGACTGTATTGCAGACAATGGAGACTACTTCGAATAAGCTTTTTATATTTTGAATTGTTTTATATTTATGTGTTAAAGTAACACACTGTAAAAATAATAAATGTTATTTGCAATAGATTTTTTTTCTTTGTTTCTGTATTTATGGCAAGACTAGGTATAAGTGTGTGAGGGCACGTCGGTTGCGGGAGACCTCGTGGAACATTTGTCGACCAAATTGGGTTTGAAGGAAGTACTCGCAACCGGTGAGCATGTATGAAAAGAGTATTGAATGTAGAGGAAGCGAATGAGGTTTATAAGGAGAGAAGCAAGTGGCGTTCTATTGTCTGTTTCTACCCCGACGGGGAAAAGTGTGTATGTGTGTTATAAAACACACCGTAATAATCTTCGACTGCTATATCTATACATTGCAGCATTTACTCCAGTTGTTAAAAATATACTTGGTTATACTCTAAATAATATGTTTTTTTTTATGAAAATAAAGGACGAGACGAGCAGGACGTTCAGCGGCCTTTAATTTATACGCCCTGCCCATACAATGAAGGTCCGCTCAAATTCATTGAAAGACCCAAAAGTTCTGAGTGACACTACAACTGCGCTTGTCACCTTGAGACATAAGATGTTAAATCTCATTTGCCCAGTAATTTCACTAGCTACGGCGCCCTTCAAACCGAAACACAGTAATGCTTACACATTACAACTTTACGACAGAAATAGGCGCCGTTGTGGTACCTATAATCTGGCCGGCATCCGGTACAAAGGAGCCTCCCACTGGTATATGTATACTGGTATGTAATTGAAAAGATTTGTAAAACGATAAAGCTGTAAATGACGATTTAAAAGAGTGGCAATGAGTTTCTTGCCACTTCTTCTCACTAAAGCTCAACCCTTTTCGAAGTGGCGGTTAATATAAAAAGAAAAGAAAACTTTTGACACATTCATAAGTGTCATTCCCTTGACCTACATGAGTAAAGTGATTTTGATTTGATTTCATTTACTATTGATTTATTGACTCACCGTGCCATCCCATACTGTACGGGAAACTGCAGTTGAACAGGTTGTCATATTTGGTATTCAGCTCCTTCATCACGACTGCCAACGATCTGGTCTGGTCCTCATCTAGATCTGTCATTCGCTGCGGGGATCCATTCTTCGGTAGCAGCATGGTCTCATATGGCCAAGACGCCCAGTACGGCACTAGCGCCACCCAGTGCTCGTCTTCTACAACTATTCGCTCCTGGGAATACGAGATTTAATATTATACAGGATGTAATCGTAAAATGTGATCGTGAGTGACTTCGTCTACCTAGGGTCTAACATTACTAACACAGGATCATGCGAAAAAGAGATAAGGAGACATATAGGGGTGGCCAAAAATGAAATGTCCCAGTTGCATCATATATGGAGAGACAGTAACATCATGCGACAAACCAAAACCAACTTGGTGACTTCGCTAGTTTTCTCCATATTCAGTTATGGAGCGGAGACCTTGAAATAGACGCCTTTGAAATCTAGAGCTGGAGAAAAATGCTACCGATTCCATGGACCGCCTTTCGCACTAACGAACGTGTCCATTCTAAGAGAGCTTAATGTAGAACCTAGACTTTCCAATATATGCCTTCGTAGGGTGCTGGAATTCTTCGGACAGATTGCTCGTAAATAGGGTCTCAACCTTGAACAGGTGTTGGTGACAGGCAAAGTAGATGGCAAACGTTCCAGAGGACGCGGTCCCACGAGATGGTCCGACCAAATACGATATTCTCTCAAGATCAATGCTCTTCATGAAGCTAAGGATCGCAGCAGATGGAGGGAAATCGTACGGAAGAAACTGATGCAGAGAGGGAGTCACAACCTATAGTAATGAGGAAAAGGAAGGAAGAAATGAAAGAACGTTACCAAATTAGATACCTAATAGTAAAATTACGTCATTAACTTTTTAAAAATCTAACGAGAAGTATCCGAAATTTTGATGTCGTCAGTTTAAAGTTTTTTTTTTTAATATTTGTAATAGTTGCCGAATAATTGCCTGTTATATCCTATATAATAAATATAGCGAGAGTCATCAGGCAAGTAATTATCACTTACTATTTACTTTTTGAAGTGTAAACTTCTTTAGCATCGTTGAATTTAGTGAATTTAGTGAAGGGCGGCCTTCAACTGCCGTCAACGAAAATAATGTGGCTACTGTTAAGCAGCTAATTGATCAAACCCGCGGATGAGACAATTCGAGGACTATTGAGGATTGGTATGAGCCAAATTCAGAAAATTTTACACGAAAAATTGAAAATTCGGAAACTTTGTTGTCGTTCTTGATCCCTCATGCACTGACAGCGGAGCAGAAGCGGGCTGGCGTGGAATAGTGCTCACAGATGCTAATGAAGATTTAAAAAATGGTTCTATCGCATGAAAAAATGTTTAAAGTGTAAAGGAGAGTATTTTGAAAAGGAATAAACATAATATTTTGGTTAAAACATGTTGTTTTTAGGCAAAACTTTTAGTGTGACCTACGTATTACTACATAGACACGAGGAGAACATAAATATGGTAGCGGTGATAGTAATGTCTTTTAAAGCGGTTGAAATCATGTTGCGGCTTAGAGATTTATCCACAATGGAGTTTTCACTTCTAACATATTGTGTACATTTTACGCACGCAATTTTTTTTATTTAGTTTTCTATAACTGCAAGTGTTGATACAAAAAGCTTACCTTTTTAATCAATTCCTGCTCCAAATACTCAACCAGCATAGCTTTTCCGTGTTTATCGTAATATTCCTTCTGGCATCTGAAACATCGTCATTACCAAAAATCTTTCGAGTTTTCTTCTAATTGACAACTAGCTGCTGCCCGCGATTCTAAGCAAAACACTATGTTGTCTATTCAGTAGTTTTTACATTTTGCCCGGAGATACTTACAGACAAACAGTCAAAAATCTATTTAAAGTACTTATCGGATTCGGTATTGATTGCGAAACTGAAATGGCAGTGCGCAGGGCACATAGATCGACGGACAGAGACGGTCGTTGGGGCAGTAAAGTCCTCGAATGGCGACCACGTACTGGAAGACGTAGTGTTGGTAGGCCTCCCACAAGATGGACCGACGATCTGGTCAAGATCGCCGAAATACGTTGGATGAGGCATTTTTTTTTTTTCTCAAAATTGATTCCTTTAGAATTCTTTTTGATGTCATTTCTAATAACTACTAGATACTACTACCGCTTCGGAAACAAATGGCGCTCTGAGAGAGAAGAAGCGGCGCAAGAAACTCTCCCAGCATTCTTTTTTTGCGCTCTTTTCAATAAAAATATACAATATTGTACAGTCATTTCTATCGCTATAAAATAATCAATCTAGTCCCAGGCTGTCCCAGGCAACAGTGGCTGGGACTTTTTTATAGAAGTGTATACATTTACCCTTAAAGCTATTATGTATCTTATGAAGCCTACTAGAATTAGCTACAAGCAATCCCTTATTTCTAGTGTTATAATAATGAAAATCACTAGTAAGAGCAAAAAGGTGACGATTTTTGTGAACGTATATTAAATTTTCATAAATATACTGACAATGAACAGTCTTAATATTTATTTCTTTAAATTTTTCTTTGAGAGACTATAACCAAGCTGATATATAGCACGAACAGCTCTCTTTTGCAGAGCAAACACTATATCAATGTCAGCAGCATGACCCCATAGTAATATACCGTACGTCATGATGCTGTGAAAATAACTGAAGTACACTAATCTAGCGGTCGCAACATTCGTATACTCTCTAATCTTTCTAATTTCTATGCCGCAGAGCTGAGTCTATCTGCTAGATGAGCAATATGTGGACCCCACTGAAGATTTTTATCTAACGTGATACCCAAGAAGACCGTAGTGTCCACAAGTTCCAATCTCTGGCCATTTATAAGTACCTTGGTTTGTACCTCCGCTGTGTTTGGTGTAATGAACCGTAAACACTTTGTTTTTTTACTGGGCAGCGCAGGACCGATCGTCGTGGAGATCTTTGGGGAAGGCCTTTGTCCATCAGTGGACGTGTTCCGACTGATGATGACGATTGTTTCTAGAATACACAGCAAGCATTCTTCTATCGACCACCTGGCAGCCCGATATTATGTGATTTGATTTGTCAACGTTAGCTAGTATATTATTCAAAATACTGGAGCAAATGCCACGCGTGGCTGACTATTTACAACTTGTCAGTCAAAATTGGTTACAGTAACAATAGATTCACTTTCCATTCCTACTTGCTGTATCTCTTGCACGCTACGGTCCAGTCTTGTATAGTTCGTGAATGAACTAGTTCGAAAGAGCGCTCCCACAGACGAATTAAGCGAACTAATGCCAGGATCTCTCGCTCCTTAGTTCATTAACGGCCGTTACCAATAGAATATCTACAGATAGCAATGACATTCTATTAGAGATGAATTACTACCGTCTACTGTCAGTTAATAGCTGTCAATAATCTGAAGCTGTCCTAATATACCCTATAAGTCATTCTTATCGCCTTATATTGGGACACGCGAATTGCAATTTCCATACAAACTTCTATCACTGGTAAGCTATACGTCATCCTATACGTATAAGGTGAGTTACCGTCGATAAGTTTATTGGTACAGAAAAGTCAACGATAGTTACGATTTTTATCTTAAGTAGGCCAACAACCGGAGATAGACCGGAAATTGGGAACGGGCGTAACAGTCCTACGGATGCTACATATTAGTAATCTGTGCTACGTATCCTCTTTTGAATTCTAATACTGTTCTGTATTTCGCAAACTATATTACAAAATAGTTTATTATTATCTTGCGCAGGCTCGATGTACAAAATATTCTGCTCTTAGTTGTCAGTAGGTATCTAATTATGTCCTCTAACTATAATAGTTTTATTTTGCACCTGGGGACGTTCACTGTACTTCGCAATTCTTTAGTAAACTACCGGAAAAGCCGGAATTCCAGAAAGGAACTAACGAACTAAAAGACCGAACCAGTTCGTTAAGGAACTAACGAACTAAAGGACCCAACTAGTTCGTTAAGCAACTATTAAACTAAACGAATAAACTAGTTCGATAAGGAACTAACAAACTAAAAGACCGAACTAGTTCGTTCAGGAACTAACAAAGCAAAAGACCGAACTAATATATGTATATTACCTGTCCTTGACCCTGGGTTCGTTGGGCAGGAAGCTCGAAGCCCACACCTGGCAGTGAGGATGAGGGTTGGAGCATCCCATCACCGCCCCCTTGTTCTCGAAGATCTGTACCCACACGTAGCGGCGACCCAACTCTCGAGACTGGCTGATCCATCTGACATAACAATACAACCAGTTCATTACGGAGAAACTAGGGAGAGCGTTCTTTCTCCATGGTTTGTTAAAAACACACACAAAAAAACACGGTCAATTCTTAAATCAAATCAAAATCACTTTATTCATGTAGGTCAAGGACACTTATGAATGTCAAAAGTTTTCCTTTTTTTATATTTACCGCCATTTCGGAAAAGTTGAGCTTTAATGAGAAAAAGTGGTATGAAACCCCGCTCTTTTAACCGAAAAAAGTCGTCATATCAGGATACATGAATTTTTTTTATTGCATATTTAAATTTTAGAGATATGAGTACAATATAATTTCAGTTACATTATATTATGTTAAGTGTAAGTCAAAGAAATACATGTAAATTAATAGGTACGTAAGAATAAAGTTATTAAGGACAGTAGATGCATCAATCCTTACACGCCGTAAATAAATAAATGTATTTTTCGAGCATTATAATTTTTTTTATAATATTTTGTCCTTCTATTTCATCAAAAAGGATTAGATTGCATTTCACATAAATCCAATAAAACAACATTACACACACTGCCACAACCTGAGAGTTGAAGAAAACATACTAAATTTTATGACGATACGTCACTCGAACGGTTAGCTCAGTTGATTAGAGCACTGGCGCGGAACGCCGGGGGTCGTGGGTTTGAGTCCGGCATCGTTCATAAAATTTTGTTTATCAAATTTTATTTGTGTATTAATCCTAGAAGTGAGGGTTATCACTTTAAAAACATAACATATTGTTTAGATTTACAAGAGCGACATCTCATGTCAATTTCCTAATATGCAAATATTGGGGTTGAGCAGGTTATCAACTGTAAATTAGAACCTGTACATGAAGCCACAGCCTGAGAGTTGAACAAAGCAAACAAGATTTTATAACGAGGCGTTACTCGAACGGCTAGCTCAGTTGGTTAGAGCAACGGCGCGGAACGCCGGAAGTCGTGGGTTAGAGTCCCGCATCGTTCATACAATTTTGTTTATCAAATTTTATTTGTGTATTAATCCTAGAAGTGAGGGTTATCAGGTAAATCGATGAAAATGTAAATCTTGATTGAAAAGAGTGGCCGTTGGGTTTCTTGCATGTGCTTCTCACGAGCTCTACTGTTGATGCAGCACCTTACAAACTAATTCGTTTTAAGCGTATTTTACAAAATATATTTAAAAATAAATAGTATGTAAGGTGCTGCATCCAAATATGAATTGTGTTCAAAGTTAAAAACTACTCCAACTGTATAAATATAAATTATCGTATATTGGATGCATCAACCTTTAGAGCTTGATTTCATTGTTTGTGTAAGGATGCTTTGTGAACATGGTGGTCGTGATTACTGTCATAATTAGTAATCGGTTCCAACATGTTCCATGGTGGTATTATGCTTTGCCCAACTAAGACTTACTAACGTTATACTTATCAAATACTTACTCTTGTATCACAGCTAAAATCTCTTCAACTGTCATCAATGGAATGGTTTTGGTAGAATCTGGATGGAAGCACATCACTCTGAAACGATAGATAAATTGGATGAAACTCTTTATAATGAGGGTACGATAATGAAGAAGAATGCTTACTATAGTATAGTAGATTATATAGAGGATAATGATGCATGGTTCTTATCTGGTTCGGTGCAAAATAAGGGTCGAGACGAGCAGGACGTTCATATCAATGCAGTGCCGCTCAGGATTCTTGAAAAACCCAAAAATTCTGAGCGGCACTACAATTGCGCTCGTCACCTTGAGACATAAGATGTTAAGTCTCATTTGGCCAGTAATTTCACTAGGTACGGCGCCCTTCGGACCGAAACACAGTAATGTTTACACATTACTGCTTCACGGCAGAAATAGGCCCCGTTGTGTTACCCATAATCTAGCCGGCATCCTTTGCAAAGGAGCCTCCCACTGGATCACTAGTGATATTACAATTAAACGGTAGATTTTCAATCCACTTCATTTCTTACAATTTAACGGCCTGGTTTTAGTGACATTGTAATGTCACGGGTACACTATAGTGATATTGTAAGTTAAATTGTAATTGTAAAAAGCGCGTACACCTTCCTTAAAGGCCGGCAACGCTCCTGTGATTCCTCTTTTGTTGCAAGAGATTGTGGGCGGCGGTGATCACTTAACAACAGGTGACCCGTAAGCTCGTTTGTCCTCCTATTCCATAAAAAAAAGTGTAATTGTAATATTACGGCTTTGATAATATACCTGCGACATATACATAATCTAAGCTGTAAATGATGATTGTCATAAAATAACTAGTCTTCTACTCCGAAATGTGTCGAAGTGCACCCACCTGCACGTGCCCTTAGCTGGTGCGGAGACGAATAATGGATGTTCAGATGCCGGCGGATCAGGCACTCGCTCCAGGAGGGCCGGGAAGTCATTCGGGAACACGTAGGTCGATGTATACGGAGGGTTTTTCTGTCAACAAAGTCAAAGAGTTATTATGTGAAAAAATGTCGCGACTAGGTGTTCACCAGTTAAGTGATACGTCCTGCCTTTTACAACGCAGAGCCGCTAAGAATTATTGAAATCATTCAACATCCTTTCAGCCTGAAGACACCCAAAAGTCAAATAAACTTTATTAATTTAAGCTTCGACAAAGCGCTTTTGAATAGTCACTATAAATATATTTTTTTTATTACTGAACCTACCATATGTTCGAAAAAAGTTGATCTCGTGAGAAGAACATACAAGAAACTCAACGGCCACTGTTTTCAATCATCTTTTGCCAGGAAGGCTCCTTTGCAAAGGTTGCCGGCTTGATTATGGGTACCACAACGGCGCCTATTTCTGCCGTGAAACAGTAATGTGTAAACATTACTGTGTGTGTTGAATTTTTGGGTTTTACAAGATTCCTGAGCGACACTACATTGTATTGGGCAGGGCGAATCAATTACCATTAGCTGAACGTCCTGCTCGTCTCGTCCCTTATTTTCATTAAAAAAAAATCAGGGTATTTTACAATATAATATTTCAAATAAATTAGTTGGTAAGATGTTGCTTCCAATATATAAGCAATTGAGTTCAAAGTTAAAAGCTTTTTAAATATTAAATACTTATGTCATAAAAAGTAATAAAGAACAAATTGTATGTGTGTTCAGCTGATGGTAATTAATGCGTCCTACCCATTACAATGGAGTGCCGCTTAGGATTCTTAAAATACACCAAAAATTCTGAGCGGCACTACAACTGCGCTCGTCACCTTGAGACATAAGATGTTAAGTCCCATTTGCCCAGTAATTTCACTAGCTACGGCGCCCTTTAGACCGAAACACAGTAATGCTTACACATTACTGGTTCACAGCAGAAATAGGCGGCATTGTGGTACCCATAATCTAGACGGCTTCCTTTGCAAAGCAGCCTCCCACTGGTAAAAATTCCCTAACTCACGCTTAAATGCATTGTTTGTGTAAGGATGCTTCGTGAACATGATGGTCGTGATTACTGTCACAATTAGTAATTGCATCCAACAAATACAATGATTTATTAACTCTTACAGGTCGCCTGGCAATATGAGCAGGACCCGTTGAGTAGTTGAAGCATGGACCAGCCATCGTTCCCTTTGTATAATATTTGAGGGAAGGAGATGACCAGGCACAGGATGCCGCCGCAATATCCATGACGATCGGTCCTGCGCTGCCTTCATCCAATGTATTCCAGTGATCCCGACCAGATCGTCGTTCCATGTTGTGAGGGGCCTACCAACATTACTGACTACTAACTCAACATTCTGAGAGGCTTCACAGTTACGCTCGTCATTGTTAAACATAATATAAAAATGCTCTTTAGCTTCATAGTTTCACCAACTAAGGAGAACCAACCGTAACATCATGCTTGTAGTACTCCGCAACGGCAGAAAATGCCGCCACTGTCCTGTAAGCCTGCCACTGACAACCGACCAATATATGCAATAGATTTAACCTTTCAATAATAATAAAATGGTGAAAACATACCGTGATGTAATATTCCCTTATACAAAAGGATCATACAAATATAAGTATTATATTATCAGTTTCTATGTTAAAATATTTAAACTTGCAATAAATAGAACCATACGTGCATTGCGCTAACTCTTGTCAACTGTCTGTGCGATCGTCAACCGGTTATAACTAGTTTCGCCGCATACGCAACAAGAACACGCGGCCAGTGGACACTCACACATGCCCCGGATCATTGGAGAAGTGCACCCGTTTATCGTGGTTGTATGAAGCTTAGCCTGTGTACCTTTTCTTACTCATGTGGCGATATAGTAGGTAAAATACTATTTTCAGTTTATTTGTAAGCATTTTGGTTATTCTTGTTTTATTCTCAAGTATAACTTTATAGCACGTTTATTTGTAAGGCCGTTAAAATATATACTAGCTGACCCGACAGAAGTTGTTCAATAAAATAATGTTTTTATATGAATTAGTCAATATTATATCATAACATCAAAAATAACTTCGTAAAATATGCGCCCTGCTGTCGTAATGAAATTGTTTCACAGCAGAACTGTCAAACCGTGCGTTAATAAATTCTCTCATAGAAATTTATTTATTTATTTATTTAGATTCACCAGTGGTAATTACAATAATACATTTATAATTATTATTATTATGCTAATTTACAAGGGTCTTATTACTAAATGCATTACCTTTTAAGGTGAATACCGCATGCTAAATTATATTGTGTGAGATAGTTACATAAAATAAATATTAGTTATAAAACAACCATTCTATAATGTAATGAAATTAACAAATTAACAAAATCTACTAAATAAGTCAAGATAAACGTATTAAACAAATCAAGAATACTTATAAATTATTTATTTACAATACATGTTTGCGAAACCTTGGCAATGAATCACTGAATGGGTCCAAGCATTTATAATCGTTTATAATTTTGCATAATCGCGACACAGGTGAATTGATCCCCAAAATAGTTCTGCGAGATGGTTTTTCAAATAAGTTCACAGGTTTACGTGGGCATCTAGGCACTCTAAAATTAAACATAGACACCAGAAAGGAGTTGTCATAAATATTGTTAATACTTTTGTATAAGAAAAGTAAATCCAATATGTCCCTACGTTGTTTCAGAGTTAGTATATTACAATATGTAAATCTTTCAGAGTATGTTGCGAGTGATCTAGATTTCCCAATTGAGAAAGCCAAGTGATAAAGAAAACGCTTCTGAATTCTTTCGATTCTGAGACAATGGCAAGCGTAGTGTGGTCTCCAGACGGTACTACCGTATTCCAAAATACTCACAACGAGACTTTTATAGAGAATCATCTTCGTGCGCCAGTTCCTAAAAACTTTGCCATTGCGAATTACAAATCCCAGAATTTTAGAGGCTCTGCTTACAATAGAGTCTATGTGCGGTATAAACGTAAGTTTGCTATCAAATATAACACCCAAATCCTTAATAGTATCTACTGTACTGAGAGGCATATTATCTAAATAGTATTTAGTTGTAATATTATTTTTGCATTTTGTAAGCGTTATATGAAAGCATTTATTTTTATTCAGTATCATATCATTAATCTCGGACCATCTAAATAAACTATTTAGGTCTGACTGCAATGCGCTAACGTCATCGGGACCATTGATTATCCTAAGAATTTTTAGGTCATCAGCAAACATAAATGGTGTGCAGTGTTTAAAGCAGTTTGGAAGGTCGTTGATAAATATGTTAAATAGGAGAGGACCTAAATGCGACCCTTGTGGTACTCCTGATGTTATTTCGTATTTTACAGATTCAAATCCATTAGCCACTACGTAAAAACATCTGTCAGTAAGGTATGAATTTAACAAATTTAAAATTGATCCAGCAATGCCATATACAGATAACTTCAACAGTAAGATGGAAATTGGCACTAGATCGAATGCTTTACTTAGATCAGTGTAGATAACATCTACTCTTTTCCTCTTATCAACCGCGTCTATTAATAATTCTGAAAAATTTACCAAGTTTGTGCAAGTCGACCTTCCATTTATAAAGCCATGCTGGTAAACACTAAACGTATTTTTCAAGTAGCCATAAAGTCGTAAATAAATTAAGGCCTCAAATACCTTACCAAGCAAATGGTATGGAAATTGGTCTGTAATTCGTAACACTTTTTTTATCGCCACTTTTGTATACTGGTACCAGCTTGGCAATTTTCCACTTTTTAGGAAATACTCCCGTTTTTAATGAATTATTAAATAATACTTGTAGTGGTAGAGCAAGTGTCTCAGCACAGTTGATTAGGTACACAGGTGATATTTGATCAGGTCCAGCACCCTTATTACGATCGAGATGTTTAAGTTTCTGAATTATCTCATCTCGATCAAGCTGTATAGACGATAGACACTGACAATTTAATTTAATATTGTTTAGGTTATTTAGAATTTCATTTTTTTCATATGGATTGTAATTCCGCTGAACGTATATGGATGAAAAGTGTGATGCAAATAGATTACAAATACCTTGACCATCAAATACACAAGTATTATCTTTTGTCATTTCAGCAGGATATGAATTAGAAGCATTTTGTTTTTTACGTTTTGTGAAGGTCCAAAAAAATTTTGAGTTAGAAGCGATTGCTTCTTCAGTAAATTCAATATAAGGGTTATAGCATTGTGTTTTTTCGTTGTTGTGCTTTCACATCTTTTCTCCAATACTGATAATATTATCGCGTCCATCGTATTTTTGTACTTTTTATACCTTTTTCTTACTATTTCTTTTTCTTTTACTCTTTTGATTAAAGTTTTGTTGAACCACGGAGGAAATTTTTTACTATTATGAATTGTGATCTTAGGTATGTAAAGATCCATTGATGTTAGGATGTGGTCATATAAGACATCCACCATCTCATCAGTGCTGTCACAAGCTGAAAGCTTACCGTTCCAATTTAAATTACTAAGGTATTCGTTGATTGCCTTGAAATTAGCTCTTGCATAATTATATTTAACCATAGATTTATTTGTGCCTAACTTTTTTTCTACTTGTTTAGTATAGCTAACGTTTATAAGCAGAGGTGGATGAAGTGGATCAATTTGGCTTAGTTCTGTAATTGCACTATCCACTGAAATCTTCGGTGTCTCACTGTTAAACAAAACAAGATCTAATATTTTATTTTGACTATTTTTGATTCGATTATATTGGTGAAAATTGTTGACATGACAAAAGTCGATTAAGGTTTTAGATATACCAGATGTGTGATATTGAGTAGAAACGTCGTCAGCCAAGTGCCCAATCTACACAGCTTAAATTAAAGTCTCCTACAATAAGAGAACAAACCGTATTACTTTCGGAGAGATGATTATAATTATCTAGGAAATTGTCTAGAACTATTTTACTTACTGGTGGAGGAATATAAGCAGCACAAATAGCTATTTTTAGCTTATAATATCATAGTTATTACAACAAATGTTACTATATAAGTTGTGAGTTTTGGTACGCAGACCTCTCACATTTTGGTAGTAAATATTTAAAGTATCGAATTTAGAAGAACTTTTGTCATATTTACATGCAGAAATTATGTATGGACACATCAAAGGAAAAAGAAATTTATTGTTTTTATTTAATTTAGGAGCATTTTCCTATTTATTCACCTTTTGAACCTTCTCTGGACTTCCACAAATAATTCAAGACGAAAATTAGCCCAATCGGTCCAGCCGTTCTCGAGTTTTAGCGAGACTAACGAACAGCAATTCATTTTTATATATATAGACTAGCATATAGTTTGACAGCCCGTTTATGCGTGACCAATAATTTTATAAAATATAAATTACAAAAATTATTGACTTTTATCCATTGACGTACAATAAACAACTAGACTTCCAATCGTCTATTAAAAGGTCGTCAAAAAATGTCCGAGTCGCGTTGTATATACGTATACATTACCTTATACAGATAACATTAAAACATTCATTCAAATTAACACTTTACGTCGTGGCAGTAATGTTCAAAGCCTATTGTGCGCTCATTAGAAGCTCGGACGCGAACACGAGGCAAGAACATTTTGTTTTAGGAATTGTACTATAATTATTTAGCAAAATGATTAAAAAACGTTAAGTTATAAATTATTATTTATTAGAAATATGACACTCCGTCCCTTTACAACGCTTTTTATTAGCTTCACCTGTATGTATGTTTGTTTGTAACCGACTCATTTGGGCGCGATTCTGACCCATTTTAACTTAAACTTCAAACTTCGAAGATTTATCGAAGACCGGTGACAATACATTAATTTTATAAAATTATTCTATTTTTAAAAGTGCATAATAAGTTTTATTTTTTAATTATTATTTTTTAAGTTCAGATATGCTGTTATTTGGACAGTTTTTCACTGAACATTTTGTCATTGCGTGGTGTTGTATTCAAAACGCGGTCGAAACACAACTCAAGCCTAGGCAAGGTCAGCGTGGGCAGTGTTTTGCTTCAGAAAATTTTTGTTCGTGATTCTAAATCTAGCTGTGTATTGTACGTCACATGTTTGGTATATTTCTCTATTATTATTAATTTAAAGTGCTTATTATTTTAATGAGATTACCATTCATGATAGCTACCTATTTGTTTCCTATATACTAAGTAGGTTTGACTATGTCGTTGTCTTCCAACGCATACATTACTATCTGCAACTAATGTTGGTTAGACAACGAAATAAAATTGATTTTATTATATTAAATAATAAGTTTAATTGTACAATATTACTTTGTAAACATATTGATTCGATAAAAAAAGCCCGCTGAGTTTGTTGCGCCCATTCTTCTCAGGTCTGAGGCATTCATTTTGGAATGGGTGGTAGTTTTTTGATTTTCAATAAGTGATGTCACATCCTATTTTGAATAAAAATATTTGAATTTGAATTTGAATAAATTACTATTACATACCTATTTATATTAAGAAAAAACTGAGTCATTTTTCTAAGATGATCTTATACTAGGTACGTACCTAGTTTCAGGTAAAAAAGACAACCCTAATGTCGTCAGAAGAGGTAAGAGTCACGCGATAGAAAGAGAGGCAATTTCTAGGTGAATAAAAATGTAGGTTAGTAGCGCTGAATTACACCTTATTGTATGACCGCAAGAGTTCCTATTTCTTTAATTGATTTTGCGGAGTGAGACTTCTGTACTTATACTATTATATATTATGTCTATGTACAACTGTTACTGTGTTTTCTCATAATAAAATAAATAAATGACATAGTTTCCTTAATACCTGTCCATTTGCTCTGACAGCACCAGCTCGAAGGGGGTTATTTGGATCCGGGGTTTCTTCAGGAGGCTGTTCCGTTTGCCCACTCCAAGGTCGCTTACAGCGGTGGGGAGAAACCAGTATCCATTCGTCTTTCAGTGGGTTGTAGCGGTTATGCTGGTGCTCTGTTGATGTCAATGTTATTTGTAAGAGGAGGACAAACGAGGCTGCATACCTGTCACCTGGCGGAAGGTGATCACCGCAGCGTGTACTGTCTTGTAACCCCAAAGGAATAATAACTGATATAGCACTAGTCAAATAAGATTTATTCAATTAGGCTTAAGCTAAGCTCTTTCGAATCGTCACTAAAAATATTTCTTTTAAATTACTGAGTTTACCATATTTTCGTAAAAAGTTGAGCTTGTGAGAAGAACATATAAGAAACTCAACGGCCACTATTTTCAATCAAATAAATTTGCAATGGCTTTAATATACATAACAAATTAGGTTGTAAGGTGCTGCATCCAATATATGAATGGTGTTCAAAGTTAAAACTATGGTTAAAACTTACTATCCCGTAGCACGAATTATGAGGTAAAAAATATTGTAATTGATATATAGTATAGATAGTATAGAGCCACAAGTAGCCACGATTATAATGCTACCACTCTTATTACAAGACAATGCACCGTTCCAGAGAAAAAAGCATTATAAATATTAAAACCTAACCTCAAATTCTGATATTTTTAAGGATTGGGATATTTTTATGGAGAGGAAAGAAAGGGAAACGCCTAGAATTCGTTTCTGGCACTCGCCGGCCGCTGCCGCGGACCGCTCGGCTCGTGCGTTTAGGTTAGGTTTACCTAACCTAAACAATTTTAATAAATTGTAGTTGATAGAGCTTTGGGGATTGATGAACACGAACAATGAACCCTTAAATGTTTTCCTTTTATCTAAAAAATAATTATTGATGAAGCCGTCTAATCTCTCACAGACTATTTTTTATATTTCATTTCACTGTTTTTCATACAATTTATGGCTGTATGGGCTTGAACCCTTTGCCTTGTCTGCCTAATATTTTACGAAGAATATCATTTCATGACAGTTTTTAGCCTCCCGCCGCGATGTCAGCGCTCATGTAGTGTTTATTTAGGTAATTTACCTGTTTTAGGTTAGATTTTTTTTTGTTAATTTCTTGAAAACGGTGCATTACAATATTTTTTAACTTCAAATTCTTGTTGCGGGATACTAAGTCCTACCCAAAAGCGTTTTTAAATATCAATAATTTCATAAAAAGTAATTAAGAATAATAAATATAAATTATACAAATTTGGACTACTGTATTGTCGTGATGACAGGTCGGCCAGACACCACAAGCCATACTCATTCACTAGATGACATATGGACCAGTCATCGTTCTCTATAGATCGATAGTTATCTATTTCAAATGTAACAAAAATCAGCAAATATTAATATATGAAAACAGTAACGGTATATTTTTCGTTATCAATAAACTTATCATTATAAGTTTGTTGTTAGTAATTGTTATAAAATGTCTCTTTTAGGTTATCTTTATTGTTTATTGTCCTAGTTAACATTATAACTAACATTTGATGTATGACTCAATATATTTATCTATGACAAACTGCAGCAACCGCTTATAACCTCCTTTTAATACAAATGACTATAAATAGCTACGAACCTGTGGCTTCGAATTGCATTTTGTATCACAAACACACACACAACACGCGTACAATATGTTGTATGAATAGAACTGTGGCACTAGTGATGTTATCTTAGTATCGATGTTTTGCGAATGTCAGTGTTGAGTACCGAGTTGACATTGAGGTCGATGATCGGCGAGTTTCCTGATTAACAACTTTTACATATTCGTGTTTGAAATTATTTCGGCTGAAATATCCTTGCAATGGCAATACAAAACTTTTTATTATAAATATTGTTACGTTTCAGCACGATGGGTTTGGAAAGCACCCGTAAAAATTCACAAATAATTTATTACATGATGCATAGCAGTCCATAATCTAACAATATTTTACAATGACTATATCAACATTGAAAATATTTTATTTTTTAAATAAATAGATTAATTTGGCTTGGCCATCGCATGAAAACAGTGTATCTTTTTTTTTATTAAAAACACAGTGTATCTTACAAGTAAGTAATACATATTAGTCATATATAATAAGATTGTTTAGTGCCAGGATGGCCAAGTCAACCTTACTATGTATGTGCCAATAACTACTACTGAACCACCAATGACCCATAAATATCGTCTATTATAGGTATCGCCCCAAATATTAACTGTATCATTCAGTTCCTCCTCCCTGCGTCGTAATCCTCAGTACTGAGGGTCGTGACCACCCTTCTGTATCACTTTCTCTCGTATGATCGCTCTCTATCTATTCCTGTCTCTGGCAGTGTGAAAGGTATTGTGAACCGTAGAGTCGAGGGTGCAGCGGATCTGGTCGGACCATCGTGTTGGACTGCTTCCACGAGGTCTCTTCCCATCTATTTTGCCGACCATGAAGAACTCACAAGGAAGCTCATTCCATAGCTTGGTTATACGTGGAAGAAGATTCCTTGAAAACGGCGCTGTGAACGCCACATATCAGCGAAGGTGGAATTCAGCAGCATATATTTGGTCAAACAGCTCTTCAGAATTCTCCCCGTGATAAATACGGTAGAAGATACATAGAAGCAACGCCAGGTTACCGAGCTATTCACAGAACACTGGGTCCCCGACAATGCGAGCAGCTCTGCGTTGCACGCGGTGAAATGGTTGGAGCTGTTATGTAATGTAATGTCAATATGATAAAATTTCGCACACATTGATAACAATTATACAATTGTGCTACTATTTTAAGGCAGAAATAGATAAGTCTTTTGGCAGTACTGTCTCTGATGAACTGCACTCTACATACAAATTATACAAACAGAGGCCTTAATACAAAGTCTTTGATGTTTCCTCAAAAATTACCGATGGCTCTAAGCTCGTATTGTGCAATTCAATCATTGCAATTCTGTTTTCTTTAACACCATTTACGGCCGTTTTCAATTACCTATCTATCCTTAGTTTAACTTACTAGAGGTAGACAAATCTCTCCTTTTACGCTAGCATTGGACTATAACTATATTGAACATAACAATGAATAGATAAGATCTTGTCATTAAACGGTGACAGTAATGTATCCGTAACTAGAGATACAATATTGAAAACGGCCGAAACGAAAATATTAAACTCAAAATGTGATATAACAAAAACATATCGAAGTATTTAATAAAATATGCGTTCCGAAAAGAACGAAGAATTTTTAGTTTGAACCTGACTTGATTATACATTGAAAGAACTTTATCGATAAGTTGTTGGATACACCACTAGCTGTACCAACAATAAATAAAGATTATTGTTAGCGATAACGAGAGCAGTTAAGTTATATAAGTGCCATTATCTGTATTAATAAAAACGTAATACAATTATTGGAAAACTTTAATCGCCAGTTGGTAAGTACATCTGAGATTATAATTGAATTGGTAGGTACTTTCATCTCGTAAAACATCTTTAAGAACTACATGTAAAAAAACACACAAAAATAGGCCTACCTTCTTCCAACATGCTTATTATTTAAATGAAACACTTTTTAAAGGATTAAGACTCGTGTTTTTTTATGGAAAAAGAGGACAAACGAGCGTACTGGTCACCTGGTGTTAAGTGATCATCGCCGCCCACATTCTCTTGCAACACCAGAGGAATCACAGGAGCGTTACCGGCCATTAAGGAAGGTGTACGCGCTTTTTTTGAAGGTACACCCATGTCGTATCGTCCCGGAAACACCGCACAAGGAATTTCATTCCACAGCGTGGAAGAAAGCTCCATGAAAACCGCACTGTGGAGGACCGCCACACATCCAGATGGTGGGGATGATAACCTAACTTGTGGCGAATCGTGCGAAGGTGGAATTCGGCGGCAGGAATCAGGTGAAACAGCTCTTCGGTAATTGCGTGTAATTGTCACGTTACATTATTATTATTATTTTAGTTAATTTCGTTTCGTGACCTCTCCGAAGCACCATTTCTGCCCCCTGCCTGGTGTGAATTGTGTAACACACGCGTTAATCTAAGAAAATACTTTGCTTATATTATGTTAAAAAAAGATAGGTAACTAAAAAGTACATACAAAATTTGGTATACAACATTTTGAAATTGGAGTCAAGTCAAATAAACTTGGCATAAAGTTATACCTGAGAATAAACAAAGAATATGGAAAATGTCATTATATCGCTGACAACACTGTCAATACAATGATAATTCTGAAGTTTTTCGAATGTAAAGCAGCCTTGTAAATAATAATAATATTGACACACTATTACACAAATTATCTTGCCCCAAACTAGACATAGCGATGGGTACAAGACAACGATATATTTAAAACAATATACTTACTTATACCTACATAAATACTTATAAACATCCATGACTCGGAAACAAACATTCATATATAAATGAACGCGGTTGTTTTATTCATTGATTTATCATTCATCAATTAATTTAATAGATTGGCAACGAGTTTCTTGCTACTTCTTCTTATTAGCTCAACACTTTACGAAGTGGCGGTAAATTTAACAAGAAATGTATTTTTTTTGACATTCTTAAGTGTCATTTTCGTGTAAATGAGTAAAGTGATTTTAATTTGATTTGATTTGATATAGGTATAAAACATGGAAGTAGTTTTGTCATACTATCTTAGAGCGATTAGGGCTATCTGTAATCTGATTTCTAGAGAGTCCCTTCAAAATTACTTCAAACAAGAATGTATTCTTACAATAGCATGTCAATTCATATAAAATAATTGGATGGTTTATAATATAAGAAATCAATAGCGACGTCTATTGTCCTTCTTGGGTGTCTTAGCTTACTCTTCTCTACGCTAGATGGTGCTAATTTCCGTACAAATATTTTTGCGGTCCAAAAGTTCTTCACTGTCACCTATACCACAATACCTATTTTAATTTGTTTTTCTAATAAAGGATTTATTGTTATTTTTTTTAACTAAGTATTGCTTATCTTAAGTCATAAAACCAAGGCCAAAAACATGCGCCGTGGTCTTTGGCACAATTACTGCGTATCGATTATAAAGAAATCGTGAATCCTGATTAATTTGAATAATTACTGCATTGACTTAGAAATGTTGCGACCGCTAGATTAGTGTACTTCAGTTATTTTCACAGCATCATGACGTACGGTATTTTACTGTGGGGTCATGCTGCTGACATTGATATTATAGTGTTTGCTCTGCAAAAGAGAGCTGTTCGTGCTAGATATCAGCTTGGTTATTGACAGTCTGTCAAAGAAAAATTAAAAGAAATAAATATTATGTCTGTTCATTGTCAATACAGTTATGAAATTTAATATACGTTCACAAAAATCGTCACCTGTTTGCTCTTAATAGTGATTTTCATTATTCTAACACTAGAAGGCTTCATAAGATACATAATAGCTTTAAGGGTAAATGTATACACTTTTATAATAATGTCCCAGCCACTGTTCAGGCATTATCTAAAAATAAATTTAAATGTTTTATTAACTGGTAAATTTAAATGGTTCTGTCGTAAATCCTATTACTCTACAGCTGAATATCTAAGTGACCGGACAGCCTGAGACTAGATTATAATTTTTTATAGCAATATAATTGACTGTACAATATTGTATATTTTTATTGAAAAGAGCGCATAAAAAAAATGTTGGGAGAGTGTCTTGCGCCGTTTCTTCTCTCTCAGAGCGCCATTTGTTTCCGAAGCGGTAGTAGTATATTAGAACTGACATCAAAAAGAATTCTAAAGTTATCAATTTTGAGAAAATAAATGCCTTTTATGCCTTTTATGCCTTTTGAATACGTATTAAAGCATTAATTTGGATAATTATTGTGCTGAGTTCAATATTAATGCGACCTTTTGAAGGGGTCGAATATTACGTTCAAAGTTACATTAGCTAAATAAAGTGGGAAAGACATTTTAAATTAAATTAATGTCATTGGTCCTTGATAAGTGTGCGAACTGTCACTTCAATCCCACGCTTTAAAGTGCGTGAAAGTCTCGTTTAAATTATTTTATATAGATATCTCCCAGGACCTAGTGCTCTGTGAACGACTGGATCACTTGGCGTTGCGTAGAGACGTCGCTTCAATGTGTGTCTTCTACCGCATTTATCACGGGGAGAGTTCCGAAGACCTGTTTCACCTGATTCCTGCCGCCCAATTCCACCTTCACACGACACGCCACAAATAAGGATAGCATCCCCACCATCTGTATGTGTGGCGGTCCCCCACAGTGCGGTTTTCTAGGAGATTTCTTCCACGTACTTCATAGCTGTGAAATGAGCTTCCTTTTGCGGTGTTTCCGGGACGATACGACATTGGTACCTTCAGAAAAAGACGTACAACTTCCTTAAAGGCCGGCAACGCTCCTGTGATTCCTCTGGTGTTGTAAAAAATTCCGCACACGTATGGGTTTGATGAAAAAAAATTGAGTTTCAGTTAAGTTAATGGGTAACCACCCATACTTAGAAACTTTTTCCATTTTTGTGTGCAAATGTTAATGCGGTTCACAGAATACATCTACATACCAAGTTTCAACAGTATAGTTTTAGTCACATACGGACGGACAGACAAGCAGACAGACATGACGAATCTATAAGGGTTCCGTTTTTTGCCATTTGGCTACGGAACCCTAACAAGGCTGAGATCTATGCATAGAGTGTGCTTAGAATTTGCTCAAACTTAACTTACGTAAAAGTTAGCTGAGTGTGATTTTTGCATTGGTCTGTCTTAACTTAAGCTCTCAAATGTCAAATGACTTTACCAGTGGGAGGCTCCTTTGCACAGGATGCCATTAAGATTATGGGTACCACAACGGCGCCTATATCCGCCGTGAAGCAGTAATGTGTAAACTGTGTTTCGGTCTGAAGGGCGCCGTAGCTAGTGAAATTACTGGGCAAATGAGACTTAACATCTTATATCACAAGGTGACGAGCGCAGTTGTAGTGCCACTCAGAATCAATTACCATCAGCTGAACGTCCTGCTCGTCTCGTCCATTATTTTCATAAAAAATAGACTACAAGAACGAAAAAAAGATTATGCTCAGCTTACACTCAGCTAAGTTTTACGTAAGCAGTCTAAACACGCTCTTAAGCCACATACCATCATACTCCAGCATTACCTAAGAACACTGGTATAGCGTAAAATTGGCGCAACAGACTACGTTGTACTGCTTTGCGGTATTCAATGCAGTATACAGACATACACTATGATTCATTTTAGCTTTAAAAATACAAGTTTCTCTAATATTAATTGACACTGTTATTTGGATGTAGTTCCTGAAAAACGTTCCAAGCCACAAACATCACATTTAAGGGATATCGTGTTTAAAGTTTATTAAATATTAGTGTATTACATACATATGGGATGGGCTACTAAGTCATGATGTCATTTGAAGGGTGACAGTAGGGCTGCCATTTTATGTCAGTCCGTTATTATGAATCACGTGTCCAGTTTTGTGTTCTTATTTCGATATGATTGTGGTTTGGAACGTTTTTCTGGAATTATGTCCAATTGACACTGTTAATTATTTATGGTTTCAGAATCTTTAATTATCTCAAAAAGAATTACAAAATTCACGTCCTGCCCATTACACCACTCAGGATTCTTGAAAAACCTCAAAAATTCTGAATGGCGCGAACTGCGCTCGTCACCTTGAGACATAAGATGTTAAGTCTCATTTGCCCAGTAATTTCACTAGCTACGGCGCCCTTCAGACCGAAACACAGCTTACACATTACTGCTTCACGGCAGAAATAGGCGCCGTTTTGGTACCCATAATCTAGCCGGCATCCTGTACAAAGTAGCCTCTCACTGGTTAACACAGCTACATAAATGCTAGCGCCTTTTAATATTATATTAGCAAAGATACAATAAGACGTTTCTTCCTTGTATTATTTTATTAAGGATTACTTTTTGTTTGAAAAAATTTCTGTTTATTTGACATTGCCACATTTTAGCAGCCTAGATCATTTAAATATTATATCAAATATTGATGCAGATTCGAAGCGGCTGTGTCATAAATAATAAATGTAAAAATTGTGTGCAACTGAAGAAACTATAATTTCCAACGTTGCATTTGATTATTTATATCCACACATACCGTAAATAAATAAAGGCATTAAGCGAGCATTTTATTAAATAAAATACCTGTACAATAACTTTTAACACAATAATTTTTAACTCCAATTAACTTTAATTTAAAATAATAAACTTTAGTATAGTAAATAATCATGTAAGCTTTTAAGGTTAAGAACAGTGTACAAAATTTGTTGTTTAAAAATAGCGCCTGTAATATTTTGGTAGCAATAATAAGACGCAGTGTTATTACTGCGTAGTATAAACAGGCTGTAATTATAACGTTCGATAAAACGTTTAAAAGTATTTTGGAAAGGGATTACCATAATAATCTCCGATATATAGTTAGAATATATTTTAGCTTCAGATAAACAGGATATGGAAAAAACCAGATGCTGAAGAATATTGTGCAGCAGGTTACTGGTGCGATAATAGGGATTCAAATATTAATATTTTTTTATAATTTTATGCATATATATTCTGATAATAGCTAATAAAATGATCACATAATATCTGTACTTATTTACGGTGTGTGTGGATTGATGCATCTAAACTGTACTCAATAATAATCTTGTGTTTTTATTTATTTGAATCTAATAACATTCAAAGAGAAGGTTATATGATACGCCCTATCTATTACGATGCAAGGTCACTCAGGACTCTTAATTAAACCCGAAATTCCGCCACCGCCATTAGATGTTAAGTTTCATTAACCCTGTAATTTCACTACGGTGCAATTCAGACCGTAACACAATAATGCTTGTATACATATTAGTGCTTCACTGCAGATAAAACCGTTGCTGTGGGACCTTACGTACCTATCACTCATTGTTAGAAGCCCGATGAGATAGTTCTCGTCCTATAATCGTTTAACACCACTCACACTCACATCACAAATCACACACCTACAATAACACTACACACAAATAGTCACTCACTTACATACATCCACACATATTTATAAACACACATACATATATCACCGCACACGCCGGCGAGTGCGAAGTCTCTTCAAACCTAGAGTCCACTGGACTAACAGATATATTAGATCGTTAGTGATCTTCTCTCCTTCCAGCCTAGTGAGCAGGCGGTCCGAGGTTCGAGCCTCCTTCTGAGACGCCCCGCGCCTGTGAGCTACATTTTCGGCCTCCAAGGCCCCCGCCCGGTTTCGCTGTAAAAGCCTTTAGGGCTATCACCACAGAGGAGGTTTTTAGTCGGTAGGTGGTGTTTACACCCGAGTCCCACATATGGGCCCCGCTTCGGGGTCGGGGGAAAAAAAAACGAACCTACACCTTTGTAAAAAGCCTCCCACTCCAATTTATAGCGCGAATTTTTGACCTATCTGGATCAATATTTTAAGTTAATGGAGCTATCACAGCCTATAACTCTCTACACGTCAAAATGATTTAGATTCCATTAAATTTAATTTTTATAACAGGAATGTTATACTTACATGAAATGAAACTAGCATTTTACATGAATAAGTTTTGAATAAGTGGGAATTTAAATTGTCTAAGGGACTGGACCGTTGTGAGTTGTCAGCAATGTGTATGGTGGGATTATTCGTAATGAGAATTTACCGCCGGGCATACTTGGGAATTGAAAGTTTTGTTTGCGCCCAGAAAATGGGAATGGGCTACCCTCCGGGATAACGACGGGAGGGAGGTGGTGAATGCTCATGCAAATTGCATACCAACGCAGCCTAAGTCTGCGGTGGTTATGTGGGACTCACGTAAAACCTAAGTGCCTACTCACTAAGCACCACCTGAGGTTGGCTTTGGGCAAGTGCCCTCTAAGCCTTCATCGAAGGCGGCCTTCTCTTGGGGAGAGAGAGGCGCAAGCGGATTCGCGTCAACACTTTTTAGATACTTTTTCCTAAAAATCATAATAAAACAAATTAAGATCAACTTAATTACCAAACAAAAGTTACTTTTACATCAGTAAAATATAATATATTATACTATGTTCTGTTGCGTCAAATCCCTTTTACAACTGTTAATACCTACTAAAAGTTCTTGGAGAAATCAAGTGTCCATTTTTTTGCAAAGAAGTTTAGGTATATTATCAATAATGTGTTTATTATCTTATTGTAAGTGTACCTACTCTATCTGACAGTCTACGGAACAACCTGAACGTTTCAATTCAGTACTAATATATTATTTCTAAAGAAAATTGATCATTTTCACCATTGTGACCATACTATATTTACAGAATCATAGGATACACAAATTACTTTTCTATATGCCTTATAAACATAATTACGATATGGATTGGTCATATGGGGCAAATCAGTGAGCATAGGGCATTTATTTATAGGTCAGAAGTTTATGAGATAAGCCTATCTATTCAAAACATATGTCTGATTTCTATACAAAAAAACCCAGAAGGTTTTAAACACAAGGTATCCAAATATACTCATAATTCCCTTCTGTAGAACTGCATATTTTAGTAGAAATTGTTACAGCATGACTATGAAAATATATAATAAAATGCCTAATGAATTGAAATATTTACCTTTCAAGGTTTTTAAAAGAAGACTGCATTAATGGTTAATAAATAAGTGCTTCTATAGTTTAAATGAATTATTATTATGAACTAGTCTATTTGACAATAATATATTATGTAAGGTAATTATTAGTTTTGTTTTTTTATGGAATTGGAGGAGAAACGGGCGTACGGGTCACCTGGAGTTAAGTGATCACCACCGCCCACATTCTCTTGCTACACCAGAGGAATCACAAGAGCGTTGCCGGCCTTTAAGGAAAGTGTACGCGCTTTTTTGAAGTACCCATCTCGTATCGTCCCGGAAACACTGCGCAAGGAAGCTCATTCCACAGCTTTGTAGTACGAGGAAGAAAGCTCCTTGAAAACCGCACTGTGGAAGACCGCCTTGTGCGGTGCCATTTTTAATTTGTGCCATTGAATTTGTTGATATTATACATTCAAAAAAAGCGCGTACACCTTCCTTAAAGGCCGGCAACGCTCCTGTGATTCCTCTGGTGTTGCAAGTGATTGTGGGCGGCGGTGATCACTTAACAACAGGTGACCCATACGCTCGTTTGTTCTCCTATTCCATAAAAAAAAGGTACTAAATGAATTATTAAGTGATTAACATCTTGTATTACATCTAAAATAGTAAACGATATTTGCAAAAATTTGGATCCTTTTGGGGACTCACTCAAAACATTCCGTAGTAAAATTTTAGTGAGTGATAACTTAAATAATTTCTAATATTAACAAAATCTGTTTAACTGATTTCAGTATAGCAAACTACCTGTGACATAGAACTATTTCATTGTGATTTTTTTTCTGTAATAAGTTACTACGTTTTTTCAAATTATGTATAAGTACTTCATTTGTTTATACCATATAAATATTTGTAAGCTTCATAATAATTGCATGCTGTATCTGCCTTAAAAGATAATGCATTTAGAATTAACTTTAGATTAAATATTGTATTGTTGCTTGAGTTAATGTAACTAGTGATAGTGGATTGAATAAATAAATAAATAATATCTTTCAATTTTATATATTATAGCATTGTGAAATCCGACATGTTTCAGTATAGCAGTTGTGTGTTGGTACTAAGACAACTCTATAACATATTTAGCATGATAATTGATAAAACATATTGGATTATCAATAATATTATGTGAACATCTTAACTACAATGTTTCTTGCAAATAAAATAATTTCATTTCATTTCAAATATCTCCACGACAATCGCTCTAGCTCTGCCCTCATCCATCGTATTCCGGCGATCTTGACCAGATCGTCGGTCCATCTTGTGCCTACCAACACTACGTCTTCCAGTTCGTGGTCGCTATTCGAGGACTTTGGCCCCAACGGGCATCTGTTCATCGAGCGTGCCCGGCCCGCTACCACTTCAGATTGGCAATCATCTGGGATATATCGATGACTTTGGTTCTCCTACGGATCTCCTCATTACTGATACAATCTCGCAGGGAAACGATCGCTTTTTTATAAAGCCCATAAGCATATAAACTCAATTACTTCTATCAAAATCTTTTAATCATGTTAAATAAATTTGGATCTTCTTGCCTCTGTTTTATAATATAAATATTAGGGGGCAAAATGGTCATATAATCTGATGTAATGGGAAACTATCCGCCCAAGGACATCCGCAACACCAGGGGTCAGAAGACGCGTTGCCGGCCTTTAAGTTGGCAATATGTTCTTTGGTTGGTACCTGAGTCAAATCAGGAATACTGCTGGTAGTAAAGCCTCATTTTTCCAATGTGCTGGTTAATTTGAAACTATGTGTAAAATAATGATGATTTGTACCAGTGGGAGGATCCATTGCACAGGATGCTGGCTAGATTATGGGTACCACAACGGCGCCTTTTTCTGCCGTGAAGCAGTAATGTGTAAGTATTATTGTGATTCAATCTGAAGGGAACCGTAGCTAGTGAAATTTCTAGGCAAATGAGACTCAGCATGTTATGTCACAAGGTGACGAGCGCAATTGTAATGCCGCTCAGAATTTTTGGGTTGTTCAAGAATTTTCAGCGGCGCTGCATTGTAGGGCGTATCAATAACCATCAGCTGAACGTCCTACTCGTCTCATTCTTTATCGTCATAAAAAAAAGATGAATTAATTTTAAAAATATTGTATTTTCATAGCTTTAGCATACATTAGATCGCCAGAAATACCCCTATTTAACTACCATCAACTTGAGGCGGTTTTATTTCATCATTTATATAATATCGTAATTAGTTTCAGTAAATTTCAGTTTCCTGACCCAGTTTCCAGTGACAGCCAATGACGTTTGACCCCTCGCGAGCAGCACGGGCCCGCATACCAAAGAGCATAGACTAGCTGCGTTGCGCGCGCAGTTATCGATTCTTGTTATCTGTGCGAGCCAGTCGTACCTCGACAGCGGACGAGTCCGCTTGTTTGCATGGGTGAATTACAATACTCCGGTGCGCCCGGCGTCGACGATGACCGTCAATATAGGGCTCCGTTTAGGCGACCGCCCCAGTACAGATGGCCGGCGCCCCAACCTATTCAGCCCTCGGCCTTCGCCCCGTGGCGCCGCGCCCCGGCGCCCCCGAGACCTCAAGACTTCAGGCGAAGCACCTCCTACCCCGGGCAACCAGATGAACATTACCAGGTAACCGAACATATGTCTTACGTATAACTGTAGTATTAAACATTTGAGAATTTATTATAATATATGCTTAAAAATGCGAAATGAAATGTAGACATATTTATGTGAAATAACTAAAGAATATTATTGCCTTATTGGTAAAATTGTTTTTTTTTAGATAACTGTTTAAGGTAAGTATATTTTATGTAGCTATTTCGTCTTTTTTAAAGTAGTTTTTCCGGAAAAATCACAGGAAAATCTGGTGTCAGTAAATTTAGAATGAAAATAAACTTTTAAATATTTATAATATAAACTACAAAAAAATACTCAGGTTATAAGTAAAAAATAATAAAACTCACTCAATACCTTATAGAAGGATTGAAGAAAATTTGAAAAACCGGTCAAGCGTGAGTCGATTTGGAGCACTGAAAATTCCGTAGTAGTAGGTTTCAAATTTATATTGCGATAGAACAGTATCTGTTCACAATTAAAGATTTTAAGACTAATTAATTTGGAAAATAATTAAAAACCTTAATTGAATTGTAATGAAAATTTACTTTATTTCCCTCGATGTTTCGCTTGCTTTACAGCAATCGTGTTGCGAGCGTGTATTTTATTAAATACAGTTTTCTACTTTTTGTATGAAAGAGGAGAAAAAACGGGCTTAAAGATGTGAATTACGGCGGTTCCCAATATACTATCTACAGTTAGAGATAAATTACTAAATTCTTCTGTTAGTAATTAGCTGTCAATAATCTGAGCTGTCCCAATATACCCGATAAGTCATTCTTATCGCCTTATATAGGGACGCGTAAATTTGCAATTTCCATACAAATTTATATCTCTGGTAAGCTATACGTCGTCCCATTGACAGACAGCGTGTACGGATAAGGTGAGATACCGTCGATAAGTTTTTTGGGACAGAAAAGTCAACGATAGTTATGATTTTTATCTCTATTAAGAGATAGACAGAATATTGGGAACGGCCGTTAGTTATCACCGCCGCCCACATTCTCTTGCAACACCAGAGGAATCACAGGAGCGTTGCCATTCTTTTAGAAAAGTTACAAGCTGTCAGTTCGCCTATATCTACGCTATTATATTCTAAGTCTGAGTTCTAAGTAAGTATTGTTCAAACATATAACATATAGGCCGTCCCCAATATACTGTCTACAGATAAAGGTAAATTACTACCTTCTACTGTCAGTAATTAGCTGTCAACAATCTGAAGCTGTCCCAATATACCCGATAAATCATTCTTATCGCCTTATATGGGGACGCGTGAATTGCAATTTCCATACAAACTTCTATCGTTGGTAAGCTATACGTCGTCCCATTCACAGACAGCGTGTATGGATAAGGTGAGTTACCGTCGATAAGTTTATTGGGACAGAAAAGTCAACCTTAGTTAAAACTTTTATCTCAAGTAAGAGATAGACTGAATATTAAGTACGGCCTTAAATCGGCTGTTAGACAACCGATGAAAACAGACCAGGAATATTAGTTGAATATTACTTGCGAATTGTATGACAGTTTGTGTAGTACGCGTGTATTGCTCGCATCTGCATAGAGATTAATTCTAAACTATTAATTAACTAACTTTGGACTTTTTGACAGCTGTCACTGTCTGTCAATATAGATGTATAAATCATCTAAGGAATTTCATCCCTAGAATCGTTGAATAGAGACTTCTCTTCATTGTGTGTCTTCTACCGCATTTATCACGGGGAGTGTTCCGAAGAGATGTTTCACCTGATTCCTGCCTCCGAATTCTACCTTCGCACGACACGCCAAAAATTACGAATCATCCCCACCATCTGGTTGTGTGGCGTTCCCCCACAGTGCGGTTTTCAAGGAACTTTCTTCCACGTACTACCAAGCTATGGAATGAGCTTCCTTGTGCGGTGTTTCCGGGACGATACGACATGGCTACCTTCAAAAAAAGCACATACACCTTCTTTAAAGGCCGGCAACTCTCCTGTGAATCCTCTGGTGTTGCAAGATGTGGGTGGCAGTGATCACTTAACACCAGATCCATACGATCGTTTGTCCTACTTTTCCATAAAAAAAAAAACAAAGTAAGTACCAAATGATTGTTTTCATAATAACGATAAGATTTTGGATATTTTTTGCGACTAATAACTTTTATATGCTTTTTCGTTAAGTCTTTAATATTTCAAAATCCAAACGGACAAAACCGGGTGGAGCACGAGTTATAGAAGAAACACTATTTGACGATTGAAGTCTTGAGATATTTGCGTGTGTTATGTCACACATGACGTTTTCGCGAATATTTACAAACAAATCAATATATTGCTTTCAATGGAGTTATGTGACTTCGTTGGCGTTCTTGCGTTTTACGATTTCATTACTTGAAAATTTTATATTACAGCACTTGAAATAAGGGATTACTTGTAACTAATAATTAGGTAGGCTCCATAAGATACATAATAGCTTTAAGGGTAAATGTATACAGTTTTATAATAAAGTCCCAGACACTGTTCAGGCATTATCTATAAATAAATTCAATTGTTTTATTAAAAATGGCTCTGTCGTAAATCTTACTACTCCACAGCTGAATATCTAAGTGATCGGACAGCCTGAGACTAGATTATGATTATTTTATAGCAATAGCAATTTAGATTAAAAAGAGCGCAAAAAAAGGAATGCTGGGAGGGTTTCTTTCTAGTAGTAGTATCTAGTCTATTAAAAATAACATTAAAAAGAATTCTAAAGGAATCAATTTTGAGAAAATAAATGGCTTTTTATACGCTGAGCACTTGATGTTAAGCGATCACAGAAACCTTTATTCTCTTGCAACACCAGAGGAATCACTGGGCAAGAAAGTTGATTCTATGCTTTGCAGGCATTTTTTGAAGGTACCCATGTCGTACCGTCCCGGAAACATCGCACAAGGAAGATCATTCCACAGCTTGGTTGTACGTGGAAGAAAGGAGAAATGGAGGAACGCCACACAACCAGATGGTAGGAAGGTGAAATTCGGTGGCAGGAATCAGGTTAAATAGCTCTTCGGAGCACACCCCGTGATAAATGCGGTAGAAGACACACAATGAAGCGATATCTCTAAGCATGTGATATAGCCATTCATAGAGTACTGGTTTTTTTTATGACAATACTAGTCGAGACGAGCAGGACGTTCAGCTGATGGTAATTGATACGCCCTGACCGCTACAATGCAGTAGCGCTCAGGATTCTTAAAAAACCCAATAATTCTAAGCGGCACTACAATTGCGCTCGTCACCTTGAGACATAAGATGTTAAGTCTCATTTGCCCAGTAATTTCAAACACAATACTGCGTTACGGCATAAATAAGCGATGTTATGGTGCCCATAATCTAGCCGGCATCCTGTGCAAAGGAGCCTCCCACTGGTCATAGCATCCCAAGGCTCATGGGGGTGGTGAGGCAACCGCCCATGGACATCATTAAAAACCGTAATTTCAAGTATGAAGCGACAACCACAGTTGATATTGCAATATTAACGATGGAGTGGCGTAAGCTCCATCGATCCAGTCAGAAGTAGGTCAGAGGGTGGGTCGTAGGTTCGAGGGGTGATGGGCTACTGGACAACTGTTGCGTGTATTAACTGGTATTCTAATGGCCTTCTCTGCCATATTTTAATATTTAACACTTATGGCGATATAAAAAAGACTCGGTAAATGCGATTTAAAAAACTCATAATAGGTTGAATTTTTGACTCACACCTCCTACCAGTGGTAGGCTCGTTTGGACAGGATGCCGGCAAGTTTATGGATGGCTATTACTACTGTGAAGCAGTTATGTAGAAACATTACTGTGTTTCGGTCTGAAGCGCCGTAGCTAGTGAAATTACTGGGCAAATGCGACTTAACATCTTATGTCTCAAGGTGACGAGCGCAATTGTGGTGCCGTTTAGAATTGTTGAGTTTTTCAAGAATCCTGAGCGGCACTGCATTGTAATGGGTAAGGCGTATCAATTTCCAACAGCTGAACGTCCTGCTCCGTTATATTCATTTAAAAAACAAAACCTCAGTTTGATCTCCGTCCATCAGTACCAAGGAATGTGTTTTCGATCTTCAAATTCAAATTCATTATTATAACACTAGAAATAAGGGATTGCTTGTAACTATTTCTAGTAGGTTTGATAAGATACATAATAGCTTTAATGGTAAATGTATACACTTTTATAATAAAGTCTCAGCCACTGTTCAGGCATTATCTATAAATAAATTTAAATGTTTTAATAAAAAATGGCTCTGTTGTAAATCCTACTACTCCACCTCAACCAAACCAACCCAACCTCTTGTGATTTCTCTGGTGTTATGGCGGTGAGTATGATCTACTCCCATAAAAAAAACATAATTCAATTTAAATTTAAATCACAAACTATTTGTAATTTTTTGAAGCGATAACCCTCACTTCTGGGATTAAATACTCAAATTAAATTTGAACATATAATTTATGAACGATGCGGGACTTTCCGCGACCTCTCGTGTTCCGTGCGAGCGCTCTTCCACTGAGCCAACCGTTTGATTGACGTAATGTTCATAAATCTTAATATGGTTGACCATAATATCAAGATTTATGAACGTTACGTGGAAGAGCGTTCGGGCACAACGCGAGAGGTCGCCGGTTCGAGTCCCGTATCATTTTAAATCAATAACAACCTAACCTTTTTACTTATAAGTTAGAAAATATACGCAGTGATAGTATTTTCTTTAATTAACGCGAGTGTTACACATTTAAATAAAACACTTTTAAGACTCGTGTTATTGTAACTGTTTTTACATTAGTATTTTGCGTAAAAGTTACATTATTATTTCAGCTAATGTTAATTACAATTCTTATTATTTCTGTGAGTAATGAAAATAAATCAATAATAAACAAAAACAATACATAAAAAAAGCCTCAAAATAATACAAGTAAAGCTGTTATATGCCAAATAATCTATTCGAGAGTTTTCGATGACAGAAAGACAAATCGAACAAATGATGTGACATGTTCCATAAACTCTACCAATAACTGAAATTGCGATGAACTTGCTCGTGGCATCTTATTGACAAGGAATTAGGATTTATATGAGAAAATTATAATAATAATAAAGCCATTTAATTCCGAACTAAAAACCATTTAACATTTGAATAACCAATAAGTGTAAACTATAAAAAGTGTCTTAGTTCGGCGTGCCGATTGGCAAAGGCCTCCTCCAACGATTTTCACTCTTTTCTCTTTTGGGCAACTCTTCTCCAGTTAGGTTCCGCTGTCAATTTTATTTCATCTTCCCACCTTGTGTGCTGTCTTCCTCGTTTTCTTTTGCCATCTCTAGGGTACCATTCTGTAAGTCTTTTTCTCCATTTTCCCACTTTATCTTGCATCATGTGCCCTGCCCATCTTAGAAAAAAAGAAAATAGCCCTTCTTATTACTAGTGACTTAATTTTTCTCATAAGTAAAACTTAGATTAGCGTAACTAGTAATTTATCTCTCGACAAAGGCTTCCTCTAAGGACTTCTACTTAATTCGGTCTCTAGCTACTCTCATCCAGTCCGGTCCTGCTATCATTTTATAATCGTGCTCCCACCTTCTAATATGTCTACATTTCCTTCGTTTCGCGTCTCTTGGATACCATTCTGTAAAAGTTTTTGTGCATTTCTCTTTCTTTTCACGCAGAATGTGTCCAGTCCATTTCCACTTTTGCTTTTGACACATCTTGTGTGCGTTTTTGAATTTCGTCTGACTCTTTATGTTTTCTAACTTTACTTTGTTTCGTCTCCTAACTCCAATTACGCTCCTTTCTATAGAGTTTTGGCACACTTTAACTTTTTCCGAGAGATGGTCTGTTAGAGCCCAAGTCAAGACATCCATATGCTAGACATGGGAGTATACACGTGTTATAGACCTTTCTTTTTATTCCTCTTCTTAGAAAATACCTCGATATAAATAAAGCAAACGTTTATATGTATAAGCCCTTAGCATGCTTTTTGGCTCCATCTATATAACACAAAGTGATATACAAATGGCAAGTGTAAGACGTAATGTTATAAGTCTGGCCTGTTTTCATCGGTTGCCTATCTAGACGTATAAATTATCTAAGGCATAGAGTTTCAATTTCAAGTTTTTGTAAAAGTAGGGTAAAATTATATTGATATAACACCCAATTATTGTTAATTGATGACAAAGAATAAAAGGAAGGCAAAGAAATACATAATAAAATCAAATCAAAAAAAATGTTCGTGGCCCAAGCTTCATACAATGCTGGTCATTCTCCTTTTAAGAACTATTATAGGTACAAGAAAGTTATACTTTTTATCACCAACATCATCAAAATCATTTTAGATTATTACCATGTTTCACGTAGAAGTCGGGCTAAATATGACTTATAATAAATAAAACTCCAAAAATATAACAAATAGCAAGGAAATACGTAAGTAATGTTTATTACTTTTTTTTAAATAATATGATTTTTTAAATCTGTAAGGTAAATCATTTCCTTTTTAGTAAAAATCCCCAACCCTTTCCTAGAAAGCCACTGAGAAGCAACTGAGCAAGTAATGCTGGAACGCTCGTTCCAAGCCAAGGTAAGGCCGCATTGAGTCCGCATCACGTGACCTAGTTACGACAGCAGCGCACTGCGACGCCGCGCCCTCATTGGTTGACGCAGCCACAAAATGGCGGCCTTTTAATTGTCATGCTTTTGGCGGGAGTTATGTTTTATTTAATCAGCTTCTCTTTTTATATCTTTGCTTCACGCGAATATTAAATTATTTTGGATAAGTTTATATACATAGATTGGTATTTATTACATAGTTATGCATATTTCTTAACATATTGCGCTTATGTATTTTTGGAACAATTTGGCATAGCGAGGTGAATTATGAACGTAATATTTATTTAACACCAACAAGACACACACTAACAAAATCATATTAATAATATTATTACAATAAATAATAAACTCCAAGTGCCGGCAAAATTACAGGTGTTACACACATCTCAGAGACATAGATACAAATACAAGTAATGAATTAAATTGAATATTTAGAATAATAATTATTGGAATATTATGTAAATTGAATCAGAAATCAATATTCTTTACCAGTGGGAGGCTCTTTTGCACTGGAGACCGGCCCATAATCTTATGGGTATCACAACAGCGCCTATTTCTGCTGTGAAGCAGTAATGTGTAAGAATTACTGTGTTTCGGTGTGTGGAGCGCCGTAGCTAGTGAAATTACTGGGCAAATGAGACTTAACATCTTATGTCTCAAGGTGACGAGCGCAGTTGTAGTGCCGCTCAGAACAACTTGGGTTTTTCAATAATCCTGAGCGGCACTGCATTGTAATGGGCAGGGCAATCTACAGCTAAACGTCCTAACAAGCATCATTTCCTAATGATATAATACAATAATAATTCGTATTACAAACATTTAATTAAATATTATGATAGTTGATTTCAAGAATTAAAAGAAATGGAATTAGGTAATGACCCAATATTGTTATTGCCAGAGTTTTGGCATGAATGTTTTCAATGATTGATTTTAAAATCAGAGATGAAATACGGATTAAAACCGGAAATTGTTTTATAACCAAAATTTAGAGATTTTTTAACGTTGGGTTAATGAATTAAAATTTTAATACGATTAAAACGGGTCTCCTATTTTTGTTGACTAAATTAAGTAATGGTGGTATGTCCCTAAAACTATGAAACCTTTTTACTTATGCCAGATTCATAGATTATAAATATATATTATGCCACAGACTTTACTATTTATGTTTTGGCGTGAGCAACGTTTAATAATGCGAGACAATTTAATTATGCTTAATAATTATTATATTTAATATTTAACCGACTTCAAAAAAGGAGGAGGTTCTTAATTCGTCGGTTTTTTTTTTATGTTGGTAACTGCAGAACTTTCGACTGGGTGAACGGACTCGATAGTTTCTTTTTTTATTTTAATGCTGGTGCTATCAGTGTGGTCCCATTGCAATTCATTGCAATTCGATATCAAAAAGAACAATAATCGTAACTAGAATTAGATAAATTAATTAGATTGTATAAAAATACGCAATTATTTTTATATTTTATAGTGCATATTATATCTATCTAGTGTTTTGCAATAGTGTTTTTGAAGACCATTGTTTACTGTTTACTGTGTCCATTGTTTGTTTTTCCAAAATCACTTATTGATCGTCAAAAACTAATTCGAAAATGTCTGCCTAAGACCTGAGACGTACGGGCGCAAGAAACTCAGCGGGTTTATTTTTTTTTATAAAAGTTCGGCACAATATTATATCGTACGATAAAACTTATTATTTAATAGACACTCCCAATGTTTATAATAATGAAAGTCACTCACGTTATAGTAACCTTTACCACGCAAAGGTTTTTTAACAATTCTTTTAAATTTCGTAACACATTTGTTTTGTACATTTTCTGGGATCATGTTGTAAAAACTTAAACATCGCCCAACAAAATATGAACATAAAAAGTATGTTAATATAACTGACCTAGTCAGATAAACGTAAAAATATTCGCAACTACATTACCCTGAGATAAGTTATTTATGATTTAAATTAATAAATCATACAATGAAAGTCTTACTAAGTCGTGCTGGCGTTGCGCCAGTTTCTAGAAAACCTTATTGCAGTAGTACAGTTCTTGGAGATATCTTTTAAGTTATGATCGTTAGTTCTATTGTTAATATATCTTACCAGTGGGAGGCTCCCTTGCACAGGATGCCGGCTAGATTATGGGTATCACAACGGCGCCTATTTCTGCAATGTACATACACATTGCAGAAATAGGCGCGGTCTCTGTAATGTGTAAACATTACTGTGTTCAGCAAATGAGATCAAACATCTTATATCTCAAGGTGACGAGCTCTGTTGTAGTGCCGCTCAGATCTTTTGGGCTTTTCAAGAATTTTGAGCGGCACTGCATTGTAATGGGTAGGGCGTATTAATTACCATCATCTGAACGTCCTGCTCGTCTCGTCCAGTATTTTCATTCAAAAAAAATATAGAATTAGCCATAGCCTAAGAATTTAGACGAACAGCGTATAGACAAACTGACAGGCTGATAATCAATTATTTTGATTTGTAATAGCGTGCATTAGTTAGTAGTTTCTATTCAAATTAAAAAAGCGCTAATGTCAAGCGTGGCTGACTATTTAGCACTTGCCAATTAAAATAGGTTATAGTCACAACAGATTCGCTTTCTTTTTCTATTTCTTGTATGTAATAGGAGGACAAACGAGACAGTTGGTGTTAAGTGATCACCGCCGCCCACAATCTCTTGTAACACCAGAGGAATCACAGGAGCGTTGCGCGCCTTTAAGGAAGGTGTACGCGCTTTTTTTGAAGCACCCATGTCGTATCGTCCAGGAAACACCGCACAAGGAAGCTCATTCCACAGCTTTGTAGTACGTGGAAGAAAGCTTCTTGAAAACCGCACTGTGGAAGACCGCCACACTTCCAGATGGTGGGGATAATATCGTAGCTTGTGGCGTGTCGTGCGAAGGTAGAATTTGGAGGCAGGAATCAGGTTAATCAGCTCTTCGAAACACTCCCCGTGATAAATGCGGTAGAAGACACACAATGAAGCGACTTCTCTACGCAATGCCAAGTGATCCAGCCGTTCACAGAGCTATTTTGCAGAATCTCTGCTAAACATTGACCTGTATAAGTACCACTGGACAGGTTGTTTCATATGTTTGACAGCAAGCTTTTTGGGCTTATTTGAAGCGCCACTCGCGAGCGTCCAGAGAACTAATTTTGACGTATAATACAAAATGGCTGCGATAGAAGCGTAAAGTACTTTGGAATATTTTTGCATTTTGAAATAATTTCGTTCGTTTTCCGTATTATTTATACTTCACGAATCAACGTACTATAGTACCTACTTTTTTTTGTAAATAGTGTCCCACCATCTATCGATGTTTGCTGAGGTTGTCATTACTGGTTTTAATACCGCAGCCTCTACTTGTCCAACAGCGCCAAAATGGCGAATATCAAACAGGTACAAAATCACTTTGATAGCCGCCAGGTAAATAGTCACTGTTCAGGCATTATCTTTAAATAAGTTTAAATGTTTTATTATAAAATGTCTCTGTCGTATATCCTATTACTCCACAGCTGAATATCTGTGATCCGACAGCCTGGGACTAGAATATGATTATTTTATAGCAATAGCAATGGCAGTACTATAATATATATGTCATTAAAAAAACACAATAAAAGAATGCTGGGAGAGTTTCTTGCGCCACTTCTTCGCTCTCAGACCGCCATTTGCTTCCGAAGCGGTAATAGTATCTAGTATATTAGAAATGACATCAAAAAGGATTCAAAAGGATTCAATCAATTTTGAGAAAATAAATGCCTCTTTACTCCTTGATATAAGTGCACTCATATTAAACTGTAAATGCGGCCCATAATCTAGCCGGCATCCTGCGCAAAGGAGCCTCCAACTGCAAAAAATATAAATTGTGTAAAATATGTGTGCATAAGAGTGACAATGAGTTTCTTGCCACTTCTTCTCATTACAGTTCAACCTTTTACGAAGTGGCAGTAATAGAAGAAAAAGAAAACTTTTGACATTCATTCCTTGACTTACATGAATAGAGTGACTTTGCCTTATAATATAATAATAATAATATTGACACACTTTTACACAAATTGTCTTGCCCCAAACTAGGCATAGCCTGTACTATGGGTACAAGACAACGATATATTTAATACAATTTACTTACTTAAACATACATAAACATCCATGACTCGGAAACTAACACCCATATTCATCATATAAATGTTTGCACCTACCGGGTTTCGAACCCGGGACCTCTAGCTCAGGGTCACTAACTGACAACAAATTTGACTATATGAGCTGTCCACTGATAACAGGAAACCAGAGCATCTCAGCCATTCTGTATTGTGCTCAGTGAAATGGTTCGAGCTGCAGATAGGTTCGAGATCTGTATATCATCATCATCATCAGCCGGAAGACGTCCACTGTAGGACAAAGGCTTCGGCCAAAGATCTCCATGACAATCGCTCCTGCGCTGCCCTCATCCAAGCTACTCCGGCGATCTTTACCAGATCGTCGGTCCATCTTGTGGGGGGGCTACCAACACTGCGTCTTCCGGTACGTGGTCACCATTCGAGGACTTTACTGCCCCAACGGCCATCTGTCCTTCGAGCATATGTGCCCTGTGTGCTATATATCTTATCAGCATATTCTGACAATAAAACAAAATCACATGGTCGCAATTATAATCGACAAATCTGGTTGTGAGTGATAAGCATATTTTGTGGGTTCATTGCGCCCTTATCAGAAACTGTTAATTTGTGTTACCGGTTCACGTTTTATCATAAATATAAGTTTTACTGCCGCAGTACACAGCCCAACACTTTTTAATGAAAGAGAGGACAAACAAGCGTACGGGTCACCTGGTGTTAAGTGATCACCGCCGCCCACACTCTCTTGCAACACCAGAGGAATTACATGAGCGTTGCCGGCCTTTATGAAAGATTTATGCCCTTTTTAGAAAGGGCCCATGTCGTAACTTGAAGCTCATTCCACAGCTTGTTTATACGTGGAAGTAAATTCTCTGAAAAACGCCACACATCCAGATGGTGATGATGATATCCTAACTTGTGGCGTGTCGGTCGAAGGTGGAATTTGGCGGCAGGAATCAGGTGAAACAGCTCTTTGGAACATTCCCCGTGATAAATACGATAGAAGACACACAATGTAGCGACGTCTCTACGCAACGCCAAGTGATCCAGCCGTTCACAGAGCACTTCTTCGAGCTTCTCTGCGTTGCACGCGGTCAAATCGATCTAGCTTATACTGGAGTGTGCCAGACCAGAGATGACAACAACACTCCATGTGTGGCCGGACCTGCGCTTTGTAAAGCGATAGAATGTGGGCCGGCTTGAAGTATTGCAGTGCTCTATTTATGACGCCCAGCTTCTTCGTGACCGTGGAATTGGCAATCGCTACCCAGTATTCTGATACTAGGCGAGGCTTTAAGGGAAGTGTTGTCGAAGAGCGGTGATACGACAAATGGGGTTTTTATTATTGGAACTATTTTCCTTTCTGTTTGTTAAATTCGTCAACTCTAAATATCATCACCTGGGATCTGAAGTACCATGATATTGACATTTTACTAATGTAGTTTGTTTTTATTATGATATCAAATAATCTCTAAATCAAGTCACAAACTACCATACCCCAGTATCAGCTCGAACCATTTGACCGCGTGCAACGCAGAGCTGCTCGAATGGTCAGGGATCTTACCGGCTAGATCACTTGGCGTTTCAGAGAGATGTAGCTCCATTAAAGACTACGGAATCCTGTCTACTAACTGTCAGAAATACAAGTAGAAAATGTTCTTTGGGAGGCAGTGTTTTTTTAAATAAGTGACGAGACGAGCAGGGCGTTCAGCTGATGATAATTGATAAGCCTTACCCATTACAATATAGAGAAGCTCAGGATTACTGACAAAACCAAAAATTTCTGAGCGGCACTACAATTGCGCTCTTCACTTTGAGACATAAGATGTTAAGTCTCATTTACCCAGTAATTTCACTAGCTGCGGCGCCCTTCAGACCGAAACACAGTAATGCTTACGCATTACTGCTTCACGGTAGAAAAAGGCGCCGTTATCCATAATCTAGCCAGCATCCTGCGCAGTGGAGCCTCCCACTGGTAGTGTACGTCTTTCTTTCGGCTGATTTGTGTTTTCTTTACAGACGATACTTGAAAGAATAGTATTTAAGTTACAGATGAAACTAGCATCGCTTCTGAATTGTTCCGGTATTATTTGCTTTTCGCGAACGACGCAATACATTTCGCGTTAGAGCGAGACAACATGCGTGTGTAGTTGTGACGTCACTGATAAGACCTTGCTGATAACAACTGAAACTATTGAAATTTCACTTTTATGTACTGTATAGGATGTACTAGCGTTTCACGCTGCAGACATCTTTTGATTGTGATAAATCACGACTTTTTCTTTGCAAATTCTAATTAAAATTCAAATATTTTAAATCTAAACTAAACAATACTATAAAAATATATAGTATATTTTTATGTTTATACTAGCTGACCCAGCAAACGTTGTATTGCCATATAAAGTAATTCGAAATTTTTTGGGGAATAAAAAGTAGATGCATCCGAAATTTATCGTACTACAATAATTATTATATTCGATTGCCATCTTGCAACCCTATATCAGATTTGTGGATGGAACAGAATAATATTAAAATCGCGATACAAAAATAGTTCTAGATCGTAGAAGGGCGAAAATTTGAAGTTGTATCTATTTTTTAATTAGTTATATTAATAAGGTACTATAAAAATTGTCAAAAATAAAAAATTTGGGGTGACTACGCTTAACATTTAGGGGGATGAAAAATGGATGTTGTTCGATTCTCAGACCTACCAAATATGCACACAAAATTTCACGAGGATCGGTCACGCCGTTTCGGAGGAGTTTAACTACAAACACCGCGACACGAGAATTTTATATATTAGATATATGATAATCCAATATAAAGTAATAATAATTAAATTTAGTTAGATACATAATTCATAAAATTATAATTTCACATTAAATTTGAATTGGAAAAGAAAAATTATACACCGTATATCCCTTGTCATTGTGGACAGTCTCTTTAATAGTATTTTCCTGTTGAACTTTAATCTCCTATTTCATCCCCATGTAGGTCAAAGTTTCAAAAATGCTCGAACAAATATTAATAAGTTATTTCTTATCAAGTGGCTAAATACAAATTTTCATGGTTTTATCTTCGATAATGACGATGTCAAACTGCCATCCCCTATTTCAACCCTTCCATTTATTTAGTTACAAAAAAAGGCAGCCTATGTCCTTTTTCAAGCTCCAGTCTATCTCTTTACTAAATTTTATCAAAATCGGTTCGGTGGTATATGCGTAAAAGCGTAATAAACAAACTTACATTCACATTTATAATATTAGTAGGGATACGATATGAAATCACTTACTTGATGTATTTGCTTTTACAACAAGATCCCAGAAAATGTTCTCAACAAATATAGAACGAAATTCAAAAGAATTGAAAAAATGTTTATGTGGTAAAGATTACTATAACATATTTAACTTTCTTAATTAAACCACAGACTGGGAATGGAGCGACCGCTCTCTTTAACTATGAGTGCTAGACAACGATATATTTAATAAAGCATCATATTCAAAAATACATTTATCTTTAGCCGGAAAACGTCCACTGCTTAACAATGGCCTCCCGCAAAGATCTCCATGATGATAAATTTTGCGCTGCCCCTATCTGACGTCTCGTCGATCTTGACCAGATCATCGGTTCACCGTCCATCTTGTGAGTTCTACCAACACTGCCTCTTCCGATACGTAGTTGCCGGCCATCTGTCCGTCGAGCTATGTGCCCTGCCCACTGCCACTTCAGTTTCACAATCATTTGGGCTATGTCTGTAACTTGGGTTCTCCTACGGATCTCCTCATTTCTGATTCGATCTCGCATTGAAACTCCAAGCATAGCCCTCTCCAATGCCCTCTGAGCGACCATGAGCTTTCTCGTAAGGCCCATAGTTAGCGACCACGTCTTCGTACCGTGCTGGTTGAAAACCTTCGTCTTCAGACAAACATACATAATTACTTGTAAACATCCATGACTGGGAAACAAACAATCACAATAATCTTAAAAAGCTTTTCACCTAACAGTATTCGGTCTATTAGGTTAGAAAACAGGGTCTCTAACCATAAGATTATGAGGTCGCAAATCCATCATCGAAATCCGAATTGAGCAATGGTTTATTATACAAGGAAGAATTAGTATCAGTGATGGATGATGGCAAGATAAGATACACTCTCAGATAACGTAAGGGAATAGGGCCATAACGATGTACACATAACATAATGCTTAAGGCTTGAATAAAAAGACATTTATTTTCTCAAAATTGATTCCTTTAGAATTCTATTTGATGTCATTTCTAGATACTACTACCGCTTCCGAAACAAATGGTGCTCTGAAAGAGAAGCGGCGCAATAAAAACTCCTAGCATTCTTTTTTGCGCTCTTTTTAATAAAATACACAAAATATAATATATCTAATATAATGACGTTCAACTAGTTGAAATAGTGTCAACGAGTCCTAGCCACTTCTTCTCGTTAAAGAACAATCTTATCCGGCGTAGTGTTAAATGAATATTGGATATATCTTGTTTAATAATCTGTACTCTTGACTGAACTACTCCGAAATGAGACTTACTACAAAAAAAGTTGCAAGCGGCAACCCTACCTGTCAGCTACCCTCGGGTACCGAAAAGTATTTCGTTTAATATTAAACAAGATTAGACGATGTTATGACTGCGTAATATATCTTCTCTGGTACTTCAAATAACATTTGTCGCGTACAGTAAGTAGGTTATCAAACACCTGCTCTCGCAGTGTCAATATTATTATCTGTGACAACAAGTGCTGCGTGAAATTTTGAGGTTTATCGTGTGCCGGGTCTCTGCGATCAATTATGACGTGTAATAACGGCATTAAAATTTCAATATTTTGCTTTGGTATGGTCGAATCATGAAATAATGAATATGCCAAATTTGTCACGGGAAGTGATACCCATCACCACCACCTGGATGTGTGGCGTTCCTTCACAGTGCTGTTTATTTTTATGAAAATAACGTCCTGCTCGTACGTTCAGGAGCTGATGGTTTTGATACGCCCTGCGCATCACAATGCACTGGCGCTCAGGATTCTTGAAAAACAAAAAAATTCTGGGCAGCACTGCAATTGTGCTCGTCACCTTGTGACATAAGATGTTAAGTCTCCTTTGCCCTGTAATTTCACTAGCTGCGGCGCCCTACAGACCGAAACACAGTAATTTTTATAAATTCCTGCTTTACGGCAGAAATAGGGGCCGTTGTGGTACCCAAAATCCAGCCGGCATCCTGTGCAAAGGAGCCTCTCACTGCTCACAGTGCTGTTTTCAAGGATGTGCTTTATTCCACGTATTACAAAGGTGTGTACACCTTCCTTAAAGGCCGGCAACGCTTCTGTGATTCCTCTGGTGTTGCAGGAGAATGTGGACGGCGGTGATCACTTAACACCAGGTGACCCGTACGCTCGCTTGCCTTCTCTTCCATAAAAATGTAAGCGTATAGACCTACGAGCCCGATAAAGCGTGGACAATTTTGATTTGTCAATGTGTAAGATAGTTAATGGTTGAATATTCAAAATACTAAGGATCTAATGCCAAGCATGGCTGACTAGCAACTGACGCTGTAATGGACTTTGCCAATGCATTCAATAGTCTGCTTCTCAGCTGCATTAAGGAAGCGCTATTCTATGACGGAGTGCTACAGTACCTAGGACGGCTAGTGGCAGACTAGACTAGCGGAGCATACCGTCACGTACGAGGGTCGAGATGGATTTCTGAGAAGTCAGTCCATGTCGTGCGGTTTTACACAGGAATCTATTCTTGGACCACTCCTGTGGAACATTGGGTATGACTGGCTGCTCCGAGCTGAATTTCCCCCGGGGCTGGGCGTCATCTGCGTAAAGTACCTACTAATCTTTTACGACTTCAATAAGTGATTAAAAATCCTATAAAAATATATTTATTGAATTACAATATTGTTCATCGCCAAAAAAACACCCAAACCACTATTAAAAGCCATATTGTATTACATTGCAAAATCAAAAACACAGAATACAAGTGATAACCTGACCCTTCAATCACCTGTCACTGATAACGGAGTCTTGATAACGGATATTGATCACTATTGCGATACTATAAGCTGCCCGTGGGTTTGCGTGTATAAACAGTGATGTACGGAGAAGTTTAGAAAGTTCATAATGTTTGCTTACCTTCGGTGTAGACTGTGTTTTGAATTAATTAATGAATGAGAATTCTTTGTAACAAAAATGTATGGTTTTACAAAACCACGATGTAAGTGAAACTTTTTTCAAACAAAATAATATTAATATCAGCATAACAAACAAAAGAAAAAATTATATATTATCTCTACTAATATTATAAATGTTAATGTACTCTTTTAGCTGGAGCTACTGATCCGATTTTTATGAAATTTGATACAGCGAGAGACTAGAGCTTGGGATAGGACATAGGTTACATTTTAACTCCCGCGAGATTTGTGAAGAAAAAAATTCACTAACTATATCATTCAATAACTATATCAATAGTAGGTTTAGTTTGCCATAGCAATCTTCCTCGAAATAAGATTCTTATAAAATGTTGGGAACGGGAGCGAAAACAGGAACCGGAACTGGAATACGACATAAGATTCTTTAATTCCAAATTTGCTTATTATTTAAAAAAAAAAACCTTTATCTACGCGGACGAAGTCGAGGGCATCAGCTAGTTATAATAATAATAATCATAAGTCCGAGGAGTATGCTCAACATAAGGAAGATAGATAAAGTATGACATACTAAGATAAGAAAAACCACCAATGCGACCGACGGGACGATCTAACTTATGCATTAAAACTAAAATAGAAATAGGCACGCCATACCGCGAGATGTACAAACCAGAGATGGACTGCGAGAGTAACAGGGTGTAGCGGCCCAGCGGGCAAGAGAAGCCGAGGGAGACCAGGAACCAGATGGGAAGATGAGCTCAGACGGACAACTGGCTCTAACTGGATAGACGTAGCACAGGATAGGGACGCGTGATCTTTGAACCAAATCAACCAACTCCAATCCGGGGTTCTTGCTAACTAAATCTCCTTGCAATATTTAAAAAACTCTGTAAAACCAAAAAATTAATGGCTTATATATTTATTTTAATAAGACCAAAATAAAAAGTGGTTGTTATTCTAATTGTTTATCGTACGTCTATGATTAGGTCTTAATATAACTGACCTAGTCTGATAAACGTAAAAAAATATCCGCAACTACATTACCCTGAGATAAGTTATTTATGATTTAAATTAATAAATCATACAATGAAAGCCTTACTAAGTCGTGCTGGTGTTACGCCAGTTTCTATAAAACCTTATTGCAGTAGTTCTTAGTTATAGTCGCCAGTTTTTAAAATAAACAAATTAAAATTCAGATCTGGAAAGTAATGAAATATTCCCAGCGCGTTATATTGCAACAAGCGAATCGTTGCGACTGTATCACTGCTTCTACAACTCTATCCTGTTTTTGTATTTCTTCTAAGTTTTCAAAAAAACTGCTCTGCAACAGCAAAACTACTCTAACAGTAGTTTAAAGAGTAATTCCTATGTGATACCTCAAAATAAATAGCCTACCAACTTCTATTGCAATATTAATACGCAAAAAGATTGCTCAATTAAAATGGCAGGCGTTACATAATTTCTCCGCAATTTTCAATCTCTTATAAGTAGCTTTGTATTTGTGGTTCTCAAACCTTTATATTTTATAAGATAAATTGTAAATTAAATTTTATTTTGAATTAAGCATTATAACTAACGATAACTAATTATATTGTACTTCGGCCTCAATCTGAATATATTTTCGCAACTTAAAAATAAATCTAAGTATATCGGTGCTAATCAGGATCATATTACAGTCTCGTACAATATTCCACAAAATCGTGTTCTTGTTTAAAAAGGCATTTATTTTCTCAAAATTGATTTCGTTAGAATTCTTTTTGATGTCAGTTCTGGCGCTCTGAGAGAGAAAAAGTGGCGCAAGTAACTCTCCCAGCATTCTTTTTTGCGCTCTTTTCAATAAAAATATACAATGTTGTGCAGTCATTTCTATCGCTATAAAATAATCATAATTTAGTCCCAGGGTGTCGGATCACTTAGATATTCAGCTGTGAAGTAATAGAATTTACGACACAGCCATTTTTTTTATAAAACATTTAAATTTATTTATTGATAATGCCTGAACAGTGGCTGGGACTATATTATAAAAGTGTATACATTTACCCTTAATGCTATTATGTATCTTATGAAGTCTACTAGAATTAGTTACAAGCAATCCCTTAATTCTAGTGTTATAATATTATTTATTTATATATATTTATGAAAGGACAATTTAGCCACAAGCCTCTTTAAGTGTCTGCGAGCTCTGTGACTAAAGTATTGAATCCCACGCTACAAGCAGATAGCAGATCTCGGTTGGTTCTCCAGTCTGAGCTCAGTTATTTGGAGACATTGGTGCGACAGGTTGAACTCCTGGTTTCGTAGTATTCATCGCGAAGAAAACGGTTAAAACTGGATTGAATGTTCGGTAAACAAAATCAATTCAGGCCTTAAGGTGAGGGTATGGCTCAAACTCTCCAATCTTTCAAAACAATGCTCTACAATTATTATTTATTACTGTGACAAATTTATTACATTCTTTTCTTGGAATTATTTACTGTATGTGTATTTTTAAATTATATGCATATCGATAACACCACCTTCTGTTATCTTTTCAACTAAAACTACTTCATTACAGGTTGCCTGGTAGAAATCGCTCTTAAGCGATAAGGCCGCCTATTGCTTTTTGTAGTCTCGATTTTTGTTATGTTTAATTATTTTGTAGTGTGCAATTAAGATATATTTCATTTCATTTCATTTTCATTTCATTATGTTCTTAGCTCGAAGGTATGTGTATACTAAATAATAAATATTAAAACGCAAAATTCAATTTTCCGAATGTAGTTCTCACATCTTAAAGTGGGAGTCGCTAGATGCGATATGCGGCAGTCAAACCGATTGATAATACATTTGTTACTTTCTTATATAGATTTGCATGTTATTAGCACGGACGAGTAAAAAAATAAGGACTCCATGTCACCTTACATAACAATGAGGTACCAAAACAAGCCGGTAAACGTGTAAATACCTATGTATTTACACGTTTACCGGCTTGTTTATACCCACGCATACACTTACACTAATACAAGCCGATCGGCCGCCATTATGAGATTTGCCATCGTCTGTGACAGATCAGTTTGCGTCGCAATAAAATGTTTTAAAAATGCCGTAGTGCGTTGTGAAAAAGTGTATAAACAATAATATAAAAGTATTTGTGGATATATGATTATTTAAGGGAGAAAAAATTGTGTAACTGGTATAGCCCGTAACCGCAGACACACTAGCATAAAGGTGCTTCACTTGTTAATATCACGGCGCGCAGTCCTTCTTTTTACTAGTCCGTGGTTATAAGCAGACTTTTAAAGAACCCTTTACATACACTGAGTCACCGTTAAAGGCTCGACAATGTCTTAAGCTCCTGGTTACCATGCATCGTCAGGCGTGATGATATTACTAACGGTATTACTACTTACAATAGTAATTTGGATTCATCGGCTAAGAATACTCTGAACATATAGGTTAAATATCCACATTAAACGAAGAAATTGATATTACTTAAGGCGCTATTGTACTAAAAACTAACATTTTTGAAAAACTACTTAAAATACTTCTACAAATACTACGGTTCCGAGTTTTTGACATGTTTATATTCATTTCTTTATCTAAATTATGGCAGTTTTGATAACAGGATTACGAAAAATATCTCGATAGATTTTTTTTTTTAAATAGGCTTTTAATTTGAATTGTTTTATATTATGATAGCTTTCTACACTATGCTTAGTTTTAAGCATATAATAATAAATCTACTTAATAAAGTTAATTATCAAGTAATTAAGTAAGTAAGACCTTTATTAAAAATACATTATCTAGATGATTTATATACATTTTAGCTCTCCAAGTCGTGACATTATAATCAAATAATAATAGTAATCACAAAACAACAGTTAAATTAAATTAATCGCACCATGAAGTTAAAAATAAGAGTGACCATATCATTATTAAGAAAAATTATTATAAATATCATAGTTAAATTAAAAATTATGTTCAAAATACGTAGTTACTAAATACATATGTGAAAGTCATTTTCTATTAAAAATTCACTGATCTTATACACGAGTAAAAAAAGAAGGACTCCGCGCTGTGATATTAGCAAGTGAAGGACCTGCTAGTGTGTGTGCGGTTACGTGGGATACTAGTTACACAATTTTTTCCCCCTTAAATAATCATGTATGGCCACAAATACTAATAAAGTATCGTTTTTCCACTTTTTCACAACGCACGACGGCATTTTTAAAATATGTTATTGAGGTGTAAACTGATCTGTCACAGACGATGACAATTCTCATAATGGCCGCCTATCGGCCTGTAGTAGTATAAGTGCGTGCTTGTTTTGATGCTACGTTCGATGCCCTACAATAGTAATGAAATACCTATCATACTTCTTGACGCCAAACGCGAACTATACAATGTAATAAATCTTACGTGGAACCAAAATTGGAATACTGAAACTTCTAAATTGCACTATTTCAGGCGAGATGTTTTTGAAGGTGAAACCAAATATATTTTAAAACTTAATAGAAAAGAACAATGTATATTAGCACGTCTGAGAATAGGCCATACCAATGCATCTCATGTACATTATATCACGAAAAGCACTCGTAAGTCTTGCCTTAGATGTAGCTCACCATTTACAGTCAAACATGTTTTGTTCGAATGTGCTAGTTATATTTCTGAAAAACAAATGTTTAACCTAAGTAGTGATAGATACCTAATATTAAGTGATATTGTAATGTTCTACGATTCCTCAAATTTTGTAATCTTTTTAGGTTGATATAATTATTGTATTTGTGTTTGTGGTCGCTGATAACCTTGTTGTTCTAAGCGACCTCAAATAAAGGAGAAAAAAAAATTATGTAAGGTGACACGGAGTCCTTATTTTTTACTAGTCCGTGATCTTATAATAACACTAGCTGACCCGGCAAACGTTGTTTTGCCATATAAAGTATAATTCACGCGATAGTTTTATAAGTAATAAAATATTGCCTATATTATAGCTTGTACATCATTTTGTTCTATTGTCAATAGTTTTTGCAGCGCACGCAAAAATAGGTTTTCGATTTTACACCTTGTGTTACAAAATAGCAATTTTATTACGGATCCCTAATTTTGAAAAAAAAAACATAGCCTATAGCCTTCCCCGATAAATGGACTACCCAACATTGAAAGAATCATTCAAATCGGACCAGTAGTACCAGAGATTAGCGCGTCCAAACAAACAAACAAACAAACAAACACTGCAGCTTTATAATATTAGTATAGATTAATGCACTAAATAAATTTTAAGTTTATGTTTAAATTCCCTTTTAGGCCAGTTTCTTACATGCTCTGGTAATTTATTATAAATTTGTACTGCCGTGCAGATTATACTTGAGTGTTTTAAAGTGGTTTTTGATTTCTCTAGACAAAAGCGATTTTCAAAACGTAAATTTCTCGTTTGGTCTTCGGTTCTCGTTTTGTAAAGGTTGTCTTTTATGAAGACAGTTACTTCCAGAATATATAGTGAAGTTAATTATTAATTAATATTTATAAAATTAATTATTAAATTAAATTAAAATTAAATTAAATTAAAACTAGCTGATATGCCAATAGAAAATGATAAGGATTAATATTGTATTTGTGCAAACGGCTTTTATATTACCGCTTTATAATTGACAATTTTAAAAATATTAAAGTGGATATACGGCCGTTCCCAATATATAGTATATTACACACAGATAGAGATAAATTTCTACCTTCTACTGTCAGTAATTAGCTGGCAATAATCTGAAGCTGTCCAAATATACCCGAAAAGTCATTCTTATCGCCTTATACTGGGACGCGTGAATTGCAAATTCCATTTAAGCTTAATGTATCGCTGGTAAGCTATACATCATCCCATTGAGCGTGTACGTATAAGGTGAGTTACCGTCGATAAGTTTATTGGGACAGAAAAGTCACCGATAGTTACGATTTTTATCTCAAGTAAGAGATAGACGAGCGGCCGTTAGTTTATCCCACGCTCAGTCACGGAACGGCCGTAAATTTTCTGTAGACCTATATAAGATACACAATTCCACCATATATTATTTTGTTATATCTTAAAGGATTTAGACAGCATTTTTGTTCAAAGCTCCCAGACGGCTTATTAACCGACTTCAAAAAAAGAGGAGGTTCTCAATTCGTCGGTATCTTTTTTTATGTTACTTTTATGTGACTTAAAACCTATCAATAGGTAGCACATATAAATAATAGTATTTTATTAATATTAAAGGTAAAGGTTTGCATAAGAGGTGTATTAAATTTGATTTTTGACACTTTTCAGTTTTTGAAGTCGGTTTTTTTATACGTAGTATTTTTTATTAGTGCAAATTATATCTATTGTTTTGGAAGTGTTATTGTAGTCGGTTATTTTTTCGTTAAAATTACTTTTTTTTTTATGGAATAGGAGGACAAACGAGCGTACGGGTCACCTGTTGTTAAGTGATTACCGCCGCCCACAATCTCTTGCAACACCAGAGGAATCACAGAAGCGTTGCCGGCCTTTAAGGAAGGTGTACGCGCCTTTATTGAAGGTACCCATATCGTATCGTCCCGGAAACACCGCACAAGGAAGTTCATTCCTTTCATAATTTATCCGACATCTCCAACAAATATCGTCAGTTAAATATTAAAATATTAAATTATATAAATTATATACTAAAATCTTCCTCAAGAACCACGCTATCTATTAGTAAAAACAGCGTGAAGATAGGTCCAGTACTTTTTGAGTTAATCGCGAACAGACAGACAGTCAGTACATAATATGTAGTGATTAACTAACGCAAACCCAACGCAAAAATACGTCTTATTTCTTACTACACATACATAGTTTTTGTATATTAATAAGCTGTGGAAAAGCAGAGTGTTTCTAACACATGCGCTATAGGGCTCCGATCATGAATATTGATTTATGCCAATATGAACATCTTCTTAATATATATAAATTACGTGACATGTTGTTTGTCCGCGATGGACTCCTAAACTAATGAACGGATTTAAATGGGGATTAATTCATGGAGTGCAGTTTGGTCCAACTTGAGATATAGGATAGTTTTTATTTCGATTTGGAACCCATAGTTTATTTTATTCTTCTATTTTCAATATTTGTTTTGTATGGACACATTTTCTATGAGAGAATTGAGTGACGCACGGTTTGACAGTTCTGCTGTGAAACAATTTCATTATATTAACAGGGAGCATTTTTTACGAAATATATTTTGATGTTTTGAAATATTATTGGCAAATTCATATGCAACAGTATTTTTTTTACTGTCTACAGAAGAACGTCTTTCGAGTCAGCTAGTACTTGATAAAGAAAAATAAACATTATAAAAGAATAAAAATAAATACTGTAATTTCCGAAATTTTTTTTTTATTTAAATATACAGGATGTTCCGAAATGAAATTATGAAAAATTTATGATTTTAGGCGTTACTTTGCGGAAATCCATAATTATCCAAATGTTTTGAGTTTTCTTTCGTGTTAATTCCGCCAAAATCTGACATGAGACAAAAAACTAATAAAACGAGTCTCGTGCCAGATTTTGGCGAGTCAACATGTCCTGAGGATGCCTCCTGTAGAGGCGAAACACGTGTCGTATTGTTTAAATATATTGGCGGAATTAACACTCAAGAAAACTGAAAACATTTAGATGAATGGGATTCTATTTAATACCTCCTTTAGTACAATAGTGTTTTATCTACATACCTAAAATAACACTAGAAATATTTTTTTAAAGATTTTTGTTTTATTATGCCAAAGAAGAAAAACTTCTTGCGTCCGTACCTACATACACTTCTTATTATGATTAAGGAGCTCTATCCATGCGTACAATTAATTTAATTTTACCAGTGGGAGACTCCTTTGCACAGGACATCGGCTAGACAATGGTTACAACAACGGCGCCTTTTTCTGCTGTGAAGCAGTAACGTGGAAGCATTATAGTGTTTCGGTCTGAAGGCCGCCGTAGCTAGTCAAATTACTAGGAGAATGACTTAACATCTTATGTCCTAAGGTGGCGAGCGCAATAATTGTAGTGCCGCTCAGAATTTTAGGGGTTTTCAAGAATCCTCAGCGGCACTGCATTGTAATGGGCAGGGCGTATCCAATACCATCAGCTGAACGTCCAGCTCGTGTCGTCCCTCATTTTCATAAATAAATATCACCCCCATGTTTTATTTTACGGCGTTTCTGTGGTTTCTTCTCTTTCATGGCATGTACACACTCTGGCCGATATCCATTATAATTTACCTTTCTTGCCACGACATGCAGCGGCTAATTATTCTGTCGTGAAGCAGTAAATAACACCTAGAACTCTCACGTCTCCATTTTTCGCAAAAAAGGCGTTTTCAACCGTTATCCGAGATCAAGGATCTATTGTCTCTAAAAGAGACAAAACACACTTGATCACGGACTAGGCATTGAGACGACTACTGGAATAGATAACCAGCTTATGCCCGTGACGATGAAGCCGTTTTATTTCGTATCGTGCCTTCTGGGTTTTTTATTTTATTATATATTACAGCTTTGACATTACAGTAACTAAAAAAAATAATGGTCCCACAAAATCATCTTGATGGTTAAAAGGCATAAAAGGCATTTATTCTCTCAAAATTGATTCCTTTAGAATTCTTTTTGATGTCATTTCTAGTATACTAGATACTACTACCACTTCGGAAACAAATGGCGCTCAGAGAGAGAAGAAGCGGCGCAAGAAACTCTCCGAGTATTCTTTTTTTGCGCTCTTTTATTTTTTATTTTTTTTGTTTGTCTGTAGGATCTTGAAATCTTATTAATAACATTTAGTAACTTAATATGTACATGTGAATAGATTAAATGTTTTGGACCTTTTTAAAAGTGTAGTTGAAAAAAAAATTTGTTCGTTTTTGTTGAGAGTATTCTAAACTATATTACGAAAATTCTTATATTGTTTTTAAAACTACAAACAAAATTTAGTTCTATGTACAGACTTATTGTATACGGAGCCACAATCTGAGACTTGAACCACACATACCAACATTTCCGGTCAATGCGTCACTCGAACGGTTGGCTCAGTTAGTAAGAGAGCAGTTCGGAACGCGAGAGGTCGCAGGTTCGAGTCCCGCATCGTTCATAAATTTTGGTTACAAATTTCATTTGTTCACTTATGAATATCTAAGCTTTAGAGAAGAATTGGCAAGAAACTCTTTGCCACTGTTTTAAATCAAAATTAACAGCTTTATCATGTCACAAATCATTTAAATACAATATATTATGCAAAATACTGAAACAATATATAAAAACCTAAAAAAATATAAGTATGTACATAAATAGAAAAAAAAACTCAATAGCTAATGAATGTTTCAATTAACTCATGATAAATAAATAAAGTTAACATATGCGAAACATTTGAAGTCTGATTCTCTCCTGTGATTCCTCTGGTGTTGCAAGAGAACGTTTGCGGCGGTGATCACTTAACACCAGGTGACCCGTCTGCTCATTTGTCCTCCTTTTCCATAAAAAAAGGTATTTATAGTCAACTAGAACCCTACAGACGTTGTTGGACAGTAGAAAAAAAATATGTAGGTAAAATTGACAATTGACAATAAAGAACAGTAATTTGCTCCTTCAATGTAATTATTAATTAATACGAAACTTCATGAGTGGACAAACGTTAAAACGGTCATCATAGCGTGCCGCTAGTATACCTACGTAATTGTAATAAAATGCAGCATAAACGAAAGCCGCTTGGAAACAACTAAAACAATACTGATTCTAAGTCTTATTATAAATTCTCTGTATTCGAATATTAAATAACTGTATTCAGCATTTTTCAATCAATCTCGAAAAGAGTTCCGTTTTATGTATATCGCAATGCAGCGCTGACCTTTTGACCTTTTTAATCTATGCATCCGAGCTCTGCATAATGCAGTTTTTTAAATTTCGAATTTCGAACATTCAAACTTTATTACCCGCTGCTCCATTCCGCACTACGCCATTTAATTATCAACTTTATGCAGTAGACCTAAGACACGTTTTACGTTGTAAGTCGTAACCGCATTGCTGTAGTGACGTCACACTGCGTACGCGGAAATGGGTCAGTAGGCGGCCAGGGTAAATTGACACCTGAAATGTTGACGTGTGCTTGAATAAGGGTTTCGGTTTAGAGTGGTTATTGAATAGAATTCTAAATTATAATGCTACGGGCATGTATTAAGGTCGATATAATTCTTATGTAAACATGATGACTTTTAGAATTCGTTGTTTGTATACAAAATCATTTTTTTTTTAATTTGATGACAACGGCCTAGGATTGAGGTTATTTGACAGGAAGTGAGTTTTTATAAACGTGAATAGGAAACCTGTACTGTTTTAATTGAAATAATATGGAGCTATGGAGCAATATTTGATTTCACTTTTTTGTGTGGTTATTAGATTAGTGTCTTATTTTTTATGGTCAAGGGGAAGTAATGTTTTTTTTTGTTTTGTGCGTGTACGGTCAGCACATAAATAAATAAACTTACACTTTTTTTTATAATTATTATAGCCAGAGTATCGTTACTCGGCCAGTAATGACGTTCTATATATATAGAAATATCACGTCGTATAAAAACAAAGCCAAAATATGGAACACAGGCCAGGTTTATTACTTTTAGTGTGTGTCACAAGCTGCGTCTTACACTCGCGATTTGCATCTCACTTTGTGTAAGCGTGCGTGCAGTGCTGAAAATAGAGGCTAACAGTCAACTTCAATTTTTTTCGACGTTTTCATAGCTGTCCCAGTCTATCTAGACGTATAAATGATCTACTAGGACATGAAACAAATAACACAATAATAATCTTCGACTGCTGTATCTATACATTGCCGCATTTACTCCAGTTGTTTAAAATATTCTTGGTCAATAAAGAGCAATGTAAAACATTTATTCAGTTCAGGTTTGATTCGGACAGTTGACACACGACTAAGGAAGGAAGTGTGCTTACATTGTCTTTAAGCACACTTTTGCCGTTCCGTTATCAGACTGCGAATGGTATGTCCTTATATATGAGTAGAACGTCATTGTTCGTCAGGCTATTAATTAACGGTGCCCTTAAAACAGAAACATAGTAATGCTTGCACGTTACGTCGTCACGATATGGTGTCATAATAGAATGCGGCAGGAATCAACTCAAACAGCTCTTTGAAAGGTTATTTTGTTTTTTTTTTCTGACAAAAAGGGACGAGACGCGCAGGACGTTCAGCTGATGGTAATTGATTCGCCCTGTCCGTTTTTTTTACACACTTTTCACACAAATTATCTTGCCCCAAGTTAAGCTTATGTAGCCTGTGTTATGGGTTACAAGACATTGATATATTTAATACAATATACTTACTTAAACATACATAAATTCATATAAACATTTAAACATCCATGACTCGGAAACAAACATCCATATTCATCTTATAAATGCTTACACCTACCGGGATTCGAACCCGGTACCTCTAGCTTAGTAGGTAGGATCGCTAAGCACTCGGCTATACAGGTCGTCAATTACAATGTAGTCTCGCTCAGGATTCTTGAAGATCTCCAAAAATTCTGAGCGGCACTACAACTGCGCTCGTCACCTTGAGACATAAGATGTTAATACTAATTTCTCAGCAATTTCACTGGCTACGGCCCCTTCCGACCGAAACACAATAATGCTTACATATTACTGCTTCACGGCAGAAATATGCGACGCTCTGTGTATAATCTAGCCGGCATCCTGTGCAAAGGAGCCTACCACTGTTGAACTTTGTTTCTGATGAGTCAATATTTGTTACAGGAGAGAGGGGGGCTTGATAATATGAGGTCTCTGGAGCACTACCTCACTGATATCATGAGAGCTGACACCTCCGAGCACATGAAAGGTAAGTTTACGAGTTTTTTTTTTAATAAAAATACGGGACGAGACGAGCAGGACGTTCAGATGATGGTAATTGACACACCCTGCCCATAACAATGCAGTGCCGCTCAGGATTCTTGAAAAGACCAAAAATTCTGAGCGGCACTACAATTGCGCTCGTCACCTTGAGACGTAAGGTGTCTAAGGTGGTAAGTCTCATTTTCCCAGTAAATTCACTAGCTACGGCGCCCTTCAGACCGAAACACAGTAATGTTTACACATTACTGCTTCACGGCAGAAATAGGCGCCGTTGTGGTACCCATAATCTAGCCGGCTTACTGTGCCAAGGAGCCTCCCACTGGTTTATTATTCTTTATTAATTCTAGTTGAGACTTAACGCACTTCGCCAGAGAATCAAACCAATGACCCTCCGCTGTGCACAGCCCACGGGTTGCGTAACGTTATATCTCGGTCATTGTTACGAAGTGATAATTTGTCGTGCCGCCCTGTTTAGTAGCGGAGTGTTCACCGTGAGACCGCCATCTTTAATTTTGTTTACGTAACCTCATTCTGAAATCTTTGCTATATAATACGCCGATATTTTAAAATTACAAAATAGACTCATTTATCTAATACTAGCTACTCGGACAGCCTTCGTTCTGTCAAAAGATACTAGTAAAAATTAATGAATGAAGGTATTCCCGCGTGATCCCATTACTTATGTCTTAACATGAAATTAAAAAAAACTTGAAAAAAGCCGATACTATACTCATTTGAATAGTGAAAAGAATTAGATACGAGTGGGAGGCTCCTTTGCACAGGATGCATTCGTGCGTCTGCCGTGAAGCAGTAATGTGTAAGCATTACTGTGTTTCGATCTGAAGGGAGACGTAGCTAGTGAAATTACTGGGCAAATTAGACTTAACATCTTATGTCTCAAGGTGACGAGCGCAGTTGTAGTTCCGCTCAGAATTTTTGGGGTTTTTTAAGAATCCTTAGCGGCACTACATTGTAATGGGCAGGGCGTATCAATTACCATCAGCTGAACGTAATGCTCGTGTCGTCCCTTATTTTTATCAACAAAAATTTATGAGTACCACTTTTCTTAATGTACCAACGCTAGATGGCGTTGAACAAGAAATAATAAATTTAAAGAAATTCTAGAATTGACATTGTACAAAATAACAAACCGTAAAAATCCCAATATTCTTAAGTATTTTTGTTGATGTAGCAATCATTTATCAAGTATAATTAAAAAAAAATACAGCATTGTAATAAGTGATACGTCAGAATCCATGGTCATTCTCCTTTACATTAAACCTCTAAACTGTATATGACGTCCTGGTACATGTTGTTAGGATGACACATGATTTCAACCGCTATGAAAGACATTATCATAACCGCTACCATATTTATGTTCTCCTGGTGTAGTAATACTTCGTGCGCATGACGTCAGAATATATTAAGGTATACTCGCGTCATACATAAGACAATCTCTTCTTCAACTATGAGCGCCTGGTACCGAACCACAGTATAATGCTTTCTATCTCATTCTCTCGCCGGCTGAATCCTTACATATATATACATCATTTACCTTTTTCGTTTCATCGAGTTTCAAACGTTTCTAAAGAAGTTTCACTTCGAAAAAGGGTATTTCAATAACATTTCTAAAATAGAACAATTGGGATCATACCAGTGGGGGGTTTCCTTGTTATGAATGTCGGTTAGCTGTTTGCGAAAGCGACGCTTTTTTCGTTCGTGAAGCCGTAATGTACACGCATTGTTGTTTCTCTACTTTTAATTTCCTTTTGAAGGAAGCCGTAGCTAGTAAAATAACTGGGTTAAGAAGAATTTACATCGTATTTCTACTCGCAGAATTTTTGTTTTAATCAATAATTCTTAGCTTTCTCATATAAATATCGCGATTTGAAGCCGAAAGTTTCCGTATTCTGCCTAAAACCTTTGAGATATAACAAAATAATATATCGTGGAGTTGTGTATCTTTTATAGGTCTACAGAAAAGTCCGAGATGACATAAATGTCTCATACTATATCCATTTGAATATTTTCAAAATTGTCAATTATAAAGCGGTAATGTAAAAGCCGTTAGAACAGCGTCTGTCAGGTCAGCTAGTTTGTAAATTTAAAAAAAAATCAAGTACTAACCCGGCAAACGTTGTTTTGTCATATAAATTAAGTACCCCGCGCCCGCTTATTGTATGAACTGTCATATATAATGAAATGTCATTGACTGAATTATTTATAATATTGTGAAACTGACCTCTACTTTATACCACTGGACTGGCGGCTGTCAAAGTGCTTTTGTGCCTGTTTGATATTCGCCATTTTGGCGCTGTTGGCCATGTAGCGAGAGTCTGCGGTACTAAAACTAGTGATGACAACCTAGTGGACAACATAAATGGTGGGAAACTATTTACAAAAAAAAATGTGTACTTTAATTACGTTGATTCTTGAAGTATAAATAACACGAAAAACGAACAAAATTAATTCGAAATGTGAAAATACGAGTACTTCAGAGTATTGTACGTTCCTTTTCAGCCATTTGTATTATACGTCAAAATTAGTTCTCTGGACGCTCGCGAGTGGCGCTTCAAATAGGCACAAAAAATTTGCTGTCAAACATAGGGAACAGCCTGTCCAGTTGTATTTATACAGGTCAGTGTTGTGAATATATAGGTAAAAACTTGGATAGTTTATACGTCTAGATAGTCTCTTGCTGTTCGACAACCGATAAAAACAGGCCAGGAATATAAGTTTAGTGTGCTTGACAAGCTACGTCTCATACTTGCGATTTATATGACACTTTGTGTATCTTTTTATACACTATAAATCATTGTATTTATTACATACTAATTATGACAGCAATCACGACCAAAGTAATCTGTTATTATACAACCCTAGAACATAATATTATTAGGCTATCTGTCTAAATAAAAAATGGCGTCCGCTAACCGAGCTACCATTCAATTTGGCCGGATTATACAGTATCAGGAATCACGTGTAGTTTAGTTATAAATATCGACGCACCGACGCTGAAAATGTGACGCGTGTAATAATATTTTGTTTTAGTGCTAGTGTTTGTTTTTATTGTGAAATAGAGACAATAATATCGACCTGTTGTTGATAATAAGGGAAGAGACGGGCAGGACGTTCAGCTGATGGTAATTTATACGCCCTGCCCATTACAATGCAGTGCCGCTCAGGATTCTTGAAAAACCCAAAAATTCTGAGTGGCACTACAATTGCGCTCGTCACCTTGAGACATAAGATGTTAAGTCTCATTTGCCCAGTAAATGTAATGTGAATGTAAGTTTGTTTGTTACGCTTTTACAACGGAGCTGCTGAACCGATTTTGATGAAATTTGGTACAGCGATAGACTAGAGCTTGGTAAAGGACATAGGCTACATTTATCACGGAAAAATCGATGGATCCCGCGTGATTTGTGATAAAGTGAAATCCACGTCGATGAGCTATAACTATACCAATAGTTATAAATAAAATTGGAGTGTCTGTTTGTAATATTGAAATAACCGTTTTTTACTACATGTACATGAATATATATACGGTACATATACCAAAATAATATTTTTTACAATTTTTGTCTGTCTGTCAGTCAGTCTGTCTGTCTGTTTGTTCTGACTAATCTCTGAAATGGCTGGACCGATTTTGACGGGACTTTTATTGGCAGGTAGCTGATGTAATAAGGAGTAACTTAGGCTACGTTTATTTAAGAAAAATAAAGTATTGTTCAATGTCCAAGAAAAGGTCTAACTCTAAAAATAATTTATATGGCAAAACAACGTTTGCAGGGTCAGCTAGTATATAATATGATGGGAACGGGAGCGAAAACGGGAAACTGAAAAAGAATAGGACACGAGATAATCTTCAATTCCAAACTTGCTTATTATTTTTAAAAATCTTTTATGTACGCGGTCGAAGTCGCGGGCATCACCTGGTAGTACATTAATCATTATATTTGTTGGATGTTATTACTAATTATGACAGTAATCACGACCATCATGTTCACAAAGCATCCTTACACAGACAATGAAATCAAGCTCTAAAGGTTGATGCATCTGAATATATGATAATTTATATTTATACAGTTAATTATTTATTACTTTTTATGAAATTATTTATATTATTTCTACACGATTCATATATTGGATGCAGCACCTTATAAACTAATTTGTTATGTATATTACAGCCATTGTAAAATACTCTATTGATTCAAAAGAGTGGCCGTTGAGTTTCATGTATGTTCTTCTCACGAGCTCAACTTATGAGCGAACATATGATAGATTCAGTGATTTAAAATAAATTTTTATAGTGACGATTCAAAAGTCCTTAATTTAAGCCTTATTGAATAAAGTACATTTGAGTTTGACTTTGAATAAGTTATATATTACTACCTCTGAAACATGCTACATCTTAGGGTATAAATATCATTCCAATCGGTTCAGTAGTTTTTGTAGTATAACATTTATTTATTTAGGACGGTAATAGTAATGCACACTCCGTCAAGTATTATTCAGTGGTCTATGGTCGGCTATCTGATTAAATTTTCCACTATTTAGTTTGACTAGCTATAAAGCGTATTACTTTTTAACCGACTTCGAAAAGGAGAAGGATCTCAGTTCGATCGGTATTTTTTTTATGTATCTACACCGATTTAGTACTCTGAGACTTACGTAATTCTTCTTTTGTTCGATGTGGAATAGATGCCATTTGGTTCCACAAAAAAAAAAATACATAGTTTGGCCCAGTAGTTTTCATTTTATGGACATTTTTCGTGAAAAATTTTGTCTACGTGGATGATATAATTGTATTTTGTGTACGGCTTTTTAACCGACTTCAAAAAGGAGTTATTTTTTTTATGTATGTACACCGATTACTCTGAGATTTATGATCCGATTTACGTAATTCTTCTTTTGTTTGATGCGAAATAGACGCCATTTGGTCCCATAAAAATTTCACATAGTTTGGCCTATCCCTACTATTTTGCTAATATTAAAGGTAAAGGTTTGCATAAGAGGTGTATTAAATTAAATTTTTAGTTATTATATGATACTCTTCAGTTTTTGAAGTCGGTTTTTTTAAACGTAGTTTATTTTTTTTAGGAGTTGTCATTCAGTTGATTACATATTACTATTATTAACTGAAACTAAAAAGTAAAAAATTAAAAAAACGGTCTTTGAAAACTGAAAAGTATCCAATAACTAGAAATTTAATTTAATTCACCTATAATGCAAACCTTTACCTTCAATATTAATAAATTACTATTATTTGTATGTGCTACATATTGATAGCTTTGAAGTCGGTGCCAGGCCAAATATAATAGTCGGTACCTACACTTGCCACGCGTGACTTTGAGCGGGATAGCTTCTCTAGAACAAAACAATCCAAGCAGACAGACAGTAAGTAAGCTGTTTATAATAAGTATTAAGTTTTGTTTTGTTTAGAGCTTCGCGTTAAAAAGTAAAGAAGTGTATTCAATTAAACTTTTAGCTATTTGATACTTTTCAGTATTTGAAGTCGGTTTTTTTAAACATAGTTTTTCTTTTAAATTTTATAAATGCAATCAACTTTTGTTCAAGTATTAAACTTGAATAGATTTGTCTCTATTAGGATAAGTCGCTATCACTTAAGCTATCGACCTAGACATTTCGGCGTGTTATGCGTACAACACGAATTAACATGCAAACAAACATATTGACATAGTTTTTATATGTCAACCTCACCTTGTCAGCTTAAATGATGAACGACGCGGATAAGCATTACTAGAAGTGGCTTTCAATTGGATATGAATTTTGCATTAATGGCACACTTTTCATTGTTTACTGCATTAAATATAAGAACTTTATTATGTATAATGCATAATATTACAGTTTTAACATTTTACTTTTGAATTTCTACTTAAATGCTAAACTGTTTTTTTGGAGTTACTCCTTACGAATCAATTTTCATATAAGGAGCCCGGTATGAAAAAAATATGGAGAGTAAAACCTACTCATCAAATGGGATAGTATTTTTTGGTGCACATAATTTCTTGCGCACCTTTCAGTTGGCGTGACAGTCTAGACTCTCGGTCCCTATATTAGTTGTATTGCAGTGATACAGATAGCAAACATAATTTTTTAATTAATACGCTTTTATTAGCTTCTGCTGTATGTCTGTTTGTAACTGACTCCATTGGACTTGATTTTATTAAGTACCTTTTCATAGACAATCGTTCTTGAGGTGTTAACTCCAGTCGTACGTCGGAGCTGACACACACACTTTTTTTTGTGTTCAAGTTTGAGTGAGTAAGTGGATAGTTTGGATTTTCGATTATACCCAAGTAGGTGGCTGATAAAAATATTTCTATTATTAATAGATTTTTGTAAATTCAAGTCATGTCAAATTTCTCAAATTTGATTGCTTCATGATTTTTCGACTTCAACTAATAAATGCTTCGGAAGCAAATGATACCCTAGAGTTCTTGAGTTCAATAATATGTTTGATTATTTTATGTTTTGTTTGTATAATCCTTTTTAAAACTATAACAATATGATAACAACAATAAAATTTTAGTAAACGTTTATTACGGTTCATATATTTATAACCGATGAACGGTTCCGAAACTATTTGAGTGACCAATTGAGTTATATATAATAGGTATGTTTAGAGCACGAACAGTTATTTTCTGCTGCGCAAAACTTAATATCAGCAGCATGACCCCCTAGTAAAATGATGGTTCACATCAAAACTTGGACATATAGCCGAATGGTTAGTGACCCTGACTCCTAAGCAAGAGGTCCCGGGTTCGAATACCGGTAAGTGCAATCATTTATGTGATGAATATGGATGTTAGTTTCCGAGTCATGGATGTTTATATGTATTTATGTATGTTTAAGTAAGTATATTGTGTTAAATATATACCCATTGTACCCATAGTACAGGCTATGCCTAGTTTGGGGCAAGATAATTTGTGTAAAGTATCAATATTATTATTATTACCTATACATAAACCTTTGAAACTCTATTGCCACCTCCAGTCGTTGTACATCTGTGTGATTCAGTTGCGCAATCTGCAATGTCCTTGTCAATGCTTTGTTGGCTTCGTAATGTTTCTCATCAATACCACACGCTCTAATAGATCGTGTTACTCTAATTTTTATATAGGCTATCACCCCCATTACAAAACCAAACTGATTGATATATTATGGTTGCGTACAAAAAAAAATTGCCTGGTTGAACGGGAATCCTGTTTCAAAGGATCCCGGCTGTATATCATACACACCAATAGCATATCTTATATTATGTATTAATAAAAAGTAGTTAAAAAAACTAAAAATCACGCCAATTATAAAATTTTTAGATTGGTTTGTTTATAAAAGAGTGTTTTTTTAGTTTTATTTACACTTGCACTTAATTTGTATTGTTGAATTAAAAATTCTCTTCTCTCGATAATTTCCTAATATTAGATAAATCGGTTAAAGATAATGTTTTAAATTAACATCAATTCCTGCCTTATAGACGATAGACGAATATTATATAAATTAACAAAAATGTTGGAAAAATTGAATAATTTCATCGGTCCTCGATAGATCTACGAAGTTTGAACGAAGTGTGGCTGTTTACAGTGGGTCAAAATCGCGCCCAAACTCAATCAGTTACAAACAAACATACATACAGGTGAAGCTAATAAAAAGCGTGTAAAAAGAGGTAATAATTGTAAGTTTGTGAGGTTGTATGGGGCATTATTTGGATCTACTGAAGCGATTACTCGTCAACTGTGCTGCTTGTGGTGCCAAGTCGACATGTTATAGTTAATAAATCATTGTATTTGTTGGATGCAGTTACTAATTATGAAGGAATGACGACGATCATCTTCACAATACATCCTTAACAAACATTTTTTTTGCGCCTAGACAAAGGGAAAGGGCTACCCTCCGGGATAACGACGGGAGGGACGTGGTGAATGCTCATGCATACCATACCATATGTGGGACTCACGTAAGACCTAAGTGCCTACTCAATAAACACCGCCTGAGGTTGGCTTTGGGCAAGTGCCCTCTAAGCCTTCATCGAAGACGACCTTTTCTTGGGGAGATAGAGGCGCAAGCGGCACTCCCTAAGGAGTATCCGCTGGTATAAGATTGATGCATTCAATATAGGTTGACATATGACATGGTATACAAGAAACTGAACAGCCACTCTTTTCGATCAAATACAGTATTTTACCATGGCTGTAATAATAAATAACAAATTAGTTTAGTAGTGTTTTAATAATATAAATAATTTCATAAAAAGTAATAGTTAAATAATTAACTGTATAAATATTAATTATCATATATTGGATGCATCAACCTTTAGAGCTTGAATTCATTGTTTGTGTAAGGACGCTTCGTGAACATGATGGTCGTGATTACTGTCATAATTAGTAATAACATCCAACAAATATAATGATTAATGTACTTCCAGGTGATGCCCGCGACTTCGACCGCGTACATAAAAGATTTTTAAAAATAATAAGCAAGTTTGGAATTGAAGATTATCTCGTGTCCTATTCTTTTTCAGTTTCCCGTTTTCGCTCCCGTTCCCATCATATTATATATACTAGCTGACCCTGCAAACGTTGTTTTGCCATATAAATTATTTTTAGAGTTAGACCGTTTCTTGGACATTGCAACATTACTTTATTTTTCTAAAATAAACGAAGCCTAAGTTACTCCTTATTACATCAGTTACCTGCCAATAAAAGTCCCGTCAAAATCGGTCCAGCCATTTCAGAGATTAGTCAGAACAAACAGACAGACAAAAATTGTAAAAAATGTTATTTGGTGTATGTACCGTATATATATTCATATACATGTGGTAAAAAACGGTTATTTCAATATTACAAACAGACACTCCAATTTTATTTACAACTATTGGTATAGTTATAGCTCATCGACGTGGATTTCACTTTATCACAAATCACGCGGGATCCATCGATTTTTCCGGGATAAAATGTAGCCTATGTCCTTTACCAAGCTCTAGTCTATCGCTGTAACAAATTTCATCAAAATCGGTTCAGCAGCTCCGGCGTAAAAGCGTAACAAACAAACTTACATTCGCATTACATTTACTGGGCAAATGAGACTTAACATCTTATGTCTCAAGGTGACGAGCGCAATTGTAGTGCCGCTCAGAATTTATGGGTTTTTCAAGAATCCTGAGCGGCACTGTATTGTAATGGGCAGGGCGTATAAATTACCATCAGCTGAACGTCCATTATTACACGCGTCACATTTTCAGCGTCGGTGCGTCGATATTTATAACTAAACTACACGTGATTCCTGATACTGTATAATCCGGCCAAATTGAATGGTAGCTCGGTTAGCGGACACCATTTTTTATTTAGACAGATAACCTAATAATATTATGTTCTAGGGTTGTATAATAACAGATTACTATGTTTTATGCGCTTAAATTGTATTTATAAACTGGATTTTTGTTCTTAATTTTCAGCACATGCCTACACAGATATCTTATCACGTCAGCTGTTGAGGTGAATGCTAGAGTAACATGGTTTTGAAACATTGTCCTAAAACAACAATTAAAAAAAAATGACTTCAGATATTAATTATATAACAAATTGCCTCAGGACTTAAAAACTGTCAATGAAAATGTTTTTTTACTCTTTAAATGGCTGCTTGAAAATAATATTTATAGTAATAATGAATACCTAAATTAGTGTTAAGATTTTGTAGGCTTTTTAATATAATGCAGAATGCTTTGAAGTAGGTACGTGCAGATCCCTCATCTGCACATACCCTATTTCTAGAAGATTTTTGTTATTTTTAAATTTTAGAAACGGGACTCCCGAAAATTATTTAAATTTTAGTCAATATTGGCAAGACAACGAAATACCAAATAGTGAAATAGTATCACTACATAATATAAAACAAAATCCTCCACCGTGTCTGTCTGTCTGTTCGCAATAAACTCAAAAACTACTGCACTGATTTTAAATCTGATTTTACCAATTAATAGCGTGGTCCTCGAGGAAGGTCTTAGTATACAATTTGTCAAGTTTTTGTTTACACATTTGTATACATATATACGATATTTGTTGGAAGTGAAAAATAAGCCGTCTGGGAGCTTGCAAGGAAAACGCTGTCTAAACCCTTCGAGATATAACAAAATAATGAATGGTGAAATTGTGTATCTTCTAAAGGCATAAAAAGGCATAAAAGGCATTTATGTTCTCAAAATTGATTCCTTTAGAATTATTTTTGATGTCATTTCTAATAACTACTAGATACCACTACCGCTTCGGAAACAAATGGCGCTCTGAGAGAGAAGAAGCGGCACAAGAAACTCTCCCAGCATTCTTTTTTTGCGCTCTTTTCAATAAAAATATACAATATTGTACAGTCATTTCTATCGCTATAAAATTATCACAATCAAGTCCCAGGCTGTCCGATCATTTAGATATTCAGCAGTGGAGTAATAGGATTTACGACAGAGCCTTTTTTTTTATAAAACATTTAAATTTATTTATAGATAATGCCTGAACAGTGGCTAGGACTTTATTATAGAAAAGTATACATTTACCCTTAAAGCTATTATGTATCTTATGAAGCCTACTAGAACTAGTTACAAGCAATCCCTTATTTCTATATATATAGGTCTACAGAAAAGTCGGCGATGGCATATGTCTATCTTTTAAGGATAACATAATATATCCACGTTAATAATTAAATGAAATGGCAATTATAAAGAGGTAATGTAAAAGCTCTTTATACAAATTCGACATTAATCCTTATCATTTTATTATTTTATTTTTTATAAACATTCAGAATTACGTTTTTGTTTTATTTTTAACTCATTAACATTGATTACACAGTTCCGATGGCTTAAGACTACATTTATCCCGAATACGTACATAATTTTTATTTTATTGACAGAAATATAAAAAAATATAAGTCATAGTTATATAAAACAGTTTTATCAAAGTAAGTCGTTAAATAAATGTTATAATATTTAATTGGGATGTCTAATTTAATCAATCATATATCGTGAACTTAAAATGTCAAATAATGTCAAAAATGTCAAATGTCTTATGACAGTTCGTGGCGTTGGTGGCGCTTGTAAACACATCAAGCTGACTTTTATTATTATTATATTTATAATGAAAATGGTCTTTGTTTGAGACTCCATCACGCCTAAACCACTGATCGTATCGACACGAAACTACCACCATTCGATGCGAAATTTATCCTAGATGGTTTATGGCTACTTATTTCTTTTTTAATGTAATAAGACGAAGAAAATTTATATTTATTTCCTTTTAACATTCGCCCAGCGAAGCGGACGGGAACGGCTAGTTTCATTATAAAAACAAACGGAGACTCCAAAACAAATATAACGCATGACATTTTCTGTCGCTATTAATAACTAACTACACGTAACCGCTTATACAGTAAAACCCGTCCAGATTGTGAAGTATATCAGTAGTTGTCACTGATGCTGTTTCGAATTTGACGGATATTAGAGAACCAGATACCAGCAGATTTACCAGTGGGAGGATCCTTTGCACAGGATGCCGGCTAGATTGTGGGTACCATAACGGTGCCTATTTCTGCCGTGAAGCAGTAATGTGTAAACATTACTGTGATTCGGTCTTAGGGCGCCGAAGCTAGTGAAATTACTGGGCAAATGAGACTAAACTTATATGAGCAATTGGAGTGCCACTCAGAATTTTTGGGTTTTTCAATAAATAAGTAATGGGTAGGGTGTATCCATTACTACCAGCTAAACGTCCTGCTCGTCTCGTCCGTTATTTTCATAAAATAATAGGAATCAGAAAAATCACACGTTGACGGCTTTTATTAAAGTTGTACGCACTTATTTTGAAGATACTCAAGTCTTTTCACCCTGGAAACACCGCACAAGGAAGCTTATACTATAGTTTGGTCGTACTTGGAAGAAAGTTCCTTAAAAGCCGCACTGTATAGGAAAATCCAAAAAACTATCCTCACATATTATATTCAAGCCATGCAAAGGAGGATTGGGAGAATGGACCCACATAATTTAAGAATTAAGGAAGCATCTTACAAGTACAAGTTTATAGGAATTATAAACTTACGTTTATACGATGTTTATATAAAAATATATTGAGGCGCTAAGATATGGGAGTCAAAAGAAATAAATTATTATAATTTATTAAAAAATAAGTCATCTTGCAATAACGGACCGTTTTGCGCAATTGACGTCTACATTTATCGACATGACAGTAATTTTTATATGAATGTTCCGACACCATTAAACTATCTATACCTTCTCAAATCAATAATTCAGTAATTCAAAATAAGATCCAATAAGTTTAGTATCGTTTTTTGATACTAAAATCAGTAGGTAAGTATCATTAAAAGATTCGATACCTGCTTGAAAAAAGAATGAATTGTGAATCCTCAATTATTAGGTGCTGGCCAAACTTTCACATATATATTATGTTATCTTTTAGCAGACTTAGTTTTGTTACGTTCTACAATTCTTAATAAGTTTTCATGATGTACGCCACTTTTTTCAGTGGGTCCCAAAATACATGCATTCTCGCCATCCTCCTTTATATTACTGTGTATTTAGTATTATAGTTTTTAGATTACAAAAAAATGCATGTAATATGCATTCAAATTGTTATCGACAATTCTAGACAAATCTGCGGGAGAATAGCGAGTAAGTGTACAATCAAACCAAATGTAATCGTCAAGGTGATAACAGACCGTGGGGGCCGAATAGATCATTTCAATTTAGTCGCGTAAACGATTCCCTGCTGTCAGTGTATTGTTAGAACTGCGCCGCGACGCGCTACGGAGCGCTGGTTCTATTTTCGAAAATTGGAGTGCAGTGAACTTTTTATAATCTGTGTGTCATTAATATTGGAGGGAAAATTGACAGATGATCTCTATACCTTATCAATGTTTGTATTTTTTTTTATTATTGCCTTGAATACATAGCACTGTATTTATTTTTATCATGCATATTGCGAGGTTATTTTTCTTAACAGGCATAATTTAATTAGAACGTACCTAATTACGTTACTCTAAATATATAGTTACTATATTTAAAATTGTAAATTAGTCGTAATATTTCTAAATATATTATATTTTTTAATAAAATTACGTATATAACAACTTAACAAATTAAGTTTTGTACTACAATTAATAAATTGATAATGTAAATAATTTATTTAAAAGCGATAAAACCCTACATATATTTTCGAGTTCAGGAAAAGATAGCTATTATATAGAAATATAAAAAAACTTTATTCAAATTTAAATAACCATCTATTTGCAAATTGTTCCTATATTTAATACGACAGACTATTGTAAGTCAATACTTACAATCTAGTTGCTATAAATATATAAATAGTCTGTAGTCTGGGCGATCTAGAAAGTACAAAAAGGTAATTCCCTAGATATTTTGATATTAGACCTAACGATACATACGCATGCCTGTGAAATTATCTGTTTATATTTATTGCCTTGCCCGTTCTTCTCGGGACTCAGGATTTTGATTTGAATTTGATGGCGTTCGATTTTCAATAAGTGATTTTAAATAATATTATCTGCATGAAAATATATGTATTTAAATTTGGAATTTCGTTTACGACAAATTTAATAGGGTTTAACTTACAATTTCATGTTTTATGGAAGAGGAAAACCAGAGGAATCGCAGGAGCGTTGCCAGCCCTTTAGGAACGTGTACGCGTTTTTTTTAATGTCGTATTGCCCTGGTAACACCGCACAAGGAAGTTCGTTCTAGCTTGGTTGTACATGGGTGAAAATTCCTTGAAAACCGCACTGTGGAGGAACGCCACACATCCAGATGGTGGGGATGATATCCTAATTTGTGAGGTTTTTTTGCGGAGATTCCTTACTGTAATGATAACACCTAGCGAAGGTAATTCTTTAATATATATTCAACTTAATAAAATATATTAATTGCATGGGCTATCTACCTGAAAACCCTATAAAAATAAGTGTCACCATATTGCAAGCTGGTTAAAACAGACCGACAGTTTTTTTTAAATAAATAAGCGACGAGACGAGCAGCGTGCTGATGGTAATTGACACACACTGCCCATTACAATGCAGTGTTTCTTAGAATTATTGAAAACCCAAAAATTCTGAACGGCACTTCAACTGCGCTCGTCACCTTGAGACATAAGATGTTAAGTCTCATTTGCCCAGTAATTTCACTAGCTACGGCGCCCTTCAGATCGAAATACAGTAATGCTTACACATTACTGCTTCACGGCAGAAATAGATTTCTTTTCTTTTCGGCATTAGTATGAATATGTAATTAGTAACAGCTTTTATTGTTTATTAAAGGTTGCCCCTAGGCCATAATATTAGCAATATTTTTAAGATTTTACAAAGTTTACGATGTTTGTGTCCTCAGCAATAACAGAGAACTTATCTTTATCTTTAATCAATAAGTACTGACCTTTTGCCATTTGTCTGATATTATAACAATGTATGGCCAGTAAGTTACATGTAACTTCTTCTCTGCAGAACTTCGCATCGTTTCACTTGTATATTTTGCCTTCAAATTGGACAAACTGTCGGGCCGCCAATTTATTTTTTGAAAAACGCTAGTATAGCATATCTGAAGCGAAAACTGCTGAAGGTGTGAGCTTTGCGATGTTTTTTCTATGAAGGGACGAGACGAGCAGGACGTTCAGCTAACGGTCATTGATACGCCCTAACCCAATGAAGTGTCGCTCAGGATTCAAGAAAAACCCAAATTTTCTGAGCGGCACTACAATTGCGCTCGTCACTTTGAGACATAGGATGTTAAGTCTCATTTTGCCCAGTAATATCACTAACTACGGCTCCCTTAACACTGAAATACAATAATGCTTACTCCACACTAAAAAAAAAAGCTAACTTATTACTGCTTCACGGCGCAGTATGTATGTATGTATGAAATGCTCAACAGGTAAGACGTTTCCCGTCGACTCGGCTTAGGAAGCACGATCAAATTCATTCAGAAAATATTTAGAGGTAAGAGTTTATAAGAGTCCCCCTATAAATAAAAATCAATTTATGTCCATATTTTCATGAAAATTTGTTAAGTAAACCGTAAAAAACTGTTTGCAATCTGAAAACGGTCAAGTGACCACAAATACCATCGTACAATACATTTAATACACAAGTTACTTTTCATGTAATAATAGAAAATCGAACGTAATAATATGTTCTGTAGACGCGGGCATCAATCGAACTTCGAATATCACCCAAGCGACCACATGCATCTCAAAAGTAAACGATAAAGTCTACAATTTCGCAATCTCTAGTCAAATGTATGATTGACTTTGATCAGAGAAAGCAGTGAATACACTGACCCGTATAAATACCTACCACTAGACAGGCTGTTAGTTAAGTTTGACAGCAAATGTGCCTACATGAAGCGCCACTCGCGAGCGTCCAAGAACTTATTTTGACGTATAATACAAATGGCTGCGAAGGAAGGCACAATACTCTGAAGTATTATTGCATTTTGAATCAATTTCGTTCGCTTTCGGTCTTATTAATATTTCAAGAATCAACCTTATAAAGAACACGATTTTTTTGTAAGTAGTTTGCTGAGGTTGTCATCACTAGTTTTGGTACCGCAGACTCGCTATGGCCAACAGCGCCAAAATGGCGAATATCAAACAGACACAAAAGCACTTTGACAGCCGCCAGTCCAGTGGTAAATATAGAGGAAAAAAATGTGTACTTTATTACGTTTTTCTTGGAGTATAAATAACACGGAAAGCGAACGAAATGAACTCAAAATGCAAATGTTGCTTAGCAGCCATTTGTATTATACGTCAAAATTAGATCTCTGGACGCTCGCGAGTGGCGCTTCAATTAGGCACACAAATATTGCTGTCAAACATAGCCTGTGGTATTTATACAGGTCAGTGAATAAGTCAATATGAATTTGATAATATCAGCGCCGCGCCGCGCCGGAACTGTTTTCAAAATTGGAATGGTTCTACCGAATGTATCTACTGGACTTGCACGGCGGCTATTTTATCACAAGCCACGTTGAATTTAAATTTTTATTACAGACGTTTTTTTTTTAATAACTAAAGAAACCCATTTTCAAAGCAAAACTCTTGTCTGAATAATTTGACATTACACCTCACGTATAAATTACATTTTTATTGAAGTACAACTTTTTTATGCAGGTTTGACTTGAGAATTAAGCTCGTAAACGAATGTACGTTACCTGAACGATGATTTTTTGACTTTGTTTTGGTTTTTTTACATTATATTTTTGCGTAAAAGTTAAATTTTTATTATTATTTTAGTTAACCCGAGGTTTCAAGACCTTTCCAGATCTCGTTTTCAGGGGGACTCTTAACTAAATCTAATGTCAAAACACAGTTACAATTACACGCGTTTTAATCCTTTAAAAAGTGTATTATTTATAACTGTAGTTTGTACGCTAATATAAAGTCAAAAAGCGTTTAAAATTGAAGTTGTGTCCCATACAGCCGTATTGTCAACTTTAAATTACGCCCCTTAAGGCCAAATTAGCCTATTTACAAACGTAATTATATTCAAAGTAGCACATCACTTTAATTACTGTATTTATTTTAAGTGGCTGAGCAAAGCGCTTACGAAATTTTTGGTTCATTAAAGTAATAATGAAGAACGGAAAGACAATGAAGGAATCATTATAAGTAATTGAAGAACCATACTTACGAAAATGTAAAAACATTATTTGTAAAACAAAAATGAAGCCGAGATTTTGCGTCTGGACTCCGCTGCGCTCCAACTAGATACCGCACGCGTAGTCGCAAAATGCGGCAACTGATCCTACGCCGAAGTGGGCGTACTCGAACCACTCTCGAACTATGTGTGGCGTTGACGTGTTATGTTAAACTGTTGCTAATAATTGTAACTAAAATGGCGGGTTGCGTAGTAAAATTTTATAAAAGTAATAAGAAAGACACTGGGATCACATATTATCATCAGTAAGTATTTTGTATTTTATTAATTCAATTTAAAATAACACGAAGCGTATGTTACAAAATCTGAAAGATGCAATTGAGTGTCAAGATGCCACGCACACAAGCATCTAATAGTTGCCGTAATAAAAAAAAATATTGGTCTTAGCGGTATCTAGTTGCAACGCGGACCAATCCTTAATCTAAGCCCGAAACGATATGCCCGTTATGCCTCTTAACTTGACAGGTCACTTCTTCCGTCAAATATTTCCGTAAAAAATTGAGGACAGTTTTTTTTTTGAATTTTTTATCAGCTGTTCTGGTCAATTCGCATTGACTGCAGAGGTCATCTATCACTGTTATGTAATTTAACCTTGGCCCAAGGTCGTGAGCGCAAGGTTCTGTAAAAACGTTGATAAAATGCAACAAAACAGCCATTGTTTATTTAAAATTTAAATCGCGGATTAAAGTCATTTGGTTCACAATCATTTTAAAGTGAAACTTTTATTACATCGTCTTAAACTTTTTCATCTATGTGTCGCATGTCGCGTGACGGTCGGGCGGCGCCTATAGTTCGCATATTTGATGCGATTGCGTTCGGGTGGAAGAGTAGGTTCGAACCCCACACACTTGATAAAGTTTTTTTTATTTTATGAAAATGTAAAGCATAATATATAAGTTTGTTTTTTTTTTCTATGCTGATATTAATACCTATGTTATTTTGTGAAAAAACGTTTCACTTGCATCGTGATTTCATAAAACCACACCATTGCTATTTATTAATGTACGCAGTTTTCACGGATGTGTCATGTCAAGCTGTTAGAATAAAAAAGCGGCCAAGTGCGAGACGGACTCTCCCATGAAGGGTTCTGTAGCAGCAAGTAACAGAATATAAAAGTTCTTGTATAAGTAGCTTTGATCGATGTTTTAATAATAGTATATATAAAAAAAACTACTTCTTAGATCTCGTTCAAAACAAATTTTCGGTTGAGGTTTACATGGTCACACATGCAAATAAAGATGATTTGATTTGATTTGACATTTTACCACTTTGGAAGTGTCTCTCGCGCAAACTATTCAGTTTAGAAAAAAATGATTTTTGAAGACCTATCCATAGATGGGTACATAGATCCCACACGTATGGGTTTGATGAAAAACAATTTTGAGTTTCAGTTCTAAGTATGGGGACCCCCTAAATTAATTGTTTTTTTTTTCTATTTTTGTGTGCAAATCTTAATGCGGTTCAAAGAATACACCTACTTACGAAATTTCAACAGTATAGTCCTTATAGTTTCGGAAAAAAGTGGCTGTGACATACGGACGGACAGACAGACATGACGAATCTATAAGAGTTCCGTTTTTTGCCATTTGACAATGGAACTCTAATTTTTTTTTTTGTTTTGTTAACAAGTAAAACAGAAATCTACCCGGAAAAATCACGGTTTTGCGGGCGCCCTTATGTTAATAAAATTGCAAGGGATTACGACCGAAATCCCTTGCTTGAATCTCTTGCGCATTCGACTTGAAATGACCCCCGAAAAGTCTTCATCGAAAAAGCCAGCCATCTATTACCAAGCCGCGCCTATCTACGCTTTACCCGTGTTTACAAATATCTATAACACCTGTTAGCGACTTGTCGCCAATGCATTGTTAAGCAAAAAGCGACCTTGAGCGTTCATATTGCGTAACGCTAGTGTTGTACGACTTATATCGATAGTTTTAATCGAGCATGAAAATCACAAGCTTAAATAAATAAATGATTCTAAGTTATAGGTAGTATATATAACTAAAGGTTTCCGCGATGGCTAAACATTGTGAGGTTTTTTTATGACATAAGGGGACGAGACGAGCTGATGGTAATTGATACGCCCTTCCTATTACAATGCCGTGCCCCTCAGGATTCTAGAAATCCCAAAACTCTGAGCAGACCTACAATTGCACTTGTCACCTTGAGACATAAGATGTTAAGTCTCATTTGCCTAGTAATTTCAGCTAGTGAGCTACGGCACCCTTCAGACCAAAACGCATTAATGTTTACACATTACTGCTTCAGGGCTGAAATAGCCGCCATTGTACCCATTAATCTAGCCAGCATCCTGTGCAAAGGAGGCTCCTACTGGATTACATCTGCCCCAATTAAAACTTCTTGACAACCACGACAGCTCTGTTAATAGCATATCTACCGAGAAGAAATCACTGCTAATGTAGAATATATGGATAAAAATAAACGGACTGCATAAATTTATATGTCGCGGCGATAAGGTAGAGGATAAAAAAGTTTTCAGGGAACAAGAAAGCTTGTATGAGAAGGTAGATGCGAGTGGCAGAGAAAAGATGTATTTTTAAGTTCCTTTTAAAAAGAATAAAACTATTACAGTTCCGGATAAGTTCAAATAAACTGAGTTTCTGATATTTGAAAGAGAAACTTTATTTTAATTAATTATTTATACAAATTAAGATGAAATCATTAATCTTTTTGCTAAAATCATTCGAACTGAGCAAGTTCAAACTGCTTAACAACCAGGTCAAGGGTTCTCATTAATATTCCAACAGCGAAGACGCGGGCTCAACACTTTCACTAATACACTGACTTCAAGGATGATTATAATGATAAGAAGGGTGAAACCACCAGATAGGCAAGAATTGAGAGCAGAAGTAAGAAATTTAGATCGTTCCATGGTTACGTTAATTTTAAAAAGGCGTAATTAAGATGTGAAGAAATTAAAAAAACTGACATATTAATATTACAATCTACGATATTTAAATAAAGATAAAAACGAGTATCAAACCCGATTAGAAGCGCTTACAACTCAAATGGGTGATGGCAAAATTATTGCCTACTTAATGCCAACTATTATACCGGTAATATATATTCTAGTTAATTAACAAGGTATAAACCAAAAATCCCTTGTTATGTGTAAAATCATTTGACAAGGTGCAAAGCAGAACTGCTTGATTTGTGGTGGATTCAGCACTCCGATAACGGCTCGATCACTTGGCGTTGTGTGTTTTTTTATTTTATTTAAGCTGATTCCTGCCACCAGAATCCTCTTATGCATGAGACACTCCAAACTTACCTTCATCTCACCATCTGTATATGTGGCGTTCTCCACAATGCGATTTTTTTTAATGAAAATAAAGGACGAAACGAGCAGGACGTTCAGCTGATGCTAATAAAGACGCCCTGCCCATTACAATGCAGTGCCGCTCAGGATTCTAGAAAAACCCCAAGTATTCTGAGTGGCACTACAAATGCGCTCGTCTCCTTGAGACATAAGATGTTAAGTCTCCTTTGCCCAGTAATTTCACTTGCTACGGCGCCCTTCAGACCGAAACACAGTAATGCTTACACACTGCTTCACGGCAGAAATAGGCGACGTTGTGTTACCCATAATCTAGCTGGCATCCTGTGCAAAGGAGCCTCCCGCTGGTGATTTTCAAGTCTGATTCTCTTGTAATTCTTCTCGTGTTGTAAGAGGGTGTGGAAGTTACATCAGGTAATCCGTACACTCGTTTATAAACTCTTTTTATAAAAATATTATTCCCATCGCTGCACAAACTAAGGTTTTACGAAGTTATTGTCAATTTTTGTTCTGTTCATCAAATTACCTTCAGGGGATGGTGATAACTAAAATTAGATTATGTTATCCGAAATAATAACCAATATTAGTTTATATGTTGGTAATAAAACAGAGCAGCTTGCTACACTACCCGGATATGCATATCAATTTGTGGCAATCATGTTAAATTGATCCCGTGTATTTACACTACATAATAGAATCATCAATGAATTATGTGTAATTCCGGTCGGTGGGTTTTGTAACCTTAATACATAACAATATTGTTATATCTTGTATGAGCAATTCTTTAATAGTAACTTGGAGAAGGGTGTTATGTTTTAGTTTTGGATATATTATAGATAAGGCTTTGCATTTTAAGCTGTTCTTTATTTGTTGTGTTTACAGAAAAAATACGACTACACAAATATAATTTTTCTTTTATAATTGATTTCTATTAAACAAGTAGAAATCTAATTCTATTAAGACTAAAAATAAGGGATTGCTTGTAACTTATTATAGTAGGCTTCATAAGATACATAATAGCTTTAAGGGTAAATGTATACACTTTTATAATAAAGTCCCAGACACTGTTCAGGCATTATCTATAAATAAATTTAAATGTTTTAGGATCAAAAATATCTCTGTCGTAAATCCTACTCTACTCCACAGCTGAATATCTAAGTGATCCGACAGCCTGGGACTAGAATATGATTATTTTATAGCAATAGCATATATATTTCATTAAAAAGAGCGCAAAAAAGGAATGCTGGAAGTGTTTCTTGCGTCGCTTTTTCTTTCTCAGAGCGCCATTTGTTTCCGAAGCAGTAGCAGTATATAGCATATTATAAATGACATCCAAAAGAATTCTAAAGGAATCAATTTTGAGAAAATAAATGCATTTTATACCTTTAGTAAATCATTGAGATACTTAATTTTCACGAATGCGAGACTTCTTTAGATGTGTAGCACAACAATGCCTTTGTCTGCCATCTTGTGTGTATAGGACGAACACAATTAATTATTGCGATGCCACTCAAAATTTTGGGTTTTTTAATAAACCTGAGCGACACTGTATTGTAGTGCATACGGTGTATTACTATCAGGTCGTCGTGCTCGTGTCTATCTTCCTTTTCTCATTTATTTCATGCTAAAGACAGTTTTGTACAAGTAGTAAGTTCGTAAAGTATATATATTTGGGGTGTTTAAGTGAGTAAGTAAGTAAGTATATCTTTATTTGGAACAAACACTATAAATACAGGTAAACATTTACAAAATATAATAACAGATAATATAAAAAAATATCTAAATAATTACGAATATAATATACATACCTAATTTACTTAAAACTAACTATTTTCTGGGATCTTGTTGTAAAAGAATATACATCGCCTCACAAAAGACTTACTAACTCGACTTAGCCGAGTAGTAGGCATAGTTTATGTGTTTTGTTTTTAAATATTTTTTCAAGTAAATTGTTTATACAGTTAAGGATCATCCTCCACTGATTAAGTACATTAATCAAAATATCGATAAAATAAAGAACAAAAGTCCCATCACTAGCGTAGTGATTTTGTCACAATGGTCAGTCCATTCATTTAACTAAACACCTTGGAAGCTACTTAGTACAGAGCAACAACGACTTAAATACAATGACCTTATAACTATGTACGTTTAAGAATTACAATTTTGATTTTGAACTTTGATCACAAAACAGGGAGAGACTCAGGCACTTGCACAGGATGCCGGCTAGATTATGGATACCACAACGGCGCCTATTTCTGCCGTGAAGTAGTAATGTATAAACATTATTGTGTTTCAGTCTGAATGGCGCCGTAGCTAGTGAAATTACTGGGCAAATGAGACTTAACATGTTATGTCTCAAGGTGGCGAGCGCAATTGTAGTGTCGTTAAGAATTTTTCGATTTCTCAAGATCCTGAGCGGCACTGTATTGTTATAGGCAGGGCGTATCAATTACCATCAGCTGAACGTCCTGCTAGTCTCGTCCCTTACTGTTAAAAAACTCGTTGCAAACTTACTATTGACTAGTTTCCACAGGATGCATTCTGGTGGGTATCAGAGCTAAGCATTTTTCGTTAGCAGTAATGTGGAAGCATAATTTTCCGATTACAGCTCAATAGTTAACGACGAGCACAGTTGTGATGCCACACGAAATTTTGGGTTTATTTAGTTATTTATTTATGATTCCTTACAGCTAACAAAATGAAAAGAGTATATTAAAAATTATACAGAATAGATACGCCAATTAAAAGGAATACTATTAACAGTACAATAAGTATGTGACAAAGTAATTTAAGATTAAGGGTTTAATCAAGAACTGGTGCGTGGTTGAATGGGTGCATTGTAATGGAGTTTCTTATTCGAGTTAGGGTGTGAAGTCGCTTATTGAGCGTCAAAAACCACAAAAGCGAGAAGAACAATAAAATTTATTATTTAATAGCCTGAGGGCGGTCGCTCCATTCCCAATCTGTGGTGTCATTAAGAACGTCATTTACATCATAGTAACCTTTACCTCACAAACGTTTTTTAACAATTCTTTTGAATTTAGCAAAGCAATAATTGATTTGTACTTTGTCTGGGATCATATAGTAACCTTTAACCATATACAAAGACCATAACCGAAATATGGAACAACTCACAAATTACACAATAATAATCTTCGACTGCTATATCTCGGTTTAAAATAATCTTGGTCAAAAAGCAGCAATGTTAAACATTTATTCAGTTCAGGTAACTGTGAATTTAGAAATCGATTTGGTGACAGTGACAGTTGACACACGACTTATGGGAAAAGTGTGCTTACATTGTTTTTAAGTATGCTTTTGCTGTTCCGCTATCGCACTGCGAATGATATGTACTTATCAGCCTAGCGAAACTCCCTACGAAAAAAGTGTTTGTAATTATTGTATGAAATGTGCAGAGATTGATAGATTGACAGATGACGGTTATAATCTTGTAAAAAACAAGATTCGACTACGTTTTAAGCAACTTTTCGCATTCAAACTTAGCCATATTATATTTCGTCGCCAAAGAGTAATTACTATTTCAAACTTATGTCAAATCACACTGCACGTTTCATAGTAAACTAAATTTTAATTTTTAGTTTTCACTGACCTCTACTATATACCACTTGACTGGCGGCTGTCAAAGTGCTTTTATGACTGTTTGATATTCGCCATTTTGACGCTGTTGGCAGTGTAGCGAGAGTCTGCGGTACTAAAACTAGTGATGCTAGTGGCCAACATAGATGGTGGAAAACAATTTACAAAAAAAAAATGTGTACTTTATTACGTTGATTCTTGAAGTATAAATAACACGGAAAACGAACGAAATCAACTCATAATGTAAAAATACTTCAGAGTATTGTACGTTTCTTGGCAGCCATTTGTATTATACGTCAAAATTAGTTCACTGGACGCTCGCGAGTGGCGCTTCAAATAAGCAAAAAAAATTTGCTGTCAAACATATGGAATTTTAGCCTGTCCAGTGGTATTTATACAGGTCAGTGTTACTTAGGCAGTCCCTCTTATCACGGAGTATTTACATCCTCTTTGGTCCTTATTATATATATAAAGGCATAGCATTAGCCCAGTAAAGTCATAAGCAACGTATCCCTACAAACTAAAGTACAACAATACTAAGGTACTGTTATGTTACCCGACGTCCGACATCCTGTGTAAAGAAACCTCCAATTGGTATTGTTGGTATAGATTTGTGTGTGTATATAGAATCATCATTGTCAATCTTCTACCTCTTGCAGTGGTAATGTGTTAAGTGAAAATGATCAATGAATGCTATATGTCTACAATGCCTTTCTATGGTAAGTTTTTTTATATATATAAGACTACCGCGGACATTTTTTGTAGGTATTTAAACGTTCTATGTAATATTTTATAACGATTTTTTATTCTATCATCAATAGTTTCCGCAGCGCAGGCGATGACTAATTTTTCATGACTAATTTGTTCACACCTTGCGTGTGTTGTTTTTGTATTTTAATTAGGGATTCCTGTTTTTTTTGAACATGTTATATAGCCTATGCTACTCAGTGAAGATGCAGCTTTCTAATGGTGCAAGAATTTTTGAAATCATTACGGTAGTTTTTGTGTGAAAACATTATAAACATACATACAAAAACACAAATGTTTCCTCTATATAATATTAGGCTTAGATTATATAAATTTTTTTTTTGACATAATTTTAGAAACCTTTATAATTATCAGTGTATCTGTACTGTATTATGTATATATTATACATAATATAAACCATCGTCTTTGATCAATCTATTACAAAACCACATAAGAATCTGTAGCGTAGTTTTAAAGATTTAAACATAAATAATTTGTTATGTTTTAAAGTGATAACCCTCACTTTTAGGATTAATACACAAATAAAATTTGAGATACAAAATTTTATGAACGATGCGGGACTTGATTATTATTTTAATTAGATATTAGATTATTGGGGTTGAGCAGGTTATCAACTGTAAACTAGATCCTGTAGATGAAGCCACAACCTGAGAGTTGAACAAAGCATACAAGATTTTATGACTATACGTCACTCGAACCGTTACCTCAGTTGGTTAGAGCACTGGCACGGAACGCCAGAGATCGTGGGTTCGAGTCCCGCATCGTTCATAAAATTTTGTTTGTGATTTAAACATAAATAGGGACAGACAGCGGGAAGCGAGTTTTTTTTATTCTATGTTGTGATTGCAACCACTCAGTATCATATTTTAATTAACGCGAACGTTAAGAAATACTATTTCGACTTTCGTCAAAAAAGTCCAACTGAGAAGGTTTCTGCTGCCAGCGCTTGGATTTCCAGTAGCCTTAATGAGGCGAGATGATAGTACTTTGTACATGCTCCGCGCCTCTGGGTACCATGGACCAAGTGTCTCGACACCAAACTGCATAAAGATGTATGACTCACTGAGACCAACATATCAGCGACTTTTACTGTCTTCGGCAGTCGAAGCGGTAGCCCTATCACCACAACTCTATGCATTTTCATTTTTATTAATACATTACTAGAAATAAGTATGTAGCGTCAAGTAAATGGTGAACGAAAGGCGGTGGAAGACAAAGACTTAGAATATATTAGTGTTTAGAGGACCTGACAGCTCGATGTGTGACTAATTTGGAATTGTCAATGTGTGCATTAGCCATTAGTTACTTTTTTTATGGAAATGGAGGACAAACGAGCGTAATATGGTGTTGTATGATCACCACCGCCCACATTATTTTGCAATCAGAGGAATCACAGGAGCGTTGCCGGCCTTTAAGGAAGGTTTACGCGTTTTTTTGAGGTACTAATGTCGTATCTCTCCGAAAACACCGCACAAGGAAGTTCATTCCACAGCTATGTAGTACGCGGATGAAAGCTCCTCGGAAACCGCACTATACAGGACCGCCACACATCCAGATGGTGAGGATGATATCTTAATTATTGGCGTGTCGTGCGAAGGTGGAATTCGGCGGCAGGAATCAGGTTAAACAGCTCTTCGGGACACTCCCCGTGATAAATGCGGTAGAAGACACACAATGAAGCGACGTCTCTACGCAACGCCAAGTGATCCAGCCGTTTACAGAGCACTAGGTCCCCGACAATTCGAGCTGCTCTGCGTTGCACGCGGTCAAATGGATCGAGCTGATACCAAGGTGCGCCAGACCAGAGATGACAGCAACACTTCATGTGTGGCCGGACCTGCGCTTTGTAGAGCGCTAGAATGAGGGCCGGCTTAAAGTATTGCCGTGCTCTATTAATGACGCCCAGTTTCTTTGAAGCCAATTTGGCTTTGCCCTCCAGATGACCACGAAATTGGCAATCGCTCGAGATTTCGAGACCTAGTATTCCGATACTAGGCGAGGCTTTAAGGGAAGTGTTGTCGAAGAGCGGTGATACGACAAATGGGGTTTTTTTATGGGTTAGCCTGTGTTATGGGTTACAAGACAATGATATCTTTAATACAATATACTTACTTAAATACTTATTACATAAATACATTTAAACATCCATGACTCGGAAACAAACATCCATATTCATCATATAAATGCTTGCACCTACCGGGATTCGAACCCGGGACCTCTAGCTTAGTAGGTAGGATCGCTAACCACTCGGCTATACTGGTTGTCATGCGTTAGAATACACACAAAGAAGCGACGTCCCTACGCCACGCCAAGTTATCTAGCCGTTCGCAGAGCACTGGGTCTCCGAAAATTCGAGCTGCTCTGCGTTGCACGCGTTCAAATGGATCTAGCTGATACTGAGGTGCGCCAGACCAATTCTCCATATGTGGCCGGATATGCGCTTTATAGAGCACTAGAATGTGGGCCGGCTTGAAGTATTGCCATGCTCTATTAATGACGCACAGGTTCTTAACTTAGTTTAATATACAAAATACTAAGGAGCTAATTCCAAACGTGGCTGGCTGTATACAACTTGTCAGTCAAAATCAGTTACAGTAAGAATAGATTCGTTTTTCTTTTATTTTTTTCTGTATCTCCGTTAGGGACGTTTTATGTTACACGCCACGGATGAGTAAAAAAATAAGGACTCCGTGTCACCTTACATAACAGTGAAGCATCAAAACAAGCCGGTTAACGAGTAAATACATAGCCCCACGCACATACACTAATACAAACCGCTCGGCCGCCATTATGAGATTTGCCATCGTCTGTGACAAATCAGTTTGCGTCGCAGTAAATTATTTGAAAAATGCCGTCGTGCGTTGTGAAAAAGTGTTAAAACGATACTTAAAATTATTTGTGGCCAAATATGATTATTTAAGGGGAAAAACATGTGTAGCTAGTATCCCCCCTAACCGCGCACACAACTAGCATAAAGGTGCTTCACTTGTTAATATCACGGCGCGGAGTACTTTTTTTACTCGACCGTGCTTGCACGCTTTTTTTGTCTATACGGTAATATATTGTTACTCTAAAGTAGGGGGTCTCCCTTCTCTTTTACTTGTCTTTGGTTTACTCTAAATGTGAACATTTTACAAGCTATAATAATAGGTATGAAGTAGAAGTACTTATATGAAGATAAGTCCTAGATCGATGTTAATACAACAAGTAAAAAATAGGCTTTCGAACAATACACAATGAAAACAAAACCTTAATCTAGGTCACCCCGGTGTGGCCCAGTTACCCCGTTGCCATGACAACTGGCGCAAGATGGCCGCGTTGCTATAGCGACGCGCATGCGCGGTGCGCCCCGCTTAAAGGCGTGGTAGACCTGATTGCTGAAGCCTAGATACTTTTATATAACAGTATATATATATATAAGAATTGCTCGTACAAAGCAATGATATTTGAAAGCATAATACTATAATATCATGGGTTTAATGATATAAGATATTCTGAAATTCATAAAATGAAACTCTTTTGATGTCATGTTTTGTGTCATAAAAATGTAACAAACAAAACTAACGAGTTTACCTATAGCCTTCATAGATATGTATTATTTATCTCTGCATATATTTTAAGCAAGCAATTCTTGTACATCTTAATATATATAAATTACGTGACACGTTATTTGTCCGCGATGGACTTCTAAACTAATGAACGGATTTAAATGGGGATTGCTTCATGGAGTGCAGTTTGGTCCAACTTGAGAGATAGGATAGTTTTTGTTTCGATTTGGGACCCATAATTATTTTTTATTTTCAATACTTGTTTTGTTTGGAATTTTTTTCTATGAGTGAATCCAGTGGCGCTCGGTTTCACAGTTCCACTGTGAAACAATTTCACTATAACAACAGGGAGCATTTTTTACGAAATAATTCTTGATGTTTTGAAATATTATTGAGAAATTCCAATAAAACAGTTTTTCTTTATTATTTACAGTACAACGTTTGTCGGGTCAGCTAGTAAATGTATATTTTTGTACCCACTTATCTGTAATATACGCATCTCACGCAAGGCGTAGCTTGTCACGCACACTTAACTAATATTCCTGGCCTGTTTTTATCGGTTGTCTACCAGCAAGAGACTCTATCTAGACGTATAAATTGGGAAGAATAGAGCTCGTGAAAAGAACATGCAACAAACTCAACGGCCAGTATTTTCAATCAAATAGAGTATTTAACAATGGCACTAAAATATACATGTCAAATTAATGTGTAAGGTGCTGCATTAAATATATGAATCGTGTTTAAAATAAAATCAAATATTTCATCAGAAGTAAGTAATAAACAATAAACTGTATAAATTTTAATTATATTTATCATATTTAGGAAAAACTATACTTCGCAACATTCACACGTACCTACATGTTTTTTTGTGCGACAATGGGCTATTCAATTTTTTTTTTTTTACAATTAGGGACGAAATGAGCAAGACGTTCAGCTGCAGCATTATATTAGAGTGCCGCTCAGGATTCTTGAAAAGTCCAAAAACTCTGAACGGCACTACAATTGCGCTCGTCACCGTGAGACATAAGATGTTAAGTCTCATGTGCCCGGTAATTTCATTAGCTACGGCGCCCTTCAGAGCGAAACACAATATTGCTTACACATTACTGCTTCAGGGCAGAAATAGGCCCCGTTGTGGTATCAATAATCTAACCGACATCCTGCGCAAGGGAGCCTCCCACTTTCAAAGTAACTTTAAGCTTCTTCAAGAGGTAATCAGACCTCTTGAAAATTGAACACCTATCAAGGACCCCAAGGATCAATAAGTACTACTATTTTAATGAGGATCTCTACTTTAAATTAAATATCTTTTCCGATAGAAAATTTAAGTGGTTAAATCTCATCAATTTTACTTTAATAGTTTAGTTAAACCTATTTTGAGGTTAGATATTCAGTATGTAGTGAAGTACCCAACGAACTAACGACTATTTCTAGCAGCGCACAGTACATCAATGCTCTAATAGCGATGACCTACATCAGTAATGACCCAGTTCCGGGCATGTATTGCATCCAGTGTCTACCGCTCGCACCTTGATTTTATAATGTTCACGTTACAGTTCACGTAGAGAGGGATACTTGCGTCGTTCCATTTTACGTAGACTCAATTTTGTTGTTTAATGTATACTTTAGTTATTTTATAGATGTCCTATGGTATATTATCATAGGGCAGTGCGGCCGATATCAATACCATCTTTGTGCTGCAGAAGAAGGCTATTCGCGCGATTTATAAAATAGGTCCTAAAGAATCATTGAGAGAAAAATTTAAAGAAAAAAACATTTTGACAGTTGCTTCTCAATATATTTTTGATAATGTTCTGTATGTTCATAAGCACATTGAGGAATTTTCTAGAAATTGTGACATTCATAATATTAATACGAGAAACAAACATAAACTTGTTATGCCTACTATTGGTTGGGTCTTTTGTTGGGCGATGTATATGCTTCTACACTATGGTCCCAGAAAATGTATAAAACAAATGTGTTATTTAAAAGAATTGATAAAAAAAAGTTTGTGTGGGAAAGGTTACTATAGCATAAACGATTTTCTTAATGACACCACAGACTGGGAACGAAGCGAACACCCTCAGGCTCTTTAATTATAAATGTTTATTGTACAATATCACATTGTAATCCATATTTTAACATAAAAAAGCCCGCTGAGTTTCTTGCGCCCATTCTTCCCACGTCTGAGGCAGTCTATTTTGAATGGGTGGTAGTTTTTCACGTTCAAAAAGTGATTCTGAACCCTATTTTGAATAAATATATTTGAATTTGAATAGTGTTTTTATTTAAGAGGAAATAATATGTGATGCTTATCTCAGATTTCAACATTTATATCAATACTAGCTTTTACTCGCCACTTTGTGCGTGCAATAGTTACTTTGGGCAGCATTTTTTATCCAAACTCTGACACGAGTTTGGCGTGTCAACATCTCCTGAGGATGCCTCGTGTAGAGGCGAAACACGTGACAAATTGTTTGAAGACTAATATTTGCGGAATTAACACTGAAGAAAACTTTTTTTTAAGAAAAATACGGGACGAGACGAGCAGGACGTTCAGCTGTTGGTAATTGATACGCCCTACCCATTACAATGTAGTGCCTCTCAGAATTCTTGAAAAACCCAAAAATTATGAGTGTCACTACGATTGCGCTCGTCACCTTGAGACATAACATGTTAAGTCACATTTGCCCAGTAATTTCCCTAGCCCTTCAGACCGAAACACAGTTATGTTTTCACGCCGTCTTCTGTACAAAGGAGCCTCCCACTGGTTAAACTCAAAACATGTGGATAGTTATAGATTTCCGTAAAATAACGCCTACTAATAAAAGCATTTTTAATTTTTAATATACTCACATTCCAAATAATACACAATATACTGCTGTGGTTTTTATAAGCTTCGAACTATAGAACAATTATCCCCCTTTTTCAGCCCCTACAGGTCGAAAATTTGAAACGCTAGAGCATATATATATTTTTTCATTGCCTAACTGGGAAGAGACTGACCCCCATGTCACTGTCTATCCTAGTTTGGGGGTTGAGGGTAATTTCAAGCAAAATTGTATTTTCTTTTTGCAACAAGTAAAGATTTATTATTATTATTTATCTCTTTCGACTGTTCTAGTTTCGATTGCTTCCGAATGTTATCCCAGTATCCGGCAATGGAAGCCATATTTGTGCGTGTTCCTGTGACGTAGGTGGGCCATCGACCCCTGCACGTGGAAACGGTGCACGCGATTATCTATTACTAAACTCTATTTCCCATCCGTCTGTCTGTTTGCAACGGTCTAATTCGCACTTTGTTTTATTTGCAAGGTAGTTTACTCGAAATTGGCCATTATAGTTTTTAGATATCACTTGAGAATTTGTTTTCGTTTGTCGCATGACAAAAGGCCGCGGAATAGGGGTGACGTTTAATTTAGTTTATTTCTTTAACACCAACAAGACAAACACTAACAAAAGCATAATAATATACTTAAGTGTTGGCTTAAATATATACTCTTTGCCTATAATTTACAATTGTTTAATTTATGTATATAAATGAAATAAATTCCGTTTGAATGACCAAATATTGTCTGAAAATATCTTTTTCTTTATTAACAGTAGTTGTTACGACACCAATATATTTTTTATGTGATGTTTGAAGTTGATTCATTAATTTCAATAACTACTTTCAAGGTAGTTTTGCCGATTGGTCTAAGGCGTCAGATTATTGTTTCGAAGAAGCATGATTTCAAACCCCACACCTGAAAAACTGTTTGTTTAATTTTGACTATATTTTTTTTTGGTTTGTGTGTGGGCAAGTCGGTTGCGGGAGACATTGTAGAACATTCGTCGACCAAATTGGGGACGTTTTGAGAAAAGGAAAGGTCCGAAGCACCCGCAACCGGCGAGCAAAGTATCAATGAGTAATGAATGTAGAGGAAGCGCGTGAGCTTTGTAAGGATAGAAGCAAGTGGCATTCTATTGTCTCTGCTACCCCGACGGGAATAAGGCGTGAGTATGTGTGTGTGTGTGGTTTGGAAATTTTCATCAGGAATAAAGTTATAGTTGGCAGTTGGCAGAGCACTCGCACGGAACGCGAGAGGTCGTGGGTTCGAGTCTTGCATCGTTCATAAAATTTTGTTTAAAATTTTTATTTGTGTATTAATCCTAGAAGTAATGTTCATTTTAAAAACATGACATATTATTTAGATTTACAAAAGCGACATGTCAAGTCAATTTCATAATATACAAATATTGGGGTTGACCAGGTTATCAACTCTTAAGTAGATCCTGTAGATGAAGCCACAACCTGAGAGTTGAACATAGCATACAAGATTTTATGACGATACGTCACTGGAACGGTTAGCTCAGTTGGCAGAGCACTCGCACGGAACGCCTCTGGCGTTCGTTCGTCGTGGTTTCGAGTCTTGCATCGTTCAAAAAATTTTGTTTAAATTTTTTATTTGTGTATTAATCCTAGAAGTGATGGTTATCACTTTAAAAACATAACAAATTGTTTAATCCTGTTATTTCATTTAAAACGTATCTGCTGTGAGAATTTATTGTGGTGAACCTTAGCTTCTCTGCGAGAAAATTATCGTTATAGCTATGTACAGTCTATTGAGACGTCTATATGACATGGTACTGATGTTTTCAGACACTGCCTTTTACAATATAAAATGGTTAAACGTTTCCAATGCTAATATTAGATACCCGAAGTGTAATCTACTACGCAATACTCAACGGGGCGTATTTTATATAGACCAGGGGCGTGCATATCATATAGCCAATTAGGCAGTGCCTACCTCCTTATGAACCTTAATAAATATAGTGTTAAAGTTAATTTAAGAAAATTTATTGAAGTAGGCTTTACTTTGCGGAAATCCATAATTATCCAAATGTTTTCAGTTTTCTTTGGTGTTCATTCCGCCAATATTTGTCTTTAAGCAATTCGACACGTGTTTCGCCTCTATACGAGGCATCCTCAGGAGATGTTGACTCGCCAAACTCTGGCACGAGACTCAACTAAATGAGCCGGAAACCGCTCTATTATACCCTTGTCCCATGAAATGACGCGCTGTGATTGGTCGGCTGTTGTGACGTATAACCCTCGGAAGAGATACGTAATAATGGCGAAGGGACCAACTTTGTTTGTTCATTCAACAATGAAAACATGTTATTTTTGTGTTTTATTATTTCTAATTGCTCTAACACATTCAAGCGAAATCATTTTTCACATGTATGTAAAATATTAAAATTACGGAAACTAAACTAAACTCGGAAACAATAATAATTTTTAAATAATAAATTCCGGCAAATGAGACTTAACTTAAATGAGCAATTGTAGTGCCACTCAGAATTTTCGGGTTTTACAAGAATCCTGAGCAGCAGTGCATTGTAATGGGCAGGGCGTATCAATAACCATCAGCTGAACGTCTCGCTCGTCTCTTCCCTTATTGTGTCATAAAAAATACCAACCATTTTCTGGTTGTTCGATCTCGTTCATACAAGGTATTTTTATGTGAATGACACATCCAGGTATAAACTTCATCCTAGTTCGCGAAGCATAAACAATCATAGAATCGTACATATGTATGTTAATAGACGGATTCAAAGGCCGTATATAATGGATTGTTTCCTGTATGTATTAAATTGTAGTTGAGCATAAAATGACATTTGTACAACGGCGAGCGAATACGGTATTACAAAATAGTGTAATTTAATGATAGCTTATTTATGACAGTAAGGGATGAGACGAGCAGAACGTTCGCTGATGGTTATTGAAACGCCCTGCCCTTAACAATGCAGTGATGCGGCTCGGGATTCTTGAAAAACCCAATAATTCTGAGGGGCACTACAATTGTGCTCGTCACCTTGAGAGATAAGATGTTAAGTCTCATTTGCCCAGAAATTTCACTAGCTTCGGCGCCCTTCCGACCGAAACACTGTAATGCTTACACATTACTGCTTCACAGCAGAAATAGGCGCCGTTGTGGTACCCATAATCTAGCCGGCATCCTGTGCAAAGGAGCCTCCCACTGATAGCGCTTAAAGTAGGCCTAATTGAATAAAGTTTATTTGACTTTGACTCTGAATCTATCCATACTAATAGTAATTATTTCCATAATTCTTCATCAAGTTAATATTTAAAATGTTTTAAAATTATATATCTGCCAAAAAAATTACATCGCCAATCTATTCACAGTATAATCAATGTATCAATAAAGTTTTTGGCTTCCGCTTCAGTACCAACGCATCTGCGAATTAAAAAAAAAATAGCAATACAGTCAGCTATAACGTGAATAATGGATTTTTTTCAATTGTAGTGATGTTAATAGTGCCTACTACTCGGCTAAGTCGAGTTAGTAAGTCTTTTGTGAGGCCGTATATAATATGCTTTTACAACAAGATCCCAGATAATGTTCAAAACAAATGTATTACGAAATTCAACAGAATTGCTAAAATATATTTGTGTGGTAAAGGTAACATAAATAACTTTCTTAATGATACCACTGAATGGGAATGGAGCGGCCGCCCTCAGGCTATTAAATAATCTATTTTATTGTACGATTTTACATTGTAACCATATTATTATATAAAAAAGAAGCCCGCTGAGTTTGTTGCGCCTGTTCTTCTCAGGTCTGAGGCATACTTTTTCGAATGGGTGGTGGTTTTTGACTTTCACTAAGTGATATAAGATACTATTTTGAATAAACATATTTGAATATGAATTTTAAAATATGTCACAGAAATTATTTTTAACTCGTTCTATAACAAACAAAACTTTATTATTGATTCGTGACTTCATTGATGTTTCATTTAAAATGGCCGACTGAAGTATCTTTTATATAATTTATTTTAATCAATATTTTATTAATCTCAATATTTAAAACAAAACTGAGTTATATATGAAAATTACTTATTCATATATTTCTAGTTAATTTTTTTTTTTTTATTTCTTTATGTGAACAGTTCTACCCACTGCACCAATTAAGTTATTATGTATGCATATTTGTGATTGGGTGTGTGATAAATATACAAACAAAACATAAATACTTTCACAATGTTTATATATTTAAGTGGTTAAATAGTAACTGACAGAATATTAATTAATTGTAATAAACGAATGAAAAGTTCTCAAACGTCCCAACTATAAATATAACGAAACTTTTTGAAAACTCATTAACGCGTTCTATTTGTGGCTGAATGCACGGATCGTGGCCACGTTTCCGTAGAAAAAAGCGTTACCGACAAACAAAGATAAATAAATCACACATTTAAAATATGAGACGTTGGCTATTTTCAGAAACCGGTTGGGAAAACGTTTTCCATTTCCACGTTTACAGTTGCTGAGTCGAGTAAAAACTTACGTATATGTAACTGGCTGTTGAGACTAGAAAAAGAAAAAAAATTGTATTTGGAAGACGAGTGTCACTTTTTTTCATTAAGGGTCGCTGTTGCTGTGTCGAGTGCTTGTGTCTGTGCCCTGTGGTTAATTTTACAAAATATTTTTCGCCTGTTAAAAAAGCTATGTCGGTGCACACGATCCCTTTAATTACGCCATTCATCCGTGGGCCGAGATTCCCGTATAGAAAAAGTGAGTACATTTCAAAGTGTCATTTTAATTAGAATTTTAATAAAATAGCTGCCATATGGAGCTTAGAATTTTAATAATTATACCTCAAAGCGTTTGCTCGCTCTAGATTTCTTAATATATAAAATGAATTTTAATTTTAGTCATAACTACGGTATCCTAGCAACCAAATAACAGAATATTTTATATGTTAAGCAGTTATATAGACGATACATTACGAATGTTAATATAATTCACACGTTTCTCTTTAATTTCGAATTTTTGTTAGTCTGGTCATCGGAAATATACAAATCCATAAATTTTAGCGACGTGAAATAACAATTTTGTAGCAGTATTTTATTAATTTGTTAAGTAAAATGTAAGCTGAAGATTTTTAACTAAACGAAAAAATTTTATAATTAAAATTAATTTGTAATGGTAATACTTCCAAAGTTAGTTTATCGTGGTTTTTTTACACCAAAAACATACATTTTGTCTGTTTGTTCCGGCTTAATTTTGAAACGGATGAACCAATTTTGTCTGGACTTGATTCTGTGTCATTGGACAGAGATGTTCTGTTAGACTATTTTTTATGGAAAACGAGCGTTACGATTTTTGTTATGAAAATAAGGGATGAGACGAGCAGGACGTTCAGCTGATGGTAATTGACGCGTCCTGCCCAGTACAATGTAGTGCCGCTCAGGATTCTCGAAATACCCAAAAATTCTGAGTGGCTCTACAATTGCGCTCGTCACCTTGGGACATAAGATTTACAGTCTCATTTGCCCAGTAAATTCACTAGCTAGGGCGGCCTTCAGACCGAAACACAATAATGCTTACACATTACTGCTTCACGGCAGAAATAGGAACCGTTGTGGTACCTATAATCTAGCCGGCATCCTGTGCAAAGGAGGCTCCCACTGGTAATATTGGCTTTGCTGGTTTTTCTTATCTTCGTATGTCTTGCTTTATCAATCTTCCTTAAGTTCAGCATACTCCTCTCCAGCCCCCTTTGACAGGTCCTGATTTTATTTCAGACTTTAGAGAACTTCTACGTCTGGTACCTATACATCAGGCATGGTAAGAGACTCGAGTTCATAGCTTTTGTTTTGATGTCTGTGGGCACATTACTTTTGAAAAATTTCTTTTAGGTTACCATACTTATTGCATGTTGTTTGAACCCCCTCTATCTATTATGTCGATGCTTTTGTCAAAACTTAGCAATTATCCCAAGGCGTAGGTCTCAGGATAGCGAACTCCGAATTGTCAACCAAGCCACGGAGTAGTAGAAATTTTGTTTCGGTGTAAATTTAATGTCACTCACGACCATCTAGAAGTAAAGTTCATTCAACCGGTCTTTAAGACAGGGCGCTGTGGCGGGTAATATATTTATTAAACTTTTCTACATATTTTAGTATACTTATTTGTATATTTTTAGCTTTACGTTACCTAATCTAGCGTTCAACGATACCTTCAATGACGTTCTCTACATATAGACACATCACATCGTATAAACACAAAGCCAGAATATGTGAAATGCCACCATAATAATCTTCGACTGCTGTATCTATACATTGCCGCATTTACTCCAGTTGTTTAAAATATTCTTGGTCAATAAGCAGCAATGTAAAACATTTGTTCAGTTCAGGTTTGATTCGGACAGTGAAAGTTGACACCTGACTAAGGAGAAAAGTGTGCTTACATTTGCCGTTCTGCTTTCAGATTGCCATAACCAAACGAATACTACCATCAAATCAAAATAGGATATGATACCACTTATTGAAAGTCATAAACTACCATCCATTCGATAATGTATTTTTTTTTAATGAAAATACGGCACGAGACGAGCAGGACGTTCAGCTGATGGTTAATGCAGTGCCGCTCAGGATTCTTGAAAAACCAATAAGTTTGTGGCAACTAGTAGCAATAGAACTGCGCTCGTCACCTTGAGACATGAGATCTTGAGTTTCATTTGCCCAGTAATTTCACTAGCTGCGGCGCCCTTCAGACCGAAACACAGTAATGTTTACACATTACTGCTTTAAGGTAGAAAAAGGCGCCGTTGGGGTATAATATGGGTACCACACCCATAATCTAGCCGGCATCCTGTGCAAAGGTGCCTCCCACTGGGTGATGTATGCCTCAGACCTGAGAAAACCAGGCGCAAGAAACTCAGCGGGCTTCATTTTTTTTTATAAACAATATGGTTACAATGTAAAATCATACATTAATTGCCTGTGGGCGGTCGCTCTATTCCCAATCAGTGGTATCATTATGAAAGTCATTTATGTTAACCTTTACCACACAAACGTTTTTTAACAATTCCTCTGATTTTCGTAATTCATCACCCGCGTTATATGCAGACACCAAATGATAAATATAAAAACAATACTCTAATTAAGACTGTAACACAAACAAAATTTTTAAAATCTCTCCAAATAATTAGTCGCATGAAATTTAGTTACGCAAGACGGCCGTTGACCTGTGGGTTCGATGCCCCCATAGGTCACTCGAGGTTATACCTAGTTGGGGGATGATTGGAGTGTTATTTCTGAAACGTTTCAGACGAATGTACGATGCATCGCTGTATGCAATTTGCATTTTAATTTAGCTTTATTTACTCATACCCGGTATGGTGTACTGTTATTTCTCTTTATTTATATTTGCTAGAGAACTTTTCAGTAATGGTTAGCTATTGTTTCAGACAATATTAAACATATGAGTTAGCCAATTTTCTTTTGCTGATTTTTTGATATTGGTGTGATATAATACTAGAATCTATTATAGTCCTGTTTTCTTTCATCTTTTAGAAGGTCTAGTAATTGAGGTTAATATATTTAAAAGCGGCCAAGTGCCAGTCGGACTCTAATATAAAAGTTAAAAAACTACTTACTAGATTCGGTTCAAACCAATTTTCGGTGGAAGTTTGTAAGTTTTATCATTCTCTTATTTTAGAAATTACAGGGGGGGGGTCTGTCGGTCATCTGTCGCGCAAGCTATTCAGTTTAGAAAAAAATGATATAAGAAACCTCAATATCATTGAAGGCCTATCCATAGATCCGACACGTATGGGTTTGATGAAAAAAAAAATTTTGAGTTTCTGTTCTAAGTATGGGCCCCCCAAAATTTATTGTATTTTTGTGATAATTTTAATCGGTTCACAGAACACATGTACTTACCAAGTTTCAACAGTATAGTTCTTATAGCTTCGAAAAAAGGGGCTGTGACATACGGACGGACGGGGACAGACATGACGAATCTGTAAGGGTTCCGTTTTTGCCATTTGGCTACGGAACCCTAAAAAGGATCTGCGAGTATCTGCCAAATAGTTATGAATCGAAGTACCAAAGCGACTTCTTAACGAACGAACATGAAAGCAATTGCCTTCGATGGTCTCATGGTAGTCTGCACTTTTAAACCAGCACATAATATGGTCACTGTGTCAAAATTTGAATAGCTTTTCATTTAAAACTCGAAAACATGACTTAAACTGGTAAAATTATTTTAAAAAACGAGAGAAGAATGGGCACTATTTAAAATCAAGTGGCCTATATGTATTCCTATATCAAGTGGCCTATATGTATTCCTATAACAAGAACATATTAATCTATGTGCTATAAATTGTAGATTCTTCGACATCGGTTCATGGAACCATGCCAGCGGAATGCTCGGGACTTCCGCATTACCTGGTCATGTTCTGGCTGCTCTTTGATGCTGAACTGTCTCTAGGATGAACTCACAGTAACAATATTTCCAGCTGTTTCCAAAATGTCTTAAGGCGAGCTGTAAATATAAGATCGCTTATTTCAGATTACTTTGAATCCAGATTTTATTTTCGTCTATTGTGAATCTTCATTTCAATATCATAATATATAAAAATTCTGTGTCCTGATGTTTGTTGCCAGTGAAATCCTAAACTAAAGAACGGATTTTAATGGGGATTACTTCATGAGTGCAGTTTAGTCCAACTTGAGAGATAGGATAGTTTTCGTTTCGATTTGGAATCCATAATTATTTTTATTTCCAATATTTCTATGGAAGAATTTATTGAGCCACGGTTTGACAGTTCTGCTGTGAAACAATTTCATTATAACAACAAGGGAGCATATTTTACGAAATAATTCTTGATGTTATAAAATATTATTGACTTATAACATTACGTACAGGACGTCTGTCGGGTCAGCTTGTAGAAATATAAAATATCAAATCTGTATGTGGATAAATCCATAGATCGATTATTCAAATCCGTACCGATTGCGTAGTAAATAGAACTGAATTTCACCACGAAGCCCACGGTTCGATCCTCACCCACCACGTACCAACGTGTTTTCAGTTTTCCAATTCATATGTCAGTTTATTGGATGCTTTATAAGGTCGGCTTGTCTCTTGTGATTCCTCTGGTGTTACAAGAGAGTGAGATGCGGTGATGACATACTGTTAAGTTACCTATATGGACCAAACATGCGTTTAAAAGGCATAAAAGGCATTTATTTTCTCAAAATTTATTCATTTAGAATATTTTTTGATGTCATTTCTTATATAATAGACACTACTACCGCTTCGGAAACAAATGGCTCTCTGAGAGAGAAGAAGCGGCGCGAGAAACTCTCCCAGCATTTTTTTTTGCGCTCTTTTTAACCAAATATTGACACACACTTTTACACAAATTATCTTGCCTCAAACTAGGCATAGCCTGTGCTATGGGGTGCAAGACAATGATATATTTAATACAATATACTTACTTAAACATACATAAATACATATAAACATCCATGACTCTGAAACAAACATCCATATTCGTCATATAAAAGATTGCACCTACCGAGATTCGAACCCGGGACTTCTAGGTTAGTAGTCAGGGTCATATAAATACATTCCTACTCTCTGTTTTATATTCCTATTCTAAAAAAATATAAATACTTAGAGGATAATTAAAGATTGCGATTAAATATAGAAAGACGCCATCTAAAAGCTTCCTTCTTGTGACAAATTGATTTTTATAAAGTTCCGATTTAAGACAAGAAGAAAAAGCTATTTTTTATTCCAGAGCGATCGCTCCATTTTGAAGGTGTCACTTTTACCAAGGAACCTAACAATTCTTAACATAGTAACGCATGTATTTTGTACATTTTTGTGATCCTGTTCTTAACAGTGGGAGGCTTCTTTACACAAGATGCCAGCTAGATTAATGGTACCACAACGGCGCCTTTTTTTACCGTGATGCAGTAGTGTGTAAACATTATTGTTTCGGTCTAAAGGGCGCCGTAGCTAGAGAAAATACTGGGCAAATGTGACTTAAAATCTTATGTCTCAAGGTAACGAGCGCAATCGTAATGCCATTCAGAGTTTTTGGGTTTTTCAAGAATCCTGAGCGGCACTGCATTGTAATGGGCAGGTCGTATCAATTACCATCAGCTGAACGTCCTGCTCGTCTCGTACCTCAATGTCATAATAAAACATGCTTTGCTCAACAAAATATTTGCCAACTCTACTGAGCGAAGCAGTGGGCATAGCTAGATAATTACGTATAGGTACTGTACGCGTTGTTGCGCAGTACAATTTGGTTCAATAAATTACTAAAAGCACTCATATCTCCTTTGTTTCAGGCAAATCCCCATTCTTTCCCGGCGTGGAGGAAGCAAGTGTTGCCAGCGCTGCGGGGGCTGGCACACCGTCAGGACCCGGAGAACAGTCTCAGGATGTCGTGTCGAGACTCAGCGCTGCAGGTAATGAACCACATTTAAGGTAAATTATTAATTAGCTACACTATATATCACTATGTTCTTTTAAAATATCGTCACGTCAAGACAATAAGGCTTCGTGGCCCATTCTTGCAATTTTGACCTGCATTTTGTCGACCTTTTTTGGCTGTAAGCTCGCCAAATAGCAAATTGAGTTTCTTCTCTGTTGTTCACCATTGGGCCAATAGTATTGACGTAATGGAGTTGTCCTTATCACTGGTTACTCTTCAATTTCAAAAAATGTCAGTTAGTTGTGTGAACATTCGACGTTGGGACTCTGTGGTATTTTTGATCAGACCAGTCCAGCGTGTAGGTGACCGATCGTGACAGCTCTGTCCTTTCATTCGCCCTTACCCTACCAAGCACTCTAGTGCTCGTTCTTTAGTACGTGTCCAAATATTTTATCTACTTTTAATTGCGCAGTCGAACAATGTCTGTTTGATACGTAGCTCTTTTAAACTAGAGTAATCGGTGCGATGTACTTTACAGAGATTACTTACAATTATTTGTAAAAAGACGAATCTCTAAATGTTGAGTTTCTTTCAACTTCTCCTTTAAGTTTAACCTCTCCTGAAGTGGTATTTAATTGTAAAATAATAACTTACGTGTCACGTTGTTTGTCTGCGATGGACTCCTAAACTAATGAACGGATTTCAATGGGGATTACTTCATGGAGTGCAGTTTATTCCAACTTGAGAGATAGGATAGTTTTTATTTAGATTTGGGACCCTTAATTATTTTTATTTTAAATTTTTGTTTTGTATGGACATATTTTCTATGAGAGAATTGAGTGACGCACGGTTTGACAGTTCTGCTGTGAAATAATTTCATTATTTATTATAATGGGGGCATTTTCATGAAATAATTCTTGATGTCTTGAAATACAATTGGCAAATTCCTATAAAACAGTATTTTTTTCTATTATTTGCAGAACAAATAAACAATAAAGTTACTAGGGCTGGCTTTTTTTATTGTTAGCAGTAAGCCGTTTCAGAATCATTTAGAGGATTTATATTATGGGTGTAGATAGTTTTGTTTGAAACTGTTGATAATTAGGTACTAAAACACTCGTGTGATACACATTCGTGTTTTAATACCCCTTATTACACAACAGTTGCATTTTAATTCATTTTCATCATCAGCCGGAAGACGTCCACTGTGGGACAAATACCTCCCCCAAATATTTCCACGACCATAACAGTTGCATAAATAACTATTAATGAATACAATTAATTATTAATAAATTAGACAGGCAATCGAAATGATCAAGCCTGCAGAAGTTCGCTGTTGACTATTTATTCCCGACATAACTAGTCTTCTTACTCAGATCTCGACTATTACTATACTGCAGACAATACCTAAAATAGTCCAGTGTAGAACTAGATTTTAATTTTGTAAGTAGTATATAAAACTGTCGTGATAAACTCAAAAACTACAACACCGAATTTCATACTGTTTTTATTGAAAAATTCACTCATTTGAAAATATATAAAAAAATCTTTTTGAATGTAAATTGAACTGCTAGCCGAGGTGTCAAAATAAAAAATAATAAACGAAATGTCCAACCCCCTACAGCCATAACCGTTATTAAGGTGCCCTGTGACACGCAAACAGACAGCGTGGATATTAAAGTACCTACTCCCGTTAAACCCTTTTCGAGTTTAGAAGCCATAAAATTTTAGTGTCCCATATGAACATTTCTCATTTCATTTTGTAACTAGTATATCGTGCCGACTTCGTTCTAAATGAATTTAGTATAAGTAATTTTTCTGAAAAATTATAATGTTTTAGTTTTCTTTTTGCTGTCAATGAAATCGAAACAAATGGCGCGCTAAGAAAGAAGACACGTTTGCAAGAAACCTTTGATCATTTATACGTGTAGGTTAGACCGTGACTGCTGTGAAAACGTCGAAAAAAATTGAGGTTGACTGTTTACCTCTATTTTGAGCAATTCACACAGTGTCGTACAAATCGCGAGTGTAAGACGTAGCTTGTTACGAACATTAAAGTAATAAACTTCGCCAGTTTTCATCGGTTGTCTAGCAGCAAGAGCAATTAACTATGGTTAACAGTTTCTGTATTAAAAAATGAGTAAAAACCACTGAACCGATCGGAATAATACTTGTACCATAAGATGCAGCGCAGCGTGTTTCAGTTTTAGTATACGATATGTTGGTGATTACTTACCCGGAACCAATGACGTTCTATACATATAGACAATGCAACGCATACAAAATCAAAGCTGAAATATGGCACATGCCACAAATGACAACATAATAACCTTCATCTGTCCCATTCTAACAAGCGGGTCTTGTCTGGGGACCTGTCAATAATATTGTACCATATTTAATGATATAATATTCGTTTTATTAAATTAGTTATCTTTTTTTTGAGTTGTTAATGTATTATTTAAGCACTTTTTATGGCACTTAGGCTTGTTGATTGACATACAGTTGACTCACGACTAAGGAGAAGTGTGCTTACATTGGCTTTAAGCACACTTTTGCCGTTCCGTCACCAGACCGCGAATGATATGTCCATATGTATAGAACGTCATTGCCCGGAACGTATATTTATTTGACTTACAAAAACCTATTATATTATAACATATTATAATTCATACAGTGAGTGAGCTACTTAATTTATATGGCAAAACAACGTTTGCCAGTCACTATATATTGTGCGTAGCTTAAAATTGTGTTCATCTCCAGGACTGTCCATGTGTGTGAGCGCGCTTGGCTCTCCAGCGCGCTCGTCGCCTGTGTCTGCGGGCTCTGAACACGGCGAGAGGTTCAGTCGGAAGGTGTTTGTCGGAGGCCTGCCGCCCGACATCGATGAGGGTAAGCCAAAGTAGGGATCCAAAATTTTGATGCAGCACAAGTCTGGCCTGATGCAAGACTGGTGAGGTGCACCTCGGTCCATTTGTGTTGCTAGAATCGTGGATGATCTAGACATTCTTTGAGAAATGCTTAATTATTTGCCGTTGAATATATCGCGAGGAGTTCCAAAGAATAGTTTGACTTCACTCGCCATAAACATAAATACCATGTCCCAACCCTTTTACCTTTTCATTTATGTTTTCAAGACGTTTTCTTCGACTCACTATCAGTAAGACATCAGTAACCACCAAAAAGACTCACCTAACTTCGTGTGACTCCTGTAGTGTTAGTTTACAGCCTTTTAAACATAATGTCTTATTATTAAACGCAATGAAAAGTTACTAGTTATACAAAGTTGTAATTAAAAGTTAGGTTAGGTTTAGTTAGTAAAAGTAGGACATGCCGACCAGCCCATACAGTGTTATTAATAAACGCGATGTAAATTTACTCCAAGTTTTAAATGACTTCTCCCTGTCACGTAATTCTATAGTGACAAAGGTAAGATCCGCCCACATAATTTTGCAACACCAGAGGAATCACAGGAGAAATTTGCAATAACTTTACTACTTACTTACTTTTTACACGTAATTCTGGAATGTGTGGGAGTGTCCGACCAATAGCCAAAAACCTGAACTAATACGAGGTCGCTCCAAGAGGACGAACATCCCAGGAAGATTCTGAATTTCTGGAAGGAGCTGGGCTGCTTGGAGTAACTGGCCAATACTGCATGCAAAATGGATTCAACCTAGTGGCTTAAAGTGGCGGAAACTAGAGCCCCTATACCATACATAATATTTGAGGCTACAATTTGAGTAGGCTAAGTACAAATGGCGAAAACTTATCATAGGTACGGAAAATCCGAAGCGTGGGCTGAGAATTTTCGAGAATTCCCTAAGCAGGCACATCTCGTACAAAAATTCCAATTTACTACCAACGAACAGCGTAAAATATGATAAGTAAATAGGGCCATGACAAAACCTACCTTGAATCAAGCAACATAGGTTGATTTATGAGTATTTTGATATTATCCTATCTGGCCACGTGGATGAAATGACTAAAAATATGTTCCTAAGACTGCCATGTGCGAGATATTTTGAGTCGCGAGGCAATGCTTGCATAAATATGTTAAATATGGCTGGAGCTATTCTTGTCGCTGCACTTGTCTCCCAACGACCAGACAGCACATAACTGGTGATTTCGTGATTCATATTGTTACGTAATGTTCATCCAACAAATTGCCGCACTTATACTCGCCACAGAAAATGCGGTGGGAAGACTTTTGATCCCTTTTTAAGTACATTGCACTCAAGGTGGGAAAATAATTAGTTTTATTAATAAATATATTTATAAAATAATTAGAGATTAGGATGCCGCAGTTGCTCGTCGTACCGCTTCGCTGCGACGTATATTTGAGCGAAGCGAGGTAAACTAAGTATGTGTACAAAAACAAAATAAAATTAATCAAACAAGATTTCTGATCGGCTCAATTTTTAAATAAATATAAATAGCGAATACTAATTTAGAAAAATTTGTAAATCATGTTTGTTTTTAATTATAATATTTGAATCAAGTAGAAATTCAAAATATTGGAGTCACCCGGTGGGATCTCCGCTCAGCTTCGCTCAATAATGCATCATGGTTTACGTTCTTTTAGAATTTAGATGAATGATGTTCTGATTTTTTATGACACTAAGGGACAAGACGTGCAGGACGTTCAGCTGTTGGTAAATGATATGAACTACCCATTACAATGCAGTGCCACTCAGGTCTCTTGAGAAACCCAAAAATTTCTGAGCTCCACTACAACTGCGCTCGTCACCTTGAGACAGTAATTTGATGATAAAATGAAATAAATGATTTCAAACAACAGTGAGACCTTTAGATAAATGGCAGAGAACAAAATTCTGTATAATTTAGAGACATTTTCTCTATGGTTTTTGAGTTATGGTCGAATTAAGATTTATGGATGACCCTGAATAATTTTTATTTGAAATAATCTTAAACGAAATAATTTATCCACAAAGTACAATAATTAATTAACTATAATGTCGCCTGTTTAACAATATATTCAAGGACTTGTGCAAAATGAGGACAATACGAATAAATAAAGAATCACGTAATGAAAATTAACAGCACACATTTTGTTCTAAAAATAGCAGTTTAATTAGTTAGACTTACCAATTTCACGTCCGCCGTTCCGATTAATACTAAATCACTACTTAGGCACTAGTGGTCTATAAGTGACTTGTGATGTCTAACGCTATGTCACTTCTCGTGCCTTATAAAAAATCATTTACTTTTATAATACCTTACTGGTTTCAAGGATAGGTGCTTATAAGCATCGGAGAACAAATCGTCACTATCCGATTATTTATGTTACGGGGCACCTAATAAAAATGTGGTTAGTAAGTTGCCATAGTTGATAAGTCAACATCAGTGGGATTATAATTTATTTATTTATTTACCACACACAGCAACTATCATTACAGGTATTACCTAATGCGACAGTTACAAAAAAACAAGAATTACAAACGAATCAATCTAAAACTAATCATACAATAGCACAAATTAATAAACCAAACATTACATTAGCAAAAATACAGAATAACAAAAAACTTGAACATAAAACTATTTACCATAACATACTACATATAACACTACCCTTGCGAGTTCACTCCACGTACACCCAAAAATGTCCACTTTGTGAGTTCAATTTTATGGCGAAAGGCTCTAGTTAAAGGCGAGATGTAAAAATGTATCTAATATTATATTGAACTTTGGTAGAGATGGAATAAGGAGTACTTTTGTATAATTTCTAGACGAGATAACATCGTCGTTCCGTCGCTTCGGGCCCCTAGTGGTGGATTGGCCACACAAGGCGGAGAGCAAGAGCTACTTCCCGCCGAAGGGTTACGCCTTCTTGCTGTTCCAGGTACTAAATCATCACTGTACACGATAATATTATCAAGGATTACTTTCAAACGATATACTTACAGCTAAATGCTTTTCATTTCTTTAAGAACCTTCGATACTGTTCTTTAATAATAACGTCAAGAGAAATAGGCGAATATCAAGTTTAAATTTTCCGATACATATGCATAGATACAGCAAAGCAAGTGTGTTTTTTTTATATTTATACAGAAAAACATAGTTATACATAAATCGGTTATACAAAATACTGTATAATATTACTTATAAACCTATAGTTCCCTAAAACTTAGTTTATGGAACATATAAATATGAGAAAGCTCGCTAAAATACGGGTAACTATGCCGAAGGAGTTACAAATTTAAATAATTAAATCATACTAAGAAAAAAAAAATAGCAATTTAAAGAGTCGAGAGCTAATACAGACTTTTTACAGTATCTATGTATAGAGCAGGCTTTCACTTTACTTATTTTTCTAACTTTGCAAAGAGGTTAAAATATATCTAAAATAACTTAACTTGACTAAGCTATGAATTAAGAGCATCTTAAGTCGTGCCATGTTCAATTCATATTGCAGTTAATGGTTTGAAATGTAGGCTTAAAACGTGAGGAGAATCAAGGTTTGTGCAAAATTAATCATCATCATCAGCATCATCAGCATCAACATCATCATCGTCGTCGTTGTCATCATCAGATAGAAGACGTTCACTGCTGGACAAAGGCCTCCCCCAAAGATTTCTACGACGATCGGTCCTGCGCTGACCTCATCCAACGTATTCCGACGATGTTGATAGAATTACAAAATTTATAGATCAAGATAAGTTCAACGCTTTTCCAGAGCAACTACTTTATGCCGTAAGTGTATGTGTTGTAAATGTAGAGTTTCGTGTTGTAGGACGAGAGCTCGGTGGCGGCGCTGATGGAGGCTTGCATTACGGATGACGACAAGCTGTACCTGTGTGTGTCGTCACCGACAATCCGCGACAAGCCGGTGCAGATTCGGCCATGGCGGCTCGCCGATGCCGACTTCGTTCTGGACGCCAGCATGCCGCTCGATCCGCGCAAGACGGTGTTCGTCGGCGGCGTGCCGCGCCCGCTCAAGGCTGGTGAGGAATTTGATGGACTTTCTGCAGCAAAATTAGGGACAGTTTGTCATGAGTACGAATACCGGCCGCTTAAGGCTGGTGAGGAATTTGATAGACTCTTTCTGCTGTGAAATTAGGGACAGTTAAGAGTACGAGTACCGACCGCTCAAGGCTGGTTAGGAATTTGGACTCTTTCTGCACTAAAATAAGGTACAGTTTGTTATGAGTACGAGAAATTACCGCTTGAGTCTGATAATTAATAATTTTATGAAATGTTTGTGCGACATAAGGGCAATTTGTTAGGAAGCACCTCTTCCTACCTACTTAACTGTAACAGTTTTGAGGGAGTTTAAGCAAAATAAGGAAAAGTTTTTTTTATATACAGTTTTTGAGCAAAATAAAACATAAAAGCAGTCACCTCAAATCAAAATCTCCAACTCTTTCTATTACGTGACTGAATGTTAAAAATGGCATAAAATATTCTAGGAATAAAGATCCAAAGGGTTTATTATAACGAATTTTAATATTCACAAACTTTCAAATAACGGCACAATGTCTAATATTCGATTAGTGATCGGGCGGAGTATCGCCCTAACTCGTCAACGGCTGCAGCAGAAATGTTTCGACGCTATGGAGACATCGCCTTTTATCGACATCTTCACCCTGTGAACTGTGAACACAAATAAAACTACTTGATTTGTATTTATTCTCTATTCGTGTTGAAAAATTGTTATGTCTTGTTTGTCACTGCAGGAGCAGTCTAAACTATGCCAATTTGTAGCCTCGTCGCTTGGTTCAATTCAGCCAAGTCTATTAACATGATCGTGTGCTTGCTTCCAGTGGAGCTGGCTATGATAATGGATCGTCTGTACGGCGGCGTCTGCTACGCCGGGATCGACACCGACCCAGAGCTCAAGTATCCCAAGGTGAGGATGACGAGATTTGCTTATCCTTACAGAAGTGGGCGCAGGTGTGATTCTTCTTATTTATAAGCGGAGCCCAAAATCAATGTCTACCCACAGGACCACTCTGAGCTTCAATATACTAAACCTTAGGTATACTGTGGCACTGCTGCCCATACAAGTTCTGTTAGAGGCAAAATGTTTAATGCAAATTGTTGGAAAAGTTGGATCATATGACAGACATATTATGTAGATTTGTCATCATCATTATCAGCCGGAAGACTTCCAATGCTGGACAAAGGCCTCCTCCGAAGATCGGACGTGCGCTACTCTCATCCAACGTATTCGGCAATCTTGTCCAGTTCATCGGTCCATCTTGTGGGAGGCCTACCAACACTGCGTCTTTCGGTACGTGGTTGGCATTCGAGGACTTCAGTGTCGAGTTATGTGCCCTACCCACTGCCTCTTTAGTTTCGTACGAATTTGCGCCATGTCGTCGGTGGCTTTGGTTCTCCTACGGATCTCCTGTAATATTTATAGTATCCTCCTTTAGTAAAGTAGATTTGTATCAATCTGAATTTTCCTTTCACACTGTCTTAGTTGTAATCCATCAAAAAGTAATAGTATGCCATACGCATTTCTGGCGTGGGTATTTCCCCGAGCAGTCCTAATCCAAGTCGTATTTTGCAGGGCGCTGGCCGCGTGGCGTTCTCGAACCAGCAGTCTTACATCGCCGCCATCTCGGCACGCTTTGTTCAGCTGCAGCACGGCGACATCGACAAGCGGGTCGAGGTGAGAGTGCACGTGAAAATTTTAGTAGATTTATGACAATAAGGTATTTAACGACCACGACATTGAGCGGATGGTAAGTGATACGACCTGCCTATTACAATGAGCAGCACTACTCAGGATTCTTAAAAAACCCAAAATTTCTAAGCGGCACTTCAGTTGCGCTCGTCGTCATCCTAAGACATAAGATGTTAACTCTCATTTGCCCAGTAATTCCACTAGCTACGGCGCCCTTCAGACTGAAACATATTACTTACACGTTACTGCTTCACGGTAGAAAAAGGCTAGTGATGCTGATATTTGGTAGCAGTATGCTGTGGGTAGCAGTTTGATATCCGGATCTACCGTCCGGACCACTTCAATGTCCTAGAGTATACACCGGATCTGTAGCGCATAAAACAGGTGAATGCATATTTCCAGGAGGTGGAAATGTTTCTCGTATGCAAAAATTTGTCTATGCGAAAATGTATAAACGATGCGGGATTCAAACATGTTTCCAGAGAGACATTTCTTCCTCTCTTAATCATCAACCGTTGAGTGTACCGCAAATAAAATGAAAAATGATGTTAAATATAAAAAATCTTGAAATTGAAGCTTTGAGTTGAGTCCCCAAGTTGTATCAGGAATACTGTAACTAATGGAATATTCCTTAATGTGAAGATGTTTCTTGTAAAAGGTTGACACAAAGTATTATGACATTATATCAATGAAAAATTAAATATAAAAATAAATTCCCGTCAGTGTAGGTACCAACAATTATAAGTTATATACATTAATTTAACATCCTCAGGAGACATATTTCTGATAAGGGTTTTGAAATAAACCATTTTAACATAATGTGCTTTACAGATAATTGATAAATTTTGCTTTTGCGCGCAGGTGAAGCCGTACGTGCTGGACGATCAAATGTGTGACGAGTGCGCGGGCGCACGCTGCGGCTCCAAATTTGCGCCGTTTTTCTGTGCCAACGTCACGTGTCTACAGGTAGGGACCGTTTATAAGTTTTGTAGTAAATTAGTTCCGCTCTTACTCTAAAACTCTTAGTAGGAACTAGAACTAGGCTTCATTAGATGAAATCAATATCTTTAATAGTTGATTTTATCTAATGAAGCCAAAAATACATCAAAGTTGCAAGTTGTATTGTAGAAAAGTACAAGAATTATTACTTAATTTTATTAAATTAATTGCATATAAATAATACTGTTGTATAAGCAGTTTGTCTAATCCGTCAACCGTTACTTAAGTGAGAACTGAGAAACAAAGAATAAGAACAGTGCCACGCGAAAACGCCAGCGGCAGGCAATCTTGTTATCGTTTTTTATGTTATCCTCTTAGATATTCATTCACTTAAGCTGCGTGTGATAACCAAGCGAATATTCTTAGAATAGAATGCACATACATTATTCATGTCACGTCAACAAAAAATCTGAAAATGTTTCAACTTACTGAAAATTGTACGTTGGCTTTAAATTTTTTCAGTATTACTGCGAGCACTGCTGGGCTACGATCCATTCTCGTCCGGGGCGTGAGTTCCACAAGCCCCTGGTGAAGGAGGGCGCTGATCGACCGCGAGCAGTGCCTTTCCGCTGGTGTTGAGCTCATGTAGGAGAGGGAGAGGCATTGCGAGGGGCTGGAAGGAAGGGATGTTAATAAAAAAAACACTGGTCGAGGAGGTATTCTTTAGATTTGCATATATAAAGCTGTTACGAATCAGAAGAGCAAATGCAATTCCAAAGATATTTTAAATAAAGCTGATTATCTATTCAAATCTAAAGAAGCCTTTGATGCATGCTAAAAATTTTTAATTTTTCCCGGCCAGGGATTTAAGCAAGGCTTTTGATAACGTTGGTATTGGTTGTATCGTTTTGATCCTTTATTGATACGAAATTAGTGAATTATATTGTAGTTTAATTAGTGTACAAGCCAACGAATAATCAACTGTAGCTTCGATGATGCCTCTCCCTGATAAGACATGCTTGTCCTCACTATGACAGGTTCACGCAAGGCACCGACGCGTGTTAGGGCCGCTGTTTTATACCATCTCACTTATCACTATATTACTATATAGATGATGCAGCTTTTAGCCTAAGCATATTAAAATGGCGGTCGACAACCGGACATGACTAGCAATCGTCGAAGACGACGTTTAGATTAGTAAAGGCAACATTATCCAAAGTTTAAACGTAATTCTAAGCAAAATAGTATTCAAGTAAGAGTCGCGCGTTTCTATATTGCCCTGTTTGTGATTTGGATGGAGCAATTTGGGAATGTGGGGACTTTGTTGTAAGCAAAATATATCCAAAAGTAACTTAGCTAGTTGTCAGTGCGTTTGTGGGTAAGCTCTATACCAAGCAGTGTCGCAACAAAAGTGCCGTGGCACATTTTTGTCGCGGCGCTCTCTTACATTAAGATTAAAGTAATATGTAAGTGAATGTCATTTCTCGAGAACATTATTGTACCTGTGTAGCTAGAGTGAATTTCCCAATTTCCCTTGTATTTTTCTATTTGGATATTGTTGCTCTCGTTTTTCGACATTAAGACGGATTGTGACGGCGTTGTTTATTTGATGAGTTTGGATCGGAGCACGTGTATCTGTGAACGATATTCACGATTTTCGATTTTCCTCAGGATGTGTTCAGAGTGGTTTTGTTCCTAATGTCGCTACCGTTTTGTTTACTTGGGAGGCGGTATGGACTGGTGTTAGTACAAAAATGAAAACGTTACCATTTTTGGCTGTAGTTACCACGGTTATTCTTATATTTTTTTAGTCTTGTAGTATAATATCTTATATTAGATGAAATGTATTTTTTAATCCGCCGGGATAGTGCAATAGATAGTAGTTTAGATATATGAAATGGGGTTGATTTCACCCTTCGCTCTGCTGTCATCGGGAGTACGACGGTGCGGTGCTTTGCAAATTCAAGTCGTTGAAATCCAATAAATTAGGAATTTATTATGGAAGTCTTATCTTTGTTTAGTGGTCAATTGATAATTAGAGCTGTATAAGAGCAATCAGGATTTATTAAGATTGGATTTGGCATGGGGTTTTTATCAAATAATAATTTTATCGAATCAAGTCTGTTATGAGACCCTAGTTTTTTCTATGATTTGAGACATATTTTTTTGGATTGTGAAACTTATGATTAATTAATTATTTCCATTAGATCTTTAATTTAACTCTATTATTATTTGGATGATATAATTATATTTTAATCAATGACGACATACATACATGCATCTTGGAGCATGATATAAGCAAGGTATGAGAGGAAATATTTTTTTGTACTTAAACGGATACAGATTTCGTATCCCGACCGACCACGGAAGTTTATAGACTGTAGATAAGACTACGTGAGTTTTTGATGATTTTTTCATGATTTTTGTAAAAGTTTTTTCGTGTCGTGTTTTTCTCTGTTATTAGTAAGGCGAAGTGCCTTGTGCGACGAATGAATTGGTGTACCCCTCCCATAGGCATTTACAAATGCAGATTTTAATTATTTCATACCCATTATGTTTTACCGTCGATTCATTGAGTAAATTTCATGCCCTCTTGTGTCGTAAAAACCAATGGGGCTACAAATTGTAGCGAAACAGTAACAGCGTCGCGTTGGGTCTAACTTTAATTATTATAAAGTACAGCTATCTTGCGTTAATTCGGGATCGACTAGATTTAAAATGCACACACGTGCGAGATAATACTAGTACCTAGTTAAATTCTACTATATCTTTAGATTCTATTAGATTCCCTTTATATATATAACACTGTTTGCACTTACATGCTCAGTCAGGTCGCAACATGGTTTATCATCTTTCATCTATTTTTGTGACTTTGGCTCTTCATTGATCTCCGCTTCGTTTACAAAGGTTAGTCACAAAGCAAATTGGTGTTCGTAATGTGCAAGTCGGTGGTACCTCTATTCAAATCCTCTTCTGCGAGAAGCTAATTGGCTCTAAATTTTTTCTAGTAAATCTCTTCTTTCTATTATCTAGCCGGCCACAACGTATTTTAAACGTGCCGGATGTGTGTGCATTTTCCACCCAACATTGCTCAAAGTTTTCTAAAGTGCCCCCTTAAGCCCTCCCTAGTGGTACAGGACGCGTTTGTGTGTTGTGGTCGCACTGTCCCATTTTGTATTTTTATATTTTTATAAAAAAAAATTGATTGTGAAATTCGGACGTGATTTATTTATTTTTACGACGCAACGTTGTAGCTAAAGTACGCTAGCGTTTTAGATGTTTTCTACGTTTATATAATGGCTTTGGACTACCGAGCAATCGGTGGTCCGCTGCCCGCGAATTGGTGTTAGATTAAAAATAAACTGAGGTGATTGGATGGGATATGAGGTCTGTGACGCGTGGTGACGTAGACAAATGACGTCATTTTAACGGTTTGACTGCACTGGTCGGGAAGTAGATTTTATTAGTTATTTTTCAATTTTTAATCTCTTATTGTTTTATAGCCGCAAGGTCTTATCCAAAATCTACAATCCAACAGATGTTGAGTTTTTGAAGAGGAATTACTGATTTTTGGACGGCCCTTTATTTTGTTTTTAACAAAGAATTTCAATAATTATTGTGAATATTATCTGCATGTAGATTTTGGATAAGAACATAGATTGGTTTCGTTACTGGACACAGGCTTGTCATTGTTTGCGGAGTTTGTTCCCGCGGCCTCGTGTTTAGACTGTCCTTTAGTTTATACTCGATTGTCGAGTTTTTTTCTCTTGAGTTTGTATGGTTTAGTATTTTAGTTGTTTTGACCAGTTTAGCCGCGGGGGTGTTTTTAGTTTTCGAGTAGTTTGTAGGACGATTGCTTGGTTTCTTGTTTACCTCTATTCTTGTTGTAAGTTGTCTGTTTTCTATTATTAGCGGCTGTTTGGAGGCCGTGTTTTTTTTTCAACCTTTTAGATAGTAATTTTGTCGCATTCGCATATCACGTGTGCACTGTGCGGGGGGCATAGCGGTGACGTTTGACGTTTAGGATTTTTGACTTTTGTGACTATACTACCCCTTCTTTTGTAAACTTCTAGCCAATTGTGAAATTATTGTTATACGATTTCGTCGCCTCGTCTTTGTCCCGGGTGTGTTTATTTGCACGATCACTTGCATGTATATAGTAATGTTGATTCTTAGTGAAAAAAATATTAAAAAATCCGCAAAAAAAAGTTTTTGTATCGAGTCACGGCCGCGGACCGAGATTAGTGAATTTTTATCTCTGCACTCGCCCGAAACGATTGGCGGCTTGTAAGTTTCTCGTAATAATAGAAATTCTAGTGAAATTATTACATTAAAATATAATATAATAATAAATAGTGAATGTAGCGCAATTCATTAATTAAATACTAGTTAAAAGTTAATAGTACCTAATACCCTTAATGTTGCTAGATGTTCGTTTGTAAAAAGGTTTCGTGCACTATCGTTTGAATATTTTTCTAATTGCAGTTTAATAGTTTGGGAATTTTGAAAATGGCCGGGTTTAAGGTGTATAGGAAATATTTTTTTAGTGAATTATATCGATGAAAAACCGACTCCCTACAATGATTTGTGGTTGGCAATACTTTTTATATCCCTGGATCCGTAGAGACGCAAAATTCTTAATATATTCCTGGATCCTCAGCCTATTGATCATACTAGGATTGCTTGTTTCTACAATAAGAATACGCCATAAATGTCTCAAATATACATATCTATGAGCTGGGATATCGTAACTATTGCCAGTCGCCATTTTACCATAGACACTGAATTGTTTTCGGTATATCTGTGTTGCTTGTTTAAATTTTCGCGGTAAATTGGAGTCGGTCGTAAAATATATTATTTCAAATTAGAATTATATATTTTTATAGATGGTTATTTCTAACAAGTTACTACAATCAATTTTGTTGATGTTCCGAATGGCGGTTGTCGAGCTATAGACAGTCTTATTGACGTAAGATTGTAAGTAGAAAATGTTAATATGATCCATGGGGCATTGTCCTTTCTCAATCTTTATTACTAAACGAGATTTAAATCAGCAAAAATAATTAAAATAATATCCAAAATTGTCCCAAATGTTTTAAAATTTCTTAAGAAGCTAAGATATCGTCTATGCCTCTACAAACGCCATATCCGAACGATAGGTAAATAATTTGAATACATTATTATCAATTGATATTTGTAAAGAATTTTATTTTTTTCTATAAATTGTATCAAATATGTTGATCGTTTTGCCCGATTTGTAAGAATTGTTTATGAATTTTCACAAAAAAATTGGAAAGAGCGATGAATTTGTATGACCGCGGATATTGTTTTAAATAAAGTTTTGTCAATCTGGTCTATCGGATATAAATTTCAGTATACTGTTTCACTGTGTACCGATCAGCGGTTTGTCATTAGATTGTCTATTTATTGAAGATTCGTCATTAGATTACCTATCTATTGATTGAAGATTCGACATTAGATTGCCTATCTATTGATTGAAGATTCGTCATTAGATTGCCTATCTATTGATTGAAGATTCGTCATTAGACTGTTTATTGATTGAAGATTCGTCATTAGACTGTTTATTGATTGAAGATTCGTCATTAGACTGTTTATTGATTGGAGATTCGTCATTAGACTGTTTATTGATTGAAGATTCGTCATAAGACTGTTTATTGATTGAAGATTCGTCATTAGACTGTTTATTGACTGAAGATTCGTCGTCACTAGTAAAACACCTTACCATGTCCAGTAAAAATGAAGTATCGCTCTATCCAAGTATTCAGCGCATCAGTGGTTTTAAAAATTTGTAAAGTATTATAATTAGCGACGCAACGGTCGCCGGTTTGAAGATGAAATTTTGTTAAAGTAGCGCTTTTAGCTCCTTGTTTGATTGCGACGGGTTATTTTAGATAATTGTGGAGATATTAAAATGAATTTGAAACTTATTGCGTTTTATGTATTAGTGTATTTTGTTTTAACATCATATTATTATAGTTTAACGTGTTGTTTTCTATTTGTAGTTGCTGGAATTTATTATGACGGGATATGTATTTTGTGATTTTTTTTGTAGATTTTAGTTCTTTTTCTGAATATGGCGGCATTTGTATTAAGCTAGGATATCAATGAGTTATTTACTTTAAGATTAAATTTTAATTATTTTATATAATTTTTAAAAGGTATACTTCGCCATGGATTTTTTATGCTTTTTTCTTGGAGATTGAAACATTTTAAATTTAATGTTATATTTCGTAATTGCTGAAGCATGCACCTCACTCATGCATTCTTGGGGTGTATAACTTCTTTAGGGTTTCTACTCTGGGTTTAGTTGATTATAAACTGCCGTCATAATAGTGTCCGGTACAACTGCTCTAGGTTAGTTATATTTCCGACTCATATCCATTTCCAATGCAGTGGCTCCCACTTCTAGTAATATTAAGTACATACAATTAGCTGCACCATTTTCTCCACTAACGACCAAAGACAACGTCCCAAAGACATGAAAAAGACACGGCGTGTTGCCAAATCCTAGAATTCCCAATTTCGGAGAAGATGCGCTAGGGGCCCGTTTAGTTAGTTGCTTGTTTTGATACATTATTTTTGAATTTATTCCTATTTATTTTTTACTATGTTTTTGTATAACGTTTTTTTTTGTATTCAATTTTTAGCGTAGTTCTTATTCAGTATTTTATATAAATATAAATTATGACGTATTAGCTTGGCGTAATGCACATTGGCCGTAATTGTATAATTACATGTAAAATTATTATCAATAGGCAAATATATGTAGTTTAAAAATTCAATTGGAACTTTACATTTTATTTATCCCTTAAATCCTTTAGATCAAATAAATTTGTATTTCACGTCTAGATCTCGGAATTTCTATTTCCTCTTTGCATGCAGTAAAAAATCGCTCTTTAAATCTTACCAATGTCTCTCAGAATAAAAAATTGGGGCATTGGGAATCATTTAAGTAAATTTTGAAATTTTGCTTAGACGTGCTATATATTGGCAATCTTCATAGTAATTGGTCTAAGGGATGTCAAAGGATATTTCTATTTATAATACAATTGTGTTTTATATATTTATATAATATGTAAACGATTATTATGTAGAGATGTAGAAGTTGGGTTTTTATTTAATAATTAAGAGTGATTATTTTTGTTGTTTGAATACATAGTGTTACATTAGCGGTAACCGACTTGGGGGATGATTTTGCGGGTATTTTTTTTTGCTGGCAACTTACATCTGTAAACTTACACTTGGACTTTCTGTTATAAAAATATCAAACCGAAAGTATTCCTATCCCTTGCATTCCTCTCGGGTCTTACCTTCGAATATGTACTAAATTAGTCTACAACTGGAGATTTTTTTTTGGAGAACCAGTAACTTTAAGGGCTACATTACACCGCGACACAAGGGTGGGGAAACCAGTCGCCGCTACCAATTTACGGCCGTCTTCAATAACCTATCTATCCTTAGTTTAACTTACTAGAGGTAGACAAATCTATCCTTTTACGCTTACTTACATTTCAATAACCTATCGACATAAAGCATTGAACTATAATTATATTGAACATAACTACGGATAGATAAGATTTTGTCATTAAACGGTGACAGCAATGTATCCGTAACTAGAGATACGATATTGAAAACGGCCATAATTGTATACAGCTCTACAAGCCATTACTTTCGTCCGTTTGTTTGCGCAACTAATTTGGTGGCGCGACCAGCTCGGACGCGTCATGACTGGTGTCCTTAGGGTGACTAGTTTGGCAGCTTACGGACACCACGCGCGACTGGCTGCGCTACCGTGGTGTCCCGATGAAATATAGCCCAAACGGTTAGATTCTCTATCACAATACGCAAACAACTGTATTGTTGTCACTGTCTCCATAACAATGGAAAAAAGAAACAATATACGAATTGGTCATGGATATTATTTTAATGAAACGCTGTAGCGCCGGAGATAATAATGTATGAAAACTGGCTCGCATATTTTAAACGTTTCGGGTTATGAGTTAGCGTTATTGCGAACATTAAACCATATTGGCGAAAGCATGGGAAGTGTTAATAAATTGGCACAAATACATTTTAAAATTTACTTTATGAACTCATTACTTAATTTTTTTAATTTTATTTGATTTAAATATATTCTCTGCTTATATAAATTAGAGATTTGAGGTATATTTATGATAGCATTGTATTCAAATCATGAATACTATTGAAACCTATAAAAATATCATGAAATGTGCTAATATAACAGTTTTACTGATACTATACTCAAGCACTCCGTTTTACCTATCAAAGACGGAAAGAAACTCGGGTAGATAACGTCCTAAAGTTGCCAGTAATAATAATAAAATATTGCATTAAGTAACCTTGTAACTTGCACCCTCCAAGTCTGTAGGTATCGTTTAAACTTGAATACTTGAATTTTTATATGAATTTTATTATCATATGGTATTTTACTAAATATTAGTCCAATATTAAATATTTCACATGCTTGTTTTATTGCTTTCTCACGGAAATGGCGCATCAGAAAGACCGACAGCGAACAACGCTCTCTCTTCTCTCACCTTCAGCGAACCTCACACACACACACACACACACACACACTCACACACACTCACACACACTCACACACAAAACGCCTTTCATTCGTAGTCGATCTTGCCGTCGTTAGTTTTATATGGAGCCAGCATGACGAAAATAGCCACAAAATCACTAACGGCGACGAGCCAAATAATTCCTATTTTTTTCCTTAGAAGCGTCTCTACGCTATCCGATGTAGGTGCCTACTTACTACGAGTAGATATCATGTCCCATTAGAAGCTAAAGTTCCTTTCCTATTTGTGCCGTAAAGTAGCAATGTGTTAGCATTATTGTTTCGGTCTGAAGGGCGCCGTAGCTAGTGAAATTACTTGGCAAATGATGAATGAAATGTTTTTCCAAGAATCCTGAGCGGCACTGCATTGAAATGAGCAGGCCGTATTCATCGCCATCAGCTGAATGTCCTGCTCGTCCCTTATTTCCATAATAATAAAAAAGTAATGGTCCTTTTTTTAAGATACTTTAGTGGCATAAAAATGAAAACAGATTGCTCGTCAAAGCTAAATAACAGATAGAATAAACTGTGCCAAAATTAACAGGACGATAATGAGGGTATATTCAATTTAATTACAGATACATCATTATTATAGGGTTTAGCGACAAACGTCACTATATTGTGGTTTCTGCCGCATTTATCGCGGGGAGTGTTTGCCGAGGAGTTTCTCCTGATGCCGAAGAATTACACACATCGCAAACTACAATATCATCCTCGCCATGACTTTCACTCTGTCAGATTGGTCTTCATGGCTGTGAGAGCCCCAAGTAAATAGATATTTGAAGGGGCGAATTCGCCGCGATTATCTAGAAGACTACCAAAGCGCGAGCAGCTGGGCCCATATTCCTAGATACGTGCACTCGCTCTGGAGTTTATTTATTTAGTTAAGAATTATTTTACTCTTTGCTCTGGAATTTGACCGTTAACTGAAGACAACAAGCCATCTCTAGTATCTCGAGGCGTGACTTGCGAAATGATGCGATGGTTCCTTTCCTGCAGATTCACCCCTTCTGGCCAAGGCCTTACTTGGGTTTAAGTAACATAAAAATATTCTATTCGCGCGCCTCCGCCCTGAGAACTGAAATCTGATCTGATATAATTACGAAAAGATCGTAGTGTGCGTAAGCTGGGGACGACTTATATTATCATAAAGCAGGGCAGCTAATGTAAGTTTTTCTCTCTTTAAAAGCGGTGTTGCTCTTTGCCCCTTCATTCTGTGCTTTGGTGTTGTCTTGGTGACTCGTACCTTCATTTGGATCTAAAAATGCTTAGAATTGCTCTATTAAGTGGAGGTGAACACTTATCACCCAGTGAGTCCAACGTTCATCCATTAGTGACTAACGTAAGAAAATTTTATATGTGGCTTTCGACTAGCATTTCACCACAAGCACAAAAGAGACAAAACTTGAATAAGCATATACACAATAAGAAAATCTACAGGTAAGGTTACTAAGAAGCTGCTTCTGGAATGCGAGGCCATCGCCGCAATGAGGGCAGGTGGTAACCTAGCCTTGAGGTATCAAGGCCCTCAATATCCAGGCAAAGGACCTATCCAACCCGTGTCCACTGGCCTGGAGGATGTAATTAACGGCCATTCCCAATATATTTCTGTCTTATAAACTTATCGACGGTAACTCACCTTATCCGTACACGCTGTTTGTCAATGGGACGACGTATGGCTTATCAACGATAGAAGTTTGTATGGAAATTACAATTAACGCGTGCCAATATAAGGCGATAAGAATGACTTATAGGGTAAATTGGCACAGCTTCAGATTATTGACAGCTAAATACTGACAGTAGAAGGTAGTAATTTATCTCTATCTGCAGATAGTATATTGGGAACGGCGGTTACAACTAAATATAAGTCCTGAGAATACAACAAAACGATACGGCCGAGCCCGAGGCATCGCGGAGCTGGCACCGATCTTCACACCGCATCCTATGTTGATCCATCTAGTAGCTAAGTAGACTGTATGAAATATAATTGTCATGTATTTTATTTATGAAAGAGGAAGACAATCGAGCGTACGGGTCACCTGGTGTTAAGTGATCACCGCCGCCCACATTCTCTTCCAACACCAGAGGAATCACTTGCCAGCATGCACCAGGTCCGCGCGTGAAAGGTGTACGCGCTTTTTTTGAAAGAAAGGTTCGAAACTTTCTGGAAACACCGTACAAGGAAGAAATTTAATTGCAAAATCGTGACCTTTTTAGTTATAATACCACAAACTAATGGATATATTTTGAAAGAGAAGTACATGCAATAGTAAATAACAATAATAAAGTAATAAACCACCCATAGCTTCTCATATGAGAGGAGATACACTTATTAAAGGCACCTGGAAATACTATGCAAAGATTTCTAATTTGAAGTAAAATACTTCTTAATGGGAGGTTAAACCGCTTTTTTATGAAAATAAGGGACGAGACGAGCAGGACGTTCAACTGATGGTAATTGATACGCCCTGCCCATTACAATGTAGTGCCGCTCAAGATTCTTGAAAAACCCCAAAAATTCTGAGCGGCACTACAACAGCGCTCGTCACCTTGAGACATAAGATGTTAAGTCTCATTTGCCCAGTAATTACACTAGCTACGGCGCCCTTCAAACCGCAACAGTGATGCTTACACATTACTGCCTCTCGGCAGAAATAGGCGCCGTTGTGATACTCGTAATCTAGCCGGCATCCTGTGCAAAGGAGCCACCCACTGGTAAAACCGCTTGGTAACGGCATACGCCATTATGTCTGGCTTTCCTTTCTCTCACGCACACGGCAGCGGTAGGCAGGCTGCTCCCCTCTCACTCTAACCAATTGTTATGATTATAGGATTGAATAATGAAACTAATAATGTACATACACAAAATTCTAATATACATATTCAAGAACTATAATCAATAATAAAATATATTTTATAATCAATAAAATATATTATAAGTAAATAACCTTAGCTTATCTCAAGATAAACAATTGCCTGATGAATTGATCACCGCCATCCTCATTTTCTTGGAACATCAGAGGTATCACAAAAGTGTTGCCCGCTTTAAAGAAAAGTCTATAAAATGGCTGTAATTCAAGTGTCTGTACTATTGATTGCTATGGGGAACGCTGCCGATATTAATACAATATTTGCGCTGCAGAAAAGGGCTATTCGCGCTATTTATATATAACCTAGGTCCTAAAGAATCATTGAGAGCAAAATTCAAAGAAATTAACATCTTGACTGTTACTTCTCAATATATTCTTGGTAATGTAATGTATGTTATGAAACTGACACAACCATAATGTTAACACCAGGAACAGACATAAGGTCATAATGCCTACTACTGGGCTAAGTCGAGTTAGTAAGTCTTTTATGGGGCGATGTATATGCTTTTACAACAAGATCCCAGAAAATGTTCAAAAGTATCACGTCAATATCAAAAGAATTGTTGAAAAATGTTTGTGTGGTAAAGGTACTATAATATAAATGACTTTTTTAATGATACCACAGATTGGGAATGGAGACCCTCAGGCTATTAAAATATAATTTTAATTGTACAATATTACTTTGTAAACATATTTTTTGATGAAAAAAAAAGCCCACTGAGTTTGTTGCGCCCGTTCATCTCAGGCCTGAGGCATTCATTTTGGAATGGGTGGTAGTTTTTTGGACTTTCAATAAGTGATGTCACATCCTATCTATATATATAAAAATTAATTGCTGTTCGTTAGTCTCGCTAAAACTCGAGACCGGCTGGAACGATTTGGCTAATTTTGGTCTTGAATTATTTGTGGAAGTCCAGAGAAGGTTTAAAAGGTTCATAAATATGAAAATGCTCGGAATGAAATAAAAACAATAATTTTGTTTTTCCTTTAAAGTGTGCCCAGTCGTTCAGAAATGAAATTGAAAGAATAGTTTAAAATGAATAACTTATTAAAATCTTTATATCATTCTAACTTTCTTCGGAGGTAATAAAAAAACTTAATTTTAGCTACCATAGTTGTTGCTACTACTATAGTTGGTAGATTTTATGTACGACTTAATATTTGGTAGGTCTGAGAATCGGTCGTCATCTATTTTATATACCCTAAATTTTAATAATTGATTTTTTTCTTATTATTTTATATAGCAATACAACGTTTGCTGGGTCAGCTAGTATTGAATTAAAATATTTGAATTTGTCAGCCAACATGGACATCTAGACATAGTCCATAAATCTGAAATGATGGTGGTTGTCAAAAACTAAGGTTCAGCGAGGATAAGCAAAAGAAGGACTAAATAAGACAGAAGAGATTTTTTTAACAGCTTGCATATTTGTTTCAAAATTTATAATAAAGTAATAAAATAGTTAAACTGTTAACTGTAATAAACTTAAGTAGAAATGGACGGGTCATATGATCAGAGGCCCAAACAAATGGTCACAGAAACTAACCCATTGGTACCCCAGAGATGCTAAAAGAAAGTGAGGCAGACAGATACTAAGTTGGGAAGATGATATAAAGAAGGTTGCTGGATCAGTTTGGAGTAGAGAAGGGCGGGAGAGAGAGCAATGGAAGGTCTTAGAGGAGGCCCATGTCAGTGGACTGAGATACTGGCTAGATATATTGTTAAAAAATAATCATGTTACTACATCACTAATATCTAGAAATAAAGGCTATCTTTATAAGAAAACTGTTATATAGAAACACTGATCATTACCGTTAAAACTGGAATGCTCTCCAACACCGTACCTTTACACTAGTACAGAAGACTCACTCCGCAAAATCAATTAAAGAAAAAGAAACTCTTGCTATACAATAAGGTGTAATTCAGATCACAACACTATTAATTTACATTTTTAATCACCTAGAATTTGCCTCTTTCTATCGTATGACCCTTACCTCTTCTGACAATGTGAGGCTTGTCTTCTTTACCTAAAACAGCAGGACCAAGATATACCTTAGGGGTATAATAATATAATATAGTGACCCTAGTTAGTTAGTTAGTTTTTTTTATAAAACAAATAGCTATTTATTACCCCGCCAAAGATGGGAGGACAACCTGGACAAATTTACAGGAGTGACCTGGAGCCGGGTTGCCAAGGACCGAAAGAAGTGGAAAAGGTTGGAGGAGGGCTATGCCAATTGGCAAACAGCTGAAGAGTACCTGGATTTATACAAGTTAGATATAAGAAATTGTATTGTTTTTTTATTTGAATAAAAGGCATTATTATTATTATTATTAAATAGGTATTCAATTGTAATTTAAAATCTATATTCTTTTATTATCAAACCTATGTTAGTTGAAGATAGTAATGTATTATTTGGAAGATCATGACATATTGAACATAATTCTTTTTACCTTCAAAAGTTAGCAACATACAACCTTCAACAGAACCACGAGATGCGTTAGACTTGCACACATTCTCTTTGATATTAAATCAACAATAAGCAAAACTTTTTTGCGGTTGGCTCTTGATCTAAGTACAAAAAATGAAACAACCATTGAACCTACTTAGTATAGGTAATAAATAGGTAGCTATCATAAATGCTAAAATAATAATGATCACTTTAAATAAGATTGTTTCAGAATTTTCACCTTTAATGTGCTTTCCTTTTTTATGTTTCTCTCTCTGTGAAGTATGTAAAAACAAAGCTCGCATATGTGTCACTGCTCGCTCATATGTCCCTACTGGCTGGCCTACTGTATAGAGGCCGCCTCACATACTTACGAATTTGATACCTACATGTGGAGTGAGATAGGCCTGCTTGCTGTGACCTTTCTACAAAAGCCACAATTTAAATAATAGAATAGCATAAAATTGTAGTTAAGATATCACTGCTTTTGTTCTAAATCTATTAGAGTATCTAATTGTAACAATTGAAAAATGATGACAGAGATATCTTGGTGAGTGGAAATTTGATGTACACATTTAAGTGATAGCAATACAGGTACTACCAATTAAATCTAACCTGAGTATTCTTGTTTTGGGTGCACCAATCCTTGGAAGAATAACATGTGTGATGTCAATAAAAAACTAGGTAAAAGTAATAGTATGTGCATCTAATAACTTATATGTCAAGATAGTGTTTAATGTAACAATTGTGAAGACATCAAAAAAAATTACAGCAAACTGTAAGCCTCTATTATCGCAAACCACATTTATCACGGGGAGTGTTCCGAAGAGCTGTTTAACCTGATTCCTGCCACCGAATTCCACCTTTGCATGACATGCCACAAGTTCGGATGTCATCCCCACCATCTGGATGTGTTGCCGTCCTCCACAGTGCGATTTTCAAGGAGCTTTATTCCACTACAAAGCTGTGAAATGAGAATCCTTGTGTGGTATTTCGGGGACGATATGACATGGGTACCTTACCAAAAAAGTGTGTACACCTTCCTTAAAGGCTGGCAACGCTCCTGTGGTTCCTCTGGTGTTGCAAGAGATAGTGGGTGGTGGTGATCACTTAACATCAGGTGACCTGTACACTCATTTGTCTTCCTATTCCATAAAAAAAACCACAAAAACAACAAAGTGAATGATGAAATGGAATGATGTATCGCAAGACTTAGCTAGTCATACACACTAAAGTAATAAGTGTGGCCTGTTGTCATGAGTAGTAACAGCAAGGCTTTTTCTAGAAGTATAGATTATCGAGGGTATCTTGATAAAATTTGGTAGTTGTATTTATTGTAAATGAAGTGGTGATAAAACTGGTGGAATCTGCTATATTTCTTGGCATTATATTGGATTCCAAATTACAATGGGGCCACCATATTGAAGGATTGGAAAATGGACTTAGTTCTGCAACATAGGCAGTTAAAAAGATTAGACAATTAACTGACATAGATATGGTGCGACTAGTATACTTTAGTTATTACCATAGTTTTATGTCTTGTGGTATATTGCTATGGGGCAGAGCTGCCAATATAAATACAATATTTGTGCTGAAGAAGAGGGCTTTTCGCGCTATTTATAACCTAGGTCCTAAAGAATCATTGAGAGCAAAATTCAAAGAAATTAACATCTTGACTGTCGCTTCTCAATATATTCTTGATAATGTAATGTATGTTCATAGGCACATAAGTAAATTTGCTAGAAACTGTCATAACCATAATGTTAACACCAGGAACAGACATAAACTTATAATGCTTACTATTAGGCTAAGTCGAGTTTTTTACATCTTTTGTGGGGCAATGCATATGCTTTTACAACAAGATCCCAGAAAAATGTTCAAAACAAAAGTATTACTTTATTCAAAACAATTGTTAATAAACATTTGTGGTTAAAGGCTACTATAACATAAATGACTTTCTTATTGATACTACAGATTGAGAATGGAGCGACCTCCCTCAGGCTACTAAATAATAAGTTTAATTGTACAATATTACTTTGTAAACATATTTTTTTGATGAAAAGAAAGGTTGAGTTTGTTGCACCCGTTCTTCTCAGGTCTGAGGCATTCATTTTGGGATGGGTGGTAGTGTTTGAGTTTCAATAAGTGATGTCAGATTCTATTATGAATAAAAATATTTGAATTTGATTAACAATATTGTGTTCCTGTTCTGGAAAACCTATAACACAGTAATCCAAGTATGCAATAAAAGCCAATAAGAATGTTTTTATATGTGTAGATTAAAGAGAATAGAGTATAAAAATGAAACAACCACTTACATTATAAAATAAGTTTATTAAATCTACTTCTTCTTATGCTGACCTCTTCCTGTACCTCCACCACGTAAGGGTGCTGGTCTGCCTCTATTACCAAATGTTCCTCTACCGCCTCCACGTCCAGATCGCATGTTAGAACCTCCTCTACCTTTAGAAACATCATTTCGGCTTCTTGCCTTCACCAAAGCCTCTTCTTTAACCATGTCAATGACTTCATCTGGTATACGCAAATATTTGATAGTAGAACCACGAATATAGCACTCGGGCATCCTCCAGAACTTGTCTCCGTCCCGCGAAGTACAGATGACTTCTCTTAAATTTATATTCATCCAATTATCGCAGCTAACAAGATGCCCGTTATAAGTCTCGCCATTTTTCAATTCTACCAGCATAGGATGGTTCTGCGCTGTTCTCAGTAGTGATAGCGGTAACATTTTAAATTATTTAAAGATAAAAATATGAATTAATCTATTATTTATTAAATAATTATTGCTATAGGTTCTTTGCAATCTACAAATACAAACAAAACATTTTATGGTTAGAACCACGGACGAGTAAAAAATAAGGATTCCGCGCCGTAATAGTGACAAGTGAACACAGCTGACAGAATACTATTACTCTAACGACAAGTGTGAAGTGAAGCTCCTATAAGCCAGTGTGTATGCAGTTACGGGGGATACCAGATAGCTTTTTGTCCCTTTATTAGTCATAATATTATATAGCTACAATTACTTTAAATTCCGATTTTTTAATTTCTGATAGTCAGATTGTTTCCTAAAATAAAAATAAATAGTGCAGGGATAGTATGAGTAAACAGTTATCTATTATAGTTATATATTACATAAATAAACACTAACACATTGAAAGTAAGGATTGCGGGTTTGATTCCTGTGTCCATGTTACTTTTTTTTTTTTTTTTTTTATATATTTATCATATTACATATACCGATATAAAACTAGGTCAAATTAGCATCTAAAAAAAAAACACAAAGGTTAACAACTAATGCTAATAACACTTGTTTACAGTATCTTTGTTTTAATTTTCTAGTATCTTTGATTTTTGTCATATATTTTATTAACGTGTTTTAATTCATATGGGTAGTATGCCTGAAATAAATATTTTTTTATATTTATTATTATTTAACTGATATAACGTGTGTAAATGATTACGTAGGTACTAACTTTTCCTATTTTTAAGAATACCTACACAAAATTCATTCCTTAATTATATTTTTTTAGAGAACAAATAACTGTGTGATTTCTTGTGATTTGGTTTGCAAAATAAATACATACATACATTTAATCACGCCTCTTTCCCGCAGAGACCACATCCTTACATACTTGTTTCACTTCGTCCACTTTCATTATTCCTTTCATACATGCTCTTCGGTTTAAGGTAGGGTTTACTCTTGAACTGGCCATTTGTCAATACGTCCCTAATTTGATCTCGAAACATCCGCCTAGGTGTACCCTTTCCAACACTTTTTACCCTACTACCCTTTCCACCATTCACACTGGCCTTATACACTTTCTTCGCCAATTGCTCTTCATTAATTCTCTCGACATGGCCATCTGAGCATACCTGCAATTAGCAAGGGATATACCGAAAGGGACAGTGTTACTGAAAAAACTTCTACGTAAGCAAATAGCACTCACTGTCTACGTCTGCTGCCTACCCTAGTTTGTTTTTGTAGTTTGATAGTTCAGCTACCTATATACGCACTTGTTTATTAAAAATTATTACATTTCGTATTACATTCACTTAAACAACGCCTTTTTTACATCATTTCCATATTCTACCTCAATCATCCCGCAACAGCATCAATGTTTCATCATTTCTGTACGTTAATCTATGTCCGCACTCGAGACTCGAATCGCGTTGCGGCGTTTAGCTTGGATCATATTTATTAGCGTCATATTTATTTTGTTAGGGAAATAATGAAATCAAATAAAATGTTATAGGTACTTCATGAATCCATAACTGTGGTATGTAATTCTATGATTTATTTTACTTTCGTAATTACTGCATCTTCCCATAGCACAAGACGGCATTTTCATAGTGTACCTATATCAAATTGTAAGCAATTCTGTCAACAGCAAACCGTACCGTTTTCGTATCGAGAGAACGACCACAACCAAAGGAACCAATTGTCTCCAATTAGGCGATTCATTTTTGGTGCGCTAGTGACATATCTACCTCTTATAATACTTTAATATGATTGGTATTCATCTGATAATCGGACGACTTATTAATTTTATTCGTCCGCTTGGCACTAGACCACGGACGACTAGAGACTTCGTAAAAAATTATAAGTGACAACTTAGAAAAGAGTGACAACTGACGATTGTATGAAACGTGCAGATGACGGCTATAATCTTGTAAAAAACGGAAATAGCCGAAATCCATTTACGTCTGTAACTGTTTGCATTCAAACTTAGCCGGATTACTAAATTATCATTTGTAGAGGTGTGTCATTGAAGGTTTTTAAATTAATTTTATTTAACTGTTTTTGTCAATGGTCAACAGGTTGAAAAAACTGTTAAATCATCAACGGGTTTTGAAAAATCGGTTAATGCACTTATTCATAATTTAGGTTTTTATTAGGTTCATACTTCATATTATATTAATAACATTGCTAAATTTAATTTATACGTAGTACCTATTTTGTCAATATAATATCAAGTCAACGTTTTCGTTCGCAAATTCGTCAACTGTTTTGAATTAAGCTGTTTTATTGAGGCATTCAATTTCTTCATTTATTGCGAGCTAATGACGAGGACGTTGATTAAATTTATTAGCTTATTACGTTCAATAGGTTTTTTCGTTGAAGTAAACAGTTAATTCGTGGACGAATATAAAACTGTTAATGAAAACAGTTTATTGATATAACGACCACTTCTAATATTTGTCACTTTCACTCGTTAGAGTAAAAGTGTTCTGTGGTCACTTCACTTGTCAGTGACAAAACAATACCGGTGATCGAGAATAATCTTGTTTACTTTTTACTTTCTCTACATTATCAATAAAGTGAAATAATCTTAGTTTTCACTTCTCATAACATAATATAACATTGTATCTAGTAATTACTTTCTGTATTCTACGACGTATGGTGAGTTTTCTTGATATACATCATGTTGTGTGTATTGTTTACAAGGTTGACCACGTTTTTCATAAACAGTAAAATAGCAGACTACATACAAGTTAAAACTCTCCAAGACTAATATATAATTGATTAACGGACGTCCAGTGATTACTTTACTAAGTACAAATAACTCAGATCGTATTAATAAATTGTAGAAGATCATAGTCTAGGTGCACCACATTTTTTTTTATAACTATCTAGTAATACATTTATTACAAGCATATCTTACTTAACTCTTAAAGTATTATCTGAATTTAGTAACACTTACTAAAGACACTACAGGAACACAAATTCTACAAAATCTAATATCAAAACTATATAGAGATATATATCTCTAAACTTTATATTTTATATTTTGAAACTAAACTTTAAAGTCGGAAATATGGGATTTATAAGAAGAATAAAATTAAGATTAACAATATTAAGACAATTTACAACATTATGTTAACATAAACCTGTTCTTATAATTATAAGGGATTAGGTTCAAATTTGTTATGATTATGTTATTAAAACTTCAAATTTGCTATACCGTTACAGTTTATATCACTCGTGCAGCATGCTCTGTCATACTCAGTGAGATCTGATACTGAGCAAGTTATGGATTATCATAATTTAGTAATGAATATCATGTTTCTGTATTCTGTGGTGTGTTCGGTACGTGAATATCAGATATTGTAATACAAGTCAGTAAGTGGATTTTAGATAAAGTAGCAATTTTTCATGGTCTCTACAATTTAGTAGAAATACTTTTTTTTTAAATTTCACTAATGCTTTAGAAGCGCAAACAAAACCACTAATTATTGATAGCTTGCAAATTACGAACTGAAATTTGAAAAAAATTGTATGTTTCAGTGAAGGACAATGCCTCAAGCAAAGAGAAAGACACCTTTCAGTGGGAAGGCAAAGAAACAGCAATTGCAAGCAAAAAAACAAAACAAGACTTTACTTTTGTCCTGTAAGTATATCTTATTTTCAACTTTTTTTATATTTTTTTTTATGGAAAAGGAGGACAAACCAGCGTACAAGTTCTACTAATGCTAAGTGATCACCACCCACATTCTCTTGCAACATGAGAGGAATCACATGAGTGTTGCCAGCCTTTAAGGAAGGTGTACACATTTTTCTTAAGGTACTCATGTCATATCTTCTCGAAAACGCGAGTATGTTGAAGAATGTTTGTTAAAAACTGCATGGTACAAATGGTAGTGATGATATTAAAGTATTACATATTACATACAATATTGTTTGTGTTGTGGTGACACTGACTGTGATAGTGTGTGTTACTTTCATGTTCGCCCTATTCAGCAACTCATTGTGGCATCAAAGGTGCAATATCATGTTCTGTGTCCCTGATTAGTAAATGTACATCTTATGTGAGAAATATATTTATAATAATAAAATGTAGTTTTATGTTAACTTCCTGTCTGCTCACTTTGCCATATGGCAACGACATGACACCACAGTTTAGTTTGCTGTTATAAAGTTACCACACAAGACATAAATCCTCCACACCCAGAACCAAAGATAATACCCCCCTGATAATACTGCCCCTGTGAACAATCACTTTTCTGTGATTGCTGTTGTAAATCTACAGTTTTGCTCTTCTTATAAGGAAACCAGTGACAATTCTGAGGATTCTTACTACTCCTACACATAGTTCTTAACATGGGATGATTGTGAAGTTTTTTTGTATCTTTTTTTCTCCTCTGGTATTTTCTGCCATCTTGGCGATCTGTGCCTAGCACAATAAGCCAATTTATTGTCTCTTTGGTGGTTAATTTTTGTCATGTACTTAAATTTTTATAGTCAGTTCCATCGAACTGATCTACATGTTTGCTGACTATCTGGTAGTGAATCTATCAGCAAGGTTAGGAATGCTGTGTCTTTTCATTCTGTTGTATATGACACTACCAGTGCCCTCCAATTGGGAAGCCAAATTATTTATATGGCTTGATAGTCGCAGCTGGTACTTTATGCTGTAGTTGGTGATTTAATCTTTCACAGTGTTCAGTTTTAAGGTTCAGTTCAGGTTTTTTATTAAGAACATATTATGATGGACTCATACCTTGTTTTTGTATCTGGTTACAAGATGAAGGCTTCTCAGAAAGTTATACAGGTTTTCTTGAGAGTGCCGTCTCATAAAGAACCTAAGCAGCTATTTCTTTTTTTATGTGTTCTCTCACACCTTACAAATTACATTTCAAATTATCCCTACTAATATTATAAATTTGAATGTAAGTTTGTTTGTTACGCTTTTACCACGGAGGATTTTTATGAAATTTGGTACAGCAATAGACTAGAGCTTGGGAAAGGACATAGGCTACATTTTATTGTGGAAAAATCCATGGTTCCCACGGGAATTGTGAATAACTTTAATTCACGTCGATGAGCTATAAGTATACCAATAGAAGGTTTAGTTTGCCATAGCAATCTTCCTCGAGATAAGATTCATATATTATGTTGGGAACGGGAGCGAAAACGGGAACCGGAACTGGAATAGGACATGAGATAATCTTTAATTCCAAGCTTTCTTATTATTTTTAAAAAGCTACGCGGACGAAGTCGCGGACATCAGCTTGTTATGTTGTAATCTTTTTTTATGTGCACCAAAATTAATGGATGGTTACGACGATATAGGCTGCTCAATTCCAATAATTTCATGTTAGACACATTCTAAAGAAGAATATTTCATAGAAGAATCTTAGAGATGGCTTTCTTTTATATTATGGGTGCTCAAACTTGAACTGGTGGCGATCTACCACAAAATTGTTAGACTACGATAGATCGACTCTGAGAGGCCACAAGTATGTGTAATTAAGGATTTTCGTAGGGTGCATCGTTTACCATAAGCTTAAAATCGAATACAATGGATAGTGTACATAATCACTTAAAGACAATTATTTTACATAGACTAATTACGTCTTTCTAAAATATTTAGATATCAAAACAATATAAACTTAATAATCAAGATAATGAAATAGGTAGGTATTAAAATACAAACATATCTCGCTGACTTTATGGTCATACAAGTTTTAGATTATAGGGCAGCGCAGGACCGATTGTCCTCAAATCTTTGGAGGAGGCTTTCGTCCAGCAGTGGACGTCTTCTGGGTGATGATGATGATGATATAAAGGCAGTAGTATGATGGTGTCACTAAACTGATATGCTGCCCAGTGCTCATACCAATTTTACCTCCTCAGCGTCAGCTAGTACGGACAACTATGATGTGATGGCAATGAATTATCAGCCCCAGCAGGCGAGGGGGCGAGGCGACGCCAACAGATACGCGCTCAAGTTCTACCGCGAATCAGACCAGGAGGTCAGGATGAAGAAGGAGGACGCTCTGTGAGTTTTCATTTCATTACTATACTCTAACACAGAAATGAAATAAAAATTCAATTAGATTTACTAAGGGCATATTTCATCGAGACATCATGGAGGCGTAACCAGTCGCTGCTACCAACGAAATATATACAGCTCTATAGGCAGTTCATCAACTGATGTTGGTCTGCGCCAAAAAGTTTATTCGCTTAAGTCATTCTGATCACGAATCTCTTCTAACGATATACGTTGTTTGTCTGGCAAGGGGTTGGAACTATCAAAAGTATCTGGCTAATGAGGAAACATCATCTACTTATTACCCAAGTATTATGTATAAATAATCAGCTTTTATACTATGACGTAAGTCAAATTATAATTTCATGAACATTAAGGGTGTTGCTGGCATGGGGTTGCCACGATGTTAAGTATCTGCAAAAGAGAGCTGTTCGTACTATATATCAGCTTGGTTATAGACAGTCTCTCAAAGAAAAATTTAAAACAAATAAATATTATGACTGTTCATAGTCAGTACATTTATGAAAATTTAATATATGTTCACAAAAATCGTCACCTTTTTTGCTCTTAATAGTGATTCATTATTATAACACTAGAAATAAGGGATTGCTTGTAACTAATTCTAGTAGGCTTCATAAGATACATAACAGCTTTAAGGGTAAATGTATACACTTCTACAATAAAGTCCCAGCCACTGTTCAGGCATTATCTATAAATAAATTTAAATGTTTTATAAAAAAATGGCTCTGTCGTAAATCCTATTACTCCGCTGCTGAATATCTAAATGATCAGACAGCCTGGGACTAGATTGTGATTATTTTATAGCGATAGAAATGACTGTACAATATTGTATATTTTTATTGAAAAGAGAGTTTCTTGCGCCGCTTCTTCTCCCTCAGAGCGTCATTTGTTTCCGAAGCGGTAGTAGTATCTAGTAGTATAAGAAATGACATCAAAAAGAATTCTAAAGGAATCAATTTTGAGAAAATAAATGCCTTTTATGCCTTTTAATGAATAACGTGATTTTTAATAATATTCTGAAGGTAATACCGAAAAGTCGCACATTATTATTTGATGTATTTAGTTCGGTATTTTACACACCTTTAGTACCGTTTACCTGCCAAAGCCACTGCAACCCCAACTCCATAATGGACCATCGTTCTTACCTGTGTTGTGAGCATGCGTTGACAAACTTTCAGCTTTTATAAAATAACGTAGGTCTGGGGTTCACGGGCTCTTGCTCTATGTCCATTTGGTTGCGCAACCAATTTGGCGAGGCGACCAGCTCGGACGCGTCATGACTCCAGTGGCTGTATAGTGACTAGTTTGGTAGCTAAGGAACCACCCTTTGCGCCTGGTGTCCCGGTTTAATATAACTCCATAATGTGAAATATTTTTGAAGGCTGCTAATAGTTATCAAGAGCAGTTTTGGACAATGGCCGGAACTTGAGTGTTACAGACGGGTAACTAGAAAACTGCCGCTCTGGAAGACGTGCTTCGAATATGGTATTTTCTCTTTGCAACTTTGCAGCTTATATCCTTTGTGCCCATTGCCGCGACCCTGATGGCTGCTTGAACTGACGCATATAACCAGGGCTGTGATCTGCCACCGATCGGTACTACAGAGCTTGGGTATGAAAATAACCACGCCCTGTAGTATCACATCGGCTACAGGTAAGGCTAAGGCGCAGGCACTAGGATATTCCGAAAGGAATTAGTGGACTCCATCTGGCAGAAATTCTGAAGAGTCTGTGCCGTTTCATGTCGAGACACTTGGCCCGTGGGGCCCAGAGGCGCGGAGAAATACTATCTTCGCGCCTCAATAAGGTTACTGGAAACCCAAGCGCTGTAAGCTATTTCGGTGAACGGATCAGCCTAGCTATCCAACGCGGAAATGCTGCCAGTATTCTAGGTACGCTTCCACGTAATGATAGTTTTAATTTGATGTAGTCATAGTATTGTAAATATAGTTATAAGATTTGTTCACTTAATAAAATAATTTATTTTGTACTAGGGAAGACCACATTACCACACTTCTCCCTCTTTCATGCTAGCACCCATTTGATGTACCGTAAGAGTTTGATAATGTAGAAACCCTATTTCAGAAAGGAGGTCCGACCAGTATCTGAGAAAGAGATGGAGATTGACCCAACAGACTTCTTTCCGGCGGAAATATCATTCCCCAAAAGACCCGAATGGAATTTTAATATGACTCCGGCGCAGTTAGATGCACAGGAGCAGAAATATTTTAGGGTATGTGTTGTAATTTATTAGTAATATTGCACTGTCATTGCTATTGCTTTAAAATAATCATAATCTAGTCCTTGGCAGTCCGATCACTTAGATATTCAGCTGTGGAGTAGTAGGATTTACGACAGAGCCATTTTATTTATATAATATTTAAATTTATTTATAGATAATGCCTGAACAGTGGCTGGGACTTTATTATAAAAGTGTATATATTTACCCTTAAAGCTATTATGTATCTTATGAAGCCTGCTAGAATAAGTTACAAGGAATCCCTTATTTCTAGTGTTATAATAATGAAAATCACTATTAAGAGCAAAAAGGTGACCATTTTTGTGAACGTACATTAAATTTCCATAAATGTACTGACAATGAACATTCTTAATATTTATTTCTTTAAATTTTTCTTTGAGAGACTGTCTATAACCAAGCTGATATCTAGCACGAACAGATCACGATCAGAGCAAACACTATAATATCAATGTCAGCAGCATGACCCCACAGTAAAATACCGTACGTCATGATGCTGTGAAAGTAACTGAAGTACACTAATCTACACTATATACAGTACTACGTACTAACGGCCGTTCCCAATATTGAGTCTATCGCTTACTTGAGATAAAAATCGTAACTATCGTTGACTTTTCTGTCCCAATAAACTTATCGACGGTAACTCACCTTATCCGTACACGCTGTCTGTCAATGGGAGGACGTAGAACTTACCAGCGATAGAAGTTTGTATGGAATTTGCAATTCACGCGTCACAATATAAGGCGATAAGAATGACTTATCGGGTATATTGGGATAGCTTCAGATTTTTGAGAGCTTATTACTGACAGTAGAAGGTAGTTATTTATCTCTATCTGTAGATAGTATATTGGGAACAGCCATAAGTACACTATATACAGTTAGCTATGATAAAAAACTTATAAAACTTTCAAAATTTAAGGAGTACATCGACAAGCTGCGAGAGTCGGAGCATTGGAAGGATATGTCATACTTCGAGCTCAACCTGGAGACCTGGCGGCAGCTGTGGAGAGTGCTGGAGATGTGTGACATTCTGCTGTTGATTGTGGACGTTAGGTTCGCGGTGAGTGACCAGCCTTACGATATAAATACTTTCAAGGAGCTTTTTTCCCCGTACTACAAAGCTGTGGAATGAGCTTTCTTGTGCGGTGCTGTGACGATACGACATGGGTACCTTAAAAAAAAGCACATAAACTTTCCTAAAAGGCCGGTAACATCCTGTGATTCCTCTGGTGTTGCAAGATAATGTGGGCGGCGGTGATCACTTAACACCAGGTCACCCGTACGCTCTTTTGTCATCCTTTTCATTAAAAAAAATATAAACAAATCACAGAAGCGAGGAAGTTCAAACATTATTTCCAAAAATCATCTTCGGGAACACTGTCATGAAATACCAATCGACCAACACATAAAGGGCCGTAAATGGAGCTGTATAGGCCACACACTCCGGAGGGATCCCAACCATTTACCGAGGCAAGCCCTAAACTGGAACCCTCAAGTCTATTCCTGGTGTTAACATTATGGTTATGACAGTTTCTGGCAAATTCACTTATGTATCTATGAACATACATTACATTATCAAGAATATATTGAGAAGCAACAGTCAAGATGTTAATTTCTTTGAATTGTGCTCTCAATGATTCTTTAGGACCTAGGTTATAAATAGCGCGAATAGCCCTCTTCTGCAGCACAAATATTGTATTAATATCGGCAGCGTTGCCCCATAGCAATATACCATAGTACATAATACTATGGAAATAACTAAAGTCAACAAGTCGCGCCGTATCTATGTCGGTTAATTGTCTAATCTTTTTAACCCCGTATGCTGCAGAACTAAGTCTGTTCGCTAATTCTTCAATAGTACACTTTTTGCACCCGTGGACACCAATAGTGACAGTGTCAATGATACCGTGCTCGTGATGACGAGCGGACCACCGGCGCCCCCCGCCCTGTCAAGCCGCGCACTACGAGCACAAGTCCGCAGTATGAGACGGGACGTTATCGCGAACCAACCACACACACCCTGATGAAGGACCTCCGAATGGTCCGAAACTAGTCGGAACCCACACTGATAAAACGTTGGTAAAGCCGTATTACTAAATAAGTAAATAATGCTGATGGCAATTGATACGCCCTGCCCATTAGAATGCAATGCCGTTCAGGATTCTTGAAAAACCCCAAAAATTCCGAGCGGGACTACAATTGCGCTCGTCATCTTGAGACATAAGATGTGAGGTCTCATTTGCCCAGTAATTTCACTAGATACGGCGCCCTTCACACCGAAACAAAAAAAGCAGTAATACTTACACATTACTTCTTCACGGCAGAAATAGGCGCCTTTGGGGTAATCTAGCCGGCATCCTATGCAAAGGAGCCTCCCACTGGTAATAGTAATTTAATCACATAAACTTTATGAGAAATAATGAGTATTTTAGCTCTTATATTTTTGACTTTTTAACAACTTTATCAATAACATTATTAAATTCCAGGGTATGATGTTTCCACCCACCCTGTACGAGTATGTAACCAATATCAACAAGAGCATGATCCTGGTCTTGAACAAGGTAGACCTGGTGCCAGCCAGCGTGGTGGCTGCGTGGAAGGAGTTCCTGCTGAAGAGATGTCCAGAGCTGAAGGTGGTGTACTTCACCTCCTGTCCGGGGTACAACTTGGCTGGTTCACAGAGTGACAAAGCAGGTAAGATGTTACACCCTCATGCTAAGAGCTTACTCACAGGCAAGAAATATAGGTCGAGTCTCACAGCGTTAATAAATTTTGTTTTCAAATTAAATTTATGTTAGTAATCTCAGAAATGAGGGTTATCACTTTAAAAATAACAAATTGTTTGGATTTGAAAGTGCGACATCTCAAGTCAATTTCCTAATATGCTATTATTAGGGTTGACTGTGAAGTAGATCCTGTAGATGAAGCCACAACCTGGGAATTGAAAAAAGAATACAAGATTTACCAACGATACGTCACTCAAACGGTCGGCTCAGTCGAAGAGGGGTTGGAGTCCCGCATCGTTCATAAATTTGTATAATCCCAGAAACTTTAAAAATAAATTGTTTAGTTTGAAAGAGCGACATCTCATGTCAATTTCCGAATATGCAAATATTAGGGTTGAGCAGGTTATCAACTGTAAAGTAGATCCTGTAGATGAAGCCACAACCTGAGAGTGGACCAAAGGGATTTGTTTTCACAAAATTGATTCCTTTAGAATTCTTTTTGACGTTATTTCAAACACTACCAACATTTCGGAAAGAAATGGCGCTCTGAGATTCTCTCTCTAAGCAACAAACTGTCCCAGCATTCTTTTTTTTGCGTTCTTTTTAATTAAATATGCAATATTGTACTGTAACCGTTATTGCTATCAAATAATCATAATCTAGTCCCAGGCTGTCCGATCACTTAAATATTCAGCTGTGGAGTAGTAAGGTTTACGACAGAGCCTTTTTTAATGAAACATTTATATTTATTTATAGATAATTCCTGAAAAGTGGCTGAGACTTTATTATAAAAGTGTATACATTTACCCTTAAAGCTATTATGTATCTTATGAAGCCTACTAGAATTAGTTACAAGCAATCCCTTATTTGTCGCACCTCTAACAATTGGGAACTGTACTCTCGAAATTGTTGACGAGTACCTCTACCTCGGAAAAACAATCCAGTTAGGCAATTTTGCGAAAGAGGTCACTCGTCGAATCCAACTCGGATGGGCAGCGTTCGGGAAGCTCCGTAAAATCTTCTCGTCCCAAATACCGCAGTGTCTGAAGACTAAGATTTTCAACCAGTGTGTGTTGCCAGTGATGACTTACAGTACGCAGACTTGGTCGCTAACTATGGGCCTTATGAGAATGCTCATGGTTGCTCAGAGGGCAATGGAGAGGGCTATGCTCGGAGTTACCCTGCGAGATTGAATCAGAAATGAGGAGATCCGTAGGAAAACCAAAGTTACCGACATAGTGCAAATAATTGCGAAACCACAAGATGGACCGACGATCTGGTCAAGATGGCCGATTGGATGAGGGTGGCGCAGGACCGATCGTCGTGGAAATATTTGGGGGAAGTCTTTGTCCAGCAGTGAACGTCTTCCGGCTGATGATGATGATTTATCCCTTATTTCTAGTGTTATATAATGAAAATCACTATTTAGAGCAAAAGCGGTGTCGATTTTTGTGAACGTATATTAAATTTTCATTTTTGTACTGACAATGAACACTCATAATATTTATTTCTACTGTCTATATTATACCATCCTATTCTAATCTCCAGGTCTTCAGGTGCGTCGCCGCAAGGGCAGACAACGTATGTGTACAGAGGGCGCCACTCAGATACTGGAAGCTTGCAAGCAGATCGTGAGCGGCGAGGTGGACCTCCAGTCCTGGGAGAAGAAGATCAAGGACGAGACAGACGTGGAGTTTGATGATGACGAGACGGAGATTGGTGAGTGTGATGATAACTTTACCCGTGTAAAGTGCAGCATTACCCATGTACATATTGTTTATTTGGGTTTCATGCTCATGACTGGCGCACGCGATAAATAAATAATTTAAAATATATATATATATCACGGACTAGTAAAAAAATTAAGGACTCCGTGTCATCTTACATAATATTGTAGCATCAAAACAGCTTATAGCAGTATATCTGTAGATATACAGCTGACGTGTTGTGCAACATAAGTGCTGTGTGACCAATTATATTATAGTATTAAAAAGGTAGATATGTCACTAGCGCGCCGAAAATGAATCGCCTAAATGGAGTCAATTGGTTCATTTGGTCGTAGTCGCTCTCTCGATACGAAAACGGTACGCACGCGTTTACTGTTGACAGAATTGCTTACAATTTGATATAGGTACAACATTAAAATGCCGTCTTGCGTTATGGGCAGATGCACTAATTACGAAAGTAAAAAAAAACATTGAATTATATACCACAGTTAAGAAATCATGAATTTTTTTTTATTTGATTTAATTATTTCTCTTACAAAATAAATGTGACGCCATGGCAACGAGACTCGAGTCTCGAGAGCGGACATAGATTAACGTAGGTACAGAAATGATGAAATATTGATGCTGTCTGTTGCGGGATGATCGAGGTAGTATATTTTAGGAAATAATAACAAGTGCGTATATAGGTAGCTGCTATTTGCTTACGTAGAAGTTTTTTCAGTAACACTGTCCCTTTCTGTATATCCCATGCTAACTGCAGAAGAATCAATGGATCATTTACTTCTTCTCAAATTATCTTATTGTACCCTCAACAAAAAAAAAACATTCATAAATAATATAAGATACAAAAAATAATAATTGTAAACTTAATACATTTTGGGATCCGTCGTTCGTAATATTGTAACAATGGGATTTGTTTTGTTATTTCTGTACAAATTTGTATTATTTTATGTACAAATAATTGATATCATGAATGTAGCTATATATAATAATCAATATTAAATTATTTTTTTATAAAATCAATGACACTTTATTTACCTAATTTCAATGCACTTTTACTACTTTAAAACTTTTACTACATGAACTGAATCGTATTTTAGGCATAATACATGGTGTAAGGTAAAAAATCATATCTGATGAATTATTCTGTATTTTTCTATTCAAATACGAAGCAATTAGCAAATTAGATTTATCTCTTTTTCGCTTGCGATCATTGCATTTACTATCCTTCTTTGATGTGTAATCGTAATGTAGTGTGCTATTGCAATGTTGAATTGTTCATGTGTGCGATTGTGTACCATTTACAAACACCGATTGTTGTCTAGGTAACATGTCTATACTTTTAATATCATTGTTTGTGACGTATTGTGCACATCTTCTAAGCGAAATTGAATCGATTTAGAGTGCTGTGTGTATTTACTGTGCATTGTCGAAGTAATGTTTTTTTTATTTGTTAATATATTATTGAAAATAAGTTTCAAAAGAGGATTGAGTGGTGTTATGAAACCACGGTAAAAGTGAAAGTTTTTTTCACATTATAGACTTTTCAAATTGTTTGTTATACTTGCTTTTTCCTCGTTGATCAGTTTTGTGGACTCACTAGCTGTGTCGTTGTATACAAAAAGCAAAAAAAAGTTTCACTTTAATAAATAACAAGAATTACATTAAACACTGACAAAAACACAAAATAGCGTGGAGCACTGGCACAAATGAGTAATAGTCTATACACTACACGGTCAGCTGCTGCGAACTGCCGCCCGACCGTCACGCGACATGCAACAGACAGACGCAAAAGGTTGGAGACGATGTAATAAAAGTTAAACTTTAAAAATACATTGAAGTAAATAATTGATTGAATTTCAGTTATTTTGAGCAATTCACGCACACTAACACAAAGTGTCTTACAAATGGCGAGTGTAAGACTTAGTTTGTCACGCATACTAAACTAATATTCCTGGCCCGTTTTTATCGTTTGTCTAACAGCAAGAGACTCTATCTAGACGTATATATGATATAAGATTTTACTTATTTGATTCTTTTGTTAAAATAATATGTGTGATTTTTTTTTTGATTTTATTACATATTTATACAAACTTTATGCGAAAAGGCTTTCTGCGATCCAATTATACAGGCGGAGCTAAATAAAAATTATATGAATACAGTATTTTTATGACAATTACTAAGGTTATTAAGGTACGAGACAAGCAAGACGTTCAGCTGATTGTAAATGATACGCCCTGCAAATTGCAATGCAGTGCCGCTCAGGATTCTTGAATATCCACAAATTCTGAGCGGCACTATAATTGCGTTCGTCACCTTGAGACTTAATTTCACTAGTTACGGCGCCCTTCACACCGAAACACACTAATGCTTACACATTACTGCTTCACGACAGTTAAAGGCGCCGTTGTGGTACCCATAATCTAGCCGGCATTTTATTCAAAATAGGATGAGGCATCACTTATTGTAAGTCAAAAACCACCACCTATTACATAACGAATGCCTCAGACCTGAGATGAACGGGCGCAACAAACTCAGCGGCCTTGTTTTTCATCGAAAAAATATGTTTAAAAAGTAATATTGTACAATTAAACTTATTATTTAATATCCTGAGGGCGGTCGCTCCATTCCCAATCTGTGGTATCATTAAGAAAGTCATTTATGTTATAGTAACCTTTACCACACAAAAGCTTTTAACAATTCTTTTGAGTTACGTAATACGTTTGTTTTGAACATTTTCTGGGATCTTGTTGTAAAAGCATATACATTGCCCCATAAAAGACTTACTAACTCGACTTAGACGAGTATTAGGCATTATAAGTTTAAGTCTGTTCCTCCCACTGGTAATTCCCTTACGGTCGTTACCAATATACAGTCTATAGGTAGAGATAAATTACTATTTTCTACTGTAAGTAATTAGCTGTCAATAATCTGAAGCTGGCACAATATACCCGATAAGTAAGTCATTATCGCCTTATATTGGGACGTGTGAATTGCAATTTCCATGCAAAGTTCTATGGCTGCTCAGCTATACGTCGTCCCATTGACAGACAGCGTGTACGGATAAGGCGACCGTCGATAAGTTTATTGGGACAGAAAAGTTAACGATAGTTACGATTTTTATCGCAAGTAGGCCACAACCGGAGAAAGACTGAATATTGGGAACGGCCTTTGGCGCAAAGGCATTTATTTTCTCAAAATTGATTCCTTTAGAATTCTTTTTGATGTCATTTCTAATATACTACTTCCGCTTCGGAAACAAATGGCGCTCTGAGAGAGAAGAAGCGGCGTAAGAAACTCTCCCAGCATTCTTTTTTTGCGCTCTTTTCAATAAAAATATTCAATATTATACAGTCATTTCTATCGCTATAAAATAATCATAATCTAGTTCCAGGCTGTCGGATCACTTAGATATTCAGCTGTGGAGTAATAGGATTTACGACAGAGACATTTTTTTTTATAAAACATTTTAATTTATTTATAGATAATGCCTGAACAGTGGCCGGGACTTTATTATAAAAGTGTATACATTTACCTTTAAAGCTATTATGTATCTTATGAAGCCTACTAAAATGTAAATCACTATCCTACCCTCGGGACTGGGACCTCTTTATTCCTTGTATGCCCAGGGACAGCATAGGGCAGTATATCCGGGTTATATAAATAATGATTATGAAATATATTATTTCAGGTTTAACCATTGTCCAGAAACCAGACACGTCATACTTCTCCCACGAGAGGTACAAGAACGGTATCCTGACCATTGGCTGTGTGGGACAGCCGAACGTGGGGAAGTCTTCCCTTATGAACGCCATCATGGGGAGGAAAGTGGTTTCTGTGTCGAAGACGCCCGGACACACCAAACACTTCCAAACTATATTCCTGACACCACAGGTGAGTTAGGGGCAAACTAAGCAAAGCCTGTACTATGGGTACAAGACAATGATATATTTAATGCAATATGCGCTCTACAAAGCGCTGGCGCACCCCAGTATCAGCTCGATCCATTTGACCGCGTGCAACGCAGAGCAGTTTGAATTGTGGGAGACCCAGGTGTCTGTGGACGGCTGGATCACTTGGCGTTGTGTAGAGACGTTCATTGTGTGTCTTCTACCGCATTTATCACGGGGAGTGTTCCGAAGAGCTGTTTAACCTGACTCTTGCCGCCGAATTCCACCTTCGCACGACACGCCACAAGCTAGGATATCATCCCCACCATCTGGATGTGTGGCGGTCCTCCACAGTGCGATTTTCAACGGGCTTTCTTCCACGTATTACAAAGCTATGGAATGACGACATGGGTACCTACAAAAAAAAGCGCGTACACTTTCCTTAAAAGCCAGCAACGCTCCTGTGATTTCTCTGGTGTTGCAAGAGAATGTGGACGGCGGTGATCACTTAACACCAGGTGACCCGTACGCTCGTTTGTCCTCCTTTTCCATAAAAAAAATATACTTACATAAACATACATAAATACATATAAACATCCATGACGCGGAGACAAACATTCATATTCATTATAGAATTGATTGAACCTACCGGGATTCAAACCCGGGACCTCTAGCTTAGTAGGCAGGGTCACTAACCACTGGGCTATAGCGGTCGTCAAACATGTACGCTAACGGGAGAATATTGTCTATTAGTAATATTAATGAATACACTTTTACATAAATTATCTTGCAACATAGACTACGGAATGTGTTGCACCATCATATTCCTTGGTATAGTTAAATTTAAAAAAAATGATGAAATATCTAATATTTATTTAAAAAAATTGACAGGTCACTATTTAACTCTTGCACATTAAACAATTTGTTATGTTTTAAAGTGATAACCCCACTGACCTGTATAAATACCACTGGACAGGCTGTTCCATATGTTTGACAGCAAATTTTTTGTGCCTATTTGAAGCGCCGCTCGCGAGCGTCCAGAGAACTAATTTTGACGTTTAATACAAAATGGCTGCGAAGGAACGTACAATACTCTGAAGTATTTATGCGTTTTGAATTAATTTCATTCGTTTTCTGTGTTATTTATACTTCAAGAATCAACGTAATAAAGTACACATTTTTTTTGTGAACAGTGTCCCAACATCTATCGAGGTTTTCTTCAATAGTTTTAATATCAAACAGTCACAAAAGCACTTTGACAGCCGCCAGTCCAGTGGTATATAGTAGAGGTCAGTGGGCACTCATGATGTGTTCGACAACGGTAGTATATTTGCAATTGAAAATAATAATTTACACATACACAAATTATCTTGCAACGTAGACTGCGGAATGTGTTGCACAATCGTATTCATTGGTAAATAATTTACTATGGAATGGAGAATGAGAGGGGAATGGAGTGACCGTCCTCAGGCTATTAAAAAATAAGTTTAATTGTACAATATTACTTAGTAAACATATTTTTTTGATGAAACAAAAAAAGCTCGCTCAGTTTGTTGCGTTCATTCTTCTCAGGTCTGAGACATTGATTTTGTAACCCTTTATTCTGGGATTAAAAATTACACAAATAAAATTTATCAACGATGCGGGACTCGAACCCGCGACTTCTCTAATAAGGTAGTGAGGTAATCTAAAGAGTTTGTTAATTTTTATAAAAGATTGTTGAATTGAAGTTAAATTGTTTTTATATTTACAAGAGCGACATCTCAAGTCAATTTCCTAATATGTAATTATTGAGGTAGAGCAGGCTATCAACTGTAAGGTAGACTGTAGATGAAAGCCACAACCTAAGAGTTGAACAAGGCATACAAGATTTATCAACCGATACGTTACTCGAATGGTTGGCTCAGTTGGAAGAGCGCTCGCACGGAACGCGAGAGGTCGCGGATGCGGAGCCCGCATCGTTCATATATTTTATTTGAGTTATTAAAGTTAAACCGTCATCTAAATGTTTAATGTTAACCCATTAAAAAAAAAACTAGGATTGGAACCTTTGCCGTCGCTTTATATTTTCGAGATATGTATGTTTGAAAAAAAAAATTGGTTTAAATCAGCTAATGATTTAAATCCGTGGAACCGATGTGATGCACAAATACTCGTTCTACACGATGTTCCCAGTTGTGTGTGTAATTGTGTTCGTGTTTATAATAAGTTATCGAGTAGCATTAAAAATATAAATTCTAGATTATTTACTAATAAGCTATATACAATATGTTATGTTTTTAATGTGATAACCCTCACGTCTAGAATTAATACACAAATAAAATTTGAAAAACGTTAAGTTAAATATTTTCATGCTAGGAATAGTGCTAGCAAAACATATAAGCTCATTATTATAATAATTTAACACCTTAATATATTATGTTTTTTCTAAAATTTGAAAAGAAAATTTTATGAACGATGCGGGACTCGAACCAACGACCTCTCGCGTTCCATGCGAGTGCCAACTGAGCTAACCGTTCGATTGACGTATCGTCATAAAATCTTGTATGCTTTGTTCAACTCTCAGGTTGTTGCAAATAAATATATTAATATTATTATAAAAATTGTCAAATGTTGGAACACATTTTTTACTAATCCTGTTAGCTGATGGAACCCAACCTAAGTAAACTTGAGTAACAACTGAATAGGTCACAAATACTACTCACTGCATATTAATAAATATTTCAATAAAGAAGAGGGGAACGACCCTACCCACGACACTGCCACAAAAAAAAAATGACCAAAACTGACAACATAATATTATATTCCGCAGGTTCGCCTCTGTGACTGTCCAGGGTTGGTGTTTCCATCCAAAGTGCCAAGACCCATACAAATACTAATGGGTTCTTATCCCATCGCGCAACTGAGAGAGCCCTATACCACCATCAGGTGAGTCCTACATTAATCCGCGCCTCCGGTTTTAAGGGACGACACGAGCAGGACGTTCAGTTGAGGGTAATTGATACGCTCTGCCCATTACAATGCAGTGCCGCTCAGGATTAGAAGAAAAACCCGAAAAATCTGAGCGGCACTACAATTGCGCTCGTCACCTTGAGACATAAGATGTTAAGTTTCATTGGCCAGTAATTTCACTAGCTACGGCGCCCTTCAGACCGAAACACAATAATGTTTACACATTACTGCTTCACGGGAAATTAAGTCGCCGTTGTGATACCCATAATCTATCCTCCAAGTGGAAAATACCCTTAGTCGCCTCTTACGACACCCATGTGATACATAATAGCTTTAAAGGTAAATGTATACACTTCTATAATAAAGTCCCAGCCACTGTTCAGGCATTATCTATAAATAAATTTAAATGTTTTATAAAAAACCTACTACTCCACAGCTGAATATCTAAGTGATCGGACAGCCTGATAGATTATGATTATTTTATACCAATACAGTACAATAATGTATATTTGATTAAAAAGAGCGCAAAAAAAAATGCTGGGAGAGTTTCTTGCGCCGCTTTTTCTCTCTCAGAGTGCCATTTGTTTCCGAAGCGGTAGTAGTATCTAGTATATTAGAAATTACATCAAAAAGAATTCTAAAGGTATCAATTTTGATAAAATAAATGCCTGTTATGCCTTTATTGGGCCAGGGACTTCCCTCATTTATGTACCACGGATCCTCATCCTCCATGTACCAATGTGTTTCGTTTTCTAATTCATATTTACGTTTGTTTGTCGCTTCATAAGGACGGCAGCATCTTGTTATTCCTCTGGTGTTACAAGGGTATGGGGCGCGGTGATTAAATACCATCAGCTGACCATTATGAGGTCCTTTGCACAGGATGCCGGCTAGATAATGGGTACCACAACGGCGCCTATTTCTACCGTGAAGCAGTAATGTTTAAACATAACTGTGTTTCGGTCTGAAGGGCGCCATAGCTAGTAAAATTACTGGGCAAATGAGACTTTACATCTTATGTCTCAAGGTGACGAGCGCAATTGTAATACCACTTAGAATTTTTGGGTTTTTCTTCTAATCCTGAGCTGCACTGAATTGTAATGGGCAGGGCGTATCAATTACCATTATCTGAACGTCCAGCTCGTCTCGCCCTTACTGTCATAAAAAAATGTAGACTCTCTTTCATAAAAAGGTTCAAATTAATAAAATATCAAATTTTATGGTAATCTATACAATTCTATTTTTTATATGAACAGGGTTTATGCCAAAATTTTAGTGGATATTATATTCTAATATAATATTATGCCTACTATATAAATAATTTATACGTCTAGATGGAGTCTTATGATGTAAGACAAACGATGAAAACAGGCCAGGTTTATTACTTAAGTGTGCGTGACAAGGTACTTCTTACACTCGCGATTTGTATGTCACTTTGTGTTAGTGTGCGTGCATAGCTCAAAATAGAGATTAACTGTCAGCCTCAATTTTTCAGGGTATCAAGACGTATAATTTATCTAAGATTGGCCCATTATAACTCCTTTATTTATTTTGAGCTTGATAGAATGGTCTAACCCTTACAGGTATTTAGCGGAGAGGCTCAATTTGCCCGCGCTGTTGCGTATCGACCATCCGGAGAACGACGATACCTGGTCACCCCGGGATATCTGCGACGGGTGGGCCAAGAAGCGAGGCTTCCTCACTGCCAAAGCTGCTAGGTGAGCAACACATGGTTCTGTTTATTATGCTCTCACCATTGACGTACAAGACTTATATCAAGATGTCCACTGCTGGAAAAAGGCATCCCCCAAAGATTTCCACGACGATTAGTCCTGCGCTGCCCTCATCCAACGTATTCAGGCGATCTTGACCAGATCGTCGGTCCATCTTGTGGGGGCCTACCAACACTACGTCTTCCAGTACGTGGTCGCCATTCGAGGACTTTACTGCCCCAACGGCCATCTGTCCGTCGAACTATGTGCCCTTCAGTTTCGCTATCATTTAGGCTATGTCGGTAACTTTGGTTCTCCCACGGATCTCCTCATTTCTGATTCGATCTCGCAGGGAAACTCCGAGCATAGACCTCTCCATATAACGAATATCATACAAGATTTATATTAAGAAACTAAAAATTCCTACAATTAGAAAATTATACATTTCAAACACTATTGCAAGAAAGCATAAATCCCTCGCTTATTATCCTAAAATCCAAACAATTTTTTATGTTTTTAAAGTGATAACCCTCACTTCTAAGATTGACACACAAATAAAATTTGAAAACAAAATTTTATGAATAATGCGGGGCTCGAACCCACGACCTCTGGTGTTCTGTGGTCCAAAGAGTTGAACAAAGCATGTATGTTTGTTCATAAAATCTTGTAAGATTTGACGATACGTCACTCGAACGGTTGGCTAAGTTGGGAGAGCACTTGCACGGAACGTTAGAGGTCGTGGGTTCGAGCCCCGCATGGCTAAAATCCTGCCAAAAAGAAGACATTAAATCACATCAAATCAAAATCAGTTTATTCACATAGGTCACGGAAATGACTACCGCTACTTCGTAAAGGGTTGAGCTAATGTGAAGAATTAGCAAGAAACTCATTGCCACTCTTTTATATCTAGATTTACAAATCATTTCAATTACAATATAATGTGTAAAATGTAAAATGATGCAACAAACACACTTTACTATTGTGGTAATAGTTCCTTAGTCAAACTCAACTTTTGCTGATAGACAGTTCATGAAGTGCTCTGCCAAATTATATCTATCTATCTATATATATAAAAATTTATTGCTGTTCGTTAGTCTCGCTAAAACTCGAGAACGGCTAGACCGATTTGGCAAATTTTGGTCTTGAATTATTTGTGGAAGTCTAGAGAAGGTTTAAAAGGTGAATAAATATGAAAATGCTCGGAATTAAATAAAAACAACGATTTTGTTTTTCCTTTTATGTGTCTCCCGTCGTTCAGAAATCAAATTGAAAGAATACTTTAAAATGAATAGCTAATTAAAATTTTTATATATTTCCAACTTTCTCAGCAGGTAAAATATAAACTTAATTTTAGCTCAAATAAAATTTTAAAACCAAATTTTTATGAACGATAAATCTTAAGTTTTGTCATAAGAATTAAATATTTTTATAAGTACTATGTGCTTAGTCATGTGTGTACACGCTAGTAATGTAATTAATAAAGAATAACAGATCTATTAAAAAAACATACATGAATGTAAAAAGCGTGTGTGTCAGCTCCGACGCACGACTGGAGTTTACTCCTCAAGAACGTTTGTCTTTGAACAGGTACTAAACAAAATTAAGTCCAATCGAGTCGGTTGCAAACAGATATACAGCAGAAGCTAATAAAAGCATATTAATTAAAAAAACATAGATATTAAAATATATTGAAAAAATAAAATAACTTTATAATTAATAGTGATTTTTCTTATAAATGGTACCTTATTATTAAAATCTGTGATCAGCGCCATCTATCGAAAACCGTTATGTTGTCGTATTACTCAATAGATTCAGTGTTCGATTTGGAAATACGAAATAGTTTATGAAAGTGACACTAGGTGACGTTTAGTCTAGTATTATTTGATTTTGATTTGAACTTAGATGGGGTGTCTGTGGTTCAACGCCATCTGATAAAGTTTAGGAAACTAACTTTAATAAAAATTGCAGGTTGGACACATACCGCGCGGCAAATAGTATACTGCGAATGGCTTTGGATGGCAGGATATGTCTGTGGCTCAGGCCCATTGGATTTACTCAGGACAGAGGTAATTATTACTGCGTCATACAATGTAAAAAATAATAATAATATTGACACACTTTCACACAAATTATCTTGCCCCAAAGTAGGCATATTATTATGAGTACAAGAAAACTATATATTTAATACTTACTTAAACGTACATAAATAGATTTAAATATTCATAACTTGGAAACAAACATCTATAATATATTCATCTTATAAATGTTTATTTCTACCGGGATTCGAACCCGGGGCCTTTACCTCAGTAGGCAGTGTCAATAACCATTGGGCTATATAGACCTTGAACTTCGAGTACTCGAATTCAAGATCTGGTCGAGATTATAGAGATCACAGTACACGTATTCGTAGTTACAAACTTGTAACGACAATTTTCGCTTGTACCAAATTATTTGTACTTACGGTACGCAGACGTGGTCGCTAACTATGGGCCTGAAGAGAAATGTCATTGTCGTCCCTCAGAGGGCAATCGAGAGGTGTTCTATGCTCGGAGTTTCCCTGCGGGATCGAATCAGAAATGAGGAGATCCGTAGGAGAACCAAAGTCACCGACATAGGCCAAATGATTGCGAGACTGAAGTGAGCAGGGCACATAGCTCGACGGACATATGGCCGTTGAGGCAGTAGGGTCCTCGTATGACGACCACGTACCGGAAGACGTAGTGTTGGTAGGCCTCCAACAAGATGGAGCGACGATCTGGTCAAAATCGTTGGAATACGTTGGATGAGGGCAGCGCAGGACCAATCGTCATGGCGATCTTTGGGGGAGGCCCTTGTCCAGCAGTGGACGTCTTCGGGCTGATGATGATGCAATGATGATATACTCCGTCATTTAAAATTGCTAAAAAGACACTGGTTAATCAGATTTTTTTTAGTTAACGTGAGTCTTGCACATTTATTAAAATAAAATACTTTTAGGATAAAATGCGTGTAAAGGAAAACGTCATGCGATGTTTACAAAACGTCGGTTTAAATAATTAATAATAAAAAATATGTAACCCTATCGCAAAAGTATAAGCCTATGTAAACTATGTATTTGAATAGTTCTACGATATTATAAAATATATACTTTGATGGGAACCATATTTAACATTCTAAACGTTGTTTCGAAAAATGTGGGTAGTTTGAAAAAGCTTTTTTTCAGAGAAATTCGAGAAATGCGATGAAGTAAAGTACGTGAAGTGGGTGCAAGCGATGAGCAACGAGGAGGAGGTCGTGAGTTGGGTTCCCTCCTCCAACGAGAGTGACGCCAGCGATGAGTCAGAGGGCAGCGGCAGCGACAGCGAAAGTGAGAGTGGAGGAGAGACCGCGAGAGTTGCCAACAAATTTGCGGCTTTGATGAGTGATGATTAGATGCTAGGTGATCACCTTGTTACTCTGATATATGTTAACTACTTTTGTTACTCAAGTGATTTTTCTCACTTCTGATATTAAAAAATAATTTCGTGCGTACAAAGTACACAAGTCTCACACCCGCATTGTGCATGTACCTCTAAACTGTATATGAAGTCCTACATGTTGTTAAGATGACACATGATTTCAATCGCTATGAAAGACATTACTATCACCGCTACCATTATTTATGTTCTCCTGGTGTCCACGTAGTAATACTTATAAGGTATACTCGCGTCATACATATGACAATCTCTTCTTCAACTATGATCGCCTGGTACCAAAACACTGTTTAATCTCATTTTCTCCCCACGGTAAATCTTGTGAATTTATTTGTTTTGCTTTCTCTCTCTTCTGCTTTTTGTTTCATCGAATTTCAAATCACAACGATGCTACGAACTATCGAAAGAAATATAATAAAAATGTGTGATATAACAGGGATCGTATTATTACGGTACCGTTTAAAGTCGATGGATTTTAACTCACTTCGTAAAATTGAAATAGGAAGATTAAATCACCATTATAGTCATTTAAATGATTGGCAGCAAACATATAATAGTTATAAAGAGGCTGTCTTAGAATTAACTTATGTATCTACACTTAGGTATTGGTGAGATGTCCATTATTGATTACTTATAACTGTAATATGAATGAGGAATATATATATTCCTCATTCATATTACAGTTATAGTTAGAATATATATATAGGAAATATGATGAAAATAATATGAATTAAACTTGTTTAAAATTATAATTGTTGTCTCGTGTAATTTGATTAAATTATTTTTATTTAATTGTGTTTTTTATTTCACTTGTAGACTATACCTCAGAATCCAGAATCAGAAACCGACAAATACACTTTCCTTCGACCAAATTTTAGGGAACGACTCGCCCCACGACACCGCCACAAGCAGTGCCATTAAAGTGAACATGACAAGCCCTGTGCCGGGAACTCTGTATTACAGGGCTACATTATGTCTGGTCCTCCCGTTCCCCATCACCCCCTCACGCTCTTCGTGTTGCGTCAGTACGGTTTGTACTTTCACTACCGTTAGGTACATGTCGTGATATTTTCGTGCTATCACTGCTTTGTTTTTGAAGCTTTCATTGTTACTTTCATAGTTCTGTGTCGCTATAATATTAAAAAACAAATACTTCTTTTACTTAACCCAGTCATTATCAGTATCACAACACAACACCTTTACATCAATCTTTAACACATAAAATAAATAGTAGTTTATTTATTAATAATAATATCAAAGTGGTGCTTGTTTTGCATACCGTAAAGCGACGATGTGAAGTCATCGACGTCAAGTCCAGACAATGTAGGTGATCACTTAACATAAGGTGACCCGTACGCTCGTTTGTCCTCCGACCACTTGTGAAGCTGTTTCTCTGGAGCTGTGCACCAAAATGACAAAGTGGACACTACACTTTTTGATTTTATATTTTACTTGTCGAAGTGCTCTTCAATTGTATTTTTTTAAGTCAGTGAAATGGATATTCCTGCACGATTTACTAGTGTGGGTACTAGTAAAGTAATGGGTACTAGTTCGTTAAATTATTTTCAATAAGTCTATCAGCCTAGCGAAACTAAGAAAAAAGCGATTCACTCGAATGTACGAAACGTGCAGTCATTGATAGATTGACAAATGACGGATTTTATCTTGTAAAAAAAAACGGACATAGCGAAAATCCACTACGCTTTATGCAACTGTTCGCTTTTAAACTTAGCCGGATTATACTTCGTCGCCATACTGTAATTACTACTATTTACAACTTATGTCAAATCAGTGCACGTTTTATACTAAACTAAATTTCACTACCTGCCTTACGTACTATTTACCTTAGATAATAAGACTATATACCACAGATAGATGTGCCCAGTGTACCCAGGCTAAGAGATGGCGCTGCGTTATGTTTAGTGGAAATAATTTACGCTCGTAGCGTACCGACTCTCACCGCTAGATGGCGCTCATTATGTTTATAATATGTCTATTGTTGTAGACCATACTGATTGAATTTAGCAATATTGATTAGTAATGTAGTTTGTTCTTTATTTGTTGATTACCACACGATAGTAATTTTTTGTTTTAATAAGTAACTTAAGTCAGTTTTTTTGCTATCACTAGCTCCATCTATCATGGCACCCTACATTGGCACATAAAAAAAAATTTGCATTGAAAGTGCAGCCTATTCTATTAGGTACGCTGCAGCTTCATCACGATGGCCATAATTTTACATACATGATAGATAGCGCTAGTGATAGCAAAAAACTCACTTAACTTAATTATTAAAACAAGACTTGACTATCGTATTGTAATCATAGAATCATCTTAATTTATATAAACGAATAAGAACTTCCAACCGCATATATAAAACAAACATCAGTATGAAATCAATATGGTCTACAGCCATAGTAAAAACTAAAGACATAATAAGCGCCATCTAGCGACGATACGCTACGAAGTACGAGCGTAAAAATAACGCAGCGCCATCTCTTAGCCTGGGTACACTGATTTTATAAAATGAAAACATTAGTGGCACATCTATCTCAAGTACATATAGTGTACCATATCTATGGTTGCACCCCCCTGGTAGGTACTCACCATATAACTCAGGCAAACGAGCGCTTCCTTCTTAAAAAACTAACCTGACCTAACATTTTTGAAAAATTGTTTTTCTCTGAATCTGGCGTTCCAGCCAGAAAAATATTTAAGCGAATAAAACTATTTTTATAATTCTAATTCTATAATTATCAAGCATTTCATGTTTAAAGTTTAATCAATATTATTCCATACATGTGGGCTGGGCTATTAAGCCATGATGTCATTTAAAGAGTGACAGTAGGGCTGCCATTTTTTGTCAGTCTGTTAATATAAAATCACGTGACCAGTTTTGTGTCGTTAACTCAATTTCGACATGATTGTGGTTTAGAACGTTTTTCTTGAATTACGTCCAATTGGCGCATTGTGATCTATTGAACACATACTTTCTTTGTGGGTCATCAGGGTCGAAAAGGAATAATTCTCATACGAAGTATAATAAGCGTGGCTTAGATCATTTATACTGTGTCAGCTGTCAAAACGTCAAATTGAGGTTGACAGCTAACCTCTATTTTAAGCAATACATACGCACCCTAACACAAATTGACATACAAATTGCGAGTGTTAGACGTAGCTTGTCACGCACACTAAAGTAATAAATCTGGCCTGTTTTCATCGGTTGTCTTGCAGCCAGAAGTTTTATCTAGACGTATAAATTATGGATTATAGTATTTATTTATTAAGGAAACAAGCAGATACCTACATCACTATAGTAAACAATGATGTCAATAAATTTAAAAATACAATATTCGATATTTTTTTAAGAAAATAAGGGATGAGACGAGCAGGAAGTTCAGCTGATGGTAATTATTGATACGCTCTGCCCATTGTATGCAGTGCCGCTCAGGTTTCTTGAAAAACTTCTGAGCGGCACTACAATTGCGTTCGTCACCTTGAGACACAAGATGTCTCATTTGCCCAGTAAATTGACTAGCAACGGCGCCTTTCAGACCGAAACACAATAATGCTTCCACATTGCACTGCTTCACGTCCGAAATAGGCGCCTTTGTGGTACACATAATCTAGCCGGCATCCTGTGCAAAGGAGAATTCAACTGATATATTAGGTGTCGCAGCATAATTTCATTGATAATAAGATAATAGAATATAAATATACAGACATTTTAACAGAATTTTAAGATAAGTATGTAAACAATACAATAATTAGTATTTTTGGATTGTACTCTTACCAACTTGGCGCGTAGCTCGTGAGGTGCGGATCGAGCCGCATCGTTCATAAATTTTTGTACAAATTATATATTTATATTTAAACCCAGAAGTGAAGGGGATCACTTAAAATTAACAAAAAGCTTACTATTTTTTAACCTCCCAACCCTTTTTACACGCTTTTTATTAGCTTCACCTGTATGTATGTTTGTTTGTAACTCATTTTGACCCACTTTAAACAGACAGATTTCGTTCAAACTTCGTAGATTTATCAAGGACTGATGACAATACATTAATTTGCTAGAATTATTACATTTTTCAATTTTTAAAATAAGATATTTGTATTAGTTTTATACGTGCCTTTCGTACTATTAGTGATATAGCCTCACAGACTGATCTGTTTTGTTGCACTCAGGGTGAATTCACGAGAGTTATAATGTTATAAAATTTAAGGATGTAAAAAGTGAAATATTGTATGTACCTATATCGCATTAAGGCAGGAATTTATGTTAATTTTAAATTTCAAAATAGCATGTTTTTTAGTTTTTTTTAACTACTATTCATTCAACCTCAATTTTTTTGACGTTTTTACACCTTTCTAGACGTAAATTTATCTAAACATTTTTCATATTCACTGACCTGTATAAATACCACTGGACAGGCTGTTCCATATATTTGACAACAAATTTTTTGTGCCTATTTGAAGCGCCCCTCGCGAGCATCCAGAGAATTAATATTGACGTATAATAAAAATGACTGCAGAGGAACATTTTGAATTAATTTCGTTCGTTTTCCGTGTTATTTATACTTCAAAATCAAAGTCATAAAGTACACAATTTTTTTGTAAATAGTTTTAGTACCGCAGGCTCTCGCTACATGGCCAACAGCGCCACAATGGCGAATATCAAACAGGCACAAAAGCACTTTGACAGCCGCGAGTCCAGTGGTATATAGTACCAGTGGGAGGCTCCTTTGCACAGGAAGTCGGCTAGATTTTGGATACCACAACGACGCCTATTTCTGCCGTGAAGCAGTAATATGTAAACATTAGTGTGTTTCAGTCTGAAAAGCGCCGTAGCGTAGTGCAATTACTGGGCAAATGAGACGTAACATCTTATGTCTCAAGGAGACGAGCGCAGTTGTAGTGCCTCTCAGAATTTTTGGGTATTTTCAATAATTATGAGCGGCACTGCATTGTAATGGGCAGGGCGTATCAATTACCATCAGCTGAACGTCTCGCTCGTCTCGTCCCTTATTAACATAAAAAATAAAATATATTGTAGGGGTCAGTGTGCATATGCAATTAGGCTTATTTGAAGTTTTATGAAAGTAGACATCATAAGATCAACCCAGCATACTTCTAAATAAGGTCTAACCCTAATTACTTTTGAATGTAATTACCAGGAGCCACTTAACCCCGGGGCCACTCCGCCGCCGTAAAATTTAAGTAGGGGCAAGGGTTAGGTACTCGTAATTACCGCCGTTTATACAGGTACCGACAGGACCCTTCCAATGTCCATTACGGTCTTAAGTCTTGCACATATGTATTTCATATGTTGTTTCTTGCAAATTAGATCTGATTCAAATTAAAATAGATATTTCTATCAGTAATTATTGAACGTTAAAATCGTATCCAATAAGAGTTAGAGTAACGACCATTCCCAATATTCAGTCTATCTCTTACTTGAGATAAAAATCGTAACAATCGTTGACTTTTTTGTCTCAATAAACTTATCGACGGTAACTCACCTTATCAGTACACGCTGTCTGCCAATGGGACGACGTATAGCTTACCAGCGATAGAAGTTTGTATGGAAATTGCAATTCACGTGTCCCAATATAATGCGATAAGAATGACTTATCGGGTATATTGGGACAGCTTCAGATTATTGACAGCTAATTACTGACAGTAGAAGGTAGTAATTTATCTCTATCTGTTGATAGTATATTGGGAACGGCCGTAAGAGTTCGCGCTATATACGGTCTTGGAAGTCGAGATTCAATATAAAATTATCTATACGAAAATATTATGTCTACTAGGAAAAATATGCATAAATATGTTAAAAAGTGTGAACAGCATAACTTTGATACCAGACATAAACATAAAATTGCTATACGCAGTTTTGGAACAAATAAGTCATTTTTGGGAAATTCTGTTAGATTCTATAATAAGCTCCCCACGACCATAACAGAATAGCCTGACAAAACATTTAAGACATATATAAAAACCTGTTTTAATAGGAAAAGGTAACTATAATATTAAGTAATATATTGAGGATAAAGAAGTTTGGAGTACGGTACCATGCATATCGCGAGTCTCTGCGACCCTGTAGCATCCACTGACGTACCTATTTTTATTTACTTACGTAATTTAGTTTTTGACGCTTTTGCGGACTTGTGAACATTTTATGACTATTTACAGATGCCTTTTGTAAGTTTACGTAAATAAAATAAAAGAAACATTTTAATTTTCATTCATTTTCATTTCATTTAAATATATACTAGAGACCTGAGAAGAACGGGTGTTCCAAAGTCACCTTTTTTAAAGGTAAATTTATGTAAGTACCTATAATTTATCAAGTTATTATCTCTACTAATATTAAAAATGTGAATGTGTTTTATTAAAAAATGTCTGTCGTAAATCCTAATACTCCACAGCTGAATATCTAAGTGATCCGACAGCCTGGACTAGATTATGATTATTTTATAACAATAGCAACGATAGTAAAATATTGTATATTTAATTAAAAAGAGCGCAAAAGAAAAAAATGCCGGCAGACTTCTTGCGCCGCTTCTTCTCTATCAGAGCGCCATTTGTTTCCGAAGCGGTAGTAATATCTAGTATATTAGAAATGACATCAAAAAGAATTCTAAAGGAATCAATTTTGAGGAAATATATGCCTTTTATGTCTGTATGCCTTTTACAGAGATAGAATAAATTTGAAAAGAACATAGGGTACCTTTTGTTGGGCAAAAATAAATGGAGGGGTTGAAATAGGGGATGAAAGTTTGTATGAAAATTCGTCATTATCGGAGATGACTCCATAAAACTTTGTATTTAGTTGATAAGAAGTAATTTATAAACACTTGTTCGGGCATTTTTGAAACTTTGACCTACAGTAAAGTACACAGCACAATGATATCCGCTGTATCATAGAAGAGCGTTGCCAGCAGCGGAAAGAGCTGTTTGTATGTGTGGGGATTATTTGAAAAGTATTTTATTTATTTTACTTTATTGTAATTGGAACACTTTTTTTTATGGAATAATAGGACAAACGATCGTACGGGTCACCTGGTGCTAAGTGATCACCGCCGCCCACATTCTCTTGTAACACCAGAGGAATCACAAGAGCGTTGCCGGCCTTTCAGGAAGGTGTATGCGCTTTTTTTGAAGGTACCCATGTCGTATCGTCCCGGAAACACCGCACAAGGAAGCTCATTCCACAGCTTTGTAGTACGAGGAAGAAAGCTCCTTGAAAACCGGACTGTGGAGGACCGCCACACATCCAGATGGTGGGGATGATATCCTAACTTGTGGCGTATCGTGCGAAGGTGGAATTCGGCGGCAGGAATCAGGTTAAACAGCTCTTCGGAACACTCCCCGTGATAAATGCGGTAGAAGACATACAATGAAGCGACGTCTCTACGCAACGCCAAGTAATACAGCCGTTCACAGAGCACTGGGTTCCCGATAATTCGAGCTGCTCTGCGTTGCACGCGGTCAAATGGATCGAGCTGATACTGGTACTGTACTTACAGCTAAATACAGTAATATATTGGAAAAAATTTACATAGCAGGCTATTTAAAATCTAAATATTTACATCTTTCTTTCTTCTTTCTTTCTTCTATACATAAAAATTTAATACATAAGCGGATGTGCATCTACTCGCATGTGTTCAATAAAGACTGACATTTGTTGAATACTATTTTGCTTATTCATATACTCTTCAGTCTACACTATATCATAATAATAACATTGACACACTTTTTACACAAATTATCTTGCCCCAAATTAAGCATTTATAGCCTGTGTTATGGGTGCGAGACAACGATATATTTAATACAATATACTTACTTAAACATAAATAAATACATACATATTATAAACATACATAAATTCATTTAAACATCCATGACTCGGAAACAAACATCCATATTCATCATATGAATGCTTGCACCTACCGGGATTCGAACCCGGGATCTCTAGCTTAGTAGGTAGGATCGCTAACCATATTATTATTATACTTAATAATAAATCCTAAAAAATATAAAAATAAATGGCACAAAGTAACCATTCAAAGCGGAAAAGGCACGGGTAAAAGCTAGTAGTTTTTTAAGTTATTATATATTTTAAATAAGTATTCAAGTATATATATATATATATATATATATATAT